>NC_141924.1:34221404-34846404 GCF_057802395.1 Ceratotherium simum simum | reverse complement strand
TTGAGTTTCAAACCAAAGCTCTATCTGACTTTACATATTGTGCTCTTAAAAATTATACTAGCTTGTCTCTTTGTATAGTGAAACTAATTCATCATCAAGTCAATCCTAATGCTTAGGCTTCTTGTATGAAAAAAAACATATATATATATATATATTTCACCCGCCAAACTGGCCCATACTAGTGAATGTGCAGTGATAAATTAGGAGGAATACTTCTTACAGTACTATAGATATGTCCTGCAATTGTGATGGCATGTTTATGTCACTAGTCATGAAATCTCGTTTTTGCTAATATAAAAATAAAAACAAAAGCTATAATAAACAAAGTAAGTGTCCAAATCCCATTCATAAGGAGTGAGAATAGAAAGAGGAACTATATTACCTTCATTTTTTAATTACACAGAATATATAAAAAATAGAAATGGGGAATGTCCCCCTCCACTCCACCGTAAATTTCTGCTAGAGATAAACAGTTCCCCCCATAATTTAATTTTCCAGGGCCTTTTCTACACTCACATACCCACACTCACACACACACACATCTGCTTAAAGTAACACACATACATTGAACCACATTATGTCTACTGCTTGGTGCCTTCTTGCCTCCTAATGTATGTTGGAAATCTTTCCGTGTCAGTACAAATAGTGTACTTTATTCTTTTAAATTGCTGAATCATCTAGTTGAAACACTTATTTATTTGACCCTCTCCTTATAAATATATATGTAAGTTGTTTCTAAATAATCTCTATTACAAAAATGCTACGTGCTACAGTGAAAATTCTTGTAATATGCGTTTGTGCATAATTTTTGGATATAATCCTATAAGTGAAATTCCTGGGGCAAAGCGTAGGTACATTTATGATAGATACTGCCAACTCCCTTTAACCTTTTACTATATCCCTGTGTATTAAATGTAACACTGTTAGAACTGGTTTTGTGTTTGTCAGAATTTCAAATGGATCTTCCCACCTCCTGATGAATTTAAACAGATCTGAGAGATTGCTGTCGACTTCTTTGTTAAATAAGTTTTCTTAGCTCTTCCAATTTGTGTATTTATAATTCCTCCAAAGCCAGAGACATTACTAAAATGGGTCCTTTCTAAATAAAGTAGCAATAGCTATGCTTTAGTTTATGGCACCATTTAGTAAGTAGAAGGTAATCTTGATAGAAAATGTGCATGTTTCAATCTGCATTGCATTTGGTTTCTAAAATCATTATTAACCAGTTCTTAGTATATTACAAATAAATATGTCCACATTCTTAAAGAATAATAGTAACAAAACAAAGCTATAATGAACCATTGTTAGGAAACCTTCAGGAAATAGAGGATTTTTAACTTTGATACTGCACCTCACTTCATAAGCAAACTGACCCGATAGCCTCATAACAGAAGGTGAAAGAGGCTGCAAGGAGACCTTGGGAAGCATTTCCATGGGTATTTTTCTGACTGCTGGCCCTCTGATAACTAAGCAGTAAAAGACTTTTCCTGTATTCCATGTCTACCCAAAAACAATGGCGAGTCACTCAGTTGAAATGTCCTAGCAAGAAGCATAATTTAAAGATAATTATAAATTTTTGTATTTTTAATAATTTTTATTATGTTTTTATTTTGAATTTATAATTTTAAAATCGCTAGTTTCTCATTTGTGAGAATGAGAAAAATCTCTCTATATTTCTTGTCCAGAATTTTTAAATGTACATGGTTTATTATGAAATTCATATGATGAAAAACATCGAGAATATCATCATTAGAGATTACACATTTCAACTGTTTTCTATCTGGTTAAAAATTCTGGCCCAGAAATAAGCCATTCTGATTAATGGGAAATTGTCCACTTTAACTATTAGTCAAAAATTTGGAATTTATGTGAATACATGTAACACTGAAACTATGTTAAATGTAGCTTAATATTTCATGATTCATAAAAGGGTTCAGAATCTTTCAATGCCCCATGGCCATCATTATAGCTTTTACTATAATTTTCCAGAGATTTGACTAATTCTAAAATTCAGTTTGCTAAGCTCATCTTTGAAATAAGGATTTTAGACTTTCATGTGCTCATTCATTTTTCCTAGAAAAATGTTGTAAATGTGCGGTAATAATGAGTGAATATAAAATATTATATATAGTTAGTAATGTATTATAATCAATATAATATTTAATTTTATACAGTCTCCCTTGACCTAAGATATTTAAATTTTCCAGCCTTTGAAAGCAAGTGTATCTAGTCCAGAAAGTATCAAACACCTGCTGTTAAAACTGTTCCATCAACTACTGTCTCTAGAGACTATCTTGCATCTTTCAGATCCTTCTGCCATACTCCTCTGAAGTCTTTCTTAAATCTGACCATGTCACTCTCAAGCATGAGACATTCCATAATTCTATCTGCTGATGGCACAAAGTTCAAATTCTTTTGCATGTCATTAAAAGCTCCTGTCACCTTCTCTGGCCCTAGCAGGTGACAGTATTCCACCCCTAACACCATGCTCTATGCTCAAATACTCCACACTCCCCACGTCAGCAGCTCAAGTGACGCTCCCTCAGTGAAACATTCCTGATTTTTCCCTCCTCTAGGTAGAAGTGATCCATATTTTCTTTGCATCCTGTGTGTAACTTGTAGCTTGTCCATCCTATCACCTTTAACACTTTATTGCAATTATTTCTTTACACAGTGCTGTTTTATTTTCCCTAATAAACTATGGGCTCATTGAAGACAAGGAAAACATCTTTATATTTACTTTATTTAGGAAAATTTATACCTCAGAGAAATTCTACAATATTTTTGAATGGATTTTTAATTTATGAATTTACCATTTGGGAACACATCTCAGAAAAGCATCTCTTTAAAATGTGAGAAACCTTTAGTGGAGCTTCAAGGAAAATCTTTCAAATCATAAGACACGATTCTACTAGTGTGTTTGCTATATTGTATGCACAAGTGTGGGTGGGAGTTTGATCCTGCCAGAGATTCTGAGGGTTGGGAGTAGGGTCATTGCATTAAAACAAAAGCTCAAGCCAGCCCTGATGGCCTAGCAGTTAAAGTTTGGCACGCTCCACTTCGGTGGCCTGGGTTCATTTTCCGATTGCAGAACCACATCACCCGTCTGTCAGTAGCCATGGTGTGGCCATGGCTCATGTAGAAGAACTAGAAGGACTTACAACTAGGATATACAACCATGCACTGGGGCTTTGGGGAGAAAAAAAAAAAGGTCTGGTGAAGGAAATAAGGAAAAATCCATATTATAGCTAAGAAATGACCTAAGATCTCTCATTACACACACTCATTTGTCTATATTTTCACACTACATGTAATTATTGTGAACTTTCACTATTATTGTAACTTTGATCATTGAAATTGGAATACCAAACACTGTATTTTCAATTTTCTGATTATTGTCTACAGCTTTTAACATAGTGATAGTCATATGATTGGCACTTAAAGACCTTTAAAAGACTGAACTTATTAAAGACAACAAGTAGTAAAATGCCTGATGCTTTTTAATGGACTGTGCTATAAACATTAGAAGCAGATAATGACTAGCATATTGAGCTTTTAGTAAGTTCCAGGCTCTGTCTTAAGAACTTTATGTGCTATAATTCATCTAACCTTCACAGCAAACTTGTGAGATGGGCACCGTTATTATCTTTGTAATTTGCCACGTGTGAAAACCAGTTTATTGAGATTAAATAGCTTCCTTAAAGATATACAACCTAGAAGTGATAGAGGTAGGGCTTGAACTCAGGGGCAGCTGATTTCAGAGCCCACAATCTTACCAAAACACATTCTTCCTTCTTTGAATTTAGGTTGAAAGGAGTTTCCTGGTTATTTCAGCATAGAGTGGCATACCACAAAAATCTTATTTTGTACATTTTTGAGACTAGAGATTGATTTGTGAAAGGGCAAATGAGGTGCAATGAAAAAATAGGTTTAATAAATTAGTCCCTAAATGCAGGGACATGGGGAAATCTCTCTAAGTGGAATCTTGACAATGGTTTAGTAATGAAGCAATCATTTTACATGAGGATATGCCTTTTGAAACCAAACTGTGTGAATAGGAAAATAAGTTCTATTAGTTGTTGAAGATTATCTCTATTTTTATTAGGATAACTGGATGTTTCCATAAGAAGTTTGTAAATACACAGGGAGATCGATCAATTGGATAAAAAAAAAAATCAAAGTTCCAGGGCAAATTTAATTTTTTCATTTTCAGAGAATTTTAAAAACATTATAAAACCAGTTTGAATAATCCAAAGCTTCAGCATATTATTTTGTTCTACATTAATGGATTTTTTAAATTAAAAAGTGGCCTCTTCTTAAAACCATTGTTTTTGTAATTTAATTTAAAAATGTTTATTGTTATATACATAAAAAGACTTCCTCATATGATATACTCTCTTATTTTCAATACAGTCAAATTTTAATATCAGAATTATATTTCTAGAAGTGATCTTTGGGATCATATATTTTGAGTATTTTTATGCAGATAAAGTTATGTCAAGAATTACAATTTGTTTTTTCTTTATCGATTTCCTTGTGTGTTATATCACATTCTTTTTTTATTCTTAATTTATGAATTTATTTGTTATATTTTTCTGTGCCTACCATGTACCTAGATAAAACATGAGGATGCAAATATGAATATAATATTTTCCCCCAAGAAGCTTAGAGTCTCTTAATGGAGAGTCTTTTAAATTTTAATTAAACATCAACTTATACTCTGCTTAATAAGTATCTCTGCTTAGCAGAGCTATAATCAGAAAGGAAGAACAATACTGCTCCTGCCCAAGGGAACCTGTTAAACCCAACAAGTTAGCCAGACCACTCAAGGTCTGCTACTTGCATTTATCTGAGAGGTGATATAGTCAAATAACAGTAAAGATGGGAAGCAGAAGGGAATCTCTTTATCATAATCTTATTGTAAGTTACTCATGGAGTTATAGATAGTATTTTCTTCAAAATATACATTTATTATTTTCCACAACAAAACTGTTAAGCACATGTTCAGTATGCACCGGCATTCTGCTGGGGTCGGAGATAGGTAGATGCATAACCAAGACAAGTTTGTTTCTGCCCTACTACAGCACACCATCTATAGAAACCAATTTGAGAGCCCACCTTCTCTACCTGGATGTAATTTGGCATGTTCTAAATCAAATTCATTTTCTGGCCCTCTCCTCAACTCTGCCCGCTTGTATTCTTGGGCCTGCTTCCGTATTTTGGCTAATGACAACACAATGTCTCTATGCTGCTGCCTGAGGTAAAAAATCTCAGCATCATTCCTGACTCTTCCTCTGTTGCCCTTACTGTGACACACACCAGCCCACACGCAGTGTGTAATCAAGTTCTGTCAATTCTGTCTCAGAAATGTCTCTGACATTTTTCTGTTAATCTTTTTTACCACTTTTTTTCTCACTACCCCCCACTCTAGAATGTAAGCCCCCTGAGAGCAAAGACTTTGTTTTGTTCACCACAGTATCCCTAGTACCTAGAAGAGTTCCTGGCACATAGTAAGCACTCAACAAATGTTTGTTAAAAGAACAAATTAATTTTTATTTCCAAAATAACAACAAATAATATTTTTGGAGGATCACTATTTGCCAGGCACAGGGATATGTACTTTGTAAAAATTTCATATTTAATCCTCAGAATTACTCTAGAATAGATTGGCACAACAAAGCTGATTGGACTCAGAAGGCCATGTTCGTAAATACAGGGTTTTACTTAATTGCCCTATTGTAATATTGTGATTTATAAGAAATAAATATTTGGTCGTCATCCAAGGTTCCTGGCTCATAGCTCTCAAAACCCTTGGAATTTCCTAAGTGATGATAGCTTAAAGGTGTCTCTTATGTTAATGGAGTGACCTTCGGAATGTACTTAAGGATGGGGATTGTTTGCCAGGAGAACCAACCCTGTGATTAGAGAGTTGGAACTTGCAGTTCCACTCCTGGACCTCCTGGGAGAGAAGAGGGGCTGGAGGTTGAATCAATTGCCAAAGGCCAGTGGTTTAATCTATCTTGCCTATGTCGTGAAGTCTCCATAAAAATCCAAAATGGGATTTGGAGAGCTTCAGGATTGGTGAAATGTGGAAGGTGCTGGGAGAGTGGCATGTTCTGAGAGAGCATGAAAGCTCCGCCACCTTTCCACATTGCTTGCCCTATGCATTGCTTCCATCTGACTGTTCCTGAGTTATATCCTTTCATAATAAACCAGTGATCAGTAAGTAAAATGTTTCTCTGAGTTCTGTGAGCCACTCTAGCAAATTAATCGAACCCAAGGAGAAGGTTGTGGGAACCTCTGATTCATAGCCAGTTGACCAGAAGTACAGGTAACACCCTTGACTTGTGATTGGCGTCTGAAGTCCAAGGAGGGGGTTGTGGGAACCTATCTCCAGGTATAGTGTCATAATTGGGTTGAATTCTTGGACACCATGCTGGTGTCCAAGAATTGCTTCTTGTTGTGTGGCAAGTATCCCTCCCCACACACACACATTGGAATTGGGTCCAGGAACCTAAAAGACCTGCCAAAAAACACTCGTTCCTACAGTTGATCTTTCATAATGTTGTTAGCATAATATTTCTAAAGGTCTATTACAATTCTATTTACCTATTTAAAACCTTTCAATGACTGATATCTCATTGTCATTCCATGTTAGGTGTATTACAGCTTGGCTACAGCCTACATTTCCAGTCTATTTTTCAAGAGATTTCATTCCAAAAATCAATATTATACCTACAAAGGACTACTCACTTCCCAAATTATGCCATTCACCACATTGTGTGTGCCTTTGTTACTATTGTTTTCTGTGCCTGGAATTACTTTCTCCTTGCCTGCTTCATTAACTCCTATTCATCCTTAAACCTCAACTCCAAATCTTATCCTGCATCACTTGAAGAGATAATGTGGGAACCAGGGCCGGCCCCGTGGCTTAGCGGTTAAGTGCGTGCGCTTCGCTGCCGGCGGCCCGGGTTCGGATCCCGGGTGCGCACCGAGGCACCACTCCTCCAGCCATGCTGAGGCCGCGTCCCACATACAGCAACTAGAAGGATGTGCAGCTATGACAGACAACTATGTACTGGGGCTTTGGGGGAAAAATAAATAAATAAAATCTTTAAAAAAAAAAAAAAAAAAAAAAAGAGATAATGTGGGAACCAGATACATCTGAATTTGCATCCTAAACTTTCTGCTTACCCTCTGTGTGATTTTAGGCAAGATCTTAATCCTCAAATTCTTCCTTTTAAAGTTGGCACATTAACACCTGACTTCAAGAGTTATTTCTTGGTTAAATCAGATAACAAAACAACTAGAACTTGATACACACTCAAAAAAAGTATATCAGATCAATTCTGTATCCTGATATCATCAGTTAAATAAACTGCTCCCATTTATTTCACATTTCAATTTCAAAACTTGTAGAAACTATATATTTTTTAAATTTCCAAATCTAATCATATGCCAGTCACCAAGTAGACTGTAAATAAATAAATGTTGAATTTATTGATGCATCTAAGATATAATCATATGTAATAAAAGTACACTACACTTTCTTAGGCAAAATGTAGTTTATGTGGATTATTTTTATTATTTGTTATTACTAGTAATAAAGAGTTGACTGATTCTGTGCTTACATAAGCTTTGTACAGGTTTTACATCAACAGTACCACACAGTTTTATTCGTTCAGTATTAGAGTCGAGACCTACAAGGCCTTGGTCTGGGTGAGTCGTGGGAAAGAAAGGAGTACTAAAAGGCGGTGCACAGATAATGTGAGCGTGGCGCAGGATCTGCTATCACACTTCACTTGAGAAAGAATAGCTGTCATGGAACTGTTGCTGATCCAATACTCCTTTTAGTATGCTTTGTAAATAGCCTATTTAAATACATACAAATAAATTAATAATAAATTTAATAAATAATATACATTTTTTTTTTGGTGAGGAAGATTGGCAATGGATATTGGCTCAAGGCTGATCTTCCTCTGTTTTTGCTTGAGGAAGATTGGCCCTGAGCTAACATCTGTGCCAATCATCCTCCATTTTGTATGTGGGACGCCACCAGAGCATGGCTTGATGAGTGATGTGTAGTTCCGTGCCTGGGATCCATACCTGTGAACCCTGAACTGCCAAAGCCAGGCCAGCCTCAAATTTAATAAATAATTTGAATAAATAAATTTTAATATTTAATACAATAAACAAATTATAAATAATTAAATTAATAATATAAATTTATTATAAATAAATTTATTAAATATGTACAAATAAATTAAATACATACATACCGCTTTTCAACTCCTAGGGCAGAGATCTGGCCTGGTAAAAACCAGCTGAGTCTTCTACCAGTGGGAGAACACAAAATTTCCCTTCTGCTTCTTGCGGCTATCACAGTTTCCTGCTTTACAAAGTGTTGGGAGGCTGGATCCCAAAGGAAAAGGGGAGAGGAGAACTTGCTGAAATATTTCTTGAAGATTATTAATTAATTTATTGTTTTCTTTGTATTCATTTTCTTCAGAGAGGAGGGAGCCACTTATCTAATTTAGAACTATCACCCATGATATTAGTGATGACACTTTATTTACACCTAATAAGGAACTTTTTACAAGATGGCTGTATTGCAATTAGATTCTGACTCAGAGTTTTCCTTCTATTCATTGATGAATATGTGTAATTCTCATTAACATTAAACAGAACTGTGAAAGTGTAATTATTATAGAATAGAACGTGTCTAGGGGTTAATTTTAATTGCATATAACTGTATCTGGATGGACAGTTTAGAAACAACCATTTAATGATAATAACCAAATTTCTTAATTACAAGTAGCAATTAACTAGGGCAAACATTTGTTGTGCCTATCATCCTATTAGAAAGAGCACTTTGGAAATCCGAGTTAATTTTTCTCTGTGTTAGAAATATCATCTTTCCTTGTAAAGGAGGGAAGGAAAGAGATGGCAGCAGGTGTAAGTCATGTGCCATTTTATAGAAAAGGCAAAGGAGGCTCAGAGATTTAAATAATTTGCCCACATTCACACAACTATTAAGAAACAGAATAAAAGTTCATACTTAGGTTTGTACATTTTGAAATCCCATGCTAACTGGTGAAAAGAAAAATTGCTCGTGAACAATTTGTATGATATTTATGTGCTGTGGCCTGAATGTTTGTGTCCTGCGCCCTCAATTCATATGTTGAACACCTAATGCCCAAGGTGATGGTATTAGGAGACAGGGCCTTTGGGAGGTGATTAGGTCAGGAGAGTGGAGCCCTCATGAAGGAGATTAGAGCCCCTAAAACATCAGCCCCAGGGAGCTAGCTTGTTCCTTCTGTCACGTGAGGATAGGACCAGAAGTTTGCAACCCTGAAAAGGACCCTCACCCACTCATGCTGGCACTCTGATCTTGGACTTGCAGCCTCCGGAACCGTGAGAATTAAATGTCTGTTGTGTCTAAACTATCTAGTCTGTAGTATTTTGTTATAGCAGCCCAAACGGTCTAAGACGTGTCTGTAGATTGATACTGAAGTTGAAATCAGTGTGATTGGGGAAGAAAAAAGATGGCAGTCTATGCTAGAGATCTTTACTTGGCTATATATTTACGAGAGGAGGCTTGTAATGTCACTTAATATTAGTGAGTGTGACTACCTGCACAGAGGGTACTATGTGGGATAAAGTACATTAAATGGAAAAGTTCACTGGTATAAAAGATCAATAACACTTGTTGAGAAATCTACTATGCACAAAGCGTTGGGTGGTTTCTTTTTAAAAGGAGGTTGAAGAGGCAAAAGACTAAAAATTAATTAAATGCAATACATATTTATGCATTGCTTTCTAATGGAATATTAGTTATACTGTAATCTGGAGGAAAATGTTGATCATTTACTTACTGGTTCAAAACATACTTTATTTTCTATTAAATTATGAAAAAGTGACCGAAAAGTCAAACTGATAGTCATAGAACATTCATGCTGCAGAGAAATGTGAAGATCATTAGTCCAACCACAACTTTATGTAGAAGGAAAAAAAATCAACACCAGAGTCCAAGTGACTGATTTAACTTGTTATTGATGGGACAGAGAACAGCCTGAGATTTCCTGACTCTCAAAGTGATACATTTGAAAGGATTCAACATTGTCCTTTGAGTCTAAGATCACAGCAGCCATTAGATTCAAAATCACCAACTAAAGCATAAAACTGGTATAATCAAATATGGGAGAAGGAGGACTTTCATGCTACTCTTCCGATTGATATCCCCTCTAATGCTGGATGCACCATAGTTGGTGGTTCTCGCCACATTATAAACGATTGTACTTTTTCTGTTTGAGTCCCACATGTAATCTCTTTGGGTTTAGGCATCATGTATTAAATGCAGGCCTCTTAAGCAGTAGAATCACATTCCATTTGGTGAGTAAGGTGTTCACACATAGGAACTAATAAAAACAGAGAATAGCAGATTTACATCTCCCATTTCCTTCTCAGGTTCACAGCAGGGTATACCACATGAAATGGTGGGCAAAACTGCCTACATGCAAATGTATATAAATTGTTATTTCTGTTTCTCTCCCATTCTCTCTCTCTCTGGTGTTTGCTGACCTTTTACAGTTTTATTTATTTGAGTTAAATTTGCTTAAAATGTTCCTACACTTTAATGCATGAGAGCAAAAGATTGCATAAATTTTTGAAGAGAAAGCAAGACTAGATTATGAATATGTATGATATCAATATTCATATATCAATATCAATATGTGTGAACATCAATAACAAAGCAATATATCAATTGAAGCAAGACCTAGAAAACAGGAATTTCATGACAACATCTGCAATGTTCAAATAATGCAGGTTTCACAACAATAGCCACTTGAGGGAGAATCGAGGTTCTAACAGGATTGGCTTGGTCCATGCAATGTGTGAAAAATGAAGAATTTCACATAAATACCTTGATTTCTTCTTAAATTAGAGTGTATAGTAATAATGGGCTTTCATTCCCCATTGCAACAATTGGCTGGACTTAAGGAATAGCAATTCCGTTTAGATGGGGAAGGCTGTCTCCAGTTTCATACAATCTCCCCTCCCTCCAATTTCTTAATATTTTACTACTGAACTGCATCACTCATTTATGTTACCTATGTGATTCTAGACAGCTGAATATGCAATATCTGATACAGAGGAAAGGGAGCCCAAGCTGTAAAAATTTTTACCCTTTTGTTCTTAATGGTTTGGTTATCCTTGAGGTGAGGAGAGATGCAATATATACACTTAGAAAAAGAAAAACCAAAAAAATCTTATCATTAGATGTGGCTCTCTTAGCTTGATATCATTGGATCTTTACTCATTTGACCTCCTATTGTGTATATTGATAGTCAGAGAAAAACATTCTGATTTCTCTATTTGTCTGCCTATAAGGAAAACATGTGCTCAAATATGTATTTTGGCTATTTCTGGTCTCTGTGAAAGTGAATTTTCCATGGCATATCCATCATGTGCTTTGTATTACTTGGCTACAGCAAGAGATTTTGCTGATTATACCCATGCGTATATTTCCAGCTTGAATAATATTTTTATTTCTTATTGTAAATCAAGAAATTAGGGACATTGTCATCCATTTCAATGTCTTAGGTTAGTGTGTCTTTATTTAGTGTGAGCCCATCTCTCAGGTCCTGCTTATATCTGAGGCCATAATTACACCTGTGCATTTACAATGTACAGCCAAAGCTAATGAATTTTAGATGATAGCACTATTAATTCTAAATACGTCCTTGCAGATTTCTACAGTATATACAACGGAGTTAAATCAGTTGAAAATGAGGCCAAGAATTACTCTTACCTTATGTTTTTGTTGGGAATCTAGGATGCTATGGTTGATTGACTGACAAAATGTCCCAAATTCTTCACCCTGTCTTGTATATATCCCCTTTTCAACATGACTTTGTAACTTCTTTCATCAGGAGAAGTGGAGTCTGTTTCCCACACGTGATATAGGTTGACTTTTTGATGTATTTTGGCCAAAAGAATGCTGTAGAATTAATAGTGTGCAATTCTAAGCCTAGAACTCAAGAGGCCTTTGATGCTTCAGCTCTCTATCCTGGAACCCTCACTGCCATGGGAAAAGGCCAGGCTAGCTTGCTATAGGTACAGAGGCCACGTGGAGAAAGGCGCCCATAATCTCAGCCAAGGCCATCCTAGAGCAGCCAGCTTCCAGACAATCCAGTAGCTGACTGCAAACACCTGAGTAAACCAAGTGAGTTCAGTCTAGCCCAGCCCAGATGGGCACAATTGCCCAGGTGACCTGAAGACTCAGAGGGAAAAATTTTTTTTTTTTAAGCCACTAAGTTAGCAGTTTTCCAAGTGTGGCCTGGGGTCATGTGGGGATCTCCAACAAGGATCTGCAATATCAAAACTACTTTCATAATTATATTAAAACATTACTTGTCTTTTAATTCTCATTCTGTCAAGAATGTACAGTGGAGTTTTCCAGTGGCTTCATAATATTTGATATCAAGACAGAGTGAATACGGAAGCAGATACGAGAATCCAGCAGTCTTCTATTGAGATACATTAAAGAGATTACCAAAAATGCAAAACAATGCTACCCTTTACACTAAATTTTGCTTTGTTTAGAAAATGCAGTTATTTTTTATAAAAAATATTATTTATAAGTAATAGGTTTATTGGTAATGTTAAAGGAAATGATAAATATTTTAACATTTATATTTTAGTTTCTAATGCAGTAAATATCAATATAAAACCCACATGAACAAACATCTGTGGAGTCCTCAATAATTTTTAAGCAAGTAAAGGGTCCTGAGAACAAAAAGTCTAAGAATTGCTACACATTTTTATTTCTGCAGCATTTCTCCATTATGAGAATAGCAGTTGTTCCTCAAGTAAAAATCATTATGCTTTGTCCCTCATGACCTAATTCCCTTAGCATACTATGCAGTTCTAAAGCCTTGAAATCCATAGACCACGGATATACTTTCATTTCTTGAGTAATATTGAGTCATTCTCAGCCTTATTATTTTATACTTGAAAAATGGGGCTTATTCTCTTTCTAAAACACATGTAGGAACATTCATCCATATTGATTTATCTAATCTGTACACAAATATTTACTTGCTGATTTTATCCAAAACAATAATTTCCATGGAACATAGAAACACGGAAGCTGAGAATTTTAACTAAGTGTATCCCTTCAAGGTTTTACCAAATTTAGCTTGATGTTGAAGGTCGAAGAATCCCACTGGAGTTGTGACAATCATGCACTTGAGGAGGTTAAGTTGCTCATATTTTGTTATACTAAGATCAAAACTAAGGCATTTTGAACTGAAAATGTCTCAGCACTCTGACGTTATGTAAAGAATCAAATAAAAAGCAAGGGAATGATTACTCAATTGCTGAGGAGTCCATATTTATCAAAAAGGACGGTCAGGTAATACGGGATCACATATCTGCTGTGATGAAAGGATTATGGCGTTAAAATTTTCTGTGGGCTAAGATTGCATACTACAGTGCACAACAGCTCACTAAAATATCTCATATAAAGCTGGCTAATTCTACTGTATTTGAATAAACTAGCTTCTTCTGCTTCATACTTTGATATTAACTCTTTGGCTTAGCTTTAGGTAGCTGGAGTAGTGCAAATGCAGGAAGTAGAAAATGTAATTAAAGAGCCCTCCCCTCAATGCATTGAAAAGAAAAAGGAACCACATACACTACAAATATATTTGGGAAAACACAAATTACTGTGACTTCTAATTGCTACTGGACACTGTTGAAAAATAAAAATTAAAAATAGAACAGCTTATGAAAATAAACTCAGTACTGGTGGATTGACATTTATGTTTGAAAATCTACTTCTCCCTCCCTCAAAAGACAGCTTGTTATAAACGGAATGTTTTTGTAATGGCATTTTCACATTATCTAAAAAAAAACCCAGGGAAATAGCATGTGATGTATTTTAAAGTAAAAAAAATAATAATGGATTTGTATTAAAAAACAGAGCACATGAACATTGTAATACTATTCTGCGAATAAATCTGGCTGATTTAAACCAGTGTGAAAGTGCCAGCCTCCAAAGAGAGTAAACAGAAATTTTTGAAATGTTTACACCAGAAAACGCCAATAACAGCTGCTTAATATACACGTCTTTCACGTGAGTAAAGACAAGAAAAGACTCGTGTATGTGTCCTGTCCAATTTTAGCCCCCTTTTCCCACCACCATACGGGTAACTTCATTAGAGACCCTGAATGGGCATTTTATGAATTACCCACTAAGGCAAACAGTCAGCATTGATGATAATTACAAGAATCCCAGAGGCTATAAAATTAATATTGTGTGTTTGGGGAGTCTAAAAGATTAGAAGAGGAGCATAAATTATCCTTTTTTATTTTCTTCAAAAGCAGAATCAAAGACTATACCCATTTTCTCTGTTGACAGGGCTTAATAGTTTAGTAAGATTAATGTGATAAAGTCCTTGCTTCAGGGAAGAGAAAGAAGCAACAGAAGCACATCAGGATTATGGAAGGAAAAGGTTGGAGGCTTGCAGAGGTAGGAAATTAGTTTGAATTAAAGTTTTAGCAGAGGTCAGTTATTTAAGTTGAGTCAAGAGAGAAAAATATCACTGTTTACACTGTCTGAAAAATGTAAAAAGTTAAGTATTAGCATCTTTATAGAGCCAAAACACTTGGTTTTCTGCTTCAAGCCAGTATATTGGATCTATATAATTAGAGTAAACTTCCTGATGAAAAGATAAAAACAATTAAAATAAAATTATTTATATACACATACATAAGTACTTTTTAAGAATCTTTGATCTGACATGAAAGAGAGAAATCTGCAAAGACTGAGATCAACGTAAAAGCAGGAACCCTAAGAGGTAAGTAATCAGCTAAGCTAGGTTTCAACATGAGAACTTCTAGTGATCTTTGGAAATCTTGAGCTTCCCTTTTGACTGCTTCATGGGTAACAGAGTGAAATGTATACCAGAAGACATCTTCCATAAAATGAAAAATAAACCTCATGGGGAAAAAGGGCCATCGAGGAAATATACAGTCTTGTCCTTAGTGCTGGCTGGAGGAAAAAAAAAAAAAAGGAGAGAGAATTCGTAGTAAGTTGGTCCTCACCACAGACTTGAAATCTGAATTCAAGCTGTTTGTTTGGTCAAAAACCTAAAGCAGAGCCAACCCTGGTGGGCTAGTGGTTCAAGTTCAGCACACTCTGCTTGGGCAGCCCAGGTTTTGTTCCCAGGCACAGAACCACACCACTCATCTGTCAGTAGCCACACTATGGTGGCAGCTCACATAGAAAAACTAGAAGGACCTACAACTAGAATATACAATATGTACAAAAACAGAGAGGAAGATTGGCAACAGATGTTAGCTCAGGGCAAATCTTTCCCAGACCAAAAAAAAAAAAAACCTAAAGCAAAGCATTTAGTTTAAAAGTGGTCCTGGGTTGATAGTGCCCCAGGTAGAAGTGAATATTTTAAGAATGGAATTCCAAGTCAAGCCTTAAAAAATTCTCATCAATAACATTCCACATATGTGAGATCATAGGCAAAAACAAAAACACACAAGGAATATAATATTTCAGGAGTGAAAACAAACAGGAACAACAGAGTGCAATCAGAATCACAAAATTAGAGGCTCAGATTGAACATAAGAACAAGAAAGAAGAGCTTATTACCTTTCTAAAAGACTCGAATTTCTTAGCAAAAATATTATAAAAATTAAAAGAATAAAAAAAGAGTAATTTAAAATAAGTCATAAATGCAGACCAAATCAGTGAACTGGATATAGACTCAAAGAACATGGCATTAAGAAACTATGAAATGATTTGAAAAAAAATTAAGAGACCTAAAAGATAGAGAAAAATGGAAGAGGTCACATTAAAGGAGACAATGAGTGAGGACTTCCAGAATTGCTGAAAAACATCTACCCTTGAATTCAGGAAGGCCAGCAAATCTAAAGTGGGATACATAAAAACTATTCCTAGATACATCATAACCAGCTTCAGAACACCAAAGATCAAGAGAAGATTTTAAAAGCAGCCAAAGATCAAAAGAAGATTTTAAAAGGAGAAATAGCAAATTACCCACACAAGTATAGCAACTAGAGAGACAATTGACTTTCCATTAATAAATGGAATCCAGAAAACATTAAAATAAAAGCTTCAGTGGTGTCAGAAAAATTACTGACAACCGAGACTCACAATCCCAGGAAATTAATTTTCTAGAATGAGAGCAAAATAGAAATACTTTCAGACAAAGAAAAACTGAAAAATCTTCACTAAAGCAAAGTCTAAAGAATATAATTCAAGCAGATAGATAAGGTGGAAGGTCTCATAAGAAGGAATGGTGAAAAAAAAGTAAATATGTGAGCAAATCTAATATTAACTTGATAATAAAATAATAATTTCTAACACTTGGAATAATAAAGCAAAAATACCCACAACATTAACACAAAAGTCTGGGTGGCCCATAAGAATTAAAATAGTGTAATATATTTTAGGAGGAAGTTAAAGATATTAACTTGCCAGTGTGTGTGTGATTGTGAGTGTGTGAGAGTGTGTGTGTGTATTTTCACTCTGGGAGATATCTTAATTATATTGTTGTATTAGTTTATTTTATTTTTGTTCTATGACTTGTTTTTTCTTCTAGCATCAATAAATTTCCAAGTTTTAATCAAAATATGAAGTTACATGCTTTGATCAATTCAGACATTTCCAATAAATATCCTCTAGAGTTGACTGTTAAAGCAGTCCTGTTGAACAAATAGAACTTGTGTACATAAAACTAATGAGCAAATAACCTCAATTTAGGCATGAGTAGCTACCCTAAGACTGTTTGACTTATGGAATATCTTTGATAATATATTAAAAAATTTATGCTCCTCAGAATTCCATTGTGAATGAAACCCAATCTCACCTTAAGAGAGAAGCTGTCATAATCTGTCCTGTACAGAAAATGTTGATACACTGGAAAAAAGAAAGCCCAATATTACTAATACAATCCTCTGGTTACTATTTATAAAAGTAAAATAAAAAGTATTCTAGATAATTTGTTATTCCCATGCAATTGCATTATATTCATATTTATCAAAGTTTTCTAAATTGATAGAAAAAACATTTTAACATATTTTACATATGTATATTACAGAACATCCCTTTATATTAAGTTAAATTATTCATTAAAAGTCAAATTAGGGGGGTTGGCCCGGAGGCGCAAGTGGTTAAGTGCGCATGCTCTGCTTCAGCGGCCTGTGGTTCACAGGTTAGGATCCCAGGCGCACACCGATGCATCGCTTGTGAAGCCATGCTGTGGCGGCATCTCACATAAAGTAGAGGAAGATGGGCACAGATGTTAGCTCAGGGCCAATCTTCCTCAGCAAAAGAAGAGGAGTATTGGCATCGGATGTTAGCTCAGGGCTGATCTTCCTCACAAAAAAAAACAAGTAGTCAAATTAAATGTTTGAAGTATATATTATGCAATATAAAGATATATACAAATATTTATCTTTTAACATTGCCATTGATTTTACCGGTGCTAGTAAATAAGTTATATATATTTTGTAATATTCCACTTAAGCACAGAATTGTTTGCCCTTAGAAAGTAACTTCAGTCCGTATTAGCTAGCTTTACTTCACCTAAAAAGTGCATAGGCTAATTTCTTACATATTTAAACATGTTATTGATTTTTCCATCATATATAAAGGCTTATAACATTCAGAAGATTGTTACTGCTACATTATAAATTCATTGCCTGGAACACAGTTTACTATTGAATGGCTGCCAGACTACATTAACAAGGGTATTCAGAAGAAAACCATGCAGCTATAACACAAGGAATACATGAGAAAAGTCTCCAAAGATAATGTCTTTAAAATCATGTACATGTTCTTTAAGCAAAGACAGTTTGAGGAATAAATACATTGCTATTTTGCATTACTTTTCTTCATTATACTTAAAAGCACTATTTATATTTTCAAAAATTCAGTGCTTCTCTGGGCTATTTAGTTACCTTTGAGGAACAAATAACTTTATTTTCTGGAGTTCGATGCTATGTAAACATTTATTCTTCTAGGCAATGTTTAATTGTGAAAATTCATATGCTTTTGACGCACACATTTCTCTGCCTCTCCTGACATCTCCGTCAGCTTTTTTCATCTCTACTTCGATGTGCTATGGTCGGCCTCTGTAGTCAACAACACCCTTGCTGAGATTTCTACATATTTCCTCTATGTTTTTCTTCTGTAGCTTCCACATGTGGCAAGAATATTTGCAATTGGAGATTGATATTTTAAAACGGTAGTAGTAATTTTCAGAGTCTCATTTCAGATAAACTCATTTCTCAATATGGAGCTATTATCCTTACAGCTAATCAGTTCTATCTCAGCACAGAGAGGCCAGGGCTTACAACCAGACCCAGTCATCGGGGTGGGGCAGAAAGGAGGTAGGATTTAAGGAGGCCTAGCTGGAGATTCCAAGAAATTTGGTATGCAAAAGGCTGTAGCAAAAGTGAGTCAAATTCTAGGCAAGCATTTGGTATTTGGTCACAGCAAGACATCTGAGCTATGAGATTTATGTTTTCAAACGTATGGATAAAACACATTGACAGAGGGAGTCCAGACACTAGAGGTTGTAATCAGGTGATCAGGCAATGGTGAAAGAAATGTATTGGCTTTGAGAATGTTATAACATCCCTCAAGGCCAGGTGTCTTGTAATGGACTATGTCTTCTGACTCTTTCCACTTACTAGTGATGTGACCTTAAATATATTTCAAGATGTTTTAACAACAGATCTGATTTTTTGCAATAAGAATTGATTAATTTTCTAAAAGACTGATTGATAAAATGGAATCTGCTGATTTATCCTTGCATGCATATCACCAACTGGAAACTTAAACATACACTAAAAGCACAAGACCTTAGGAACCCATTAGTGGTTTTTAAGGATTGCATTTGGCTGATAATTGCTTATATATGTTGAACAAAAATGTCATAGAGATGTACCTGAGAAGAGATATACATGAAACAAGATATTCAATTAAATAAAAGGTAATTAAGCAAAGATAATTTTCTTTGATTGTATTGTAATATATTTTCTTTTTAGAAATATTATTTTGATATAAAAATAAAATTATTATTATATGAATTTAACATATTTAGGTAAAGATATAAAGAGAATGAATGAAAAAGAATGTTTACTTTTTCTGATTATTAATATTTAGCATACTAAATCACATTTTCAGTGTGACTTAACTTAGATATGTTTTAGTTGTATTTATTTTCCTTTTTGGGTGATTGTCTTCTTTCTGAGACATTATTATGAACAATGGTTAAATTTACATACTTCTGTTCTTTAGCATGATTCAAAATATTTTGAATCATGCCACAAATAATTGTTAGCTTAAAAAAGTAATTGGTTGATGGAATTACTTTATTATTTTTGGCAAATTTCCAATATTCAAACTTCAAATATTTAATATTATAGATACTTAAATATATAATATATAAATGTATGTTTATAAATATATATAATATTATTACTCAGGTTGCTATAATAAGAGAATGATACATTTCTATCATCTTTTAATTTTATAAATGTGAACTTTATTTCATATAAAATGAAAACATATGTTGGAAAAATATCAGGGTAATGGTAATTGTCTAAGTATTCTAACAGGAGATAGTAAACCTAGAAATAATTATAAATTTTTAATGGTTATGGAAGGATTTTCAAGATAAAATCTCAGCAAGTGAGAAATATCTGTACATTGATTTTCTGAAGAATTCAGAGGCTTTCATCAATGACATATATTTGAATACACATTCAATACGTCCCTAATTTTTGGATAAATGAATTGCTTTAATCACATAAATGTCATCTATGTTAATATTATGTTAAATTAAATAATAAGAAATGTGTACTTTCTGTATTATTCCCAAGCAATTTTGTTTATGAGCACATGAGCAGCTTCAAGAATCAAATCGAGCACACTACATCACTCAGTGAAATTTACGGCAGATAAGGAACACAAAACACGAGAGAAAATGAAAGACAGAAAAATTACCTTTCTCAAAAAATCTGTGCCCATCTGAATCTTAAATCATGTATTCTTTTCCCTTCATATCATTCTTGATGGGAATCTTATAGAAAAAAATGAGTTAAACTGACTGTGCTTCACTGTCAAGAGAAACTTATGGTCAGGGATATATCGAATTCCCAAAGCTTCCATCATTAATATTTTATGAGTCTCGCTGATCTGTCCTATCTAGAAGAAAATTTATCTTTCATTTGTGCAAGCACTGCCTGCTGAGTTATAGATTTCATCTCTGTAAGCTGAGTGGTGAAGTGCAAACGGCAGCAAAGGTAAGAGGAGGCAAAGTGTTCCCTTTATTTCTTTTACTGGAGTCTGGCTGCACTTTACTGGCGTTGCAGAGTCTGCCAAGCAAAGTGAAAGATCTTTGGGGAACTATGAAGTGTGTCAGTTCCACGCCAACATACTTCGCCTACACATGTGAATGCCCACCCGTTTAAACTGACTTGTCAATGAAGTGATTAGCTATGGTGACTTTTTTTTAACTTAAACACTTTTGAAGAAGCTTGATGCCTACAATGTTGGAAATCATTAGCTCAATCTTGAAAATTTCCTTCATTATAGAGATAACTAAATGGCAAATTAATGATCTTCTAGCATTTCAAACTGAAAAGACAGGATGTTTTGCCCCTTGAGCGTGGCTGCCTTAGTTGAACTAGGGATGCCATGTAGGCTCATTTAAGACTCTGGAGCTGAGTATTTCCTGAGCCTCATCCATCCACAGAAAAGCGAAACGAGAAAGAGCATCTAATACCCACTTTCACAGTCAACAACACAGTGGGTGTCCATCTGTTAGGTCCACCTAGAACACAGGTCCATCTGGATTCTAAAGTGGATCTAGAAGTGGAGCAGGGTTCCCTCACGTGGTTGAAAAGATAATTTCTGGAGAAATGTATTTAGTGTATAACCAGAAAAAAAACAAAACAAAACCTGATGACGAGTATTTTTTTTTTTTTTTTTTGCTAAAGAATATAGAATTCAAAACTATGAGAAACAACTGTTTCTTCTTTTCAGGGCTTTTATCTCAATTTTTAATTATATATTAACTAGTATGATCATTTAACATCTTTCTGACCTCTTAAAACATAAACTGGACTCTGTTTATTTTGGTGCACAATTGTATCCCCTGGAGTCTTGTACACCAGTCTTGTACACAAGTTGGCAAGCAGTAGGTGTTCAATTAGTTTTTGTTAAAAGATTTGCTTTCCATTTTTTTTTTTTGCTGAGGAAGATTAGCCCTGAGCTAACATCTGTTGCCAGTCTTCCTCTACTTTATATGTGGGTCACTGCCATAGCATGATTTGACCAGTGGTGTAGGTCTGCGCCTGTGATCCGAACCTGCAAACCAGGGCCACCAAAGCACAGCGTGCCGAACTTAACAACAAGGCTACAGGGCTGGCCCCAAGATTTGAGTATTTTTAATTTTCATAAGTGCCTACTAGTATGTTCTACATAATAATCCTCAATAATGTTTGTGGTAAGAGTGATGATTTGTTCAAACTACAACTACTGATCGTAAGTTTTCATAAAGCACTGTGTTAGAAATAGAGTGATTCTAAAATGTCTAAGATTAATTTCTGGGGCTCAAAGAGTTGACCATTTAATTGAGGGAATAAGATATATGTGTAAAAATTATACAAAATGTGAAATATTAAGTGACAAGAGAACATATTAGCTGTAATTGTAAATGGGTATTAGATACACAGAAATGAAAGGACACTCCTGATAAAGAAAACTACGTAAGTACATTGGATGGAAAGAATATAAACCACAAATATTAATGCTGTTGTTAAGAGTAAGCCAGCTTAGAACAGCTGACAGGAGAACACCACCCCTGTCTCTAAGAACCATCTAAACCTAGCTTTCTCGTCGATTTGTCTATAATTTTTGTAGTGGAAACACACGATTCCCATGAACTGAAAGGATTAACATTCAACACTCATGCTAACATAATGGTACCAGCAGGGTATGAGAATGTTTCTCTTCTCACATTCTAGCTGGCAGCTGAGTGCTTCAAACTTTTTAAATCTTTGCCAACATAAAATGTGTTGCCGCAGAGGGAGAATGGTATCTTGTTTTCATTTGATCTTTACTTGTGATTTAAATATCTTTTTACATCTTGATTCTTTCTTCTCTAAACTTCAGTCCTGTTCCCATTCCCTTCTTCCCCAATTTGTTTCCTCAACTCCTCAGAGTCCTCAGCCAGGCTATACAAATGGGAGTGGAGCAGAGTCCTTTTTAGAGAAAAGGAACCATTTGTAGATACTCTCTTTCTAAGTAAAATGGTTGCTAGTTTTTACCTATCAATGAGTCAGCTATACCACTAATTCTAGCAAATTCTTTTATTTTTCTTTAACGTTATTTCAGGCATACCTCTGGATAATTTCAATTAGTTTGATATTCATTTAAGCCTTGTTTTGCCAATAACTCATTAACTCTATTCTATATTTATTCTTAGTTAAATTTGATGTCAATTTGTGAAAACAATATTATTTTAACTAAGAGAGTATGCAGCATAGGAAATGAATAATCCATTTAAAGCAATAATATAAAAATTAAACATTAAATAAGCAAATACAACATGCTAAGATTGGGAAAAATTTCTGAATTTGCTTGATGTTAAAATCAAAATTTTCTTTAAAGCTAGAATCAAACTAATTAAATTTTTATCATTTATAAAAAATAGAATATCCTTTATATTCTTAGACCTTAAAAATTCTCTAAATTAGCAGATTCCATAGTAACGTATCTCTGGAACTGTAAATTCGTTCTCTAATTGTTTTGCTCATATCCATGAAGATTACTTGATGGCCTTGGTATAGATATAACCCGCTGGTAATTTCTAAATTCTTTTCTTCTTTTATTGAAAACATCAATTATCTGGATTTTGTTTTTAAACCTATCTACTTTTTTCCCTTCATCATTTCTTTCACCTGCACTATTGCATGGGGTTTTTTTGGGGGGGAGGGGGCTTACTTTACTAAATAACAGAATGGTTTTTGTTGTTGTTTGTTTGTTGATTTCTCTTTCTTGCTTTTTAATCACTTCACAATAGTTACAGCTTATTCAAAGACCAGTGGAACTTTTTTTTTAAGTTAAATTGAAGTTTGAAAGCTGGGGAGTTTTCTAGGTGTATTCCACTTGCGACTCATTTTTGTCTCTCAGCCTTAAAGCCCTTAAAATTTGTGCAAAAATAACTACATGATGTGGACTTGCACAGTCTTTCATTAACAACTGAAAAACCAGGAACGTTAAGTTCACAAATTCCAAAGAGGAAGCATATAGCCAAGCACAGGAGAAGGGCAGGGAGTTTATTGGTGAATCTGAGGTGAGAAAGGGGGGGTCAACATCTGAAATGACTCCTTTGTAACATAGACAATGGCATATAACAATGACATTGGGGATAGTTCTGAATTAAGGAAGGCATTTTCTACCTATGACTTTTGGGAGCTCTCTTGTTTACTCCAAGCGTTCAGGCTCCTCCAAATAATGTTCCTGTTCTCACAGCAGCTACCCTTTTTGCCTTTCAGTATATCCATATTTAAATAAAGTCTATTGGGGCGGGCCCGGTGGCGCAAGTGGTTAAGTGCGCATGTTCCGATGCAGCGGCCCAGGGTTCGCCGGTTCGGATCCCGGGCGCGCACTGACGCACCGCTTGGCAAGCCATGCTGTGGCGGCGTCCCATGTAAAGTGGAGGAAGATGGGCACGATGTTAGCCCAGGGCCAGTCTTCCTCAGCAAAAAAAGAGGAGGATTGGCAGATGTTAGCACAGGCTGATCTCCTCAAAAAAAAAAAAAAAAAAAAGAGAGAAGAAAAAGAGAAAAAAAATAAAGTCTATTGTCCCTTCCAGCCAAATAGATAAGTGAATCACATAACTGTGCTGTACAAATAATGTCCTAAAATGCAAATCTGGTCAGATCACTCTTGACTCTGATCCCTTTATTGGTTTCTCATTGTCTGTTTGGTTAAATAAATTTCTTAGCCATATCTTTCAGTCCCACCAAGAATCCTATGCCTCAGCCACACTGAATTACCTGCCATTTTTCAAACACATTTCATGTGAACTTTCATGCTTCAGTGCTTTTGAACATATGTTCCATTTTCTTAGACAAAACCCTGATCAAATGTCACCTCTGTGAAGTGTGTAACCCTTGCAGCAATGTTATTCATTCTCTTCTTTAGAAAACAGTTAGAGTACTACCTACGTCTTACTGCAATCTCTCTGTGCATGTCTGTATCTTCCCAAGGCTGTAAACACAAGCACAGAAGTCATATCGTGTCATCTTTGTGTTTGTAAATATAATAGATATTCAATATCGCTAAATGACTAGGACAATTAATTAATATGGCATTTTCCCACTAATTGGAGCTTTGCAGGTAAAATTCTTTAATGCAACCAAATTTCTCTAGCAGACAGAATTTTGAATTCTGTCCATTGCTATTTGAGGAAGTATTTTTTATTTGGCAGTGCTTTCTAGATCTCTTAAATAATAGATTATTGTAGATCGACCTAAATATAAGGGCTTTTAAAATCTAGATTTTAACCTACATTGCCTCACTTCTTTGCTTAGTTGTTAACTAAACCTTTGCTTAGAGAGATATTTTTATGAGAAAAAATAGGCTATAAATGAAAATCCACACTGAATTAACAATAAGTATTTTTCTGTATACATATTTTAGTTATTAATTGGATGCTGAGGCCTAAATTATCCAGAATATTAAAATATTCCTTCCTAATAACTGACATATATAAAGGGTATCATAAATCTGCTAGAAAGATAGTGCAAACTAAAAAGCCTCATCAGAAAGAGACAGCTTTCTGACCATTCCTTTGAGTAGTTTGTGTAAATAATATAAATTCCCCAAAAATCTATAAAAATATTTTGTCTCATGCCAAATGAAATCTTCAACCTCCTTTCCTTACCTCTTTCAGCAAGAAAAATAAACTCAGTCGTCTACTAATAGAAATGTTTTCCCCAGTAGTTTACATGATATTCAGTAAGGCTTACAATTCAATTATACTTTAAAATTTACAGTGTTTTAAATCTGAAAAATGCTTTAATTATCGTCATGGATTCTTCAAACAGTCTTGCAAAGCAAAGCTCAACAGCTTTTGATATGATCTTGAACTTTCCTATTAGAAAAGTGAAGCCACAAGAGATTTGATAATTTCCATAAACCGACATATATAATAAGCCTTCTAGGATTGAATTAAAAGTAATTCATGATAAATAATGTGGAAAAATGCCTCTCTGACATTTTTTTTTACATAGCCTCCCCATGATTTTAATAAAATGGTAAGAGTTCATTCAACTCTAACAAAACTTGCTTAAGCATATAACTTAATATTTTATTTATCTTTTAGATATAAAAAACATATTGTATTTTCCAGTTTTGCTCTCAAATCCTTCCCAATTCCAATTTTATTATTTATCAGTCTTACATTTATACAAAGCATTTACAAAGATATCCACATTATTTTCCAGGAATACCTTTTGATTTAAAGAATATAACATTTTACACAAACATTTTATTCAATTCATATGCCACAGCATTCCATTTCCCTGGAAAGTTGAACATCTCTCCTTAGTGTTCATACTAGCCTGTTTTTCTTGGTCTACTCATCCCTTTGTTCATCCCTTTGTTGATTTCTTCTCATTTCAGAAGGAACCATAATTCTCTTGAGGAGCTGGGCTGAGAGAGCGTTTCCAGTTTCCATTCTGCTGGTTGGAAACACCTGTCTCCGCTGTTCTCTTGTGAGCTACCAACAGCCCCATCCCACCGTTTGCCTCCCTCCTAGAAGATACATCCATGCTATAAGGGACAGACTTTAAAGCCTCCATCTTATGTGGCCTGTATAGTTGATAAAGACTACTCCGTCTAGGCTATGGTAAGCAGATATGTTTGCTTTTTTTGACACAAAACCACAGCGTGAAACTTCAGTTTGAGCTGATGAGAGTGAACTGAAATGAGAAGGGTCTGCCCGTTTGGTTCTTGCTCCTCTCACTTGATCATCTCTCTGTGTTAAGAGCACAGATGCAGCATCCCCTGAACAAGACCCTAACACTTGGCGAGTAAGTTATCACCCCACATTGTCTACCTATGATGCAAATCAGCACACTGAAACTGACCAGGGAAATGGGAAACCGAGGTCTTCCACAGAATGGGAACAGAAATAAAGCAGGAAGCAAGAGGAAGCTCACAAAGCATTTTCTCTGAAAACTTTCTTGTTCTCAATTTCTTAGAGGTGGAGAGAGAAACATGCAAATACGACGACCTACTTTAAATAATTTAGTTAGGCATGAAATAAAATGAGCCCTACAGCTTCAGTTTTTCCAAAGGAAGTAGAGACCTCTGGGTGTGACAGACCTGTTTGTGGCTCAAGGCCTCTTGTCAGCTTTATGATACGCAGCGGGAGGCCTCTAGACAGATTGACCTCTTCTAAGTTATTTCACTCAAAGAATGATTTTTACCTTATAGCATTTTTCCAGAGGCTCCAAGTCTCTTTGTTTATTTTTTTAAACCAATAAAAATTATTTAGGTAAAATTCAGGAAACTGTCACAATTGTCTCATAAATTTTTAGGAAATAAAAATGGCCTATAAAGATTAAAATCAATTTAGTTGCTTAACTGCTCATGTAAAATGCCTATTGTAGCTTATGTCATGTTTCTCTATTTAATCACATCATAATATAATACTTACCAAGCAAGAGAGTCCAATAAATTGGAAATAATTCATTCAAATTATTTTAATTAATAAATCACCTTTAACTATAAAATTCTATCCTAAGAATTATAAATCCAATAAGTGTCAGATTGGGCAAATGTATAAACAGCTAATGCATAGCAGTAAAAGTAAAAGACAGAGAATGCAAAATGGTAGAAACATTTCTTGCTCAGATTCTGGATCCTCAGAAGAAGATTCACCTGAAGAATTCAGCCCAACAGGGGACTCATTCTTTTAGGAAATGGTGTAAGGAATGAAATCTTGGGTTTGGACGAGACTGGTGAGGAAACCTCTTGGCGGCTAGACATTTCTCAGTGCTAATGGGCGATGGGTTGGCCAGGAAAAACCCCCTGTAGAAAGTAACGGGAGGGGAGGGCAGTCTTCTTATGCTTCCTGGAAGAAGGCGGGGGAGGAAGGAGGTCCTCCTTCAATCGATTTCCCCCATTGTTCCGTTCCCAATATGGGCCTCCAACCTAGTGATGATATAGAGGGAGAACGCCTGGGTCAGGTGCTTCACTTTCAAGTAAAGAGACAGAGAGTGAAAATGCAAATTGCTAAGAGCATCTTTAATCAGTTTCACTAACTCCATTTTTAAGGATACTGGATCATCTGTTCCATCGATGGAAGGCTTGTAATAAATTATGAGTCCTGCCGGTCCAGGTTGAGGAAAAGCAGGAGTGAACTTTCTTGCTGTGCCACAGTGGGAGCAGGAACAAAAGTAGAGGTGCTAGCTGGTGAACACAGGACATGGGTCCTGTATCCCCAAGTCCTCTCAGCTGGCGTGTCTCTTACTAATACCTCAGAGGATTCCCCGGTCCTCTTGGGCCTCTGCCAAAGGCCACAATTGGATTACCTCTCTAAAATTTCCAATCTAACATTCACTTCAGTTAATTTTGATCTGCTGTGTGTTCTTTTCTCTTAAGTCATTGAAGTTTCTCAGATCAGCCTGTGCTGTTGACCACACATATATTTCCATATCAGAGGCAACAGTGCAGATTTTTAAGGAACAAATTGTTCTTTCCTTTAAGCTTTGGTTTGGTTTTCTTTTTGGAGGTATTCTACTCTTCAGGACTATGGTTCATGTCTCTCTCCATCTGCTTTGCAATGTTATTATTCCTCTCTCTAAACTATTCCTTCTCTCTACAGTTAGTTTCCTGGGAAAGCATGTTTTTGTTTTTTTTTTTCTGTTAGTTTCTTTTTTCACTTATTGATGTAGTTCAGTCATTAACTTAAGTTTCTGACGAAGTTTTTGAACCTTACTTTCAATCTCTGTATTTTCTGATTCCAAGGATTTATTCTTGTTTTGCAGAGTTTGACATAAGTCATCATTGGTTCTTTTATCTTCTCCAGTAAAATATACATATGTATATACACACTCCCAGGAAAGTCCTGCTCCTTCCTCTCTGGCTGGCTGGCTATGCGAAGGCCGGAGCCCATCTAATCTGTGGTTGATTATTGGGTGTCTGGGCTTTGTGGATTATTGAGGCACTCTCTTCACTCAGCCGCCCTGCTCCCAGCCAGCTGTGGCAGGGCAGTAGATAAAAGGCCTGTAGGCCTTGGGTGGGCTCTCTTAGCTCTCCTCTCCTGCTCCAATCTTTCTAAGGCTGTGGCATTGCACTTGGTGAAGCCCTTCTGTGAAAGAGTGGTCAATGCTACAGAGTTGCTTTGTGATGGAGACTCCTTGGAATTCTAATTCATCCCTCCAACACACACGTGACTATTAATAGCTTTATAAATATTGGGCTGATTTCTTTTTATTTCCTTCTAAGGGAGAAAGTTTCCTGCTGAGGTGCCCTTAGGGATGAAAACAGTCATGAGATTCTTCACTCTGGGAAGGATTCATCCTTTTCTGCAATTTGGTCATTTAACTTTGTGTGTTTGGTTCTCTAAGGAGTTAAAAAAAATATGACTTTGTAGCTTATCTGGCTTATTCTTAAGTGCTCTTTTAATAAGCATCTCTCCACAAAACTCTTCTCCTTCTTTTGATTAGGATGACCCTACCTACAAAGATATTGATTCAAGTCAAATTTGAGATAATGGATTTGCTTCTCAAATACTGAATCCAATAGCAATGCTGATCCTTTCACAAGTGACTGGGTCAATAACAGCACCTTAAATTAGAAAAAAATTAAACTATATGTATAATTTTTAGATTTTACTTAGTCTACTTGTCTGAAACCTAATACCTATAGTGGAAAAGTCTCCATTCTTAATATTCCACGTATAACATGGCACTGAGTTGACATGAACAGTGTAAACCATGGGAGGTTGAGTAAGCAAATGAATCTATACAATATTCTCTTTCTTAATTGATGTCTACTCTATGCTTCCAGTCCTCTAGGCCAATTAGAGTCATTCTTAACTCTGTCTTATAATCTATACCCAATTCATCAGGAAATCCTGCTGGCCCCACCTTCAATATACATCCATAATATAACCATGGCTCACTAAAACTACTGCTATCACCTTGGTCCAAGCTACTATGATTTCCTACCTGAATTTAACCAGTATGGTTTTAACACATCTCCGTTCTTTCACTGTTGTAACCTTACCTCCTTGCTCACCACCCCCTCCCCAGTCTATTCTAAATAGAGTAACTAGAGTGACCTTACTAAAATGAAAGTCAGATAATCTAATTCTTCTACACAAAACTGTATAATGTCTTCTCATTTCTTTTGAAATAAATGCCAATTACAATGGTCTAAAAGGCCCTCATTGATTTAGCCCTTCCTTGACCTCACCTCCTCTTCCTCTGCTCTTCTTCCATTAGCAGCAGCCCCACTGCCTTCCTTGTTGTTCTTTGCACATGCTTGTGAGCCTCCTGATGTAGGAACTTTGCACTCGATGTTCCATTTTTTTTTAAACTCTCTTCCCCTAAATATTCCTATGGTTGTAACCCTTACCCTCCCTCAAGTTGCTGTTCAGATATAACTGTCTCAATGAGATCTGTCTTAACCATTAAACTGCAAGTTCCTCCCTCCAAATGGCATTTTAATACCATTCAACTTGCCCTTTTATTTTTTCTTTTCTATAGAATTTATCACTTTCTAATATACTGTATGACTTATTTATTATTGTTGATTATCTGTCTTAGACTAGATTGCAAACTTTTAAAGAAAAGGATTTTTTTCCTCTGATGGTTTTCAAGTACCTGGTAAATAATATATATAATAAATATTTGTTGAGAGAATGAATCAACATGAGGGAAAAAGCTAGTCAAACAATCTATTTCTTGTGCATATATTCAATCATGATATTCACCAACAGATATTTTTCCCCAAATTTCAAGTTTAGTATAAGTTGATGGTCTGTAGTGAAAATTCCCTTAATAATATTTATTTGTATAGATGGCAGTAGTTTTTAATGGTTATAACTCTTTGTATAGATCTTTTTTTTTTTTTTTGGTGAGGAGATCAGCCCTGTGCTAACATCTGCCAATCCTCCTCTTTTTTTTTTTTTTTTCGCTGAGGAAGACTGGCCCTGGGCTAACATACATGCCCATCTTCCTCCACTTTATATGGGACACCGCCACAGCATAGCTTGCCAAGCAGTGCGTCAGTGCATGCCCAGGATTCGAACCAGCAAACCCCGGGCTGCCGCAGCGGAGCACGTGCACTTAACTGCTTGTGCCACCAGGCTGGCCCCTAGATCTTTCTTAATAAGCTGAGACGTTAAAGCTCCATCTATCCCTAAAGAGATTTTTAGAAAAATAAAATATTACTAGAACATACAGAGGTATTCTTGTCAGAATACACCTAGAGTAATTACCTCCTACCAGGTCCATAATCAGTCAGATTCAGAATCATATTTTTGTACTGAGTTCTAATAATACAGTTAATTAACAATTTTTAAAAAATTGACCAACCAAGAAGTGAGCTCATTATTTTGAAAAAAACCCATGGGAAAATATGTACCTAATTTGCTTATTTAAGAGTATTCTGGTGTTTCTAAACAAGGATGAAATCTAGATTAGCATGTAGAATGTTGCCCATTTTCTCTAGATTGTAGCTAAAGAAGTTCAAAACTTCTGAAATAATATAGATAGTCCCAAGGTAAAATTCCAAAGGTATATTAGTTTTAAATGCAGAGGTAGGCAGTGGAGAATATGACAAGGCAAAGCATAAAGAGAGTAGGGAAGTGCACTCAACCATATTAAATGCATTGTGAAAATACCACAGCAAGAAGCTGTTCAGCTTTGGGGGTTAGGAAAGTACCAAGGCATCATGGGAATATGTGGACATGGGAAAAATATAGATCCAAAAGGAAGTCAAAGCTGAAAAAGGCCATCTCTTTTAGAGGAAAAAAATCAAATAGACAGTATAAAGCAAAATTCAGAGGATCAAACAAGGCAGAAAAAATTCATAGAGATAGCCCCAATTGTTTTTTTGAAGAATAATACGGCTACGTAAATAATTTATAAAACATGCTTTGCAGTTGGCTTATAACAGTATCATTTAGGCCATAAAATATTTATTAAGTTGACTTCTGGTTTTTCAACAGTACCAATAGTGGTTAACATTTATATGGCTCTTAGGAGGGCTGCTAGGTTGTGCAACTCCAGGGAACACATCTTATTCACGTATTAGACCACGTGAATGATTTCGCTTCACATAAGGTGATGCGGAAGCAATAGCACTGTGTCAGTGCTTTGCATATGTTATAAATTCCTTTAATCTTCTCAATAATTGCATGAGTTATGGATTTTTATTGTTAATCCTATATTAGTTTCTCTCCAGAGAAACAGAACCAACAGAAGATATATCTATATATATCATTCTTTCTCTCTTTCTATGTATATCTACCTGGCGCATACAATTATGGAATTTAGAATTCCCATGATCTGCTGTCTGCAAGCTGGAGGACCAGGAAAGCTGGTGGTGTAATTTCACTCTGAGTCCAAAGGCCCAAGAACCAAGAGAGACAAGGGTGTTAAGTCCTGGTCTGAGTGCAGAAGATTGATGTTCCCGCTCAAAGAGACAGGCAGAATGAACAAATTCTCCCTCCTTTACCTTTTGTTTTGTTCAGCCCCTCAACGGGTTGAATGAGGTCCACCACATTGGGGAGGGCAATCGGCTTTATTCATTCTACCAATTTAAATACTAATTTCATCTGGCAACATCCTCCCAGACACTACCAGAAATAATGTTTAGCCACACATCTGAGCACTCTGATCCTATCAAGCTGACACATAAAATTAACCAATACATCCTTACTTCACAGATTTGAGGAGTAAAGAACAAAGTTCACTAACTTGTACAAGTAAGATAGTTAATGTAATGGAGGTTGGATTTTAAGAAGTCTGTCTTTATGATCACTCTTCTTAACCTTGACACTATACTGCCTCTTCAAAATAAGACTTAACTGAATATCTTCAATGTTTTGAACACCATTCTTAATGCTAGGAAACAGCAATGCAATAAAAGAGAATCTCTTGCTCTTATGAGCTCTTATTTCTGTAAGGGTATGCAGACAATAAGTAACAGCTAATGTATAGGGTGTTCACTGAGTGCCAACAATGGTTCAAAGCTCCTTATAAATATCAATGCACTCAATCCTTACAACAACTCTATGAGATAATTACCATTGTTATCCTCTTTTACAGACAATAGAACTGAGGACAAAAGGATTAAGTGACTTGCCCAAGGTTATAGAGCTAGTAAATGGCATTTCCTCTACTCTTAAATACTTTGCTACATTTTCTTAGTTCAGTTGCAACAACCCATGCACACTCATGTCACTAAACTAATTATTCAAAAAGATTTTCTGAAGCAAATATACTCAGAACTTTTCTAGGAATTCCTGAATTTCTCTTATTATCTGTTTTGTTTTTCTTTTTGTCCCCGCTGTACCTTTTTTTTTTTTTTTTGTGAGGAAGATCAGCCCTGAGCTAACATCCATGCTAATCCTCCTCTTTTTGCTCAGGAAGACTGGCTCTGAGCTAACATCTATTGCCAATCCTCCTCCTTTTTTTGCCCCAAAGCCCCAGTAGATAGTTGTATGTCATAGCTGCACATCCTTCTAGTTGCTGTATGTGGGACACGGCCTCAGCATGGCCAAAAAAACAGTGTGTTGGTGCACTCCCAGGATCCGAACCCTGGCCGCCAGTAGCAGAGCGCGCGCACTTAACCGCTAAGCCACGGGGCCAGCCCCCCACTGTACTTTTAAAAATCCCAGGTTAGATCAACACTTTGGTTGTTGTCTACATGAAAGAGGGGGAGAAAATGATATAACTACCAGTAAGTAATAAAAATTAAAATAAAGAGCCAGATACGTTTGTGACTATACAAAATGTGTCTTTACATATATCTACATCTGTGAGTCTCATGATAGATAGATACTAGATAAATATACACAGTCACATGTATTTATACATATATATTCTTTCCTTTTTCTCACCTCATATATTTTGAGCAACAAAGTAAAGAGTGGATGGAAGGATGTTTGGATAGATGGATAGGTAGAGAGATGGATTGATTAGTCGGGTAAGTAGGTAGGTAGGTAGGTAGATAGATAGGGAGATGGGGAGGAAATACATATACTAGCAAACTGAATTAAAAAAATATATAGCTGAGGAGAATTGAAATTGAATTTGAAAAAGAGAATATTGTGCCAATATATCTATCCCCTTTTTTCCTCATGATAATGCATTTAGGGAGAATTACCTAGTTTCTTAGGACCTTACCCAGGTAATTTTCTTCTTTGGAGAAGAAAAATATCGAAGACTCTAACTTTTACCTTAAGTCTCATATTATTAACAGAATTATGGTATTGGAACATCTGAGAGGAATAGGAGTTAGATTTCCATTCCCTTATGCAACACATTCTTCAAAACAAGCCCATATGAAAGGATAAAAAAATTGAGCCAATGATTCAGTTTTCAAGGGCTCTGAAGAATCTTAAGAGACCACATGGAGTACCCGTATACTCCCACTGCAACGTTGACTTCTACTATAAAAATATGGATTATTCCACAAAGTACAGACTCTAAGTGCTTATTGATTATCACATACTATTCAGTAATGGAGATGGAAAAACAAGTATTTTCAATAGGTACTTTTGCTAATGAAGTTCTTGAGATCTATATAAGTGATTATAATGGATTAGAAAATATTTTTTCAGAAATGGTTTTTTTAGTGCATTGGGAAGCACGCATTCTATTTTCAGAATAAAACATTTGCTCAAATGAAAATTTAACGGGCATTTCAGATCTCTTATTTCTGTTACCATTTCCATCTAAAACCGTGAATGAAAGAGTTAACCTTGGTTATTGCAGTTTCTGAAAATAACAATGTGCGTGTCTGCTCAGCTCACACTTCCAACTCACTTTCCATAGTGGATGTCAGTGTAGATCTGCATCTTCTTCTGGAAACTATTATGTAATTCAATAGATGACAAAAGGCAAATTTCTTGGTAATGAACATTAGTTCTTTTCATTTTAATGTTTAATTTGGCATTTAATTTTTTAAAAAATATAAATACACTTACCTGTTAATGACAAAGCACTTTATATTAAATATCAATGTTCTTTATTTTTTGTTTGCAGAATGAAGAGCACCTAAAGGAAGTTGAGGGTATTGTCAAGTCACAGGCCTTAATCTGTTCGTCTCATTGTCCTTACTTCTTTACCCTGATTCCACCAACCCTGCTCATCGCAAAATAGTGAGGTATAATTTTAACACTTTTACCAAAGGCTGCCTTCCTCAAAATGATATCCCAACTGACATGAAGACTTCACATTGAACTCCTAGGGGGACTACTTCTCAAGCTTTTTTCCACTTTAACATCTCTGAAAGGTAGTACATAATTCTCTCAGTAATAGTGGCAAAGCAAGGGTTTTTTAAAGGGTAAGAAGCATGTATACTCTGACATGGATGTTTTCTTTAGTTTATTACACTTTTAAGTATAGGAGCTGTTTTTAAAATACAAGCAAGCACTTTAACTCATTTTATTAATTTTTTTCGTAAAGTATTTTCTAAATTAGTGCCTCAAGAGACCAGGGCTCTGAGGGAAGACTCCACAAGATAGAAGAGGTTTAATAAGGAAAATATAGGGTGGATAAGCAAGGTTTTTTCCTTAGAAGACAAGATTCATGTCAGTAGTGGTGTAAACATGTGGAAAGCCCTGACTGACAAGAGTAGAATTTGTATATTGGCTATCTAGTCAAATCCCAGCTTAGTGAAAAATAAATGAAAAGCAATAGGATATATTGGAGTATATGAGGAAGCCATTTGGATTAAAACTAATTCGGCCTGACCTTGTTTTTCCAAAAGGGCCTGATGTGGCCTGTTGAGTATGCATTGTACATCTGCTTTAAATAATTACTATGTCCCAAAGACAAGAATGATGCCCCTAAGGATAGGGATGTAACTTCTCTCACGTCAACATTTCCTTTAGGATAAGCATCTCTCCCTAGACTAAGGATTAATCACTGACCCGCTGTGCTCACCTTGTGACCACTGACCTGCTGATCACCAATCTGCCATGCCAACTAAGCATCTCGCGACATTTGTGAAAAGGACATTCCTGTCGTATGTGATGTAAGCTCTTTGTTCCAAGATGGCATATAACCACTCTGTACACCCCACTTTTTCAGTGCCCTTCCTTAAGAGTGCTCCAGGCTAGTCTTCAGATCTGGCTCATAATAAACTCACCCCAATTTTGATTTATAGATTGGCTATGGATTGTTTGCATCAATAATAGAGATAGTACTTGATAAATATTTTTTCAAGTGAATGGGATTAGGAGGGATTCACTCAAGGGAATAAAAATTATAGAAAATAACCTTATATTTTCTTATAAGAAATTATAAGTATTTCTTATAATTGTAAATGACCCAAGAGACTCTCTCTCCTATTATTCCTTTTGAGAATTTTGCCTAAGTATGATCAACAACAGGGCAAAGTTGAGGAGGTAATAGCCTCTTGCTGAGGGTTCAGTTAGCAGCTTCAAATGCTGAACTACGAAAGCAAAAGAAAAAAGGTCAAACTCTGACTAAAGAATGGCACATTCAGCAATCTCCTCTTTAAAACATCTAAGGACACCCGATGGCCATCATTAAATATCACTATATAGTATGGTCTTGTCTGATGGGAGGATGGAGATTGGAATGAAGGTTAGAATGTAAAAGCAGAAAGAAAAATGGGAATTTCCCTAAAAAGTTACCCTGAAAACATTCCTAGTTACTCAAAACTATAGTATAAGTGATCTATAGATATATACATATATATTTATATACACATATATAAACAATAACATGTATGGGTAAATGAATAATGTATATATGCAAAATATTTAAAGATATATGTGTGTACTATAATTACAATCACATTCCTGTATCTTTAAACAGTAGAAATGTTTAACCATTGAGAATAAAGTGAAATGGAGAGTATTGAGAACAGATTCACAGGTCTCAACTTCTTCTCACTCCGGTATGTGCCCATTGAATGGAATGGCTAGGTCATCAGCTCACTTGTGCTCTCTCTCTCTCTCCTCCTTTCTTTTTTTTTTTTTTCCTGAGGAAGATCAGCCCTGAGCTAACATCCAATGCCAATCCTCCTCTTTTTTCTGAGGAAGACTGGCCTTGGGCTAACATCCATGCCCATCTTCCGCTACTTTATATGGGACACCGCCACAGCATGGCCTGACAAGCAGTGTGTCAGTGCCCGCCCAGGATCTGAACCTGTGGACCCTCAGACTGCCGAAGCGGAGCGTGCGCACTTAACCGCTATGCCACCGGGCTGGCCCTTCTCTCCCTCTTTCCATTTTCCTTTTTTTCTTTCTAGTTGATCTCCTACCCCATTCCCACCCAGAAGGGCTCCAAAGTTCTTCCTGCTGTGCTCAGTTCTGTTACACTGGTGACCATAGTTAAGACCCTCTGCCTTGAGCCTTGGATAAGACTCTTCCTCTAACCTTCCAGATGCTTCTTTACCAGGAGTGACTCACAGTGTCAGTAGCACACTGCCATGCCACTCTTTGTCTCCTGTTTTGGCAGATGCCATTGACAAGGTCTCTCTTCCTTACCAGAGTGTGAACTGCATTTCTCCTCCCTTTATTCTCTTCTCTTCCTGTCTGGACTTTGTTTTTTTTTGTCTTTTGGCCACCTGCTATATCTAAATATTCTGGCGTTAGCTAAAGTTACTGCTTTGTCTTGCCCAATCCAACTCCTTTCCTTTGGCTGAGAGAGCAGAAATAATCACTGTTATGGGTGATTTATTTAGGTTAATTTACCCGTTAGTAACTCAGTCAGGCTTTATCACACACATGTTTTTGCTTTCATAAAATTTTTCTTTATATTTTTGATTTCTCTATTTTATTTTGATTACCATGGAAAATAGGCAACATATATTTTCATGTTGAAATGATCAAATAGAACATTGAAAAATATTTGGAAATATATTAAGTGCTATTAAAGCAGCAGCAGAAAGAGCTTAAAGAATTCCTACACCTGTATATGCCTCAATCTGGTTGTAAAAACTTGTTAGTGAACACACACACACACACACAGGCATCAAACGTACTATGAATTCAATCAGAATCAAGACATTGCAACCACAGTTTCATGTCTATTGCTGTAATAAGCGCAGATGGTTGGAGTTATACATTCTACTCAAATTTAGTAGGTATGGAGAAAAAGAAAGACAGGTTTATTAACTGGAGGGAAAACATATTCAAATAACGATGTTGCCCCATAAAGCTAGCTTCCCAGTGTGAGTGTGATTTAAAACACAATTATAGTTTTCCATTACTGTAAAAATTTGGGGGTAGCAAAATTAAAGTATTTAATTTTTAGAATAGGCTTATGCTCTCAGCATGGAACTATCTGGGTTTTTTAAAGAAATTATGTATGAAATCAAGGCTATAAATAGTGCAGATGTTTCCTAGGCATTCAACTCTAGATAAAGAAAAAAATCAAAAGTGAATGACATTTAGTTGATGTGAATATCAATCACTATTGTTTCTCTGTTATTCAAGGGGATGTGGACAGAGGGAGTGTGTGCTATAGTGTAACATAGTTTTAGTACTCCATGTTGGAGAAAATATATGTGGTTATTGTGGGTAAGAAAGCAATAATAGTGAAATATAAATTAAAAACACTTGAAGAGATCCTAGATGATGGATTATGTTTTAAAAACACATCCTAGTAACCTATAGATGTTAAAGAACAATAATGAACTGGTTTTCATTATCATTGATTTGTTGCCATGGTGACTTTTTGAGGTGATGGGAAGGCAGCATAGTCAAAGTGGTTTAAATTTGAAAGTCTGATCTAAACCAGAGACACGTGTTCATTGGACAGAAAATAGGGACCTCATTTTAATCTCCTATACATGCTATTTTTTATAGTGATACACTTACTTTGATGGCTGTTTTTTGTCCACATGAATTTACAAATTCCCCATGAATCCGGCTATCTGTAATCAAGAGCTAGTGCTCATTTAGCACAACTGATAACACTAGGGGACAATGTCTAATACAGCTTCTGGAATGCAGAATGGAGATTACTTGTTACAGGAATTGAATGAAGTCTGGGGGTGACATCTCAGTGACATTTTGGACTATTGCTGTGAATGTAGCTTTTACACCGAGGCCTTGCTCAATTGTTCAGTTACAGAAAGGGCCAGAGAGATCATGCTGATTTCTAAAAGGAAAAAGAAAAAAATGGGGTCGACGTAGATAAGGCCAACTATCTTAAAACATTCCCCTGTTGTCCTAAAAGATAACATGGCTGAGTGTGACAGGCTATAGGCTCTGTCTCATGGGACATGGTACAGAGCGTTTGACAACTGAGATGCTAGCTTAAAATCTTCATTTGAAAGAAAAAGTCTACCTTGTGAAGCCTACACATCACTAGAGAATGGAGACATTATATAGCTCATTACAGTTTGCGCAGTGCGCTGTCTAGGGACCCCTGGCCCAGTGGGAGCTCTTAGTAGAAGAATCCTTGGCAGGCATTTTTCTGCAGGGAAAGTATTTCTGTTAGGAACGCTGTGAGTCATGCATAGACACTTTATGAAAACACTCTTTCAGAGGTGTCACACGGTGGACCACAGCACAGTAAAATGAAAAGAGCACCAGCCTGAGAACCAGAAGATGGTATTTCTAACTCTGTCAATGCCGTTAAACCAGCTGTGTGACCTCAGGTTGGCCTCGTTTTCCTCATCTGCAAAATGAGGACTTTGGACTAAACCATCTCTAAGGCCTCTTCACCTCTAAAATCCTATGATCCTTTTCAACATTGCTATGTGTCTTTATTTTCCCAGAGGGATGATTCCTTTGACTAACTGGAACTAAAGTAAAAGCTTCTACTGAAAAAGGAATTGGTAAGCAACAACTCGTTTGTCTTACTTTGTTTCTTCAGAGACATGCTGGAGCATATCTTTTTGTCAAATATGAGATTTTCTTAAAAAAGATTTAGTAATGACATACATCAACCATAGTTTAGGCATCTTCTGAGAAAAGAGAAAAAAACCTGAGCACAGTTGTAAATGGTAAATGGTAAACGCTAAGTTTCAGGACAAAATTATCAAAAGGAAAGTTTAATATAAGTAGCAAACCATTACAAATGATATGAAATATGTTTAAAACTCTTCTCCCTCCATAAAATATCTTTTTGGGAGGTTTGTTCATTATAAAAAATCAATGGTGTGGGAAAAAATGGGAGGGCATTTATAAACCAAAAATTAATCTGAATCTTCCAACAGCAAAATAAATATAACATATTTTATTGATGTTACTCTCCCTGTGTTTTGCATTCTCATCTGTCATAGACTGAATGTTTGTGTCCCCTCAAAATTCTCGTGTTGAAACCTAACCCCCAATGTGATGGTATTTGGAGGTGGGGCCTTTGGGAGAAGATTGGGTCATGAGGATGGAGCCCTCATGGATGGGATTAGTGCCCTTAAAACTGATACCCCCAAAGAGCTTCCTTGCCCCTTCTGCCACATGAGAACAGTGAGAAGACAGCCTTCCAGGAATCAGGAAGCAGGCTCTCACTGGTCACCAAATCTGCCGGCACCTTGATCTTAGATTCCCAGCCTCCAGAACTGTGAGGAATAAATGTTTGTCACTTAAGCCACTCAGTCTATGGTATTTTGTTATAGCAGCCTGAACAGACTGAGGAAGTAATTGGTACTGAGAAGCAGGGATGCTGCTGTAAAAATATCTAAAAATGCGGAAGTGGCTTTGGGATTGTGTAACAGGTAGTGTCTGGAAGAGTTTTGAGGTGCATGTTAGAAAAAACCTACACTGCTATGAATGTTAAAGGTGATTTTGGTGAGACCTCCGAAAGAAAAGGGAAGCAGAAGAGAAAGCCTCAATCTTTTTAGAGAATAGCTAAGTAGTTGTGAACAGAATGTTGATAGAAATATGGACGGTAAAGGCCATTCTGATGAGGTCTCAGATGGACCTGAGGAACGTATTATTGGAAACTGGCAGAAAGGCAATGTTTGTTGTAAAGTGGCAAAGAAATTGGCTGCATTGTGTTTGTGTCCTACTGTTTTGTAGAGGGTAGAACTTGTGAACAATGAAATTGGCTATTTGACTGAGGAAATTTCTAAGCAAGATGTTGAAGCAGTGGCCTGATTCCTCCTGATTACTTACAGTAAAATTCAAGAAGAAAGCAATGGCTTAGAGATAGAATTGTTAATCAAAAAGGAAGCAGAATTTAAAGATTTGGAAAATTCTTAGATCTCCATTTCCTTGGTGTCAGTTACTGGAAGTTTATTGTGTTGCTTTGGTGGTGTTATGTTTCCTTGATTCATCAAGATCCTTGCAACCTTGTGTGGGTGTCTGCTGCATTTGAAGAAACAGTCATTTCTTCCAGACTTTATGAATTTCCTTTGGTAAGCTAAGACTTCACCTGTGGATGGGGGCACACTGAAGGGTGCTGTGATCCTGGGTTAAGCACGTGTGGGATGGCAAGTGCAGGGCGGTGTTCAAGGCAGCTCCCGGTTTGGGGAGGTATGGTGTCTCCTCAGCTCAGCCACCTGAGGTCCATGACATCACAGCTGCATGATCCTTGGTGGTAAGAGCTGTGGGGGGTCCGCAGTGGCTGTGCACCTGCATGCCGTAGGCCCTGACTCCTGTCGGTAGTCTGTATTACCATGCTTGAACCTGCAGCTAGCCTCTGTAGCCACACAAGTGCACACCCGGTGGACAGCCTAGGTGCCCAGAGCTGTTCATGCACCCATATTTGGCCCCAGCCTGCACCACCATGCATGGGCCTGCAGCAGACAATTGCCACCATGCAAGCATCTGAAGCCAGCCCCTGCAGCCAAGCATGTTCACACCGTCGGCTTCAGCCACCAATGCCACCTGCCCTGGTCCCTTGCCACTGAACCTGGAGGTACCACTGAGGACCCCACAGCCTTTGCAGTCACTTCTTCTGGACTGTGTGGACTCCCAGCATATCTCTGTAAATAATGATAAATTAGTCTTTTCACCTGAATTTATATCACTTATTTTTTTGTCTTCTATGACTTAAAGCTTTCAAATTAATACAGAATATTACTAGCTATTGTGGGTATCTTTGTCTTATTCTTAATTTATTGAGGGGCACTTTAGATTTTAGCCATTTCATGTAATGTTTGCTTATGACGTCTAATGAATACTCTTCATAATGTTAAAAGACATAATATACATGAATCACAGTTTAGGCATCTTCAGGGAAAAGAGAAAAAAAAAAAGTAAATGGTAAATTGTAAGCTTCAGAACACAATTGTCAAACAGAAAGCCTTACATAAGTACCAAGTTATTTAAAATGATACAAAATATATTTAGACTCTTCCTCCTTTATTTATAGTCTCAGGCATAGTTGAAAAAATCTGGAAACGCTTTTCTTTCAGGGAGAACAGCCCTGAGCTAACATCCATGCCAATCCTCTCTTTGCTGAGGAAGACTGGCCCTGAGCTAACATCCGTGCCCATCTTCCTCCACTTTGTGTGGGACGCCGCCACAGCCTAGCCTGACAAGCGGTGCATTGGTGCACAACCGGGATCCGAACCCGGGCCGCCAGCAGCAGAGTGCGTGCATTTAACCGCTATGCCACAGGGCCGGCCCCTGGAGATGCTTTGTCTTGTTTTATTGCATTTTCATCAAGAGAAATATCCTCTAGCATTTCTATATTTTTAATACATTAAAGTTTAATTTGTAGCCAACTTCTGTGTATCTTCTATAGGCATAACACAATAACATGTAGACACAGTTGTAGATTTGAACTACAATGGGATCAATCAAGATGGCATGCACATATATCTGTTAGATTGAGCTTATTGGTTTTTTTTAATTAAAATCTTTGATATCCTTCCCCTCACTCCTTCCATTGAATTGTCAATTCTCAGGAAAATGTTTTTCAAATTCTATTTCTAAAGAAAATGTTTGCTGATTTAACAGTTTTTCTGTGTATTTCCAAGGTGTTTTGCTTTATGCATTTCTTGCCCTGCTAATCATCTTGGTGGGTTGCACTACTTATCATTGAAATTACCCATCTTTTTACTGTGTAAGCGGTTGTCTTTAAATGCCATCATATCTAATTTAAAATTAGTTACTACTTAATTGTTTATCACTTAATTTTAAATCATTTTTTGCCATTTCACTTTAGATATGTTTCTCCTCAGAAAATTTTACTCAATTTGTCTTTATTTATTCAAACCTGAGAGTCTTTATCATTGAATACCATATTATTCAATCCATTCTTTTTTGTAAGTGATATATTTGATCTCATTCCTTTGATAACATATATCCCATATTTAAAATGTACCATGAATTTATTGTTTACTTTTTTTCCTTGGGAAAATATTGTCTGATTGACTAAGTTTTCTAAAGTTTTATTTATCTTTACAAATATTACTGCTCACAACCACAATATTACCATCTATTTGGGATTAACCAAAACTTTGACTATATTCACTGATCACTAATATTTCATATACAATATCTTCCACCTTGAGCTATTTTCTCTTATTTAACTTTCATTTGAGTGGAGCAGATCTTCAAGTAACTACCATGTAGAAGACCCATGGATGGTGTCCTTTCTGAATTCTTGAACATCATATCGTGCCTATTCTTAGCCCACAAATATGAACAATATATTGGCTGGGAGTAGATTCTAGTTTTGCAGTACTTTCTTCTCAAATATCTGTAAGTATTCTTCACTTTTTTCTAGAATCTAATACTACAATGAGAATTCTAATACCAGTCTGGTTTTTTTTTTCCCTCAGAGGAGAAGGTTTATTTCAAGGCTGGTAAGTCCTTGGTGATCTCCTAGACCTTTAAACAACGACAATTTAGAGTCTTTCTTAAAAACCCAAAGCCACAAATTTGTTTGGACACTTCTCGCAGATCCATTAGTTAGATCACATCTAACCTTACTTTTTGAGAAGGTGGGCAGGAGAAGGAATAATTAACTTGGGCTGCCTTCCTCAATTCTTCTTAAAGTATGTTTTTCTAACCGTAAAAGCAACAAATGATTGTTTAATTTACCATTGGAGAACAAAAATTCAGAGAAAAACACAACTCAGTTTCTTTACTTGCTGCAATGATTTATCTAAAAAGTTAAACATGTATCCTCTCCTTTCCTCTTTCCTATAAAATGTCACATAAAGTATTAAAACAAACAAGCAAACGATAAAGATATCAAAAACCAAAGGGAAAGAATTTAAAATAAGTTGAAGTGCCCAGATCAGGGACTATTCTAATTCTTGGTGCTTAAATAGGAATATTTTGTAAGAAAAAAATCTTGCTTCAGATGTTTTTTAAAAAAGAGATTTAGTAGGAAGGACAGAACAAAAGCAATAGCCTTGAATAACAGCTACTTCCCAAGAATTGAGTCAATGAGGTAGAAACACAAAACCACGATGTGTAATTGTCGAAATTTCTTAACATGAATCTAGTGATGGGTTGTTAACCATTTTCCCCCTACTGGTTCCGGATATTAATGTTACTATGAGAATCCTCAGGATACTTTGTTTTATATGAAGCATTAATGCATTTTCATATCACTAGCCAAATGCACAAAAAAGCAGAGCATAAAATGGCTAATCAGGCAGGAGAAATTTAAGCATAAATGACAGTATCTAGAGACTAGTAGACCTTGTCCTGAAATGGCTGAAAGTCTAAAGCAAATAATAAACAGCAAACTGAAAGAAATAATGAGACCTTGAAACTCATAGCTTTACAATTCCTTTCTTATTTTACGTGATTCCACTAAAAAGTGGCTTAAATATAGAATTGCCAAAGAAAATAAAGTGATGTTCCTTGACACAAAAGTATGTTTCTATGTATCTCTTGACTCAATGGAGAGCCCTTGAAGTGTATCATAATATCTATGTGCTAGCACAGAAGTTTCACATAACTTGCCAGTGTCTGTTTCTGGCATTCATCAGACACACAAAGGCATTATGAGAGGAAAGATAGCCTTCCTTTTATCTGACAGCAGCTCCCCAGAGAGGATCCCAAAGGCACAAAGGCATGGTCACTAGTATCACAGGAAGAATTAGAAATTGTCTTTCCTTGTCTTTTTAACTCCGTCCTCTGTAGCAAGTAAGTATAGTTTTTCTTGTCGCCCCACAATAACCTGTGGCCCTCTAGTCTTTTCTGATAGATGACAGGATGAAAGTACCTACAAAAATGAAAAGGACCTTTGGCTTTTTCATTGCAGATCATAATTCTCTCAAATAACCATACACCACCTCATGCTCACATAAAAATCAGTGATCGTAGGTTACGAGGAAGAATTTAAAAATTGCCTTTTGATGTGCGAAAGCAAATATCATGTTATTGCACACTCCACTATCCACATGTTCAATTAGGTGATAACACTCATACAGCTTGGAAAGAGCTGGAAGAAGGATGGCGATAGTTATCATTACCCTATTCTTTCCTTTATAGAAAAACCGAGGCCCAGTGACTTGATGTGATTTCATTTCCCAAGATCATTGTTATAAACAGTGATAGAAAATAGTAAAAAAGGATGCAAAAATGTTATATTATTAACATTGGGGATGTGTATATGTGGAACATGTGCACTCTAGGGAAATTTTAGCACTAATTCATATAGAATAATTTTAACTAAGTTCTCAGTTAATTCTGTTTTTCGTTTCGAGTTCCAAGAGGACTCTCCATCTTACCCTTAACCATTCTTCTTAAGATTATAGATCCATCTTCTCTTTGCCATTATATTTAGTTTAACTGAATCTTAAGTGCCTGCATTACATAGACATCCAAAGAACTATGACAAAAACACATCGTCTAAGAAGCATATGATTGCTCCTTTAACTCAGCGTATAAAGCTATCCTTCCCAACCCCTCTAAATCTCATCGAAACTTTGTCTCCGTTTATGCTCTCATCTACCATATAATGTCAGAGGAAAGTGTAGATATCCTTCTTTGAAAGCTAGCCCTGAGTTCTTTTGTATTCTCCTTCAAAATCTCACTTTTCCTATTCTTAAATCTAATCTTTTTAATCTTGTCAGTATGACCCTTATGCTGACTCTTTATACTATATCATAGCATATCTAAGGTTCTCATATTTTTCAAATCTTCCTTTAACTTTTTTGATTCTGCATAAGCAATACTTTCTTCACCAAGCATGCTATTTAATCCTTTGATGGTAGGTTTTCACAATCCTCTTTCCTCTGTGACTGACTCCTGAAGTTTCCAATAGAAAATACTTTCTCAATACCCATTCTTCTGTATCTCTCTAATGCATTTGGTAGAATTGATCACGTAGAAAACACAAAGATCTATTTAAAATTCTCATTGCTTCTCATTAATTATTTATTTGGAATTTATTATATGAAATCACTTTGCTATGTCCTATAAATTATACACAGCCCTTAACAGCAAGGGAATTATAGTGTGGGTTAATACTCAATAAAGGGCATTGTACATATTATACTGTAAGTAATTCTTGGTTTAAGGAACTATATTGAGCACAAATTTCCAGTAGCATTGGATCCTCTCGAATACCATCTACTTCCTAAATTTACTCCCCCCACAATTTCCAGAGCACTGTTTTCTTCCTGTCACTTCTATTATTTTATTACCTCTTTCGCTAACTTCTCTCTATCGTCTGCCACTTCATTTTGGCTGGTAAAATGTTCTGGATCTTGTCCTTTCCCCTGCTCTACTTGTGCTGTCTGTGTCACTCTCTATATGTTGCATCAGCTAGCATTCGGAGGTTGATGATTTCTATATCTCTATCTCTATCATCTATCTCTATCTGTATCATCATAAGACATATTTTCAATTCTATTCATGTATCCTACAATATCCCAAATTGGGCTTGATCCTATATAAAAATCAATAATGAGATGTATTTTTCCAAGCCCACTACTACTAACTTCATACAGGCTTCCATAGTTCCTTACCTGAAATAATGTGATATTTATTTTTAAATTTAACTTTATTTTGATAAGTAGTACATTTACATGATTCAAAGTTCAAAAAATACAAAACAGTGTATCTGGAAAATTTTCCCTTCATTACTTGTCTCCTAGCTACCCAATTTCTCTCCAAGACATTAGCAGTCTTGTTTCTAAAATTATTTCATGCTTATAGTAGCAAATAAGTATATACACATTCTTTTTTCTTTGCTTTTATTTTAACAAAACAGCAGCATGCTAGACACATTTTTGTGCCATTTTTCTTTCACTCAGTGCATCCTGGAGATTATATCACTCCACAAAGGGCTTTCTTCCTGTTTTTTTCCAATGCATCTAATTCTCTTGTATGGATGCACCACATTTTATTTAACCAGTAACCTGTTGATGGACAGACACTTAGATGAGGTAAAATCTTTTACTATTATAATGTTGCAACAAATAATCTTTCATATGTGATTTCTGTAAATATATCTAACAGGTAAATTTTTAGAGTAGAATTGCTGTATCAAAGAATATTTGCAGGTCCAATTTGGGTGAAATGCCAAGTTGTCCTCCCTCAAGATTTTTCCAATCTAAAATTACATCTGCAATGGTTGAGAGTACCTGTTTCCTCACATCCTCATTGACAGAGCAAGACAGCAAGCTTTTGTATCTTTGACAATCTGAGCTACAAAATGTTATTGCAGAGTGGTTTTTAATTTCATTCACAGTAACTTTTTAATTGATCTCTTATCACTCTCTCTCTTGCAATTTTTTCTTAAACATTTCTGATTCTACTCTGTTGCCTACACACATGTGAAAGTCAAAACTGGCATATAAAATCCTTCCAAATTGGGTCCCAATATTCCTTTTTAGTTTCATCACTTGTGTTTATCCATCATGAATATTCCAGCTTCAGGCTTTTCCAAAGTTATCATGCCTTTTCATGAATTTCTAAATTTGTGTTTTTGTTTCTCTTTCCATGAAAGGCCCTATCAATTCCTTTTATTTACCTGGGAAATATCTACTTCTGCTCTCTGAATCCACTGCGTCACCTCCTTAAATGTAGTTTTATTGAATTCATTAGGCAAGTTAGTTGTTTGTATTTCTGTGCTTCTTTAATATGCTGTGAATTTTATATTTCTTGCATACTCTGGTAATTATCATCTTACTCTTATGTTTAACTCATAGATATTGAAATTTCATTTGTGTTAAACATACTTATTAATTTCAAATTAGAGAGTGAGTAGGGTAGTGCCGACGTTAAAGAAGTTGTGTAAAAAATGTTCAATGAAGGGGGTGAGAAAGGGGAACACAGGTAATTTGTTGGTGTAGGTGACAGTTCAATTAAACAATGTATGAATGGAGAAAGAACAAATGAATTGTGCAATGTGATATGTACAAAATCAAGGGAGAAAAAATGAAGTTGTAAAACTACACTGGGTAAGATAATCTTGAATATTGGCCAATAAAAAGGACTATAATGTCAGCATATCATGGTTTTTGTCCCAAGCAATTGACAGAGAAGATCACTACATAAATTATTTTTAAATGCTCTCAGATGGATGGAAAGGAAGTTAGTATGCAGCATAATTATTCTCAGTTGAAAGTAAATAAGCTTGACAATGACTGTGTTATATCTCTGTAAATACTGAGTATATGTTTTATTAGTGTTGGTAAATATGAATATTACACACATGCACACACAGATATATATGTGTTATACACTGCTAAGTATTTAAAATACTATTTTTGGCAATAAAAAATATCAAATACATAATATCTGTGAAACTAAGCTATTTACTCAATGCATTGATAGGTATTCCAATATTTGTTATTTCTTTTATTATAAAAAATAGGATTATTACACAGCTGCCTGCTCTGGTGAATTTTATAATGATAAAATTTTCTTAAATATGATTTTTATAATTATCTTTCTCCTTTCTTTTCTTTCTTTTGAGTATGAGACCTTGAAATTTGTTGTCGTCGTTTGTTTATTTGGTAAAATATTATGCACTCTGCCCCTCTGAAGAATGACAGGGATTTGTTCTTATAAAGGCTCAATTAGTTCACTGCCTCTGAATCCCTTTAAATTTCCTTGCACATTAAGCCATAGATTAAAGGATTAGAGAACCAATCCTTTTCCTAGACAGACGTGAGAGAAGCCCAAGTCACCTGCTCACTGCCACTGCACTTCCTCAGCATCCTTTAGTATCCATTCTCCCCTTTTCCCTTAGTTCCAGAATTCCAATTTGAAGCAGTAGTGGATGTGTGCCCAGATTTAAGAACAATGCATTTCCTAAATTTACATACTGATAGAAATGACACTTGCTGAAGTTCTGACCGATGAGATATAAATGGAAATTGAGTGAAATTCTGGGAAAAGTTCTTAAATAGACTTAATAGCTAGCACATGCTCTTTTAATAATGAAATGATGGCTTGAGTTCCAGCAGAAATCTCGAGGGCATGAGGACAAACGTTCTACTTTAAAGAGATTGGAGTGAAATGCTAGCCCTTTGTGTAAGTACTCCTAAGGATATCTAAAATCACTTGAAACAATTTCCTCTTGCGTGGTTCTGAATATACATTTAATTTTTGTCATTTTACTTTTGATTTTGAAAGAATGCTTTTTTTTTTTTGAGGAAGATTTGCCCTGAGCTAACATCTATTGCCAATCTTCCTCTTTCTTTTCTTTTTTCTCCCCAAAGCCCTAGTACATAGTTGTATATCCTAGTTGCAGGTCCTTCCAGTTCTTCTATGTGGGATGCTGCCTCAGCGTGGCTTGATGAGCGGTGAGTAGGTCCATGCTCAGGATCGGAACCAGCGAACCCTGGGCCTCCGAAGCAGAATGTGTGAACTTTAACCGCTACGCCATTGGGCAGGCCCCAAGAATGCTTTTTAATTGCTTTTTTTTTTTTTTTTTGCTTGAGGAAGATTGTCCCTGAGCTAACATCTGTGCCAATCTCCCTCTATCTTTTTTTTTTTTGGTATGTGGGACTCCGCCACAACATGGCTTGATGAATGGTGCGTAAGTCTGCACCTGGGATCCGAACCCTCGAACCCCGGGCTGCCGAAGCAGAATGCTCCGACTTAACCACTTACGCCACCTGGCTGGCCCCTTTAATTGCTTTTATAAAAATGTACAATATTTATCTGGTTTCAAAGTCTTAGCTGCTATTCTAATCCTTTAAACCTATGTCCTCTTATTGGCAACTATTTTTGAATTTTATATATAAACAAATGCATTATTTAGGAATGGCTGTATTTTGTTCCAGATGTTACATATATACAATGTTTTTATGAATACTTTTAGTTTTTTCTTTGTTTTCTTTTGGGGGGAGGCTATTTTCTGGTTTTTCCCAGCCTATAAGCAATATTGGAATTAGCTAGTAATCTCTTTTTCACCCCTTGTCTCCCTCTCTATACCATCTAATTTGAAGTAATGTCCCACTCTAGTTAATTTCTGTAAGTTAAGCATTAAGTTTATTCTACTTTTCTTATATCATCTCTCGTGATTTTTGATAGCTGATTATCTTAAATATATTATTCCATTGTCTCTGGCAAAAAATGTTGCAATGAAAAATGTTGCTGTCATATATCTGATAACAAACTGTTTCCCTTGTAATTAGCTTGGTGGTTTTGCCTGGATGCCTTTTAAAAAATTTTCTTTTCTTTAAAGCTCAATAGTTTTACTGGAACACATCTCATTTCTGGCCATGATGGGTTGATTTTCCTGAGTATGTGGCATGACTTGTCAATATGTAGTTTCTTATATCAAAAATTTTTTAAGTTTATATCTTTTACTTATGTTCTGCTCCATTCATGTGTTTTTTTTCTGTCTTTCATTCTTTGCTTATCTTTTATACCTGTTACTTCCTCTAGACTGTCTTTCTTTCTTTCTTTCCTTCTCTTTCTTCTTTGTTTCCTTATTTAACACAAAAAAATCACTTTCCATCTTCTCTCTTCATTGTCTCTTGTTTTAACTCACTCTTGCATTTCATCCAGTTTTATCTCCGTTTGTGAAACTTTTTTGTTTATTGATAACTTTTTACTTCTCAAAACTTTTTCTATGATCAATTTATCACTGAGTTTTTCTAATTCTGATTTATGTTGATCTTTTATACTCTATATTATTTCCTTTAAAATTGAGCTTATTTGAAAAGTATGGTTTTCTGCTGCTATTGGGATGTTATTTTATTCCTTATTCTCTCTATTTTCATAAAACATCATAAGGAATTTGACTAAGATAGAGTTCTAGTACCTCAGTTCGTCTGTGGAGTGGTTCTTCTACTTAAAACCCAAATAATATCTTTATGGTTGTTCTCAATACCCACAATTGTGTCTCTGGAATACTGGTTTGTCTGCCTTCTCAAGCCCTTTATTTGTCTTTGTAGTATCTTGGACTTGTCTTAGTTAATCTTTTGCTACTTCTCCAATTTTATACCAACCTTCAGGATCATATGTCCATGTATCATCCCTAATAAAACCAAACCTTGGGCTTTCTTCCAAGTTCAAATATATTACATTATCTCCAGTTGACATCTTGGTCTTAGAATTTCATAGTCAAAATTGTTTTGCCACCAAATAAGTCCTGATTCAAACAATCCCTTGCTATACATAGTGTTGCAGTTTATGATGTGGATATTTAAGTGAAAGGTTTCTGCTGCTGTTGGGATGTTATTTTATTCCTTATTCTCTCTATTTTCATAAAACATCATAAGGATTTTGACTAAGGTAGAGTCCTAGTATCTCAGTTCCTCTGTAGAGTGGTTCTTCTGCCTAAAGCCCAAATAATATCTTGATGGTTGGTTCTCAATGGCAACCATATTAAAAAAGTCATAGATAGGAGGAAAGTGGTAAGGAGAAGTAAACATATATGAGTTTTAGAGAAAATAATTTGGCTTGAATTGGTCATTTTTTTGCTATAAAATCTTCACACTGACTTTAGAATAACAGTGCAACTGAAATCATTGCTAAAATATTGGCTACTAACACAATATGTTTATTATTCACTGTTTTCCACATCCCTTCTAGATCTTACTCTTTTCAATACCACAGTGCATAGAATTTTATTATATTTTTAGTTTGTTTAATAGAAATAGTTGTGACATGAGGATACTGCATTTGCAAATTTTGGGGAAGATCTCTATAGAAATGCATACTGAAAATTATAATGGGAATAAAGAGTATATATCTTTGACACTTTACTTGTCATGGGTCTAGACATTTTATTATATTTCCATATTTAACTTATCAGAGACATTTAGTATTTAATAAGGTAAGAAACTAGAGCGGTGTATTTAAGTACCTTTAATTCATTTAAAATTAGCCTATTATTTTCATTATTAAGAGTAATTTCATGAGAAGTTTTATTCAAACTAGTTTCTACAACAATGGAAAACCCAAGGTACCTATTAAATAGGAAATATTCTCTACCTTGAACCACTTGCTATTACTGCATCTTCCCCTGAAAATACCTTTTTGCTTTCCAACCAGCTAATGTTTCATTTCCGGCTAATTCTAATTAGAATTTTAGTAAAATAGAGGGCAGCAACCTGTCATTTGACATTTACACTAATGGAAGAAACACCTGCCTGAATTACATTTAGATTCAGTTAATAGACTTTTTTCGTACACTTTTCAAATGACTGTTTGGAAAACCATTTCCTAGGAAAAGCATTTTCTGTACCTAAGTCCTGTTGTATGTAATATATAAACTGCAATTTACCATGTCTACTAAGAGATGACAATACTTTCATGGAAAAGTTAAAATGATTTCACTTTATTGTCCTCCATTCCCCTTTTATATGGCCCTTCATCATTTTTTCCTTTTCTAAATTTTAATACTGGGACATGACTATCATGGTGTTGTATTTTCAAAATAATTTGTTATCTTGTTCCTTCCTTGCTATCAATTATGAAACTGTCCAAAATGCTTTGACCACGTAATATGAAAAAAGTTTTGATGCAACTCCCTGGAAGTTTACGTTAAGTTGGAACCACTGAGGCATGTGTGATTGAGGGCCAGTGGGAAGGTTCTGGCACAGTCATATATTGTCCCCATTTCGTGCATTGTTTCATGAAGGTTTGCCTCGCCATCACAATGTGTGAACAGCCAGAAGGTGGAAACTATGTTAGATGCTTTTTGTAATCCCACTGTTTCTACTACAGTTTTAGGTGACATAGAAAGTACTCATTCTTCCTTCACTCCTCTCTTTGATCACTAATCTCTCCACAGCTAATCCTTTCAATATTTTTCTATACGTATGCAAGCATAGATCACATAAAATAAAAATGGGATATATATATATTTTTAAATACACACACATAGAGGTACATATACATTTTTCTATACGTTTTTGCTGTTTTTACCCTTATACATTTCATTTACTCTTTTGAATAGCTGCAAATTATTTCACATATTTATGTGATATAATGATGTAGATATGAAATTTATATAATGTTATAGAACAATGTTACCTTAATTTAAAAAAATGTTGATGGGAATTATATATATATATATATATATATATACTAGGAGGCTAATTTTATTTTTTCCCAGTAAATAGCAATTTTCTATAAATTACTTATCTTTTTATTGAAAAAATCATGCATACTTTTATGCTATGAAAACTCAAATGCTAAAATATTGTATTCAATGACAGAAAACTCTCCTTCTCACTTAAAACCATTTAAAGAATAGTTGAGCATTTGTTGAAATTCTACCCCTTTTTAATAAATTATATTGTACTTTATATGAGGGTTTGTATATGCATTCTCTAATCACTTTAAAAATTTTTTCTATGCCTGTGCCAATGTCATATTTATTAGTTAGATGGTATAAACATATTTTTATAGTTTGTGCTTAGAGAAAATTTATACAAATTGCCAAGTTCCACAAGAAAGTGGTGCCTCGCCATTTTAAGATCTTTTTATGGCTGTCAATAAAGATTGACATTCTTATTTTTATTTTTTTATATACGACTTGCATCTTTCTTTTGCAGCTTATTTTTAACTATTTCATGGTTTGGCTGAATCTCATGGGTGTTTTTATTTGAAGCTTTTTACCATTTCTAATGAGTTTGTTATCTTGGTTTTTCCATTCTCCTATTCAAGCTAACATTTTATTTAGAAGAGAATTTCCCTTTGAATTTTTTTAGTGTATACATTTTTTGGGTATTTTTAATACTATCAGCTTCCAATTTTTTTACTGAATTTTTGCCAGAGAATATGAAAGGTGTGGTTTCTGCTCTTCAGGATATGTTGCAATTATCTTGTGGCCTGATACATGGTCAATTTTCATGAATATTTTACGATAGATTTTAAAAACACATATTTTCTGTTAGTTAAATTTTTCTCTTTTTGTCTTCTTGCTCTGCTGAGTTTTGAATAGTGTGTTAAGTTTTTTTATTAAACATGGATTATCATTTACCCATTCCTCCTTTCATTTCTATTAGTGTTTGTTCTCTATGTTTTGAAACTACATTTCTAAGTGCATAAAAGCTCTTTACTACTGTAGCTTCTTGTATTGTACCTTTTAATTCTATCAGATCTTATTGTTATGTTTTTCTCTTTCCCTTTATTTTCAACCTTTGGGTCACTTTATTTCATTCATTTCTCCAGAAAGACAGTCTAAACCAGATGTTTTTTTAAATCGTAATATAAGATTTCTTACTACGGCAATTTATCCACATTCATATTTATTACTTTTACAATATGTTGGACTTAGCAATGGCATCTTGTTTTCTATCCTTTATTTGCTCTTCTTTTGTTTTTTTTCTTTCCTAATTTTATTGGATTGATTGAGGATTTAGAGGTAACATTTCCCTTTACTCGAATAATTTAGAATTTGTGCAAATAATTTCTATTTTTCTGAGTCACCATTAAATTATTAAACATAAAATTTTAAAAATAGATTCTTCATGAACATTCAATGTTAATCAGTATCTATAGACTATTTCCAAAGAAGACAAGAACCTCTCCTGCTCTCTGCTCCGTAATGCCTGACACCCATTCCCATGTTAAGATCATTTGTAACTTTTGTTAATTTTTAAAATATAATGTCACAACAATTACTTTGACATATGCCAATGATTTGCTATTTTCATTGCTTTCCACTATTCCTTGTGTGGAGTGTGTATAATTTATAATTGATAAACTCAAATGTGCATAAATTTAAAATTTTCTTATAACTAGATTTATTTTGTATCTCAAGGCACAAATTCTAAGCAAGGTAAGAAACAATCTAGTCACTTCCAGGCAAACTTGGTCAAATACAGTTTTGGAATTTTTTCCATTTCTTTCTTTCCTAATGTAGATATTAATAACTGGGGCTACCAGAATAGTTAAATGTTAGTGGAGAAGAGGGGGTGTGGAAGATGGATCATATACTTTTAAATATTTTTGGCCTAAGGAATTATAAGATGGTCCCAAAGATTTCTACATCAAACTGTAAACTACTGAATAAAAATTAAGTTATCCTTGTTGCTAAAGTAATGATAACTACTGACATGGAAGAGTATCATTGCTATTGTTAATTATTTCCACTCACTTGTCAACTGTGAAGTAGAAAGATATTTTATTGTCGTTTTTATTCTTTACTAAGACACCTATTTGTTTTTTTCCTTCAGCTATTCATTAAAAATAAATATTTACTAAGTATCTGCAATATTCATTATTACTCTGTAAAACATGGTTGCTACCTTCAAGATGCTTAGACTTTAGTTAGTGAGATAAGAGATAAGACTTTGAAAAGTTAATAAACAAGGGCTTAAGTAATAGTTTAGAACATCAATGAAAAAAGCCATGTGATCATAGATAACTTATTGGCACACTGTTAGTTACACAGAGGGTGACTATCAGTGGAGTTTGAAAGAGGGCAAGACCATTTCCTCTCACAGAGAATAAGAGTGTTGGAAGCAAAATCTAAACTGTACCTTGAAATACAACCTTGGAAGGCAGGGGGTCTTTCTCTGTGGGTGAATTGACACAGCAAAAGTAAAGAGATAGAAAATAGTTCAGAGACAGAAAGTAAATCTCCATAGTTTCCAGTGTAAAATTCTCTTTTAAAGTGATACCTTTCTAAACTGAGAGATAGATAGCTAATTATGCATAGCTCTCCTCTGAGACACGTAGTGTCAACTTGACTGCTCCAGTCAGGCTAAATCACAGTGGGTGCTTCAAAAGCATCTATTTAGGTAGCCAAAACTGCAGCACAGTAAAGGCAGCATTTAGTTTAGGGTGGTGCTGGTGTGAGAGAGGTGTAACAGAGATGTGATTTAGTCCAAATCCTAGGAAAATTAACAGACCCATGCTACTCTACCAACTGACTATGTATTTAACGAGAATGTGTGTGCATGTAGCTTCAAAGGCTGTATGCACATTATGAGTTTTAGTCTTTTTGCACTAAAATTAGTAGAATCAACATCTTAAATCCCCAAGTTGAAAACTTCCTACTGAATTTCATATATCAAACAATACTTTTTGAAAAACTTTTTCTTATCTTTGGAAAGAATAATATTTTTTACTCAAAATATGCGCTGTCAAGCAGCTGAATTAATCATAAAATGACAGAGAGAAGAAACAAAAGAATTCTGAATATTTAATGCCTTTTATATTTCATTTAAAATATTTAACTATCACACCTCATTGGAATGCAAACAATCAGTGGGAGAGGAGACAAATACTGATGTAAACTTGAATATTAAAATACAGGAAATAAAGGACCATGCTTATTGATGTAGAAATGGAATGGAAGGTACATTTTTGTTGTAACAAGAAATTAAAACTTCTTTAAAGTTTAAGGGAGGTGAAGGAGTCAAAGATATGCAGCAAAGGCAGCATTAGCTATTTTCCCAGTTGTTTTAAGTATTTCTATTTACCCCAAAAACTGTACATTAAACTGTTTTAATAGATATTATGTAAAGCCAAATTATTAATCTGGTAAAAAAAAACCAAACAACAGAAAACAGATTTACTTCTATGAGTATTTTTAAAAACAATTTAAAAGTAACATCTATTAAAATGAAAAATAAATATATGAAACATTGCAGTAGGCTAATAGATTCATATTGGGCCATCAAATTGGTTTGGAAATGAAGTATTTTCAGTTCTCTGAATCCATTTATTTGACAAATAATTTAATAGCTGAAAAGAGAAATCTCTATAACAGCATCATGTAACCTAAAAAACAAATGTAAGATCTCCATAATGGAGAAGGAAGTGAGAGATATCATCTTAATATAGTTATTCTTAGTAGTCTTACCCAACACTAATCTATTTTACTCCATTACAATTCTTATAGATTTATTGTTTACTAATTATTCATTTAGACTATCCCTTTAAATTTACTAATACTTCGTATTTTTTCTACAACATGCAATGGACAAATAGAAAAGTTAATACAAATGTATGAGATTTTTGTATTTGCTTATCTTGGCTAAGAAAATTAAATCTCTAAATTGAAACTAATATAATGTTGGCAAAAAGAAATATCAATTTTTAAGTTCATAATACAATCTATTTTTATTTTTAAGAAAAGAAACACATCTCAAGTATATTTAGTGCTTTGATGCAGTGTGTAGTGTCTGCACTGGCTCCATATTCTGAATGGGGTGTACGAGTTACAGTTGGTATCTTGACCAACCTGGATAATGTATGTCAGCTAGAAGGGTGGATCCTGTGGGCTGAATGGTGGGGTGAATGGTTCTAATCTCTGGAACCTGGGAATATTACCTAATGAGGCAACAGATGTGATTAAGTTAAGGATCTTGAGAGGGGGAGTTTATCCTAGATGATTACGTGGGCCCGAAGTGTAATCTCACATATCCTTATGAGAGAGAGGCTGAGTGAGTTTTAAGACAAACGCACAGAATAGAACACAACACACAGAAGAGGAAAAAGCACTGTGGCCACAGAGGCAGAGACTGGTGGAGCACAGCCACAGGCAAGGGAGGCCAACAGCTGCCAGAAGCTGGAGGAGACGAAGAATGGATTCTCTCCTAGAGCTTCTGTAGGGAAGGTGGCCTTCGTGGCATTTTGATTTTGGACTTCTGGCCTCCAGAACTGTGAGAGGATAAATTTCTGTTGTTTTAGGCACCCAGTTTGTAGTAATTTGTCACAGCAGCCACAGGAAACTAATCCAGCTCCTTTTTTTTTTTTTGTCTACCTAAACTAACATCCTTTTGTATCCTGTTTTGAACTCGAGCTGCCACCTATAAGAAAATTCTTGTAGACCAAAGATGGAGCAAGGAGGGGACACCTGACCCAGGCTGTGCCAATAGTAGTCTTCCCCCGCTCAACCATGCAGCTATAGTTGATTAGCCAAGATGCAAACTTGCCCAAAACTGAGACAAGTAGAGTATTTCTCTGGGCATCTTTTTCTCCTCTTAATTTAGAATCCTTTGGTGTTGTAGGGGAGGAAGACATATCCTCTACCCACTCTGGGTCCTTCTGGCTTGGCTATGAATTAAAATGACATGATACAGAATAACAGGAGAAAATCAAGCAAAGCTTTATAACATGTATACATGGGAGAGACTCAGGAAAACTGAGTAACTCAACAAAATGGTGGAGGCTATCATCTTAAATAGCATCTTCAGCTAAAGACAAAGGAGGGTGTTGGGGGGGTAGTGGTTTGGGACTTCAAAGGGGAGGAAGGCAATTCACATGGAAATGGAAAGCAAATGTTTGGTAAACAGAACTTTGATGGACTTAGCAAGGACCTTCCCGTTCTATCAACTTTGATGGACTTAGCAAGGACCTTCCCGTTCTATCGATACCTAGAGTTATCTATGGTGATGGCCCGTCCTGGGGACAGGCCTTTCATCTTAAATTCTTTTAGGCTGTTAGGAGGAAGGCCAAAGTTTCTTTCAGAGTCCTTTGTTCTTAAAAATAATCAAGCCAAGGCAAAGAGACACATTTTGGGGTGGCCAATTCTGATCCCCCACAGTGTCATCCTCTCCTAATGGCAAATGTGGCAAATGTGAGTCTGGGAGCTTCTGGTGACCATATTTTTAGACATCATGGATAAGGCCAGGTGGATAGAATGCAATAGTGGATAACTGCAATGACTGGATCAGAGACGCTCCAGTACAAGACTCTCATATTACTCATCTTTCATTCATCTTTGCATCTCTAGAACTGAGTTATGCCAATCATATAGTAAATATTGAGTAAATATTTGATGAGCAAATTATCTGTTTAAGTTAGTTTTTCTTCAGTGTGATTTCTGGCTTTATCTAATTATTGGAAAGCCTTTTAAAAGCCCTCAAATTTCCAACAGAGTAAATACAGATATTTAGAGAATCCCAAGTGCAGAGGTCTGAATTTATTTTATCTGGAAACTATTTTTTTAATCAGTTATTTTGGACAAAGCAAGAACCACTAATTCAAATCTGTAAGCTGGGATAGGACACACTTTGAAAAATTTTTTTCTCATAATTTTTGATATTATTTTCCTAAAAGTCTCAAGTAAGTTGATTTCTGGGGAGCAGGAGATGGATTAAAAGGAGTAAGACATGACAAGCTGGAAGACAAGTTAACTTTTGTTTTCAATCTTAGAACCTCCAGTGTTTAGTTTTCCAATCTTCTCAAACTTAGCTATTCATTTTTACTGTTTTGCAATGTTAAATTGCAGTTTTATGGAAAAGTGAAATGAACCATAAGTGTTTGCTGAATGGGAGTTCATATGAAAATGAAGGATGTTTTCTGAACTAAAAATAATGCTATTAATGCAGATTGTTTGTTCAATAAATATAGACAGTGGTTATCAAAACCCTCAGATAATGTATCAAATGCAAAAATATATGGACAACCTGATATTTCTTACAGATCTTTGTTTCTGGGTTGATCCAGACTTAATAGTTATTAGTTCTAACAGGACTCAGAGTTAGTCAGTGATACATCCCCTCATCTCATCCATCCTTGCTACTAATATACCATTGAGAGAAGTAGAACAATAGAGATGGACTTGAATACCAAGGTCTTGACATGTTATTTTAATTTACATTCCCCTGTCATGAAAAAATTTTATGTAAATCCAGATAAAATGTGCTGTACTGAATAAATCCCATTAAGGCAAATAGTTAAATCACATCAAACTTGAAGGATGGTAGCTTTACACTGACTAGATAATTTTATTTCTAAGATCTGTGTTTTTCCCAAGTGTTCCATGTTTGACCTATAGCAGATTGTTTTATATATTTGATAAATGATATTTTGAATTTAGGGAAACTTTTTCCTTCCTCTAATAAGACTTAACTTTATAAACTCTGAATAGCAGATAACGTCTTAAAAAGCAAAGCAATTCCAACAACGAAACCAAAAACAACAACAACAAGCTTCCAAAATCAGATTCAGTATATGATCGTATAGAAAAAGCATTATATGTATGATTTTCCAACTTCTCACGTAGACTGCATTAGCATATATATTATTGGAAACAATAAATCAATGAGTAACATTTTCTATTTCAAATGAGATATATTGATTGAGTCACATATATGAAGAAGCATCTATCTGGCATTTGCTGTAAAGGGTGGAGAAGAAGAGTGTCATGAGAAACACCAGCAAGAGATATATTAGAAAACAAACACCTTCCTAACTGTATTTCCTATTAACACAAATAAAAAGGAAGGAATATTGTTAGCCACACACAACTCATGTTTTTATCTTCCACATTAGTGATTATTTATTTATTTAATTCAATAATAAACTTCATTGAATATCTGCTATATACATAATATACTACTACTGCACCAGGAAAATAGTTGGCAGATAAGGTAAAATATGGTAGAATATTCTTTCAACATAAGAATTCTGCCTCAAACAGTTCACCAAAATAATTAGTTTGTGTACTTGGTTTACACATATTTTTGTCACTAATTTTACAAGTATTTGTTGAGTGCCTATATTCTAGTGGGTTTGGGGATTGACAGACAAAAAAATACTCTAATATGGAACCTCAGTGGTAAATGATAGCTGTAGTCTCTAACATCTTCTTCAGAAAAGATTTTTAATATTACATTCTTTCTAGTTTTAACCCAAAACTCCACACATTCCTCTACACATCATGAACTTATCATGTACATCATGCCTGATCATGTACATTATGCCTTACAAGTTATTTTTATTTCGTGGCTAATATTTATTTTTCTCAGGTTCACAAGACTCTGGATCATGTTAGCATAGCTTTAGTTTTACCTTTTTTGGCTGATTTGTCATCTGATCTGGTGTTGATGTTACTACATTTCTCTTTGCTTTTTCAAGCAGCATTTTCTCACTTATTTTAAAGAATTCTCATGCCTCTAATGTGTTAATGGTGATTTTTTTCCTCTGAGTGATTTAAATATTGTGCTAATTACTTCTATGGTCTGTTTAGTTATGTATTTATTTCTTTCAATGTGTGAGGTGGTGTCTCAGGAAAACTGACTGTCATTTCAATGTCTGCTGCTGAGTTCAACTTTTTCCATTGGTCATGAAAAGTAACAAATCTTCTCCCTAAGTAGGATCATGCTTGATTTTGCAAATCTAGAGTAATCACTGTTTTCCATAGTGAAAAATGCAATGAAATCAATACTCCCTTGAGCTTTTGTGAAATGGGGGCAGCCCTTGACTTCTCCAGACAGCGGGCTGAGTCACGATGAAAGAGGAACATTCTTCTCTCAGTTCTACTTAGCCCTCAAGATTTGCTTTTGTGGATGTTTTACCTGAAACATAGGCGTTTTGCTTTGGTAAATGAAAGAAGTTTTAAAAAATGCTTTTATACTTAAGGATTTTACTTCAGTAAATAAGTGTAACTTAGAATTGAGAATTTTACAGGACTTGATGATCTAACTCACATATTCACATAATTGTAAATTTAAAGTTCTAATTACATGAGCCTTGTATTTTAAATATTCTAGTTTCAAGCATATTTAAAAATCATATGCACTGATAAATAGGAGGAAAGATCAAATAATAGAAGTTTAACAATTCAATCCAGAATTTTTTTCTGAAGTAAAATCTCTGAACATCATTCTGTGAATTTTTGTTTTTTTTTTTTAAGGAACAAGACGATATTCTAGATGTAATGCTGACATACAATTAGCACTACAGGACAAGTGCAAATCAACTATGTCATTATTTATTTATTTTTTTGCTGGGAAAGATTCATCCTGAGCTAACGTCTGTTGCCAATCTTTCTCTTTATTTCCTCCCCAAAGCCCCAGTGCATGGTTGTATATCCTAGCTGTAGGTCCTTCTAGTTCTTCTATGTGAGCCGTTGCCACAACATGGCAAGTGACAGACGGGTGGTGTGGTTCCATGACCTGGAAACAAACCTGGGCTGCCAAAGCAGTGACAGCGCCAAACTTTAACCACTAGGCCATCAGGGCTGGTTCAAACTATGTTATTTTCAGTAAACCAAATATGATGGAACAAAACATAAAATTTATACTCTGAGTTTTTAGTATTTATGCTTTTAGCATAGATGATACAAAAGGTGTCAATATGAAAATGTTTCTTTCTTAGACTTTGCAACCTGCCCCTCCTCTACTTGGAGAACAAAGTGTTGAATGATATCTTATATATTTCTGGTTTGGTGGTTATTATTGTTACTGATATTGCTAAATTATCTGAATTTTACCTAAAATTGCTCTTAGTAAATGGATCATTATTTCTGGTTCCTGGCAAAACCAATCGAAGTTGATGACAGGTTTTCTTATGAAGCCATTAATGCAAATTGTGGGGGATTTCTAATAAATTTATTAATAAGAAACTAGTTATTTTCAATGACTAAAAAGGTTATGCATCATTAAAATTGCCTTTTGTACCTTTAGATTTTGGAATTCTCTCAGATGTAGTTGAGGAAATGCTGTTAAAACTGGATTATATTCAATAAATTTATTCTAGGGCAAGCTAAATATAAAGTTGGGGAAAGTGAGGAAGTATTAGCTGCTAATAGTTTTTCTCTGTGGGCAAAATTTAAAAAGCTTAATCCTCTGTAGTTGTTTACACATCTCAGGTGGAGAATCTGGAACCACACAGATGACTCTTAAAGAGGAGCAGAGCCTGTAAGGCCTGCAAACCCACAACAGGGGACTCAGAGCATCACTGTTGATCAACTGTAGATCATCCACAGCCTTAAACTAGTCAAATATTCTTCCTGCCAAATATCCTTATAAAAAGACCAGTCATTAGACACTAACACAAAATTTTTCTTATTTGTATCTTCTTCTATCTTGTCTTCCAAGACAATTTTTTAAGAACAAAAAATTTAACCCATTTGTGGTGTTTACAGAGACATTGGTATATGGTATTGCAAATTAATGGAATCTTTTCACAAAGCAATTTGTGGCAATATAAAGATGTCATACTCTTATACTAGCTATTATTTTTGGGAAGTTTTCTTAAATAAGCAAACAGAACAAAACAGCAATATACATGAAGATATTCATTTCAATGCTATCTGTAAGTTCAAAACATTTAATAAACCTGAATTACCTATTACATAGTAGATTGGCTTTGTAAATAATAATACATCAATATTGTTATTATTATTTATCCATTTTAAAGTGATGATGAAAACTATTTAGAAATATGAAAAAATGTTTATAATTCTAACTATAACAAAGCAGAATGCAAATTATTTTCTTTTATTTCCACAAATATTTATTGCATGTCTAATGTGTGGAAAGTCATTGGAAAAAGGAAAAAAGCGATGGAAAAATGCTAAAATCCTTGAGTTTATGGAGCTTTTAGACTAGTGGAGGATGCATATGAGAAGCAAATGATCACACTAAGAGTTAATTAATCGTAACGGTACTGAGCGGTACTGGGGAAAGCAACAGGGTGCCCCGAGTGGTGTAACAGGAGGATCTGAGCCTGGGAGTCAGACAAGGCTTTTGTAGGAGGAGGGTTAAACCGAAGAATGCGTGGAAACTAGCCAGATGAAGAAGTATGTAAAGAGTGTTCCTGATAGAAGGAAAGTCGTGGGCACAGGCCCAGTAACAGTGATAATTTCAGGAATTTTGAGGACATGAGGAAAGTCAGAGTGACTGCATGATAGAAAGCAAGTCAAAAGTGCTGCTGCCTGATTCTGGAGTTAGATCAAATAATGTCTTTTAGAAAAAATGTAAGGATTTTGGTATCTTGGTAATGGGAAGCAATTAAAGTATCATAAGTATATGCATTATGATTGCACCTGTATAAAAACAAGTGCAAAATATATATAGTCAAGGAGTTGAAAATGAAATTAGCAATGATTCAAGGTGGAATTTTTGGAAATCTCTTTAAAAGGGAAAACTAAAACATACTATATCATGCCACTCCAGCTCGTCCATTATATCTACATTGATTGAGAAAACTCAGTCTTCTGAATGCATGTTAAGTAATTTTTAAAGTTCGCTAACTCCACTTTTTGAAACATTAAGCATTAAGGGAAATTCCAACAAATAACACTTTCTACAACATCATCCCTAAACTTTATAGTCTATTTCCTCAGTTTTAATAAATCTTTTATCTAAAAAGCATACATTGTATAATGATGTTATATTTATATCAAAAAATATGCTCATGAAAGATTTGAAAAGCCTAAAGAAAGTTGAAATCAAACCTTCGTTTATAAGATTCATAGGACTCAGTTGAGGACAAGAGTCTCGGTTATATTGGTCTACCATGAGTTTGAAATTTGCCGGCTTTCTGCAGTGGGACTACTGTTCTCTTTCTTAGTCCACACCCTTTTTAAAGTTTCAAGATGCTCAAGATACTTATTTTTCATGTATTTAAAATGCATTATTTTTATTTCATTTTAAAATATAAGCAGTACAACACTTCGCTTTAAGAAACACTGATTTGTTCTGTAAATTTGGTAAGATGTCCAAGTAGCTGTTATAGTTTTTAAACGATAGAAAGTTTCTGGCATTTCAGGGAGACAAATTTTCTCAGTTTGTGTATGAAAAGCAGTCATGTTACCACATTGCACAAGAACCTTTATTTACACAGGTATAAAAATTGAAATGTATCAGTAAACTAATCTAGCAGTTAATGACATTAGGACTGAAGAAAATGATGACAGAAATTTTTACAGAATCTATTAAACATTTAGGATTCTGTAATCCTAATTCTGTCAGGATTCTGTAATCAGATAAGAAGGGTTGCTATTTGTGCCTCTGCAAATGAAATCGAATGTCACTCTCCTTGTGTATTTGCAAAATGATATCAGTGTTAATCTGTGTATGTGACACAGGACTATGGAACACGAATTTGGCTCTTTCCATTTGAAGTTATGTAAAGTCAGATTAAATTTCTAGATTTTCCACAGAGATGACAAATACTTCTAACAGTCTTCTATTTAATTATTTTAGAAAAAGGGATTTTGGAAAATCTTTGAAACAAAAGAACTAAAGATTACTTTTCTTCTCATATATGTGTTTAATTCCCTTGAAGGTTAGTGGGAGTTCTGTGTGTGCATTAAGGAAAGACGATAACCTAAGCCTCAATTTCAAACATTTCCTAAAAGCACTTTTTGAGAGCTTAAGTAGAGTGGCCACATGTTTTTCACCCACGCTTATGCACAAACACTTCCAAGGGGACTGCACTTACTTTAAAACCCTAAAATCACAGAAGCATGTTACATTAACCAAGTTTAATAAAAGACAACTACAAATGGAATGCAAAATATCTTTCAATCTTTCTGTAATCACTTCTGAATGGGAAAGAGAGCCCCCTGGGGCTTAAATTGTATTACTAGTGATTTTAGTAATGCAATTATTTGAAAAATATAACTAGCGGAAAATGCCGTTGACACAAAATACCAAATATATATGCACATGTATATACTGTGCAAGTATACATATGTACATAAGTAGAATCCACACTTTTGAGCATATTGTCTAAATACAACGAAAGAGATGACTGCGGTGCATATTATTTACATATTATTCATGCATGGCAAATTTTATAATCAGAGGTATTAGTGAAGTGAGCTTCAGGTTTATGGCAACATTTAGTTCTCTAGCTAAAATCTCTATCACCTTGAAAAGGTAGATAACATTTCAATATTCCCTAAGTGGTACTATGTAATCTTTCCTCTTTCTTCCTAACTTCCAGCATTCTGTTGTTTTGTTATATTTAATACTATAGATGTACTTAATGTCCTTGTCAAATCCATCTTTCTCTACAGAAATAGTCAAAAAATACCAAAAGCCTCTTGGGAAAGATCAGCAGCGACAGAGAACTATCCTCTTCCTTATCCACATTTGTAGGGAAGATTGAAATTGATTATTTAGCCAGAAGTTATTTATTAAACATTCGTTAATGCCTCCTACTGCACTAACCACTCATGGCAATACAAAAAAAATAGCTTTTATTACATGGTTTCTGCTATATACTATTTATTTGTAGCAAATAAATATACATGAAATTGTTAAAGATCAATTAAAGATTAAGCTGGGTCATAAGCACGGTAAAGGCTACAAAAGTTTGACAATTAGAGAGACGATTGTGGGCTGTAGTAGCCATGAGGTAATTCATAAACTAGATGGGTCTCCCCAGATAGGAGGAGACAGAGAGTAATGGTGTGAGAAAAGAATGAACACGGCATTTGTGAGTGACAATAGAGAGATCAGCCTTTTTGAAACAAAGTATATGTTGGAGAACAACATATGGTGGGATATAAGGAGAAACATAAGGCTAGGAATGAATTATGAAGGGGCTTGAAATGCAGAGGTATTTGGAAGGGAAAAGGGAGCCAATGCAATATTACAGTGTTTTATAATCATTCATCTAGGAATATAAGAAAAAATATAATTGAGTAGGGTGAGGTTGGAAACAAGAAAATCAAGACCATTGTCATAATCTGGACATGATACAGTGAGATCCTGGTCTCGGGTGGAATTAATGGTAATTGCCAAAGTATGGGAAACACATACACTTGATTAGCTGTTAACCAAATTCTTTACCTATGTATTTAGGTATTATTAAGCAAAATAAATTAATTTTTAAAAATTTTAATTTAGATTCAGAAGCATGATGAAATAAATTGATGTGTCTTCGGAAGAAATTTCAAGAAAGAACTCAAAGATTATCAATTATTCTAGAGTGACGTAAGCAATATTGACGTAGAGGTAACATTGTCATAAACTCTAGATATTATGCAATATATGCTTTGCTGCCTGAGTTGATTATTAATCACAAATACTAAAGAGCAAGTGGTTCTTTTGGCTAGAAGAGATTTGTAGGGTTTTTTTTTTCCATGCTAAAATTTACATTTGAGAATGGGAACTCTTCAGATAAGATAAAAGAAATATTACAGAATAAAAATAGAAAAGTGGAAAAGGGAAATCAAAACTAGAACAAGGAGTAGAGCATGAAAATCAAGAGAGCAATGAAGTTTTTACTTAAGTTTGGAGGCTCTGAGCATTGTGAAGGGATAAAGGAGGCAAGAAGATAGAGCAGAACGAGCACTGAACTAGAACAGAAATGAGGTTCAGCCTCGTCTGTGTCCAGCTAATTGGGTAAGTAGGGGAAAAGTAAGTACTCAGTAAACCAAGAAACCTAAACTAGTTGCTTTATAATTGCCTTGTTTTCATTAAGATCTATCACGCTACAAGAAACAGAAATGCATCCAGTTTAGTTCCAATAATTGATTAAAAAAATGCCCAAGGAAGTGAGAGAGACATGAAAAATCTCAGCAGACTTATAGCTGAATCTTATGAGGAAATGAAACATTACGCCTTCACCATTCAAAATACAACAGGAATTTTAGTAGTCTAAAGCGTGCTGATGACTCTCAGACATGCCACTGGGGTGCTAAGCTTGTGAGTTAGATTCTCCCTGGCTACTTCTGTGTCTATCTGTTTTTCCTTTGCATCTGATTAGTAACTAAATTCTCCAAGTCTTTTTTTTAGTTGGAGAACTCTGCCTAATTTTGTCTTCTATTCTTTTTATGGCTTCAATCTCTCCATGATTTATTTTTTATTTTTTACTAATACCTCCTACTATGCCTCTCCCATCTCTGGATTCTAATGTAGCCTCCCTTTCTTTTGGTATTCTTTGCCTTCAAAGTCCAAAGAAGAGCTGACTGCTTTGGTCAGTCATCAAGACTCATTATAAAGTACACTTGTTGGATTCCGGTATACCTCACAGATCAATGGGTCGACTTATATGTGTCAATCCTTCTTATTGTGGCCAGGGTGGAGACGCCATGTTCTACAGAGCATGGCAACCAAAATGTGCACTCTTCCATAGAGATTTGTGATCATGGCATGCAACTTGAGATTTATGAGAAAACTGCAATTATAACAAGCAAGGACATCATATGACCTGTTAAATATGAGACACTTTGATTTTATTCAAAATAAAAAAACTCATAATAACTACCATGTATTCGGCATTTATATTTTTATCAGACACTATGATAATTGCTTCAAATATATTATTATTTTCACAGTAATTCCTATGCCAGTTTATTTTATTTATGCCGCATTAAAAATATAGCAGCAGTTTTAGAGTGGTTCTCTTAAGTGCCCAAGGCAAAAGAGCTGTTGTTAGACAGAGCTGCTATTTGAACCTCCATCTCTCTGACCATAAGAGCTTACTTTTCCACTTTCTCTCTCCTTCCCACTGCATCTCCAGCTTCCCCTTCTTTTGTCATGGTTTTAAATGCACTAGTAGAAGTTATAAAGTCCACTATCTACCTTAAGGAAATATTGTGATGTTTGGTGACAGGAAAGCAACTGAGACTTATGAAGGTAGTTGGGAATATAGTCATGCACTACATAACGATGTTTCAGTCAGCAACGGACCGCATATACCATGGTGGTCTCATAAGATTATAATGGAGCTGAAAATTTCCTATCACCTAGTGCATGTGGAAAAAGATACTCAAGAGGTTCGTCCACGACTTCAAAGGATTTGCCAAGGATGAAGACATTGCAAAAATCAACAAGGCTGTTGTTGAGATGGCAAACAACTTTAACCTGGATGTGGAGGAGGATGACATTGAGGAGCTCTTAGAGGTGGTTCCTGAGGAATTGACTAATAAGGAGTTATTGGAGCTGGAACAGGAATGCATAGCTAAAGAAGAGGCAAGAGAAAAGGAAACTGCAGAAGAAGAAAAAGAAGAAACACCCTCAAGAAAATTCACAGTAAAAAGTTTAGCAGATGCTTTTGCAGACCTCAACAAGCTCCTTAAGAAGTTTGAAACCATGCACTCAAACACTGAAAGGTTTTCATTAACAGAGAAGAATGTTCATGGTGCATTACCCGCTTCCAAGCAAATCTATGATGAAAATCAAAACAAAACCAAGGAAACCATCATGAAAGTACTTCTGAAAAGAGTGACTCCTCCTCAAGATGAGCCTCAGGCAGGTCCTTCAGGAGGTATTCCAGAAGAAGGTGTTATCATCATAGGAGATGACAGCTCCATGCATGTTACTGCCTCTGAAGACCTTCCAGCGGGAAAAGATATGGAGGTGAAAGATAGTGATATTGATGATCCTGATCCTGTGTAGGCCTTGGCTAATGTGTGTGTTTGTATCTTAGTTTTTAACAAAAAATTTTAAAAAGAAAAAAAGAATAAAAAATTTATAAATAGAAAAATGCTTATAGAATAAGGATATAAAGAAAGAAAACATTTTTGTACAGCTGTACAATGTGTTGTGCTTTAAGCTAAGTGTTATTACAAAACAGTCAAAAAGTTAAAAAAATAAATATAAAGTAAAAAGTTACACTAAGCTAATGTTAATTTATTATTGAAGAAAGAAAATACTTTTTTATAAATTTACTGTAGCTTAAGTGTATACAGTATTTGTAAAGTGTACAGTAATGTATGGTAATGCCCTAGGCCTTCACATTCACTCACCACTCACTCGCTGACTCACCTAGAGCAACTTCCGGTCCTGCAAGCTCCATACATGGTAAGTGCCCTATACAGATATACCATTTTTTATCTTTTATGCCATATTTTTACTGTATCTTTTCAACATTTAGATATGTCTAGATCACAAATACTTACCATTGTGTTACAATTGCCTACAGTATTCAGTACAGTAACATGTCTGGTTTGTAGCCTGGGAGCAATATGCTATACCATATAGCCTAGGTGTGTAGTAGGCTATACCATCCAGGTTTGTGTAACATACTCTATGATGTTTGCACAACAATAAAATCAGCTAATGGCGCATTTCTCAGAATGTATGCCTTTCATTAAGGGACACATGACTGTAACCAGACATTATAAATCGTCTTTGAGCCCACTCCAGAAGATAGCAGATAACCTCACAGAATTCATTCATTTTACTCTTTGCTCACATTCCTATTTCATGGAGAAAATGATACAATCAGAAAAAAATCAGGCATGTATATGGTAGCAATCTTAAAGATTTGTAGAAAAGGTGACATTTCAGTAAAATTTTCCGGATACCAGTAGACAATGGAAGGGTGAGATATAATTTAGCATGTATCTGAAAAATTTCTAAGATAGTTGAAGACAAAGGAGTTAATCAATTTACCCAAAAATATAATGTAAATAGAGAAGGATGAGTATGGAAATTTGGAGATATCTGTATTTAATGTATAAGGAAGAAATGCCATAAAATGAGATTAAGAATAAAGTGATTCAGGAGTAGGAAAAGTGGGTCTAGCAAATTTCAAGAAGAATTTTTAATCAGTTAGGTCAAGTACTTCAGATTTGGTGTAGAACTACTTTAATTAAATGATACAAACATGTCCTGCATTTAGATATTTTTAAAAAATAATAGTAAAAGAAAATGATAGAAGAATGTTTATTTTTCAGTTTGTGTGAAATAAAATGCTGGTGTTTCAATTAATTATAAAGATCATTAACAGTTATTTTAAAAAAGGTAAATAAAACTCTAAGTAGTGCTAATTAATCTGGGTCACTATAAATAATAGCCCCAATATTCTCAGTGATGGTCAAAGTCAACATAGAATAACTCACTTTAAGTCTGTTATTTCAAAGGGGAACATAAACACGATGCCAAGACTGCTGGATAGAATGACATTAGAACGGAGATTAAAGAAATTGAAGATGTTTACTCTGGGGAAGAAGACAAAATAAGTAACATGGGTGGAAGGATAGAGCAATGATTTTGTAACATAGTGTTTATTTAACAATTATTTACTAGCACTTACTGTGTGATAGGATTTAGTGAACAAGACAGCTAAAGTCTTACCCTTGAGGATCTTAGAGTGAGTCATAAAAAACGCATTAACAACAGCAAAAAAAATTTTATATTAACACGTGTTATCAGAGATACAGGATAACAAGAAAATGAGTGACTAGGGTGTACGGCTGCATTGGCTATTGTACTTAAAGAAAACCTTTCTGAAGAAGTGACACTTGGGATAATACTAAAATAATGAGAAGGTAGCTGTATTATTTTTCTGTGGCTGCCATAACAAAGTGCCAAAGACTGGGTGGCTTAAACAACAGAATTCTATTTCCTCACAGCTGTGGCAGCTAGAAGTCCAAGATTAAGGTGTCGGCAGGGTTGGTTTCTTCTGAGGCCTCTCTCCGTGGCTCGTAGATAGCTATATTCTCTCTATGTCCTCACATGGTCTTCTCTGTGTGTGTATCCTATCTCCTTTTCTTATAAGGACACCAATAATATTGGGTTAAGATCCACCCTAATGATCTCATTTTAACTTAATTACCACTTTAAAGGTCGTATTCTCCCTACAGTCCTTCTGAGGTACTGGGGGTTATGAGTTCAACATATGAATTTTGGGGGATACATTTCAGCCCATAATAGTAGCCATATGAAGAACTGGGCAACAATATTCCAAGTAGTAAAAACATCTCCGAAAAAGGAATATGCTTGACTTGTCAAAACAATAGCAAGGAAGCTGCTGTGACCAGAGCACAGTAGGAAAAATGGCAGATGATGAGATTGAATTGGCAGCCAGGGGCCAAATCACATAGGACCTTAGAGAGCATTAGAAGGAGCATGCATTTCACTTTATTTACAATGGGAAGCAATTGCAAAGCTAGAAGCAGGACATAATCTGAATTGTGAATTAATGGACCCTCTGGCTTCTCTATGGACAATGGAATGTAGGGCAAGAAAAAGAACAGGAAGATCTTTTAGAAGTTGCTGCCATAAATAGTCTAGATAAAAGAAGATACTGTTTTAGACTAGGCAACTATAAACTTGGTGAGAAGTAGTCAGATTAGGGATTTTTTCATTGTTTTGCAGATATAGCCAACGGGACATAGGATAGATTAGATGTTGTGTGGGAAGGAAATAGAGGAATTAAAATTAGTCATTCAGTTGTGCCTCAGCTTTTAGATTGAAGACAGAAAAGACATCTGGATTTCTGTATAAAACTTAACAAGGACTAGAGTGTAAGTTACATAGAAGTAGATTTAATAAGAATTTAGGAAAAAATTTTCAACTAGAATTGTCCAATGTCACAGTGGATTGTCATATGGGAAAATAAGTATCTTTTACTTGAACTGAACAACTTGAGTGAGGTAAAATCCAATCTTTTTCCATTTTAAGACTGTGTGATTGAAAGAAACCTTTCTAGAGGTAATATTAGCAATGACTTATAGGCTTATGGATATAAATACTTGTTGCGATTTAACTATGACAAACTATTGATACCAGTGCTTTGGGGAACAAATTCCAATGGATAAATATCATCAATGAAATTGAATTTCAGAAGATCCAAATTTTAATTTCTAAAATATATCAAGGAAATTGTTTCAAGTAAACTATTATTAAGTAAATTTGTATTTCTATTAGTATAAGGGGAATAAGTTTATCAAAGTAATGTTAGTGGTAAATTATTTATTGAGAACTCTGAGGCTCTATATATCATAATCTCATTTTAATTGTTATTAAAAACATGCACTATGCCATGAATCTACTGCCACTAATTAATGAAGTTGGCTGAGAGAATCAAGCTTCATCGTGGCCCCAGAGTGCAACATTAGAATTTCCTTAGTACTTGAAATTCAAGACTGAATGGGTCTGCGTGGGGCAACCATCATAAAATCGTGAATTATGACCACAGTAGAGTCTCTTTATCAAGCATAATAGAAATATAAGATATCCTATAGACAACATCAAGGAGTATTGAACAGTTAATTTCTCTCTGGGGCATAAAAATGGAAACCAAAAACTCAATTTTTGACTGTCTTTTGAGATGGCATTCTACCTTGCTCATCAGAAGCTCCCTGTGGAACCTAGTGTGGCAACCAGCATAATAATGTATCTTTGCATTGGCTTTTCCTCCTCTGTTTTGTTCCTCCTGGTTCTTTTCTCATGTTCCTTTGGATCAATTCTTAAATAAGTCAGTGGCCCACAAACACTTACTTTTCAATGGTGGTGGATGGAGAGATGAGAAACTCAGGTTAAAAGATGTTGTACTGAAAGTGGCCATAGAAAACAAACCCTGGGGATGGGATTCTGGAACTGACTTACTCACCAGCCAGGCAGCACTATGGACCACATTGCTAATGGAAAGTGAGTTGGTATTAACCCCTTCAATAATAACATTCCAATTACAAGAAAATCGCAAGGATAGATAGGGATAAAGTGTAGATACAGTATGACATATGATGTAGAAAAGTTAGACTGGGTCTATTATATGAAAGTGGAGAACCATCACTCACCTATGTTCTCCAAAGGGCATATAGAAATCTCCTTTCAGTATAACAATAATGAAAGTATAGGTGATGAGAAAACTGGTATTGTTGAGAAGCTCAGGATATCTGATTTCTAGAAATCAGAGTTAAGAATGTATTTCCCTAGTATCAATGGGATTGATGGGATATCAGAATGGCAGTGACCATGTGGTGCTACTCAGAGATAAGGTAGACTTAATCACCGTAATGGACATCATGGGCAGAATGTCAGTCCAAGTACCTTGAACGATAGGAATCTGTGGTGATGGCTAAATTGGTCATAATGTTTCTAGTGATGAGAGAGATGAATGGCTGTCTAGAGTGATTTTGATAAATAACTAGGAAGAATCACAAACTGACAAGCAGAAGGCAAACTTCAGCCACCAAAATGGAAAGTTGCAATTCTTCATCAGTTTCTAGATCTAACAAGCAGAACCTATTGATTGAAGGAAAGACTGCAAATCTATCACCAGTGTACATGATCAATATTTTCCCAGTCATTTCCTAAAGGGCTGTAGTGCCATTTCCTATTGTAGTTGTGCACTGGGGCAAGGAAAATACTTAGATCTTTTGAGGGCTTTAGGAGTTGTGTTTGTGTAAACATGATTTCTGAGAAGTTGCCAATGAATTATCTTGTTGTTCAGGATCCTGCAAGGAAGGAGACTAGAATATAACAGATGAGAAAGTCTGGGAAGGAGACACCAGAGTAGGCACAAAGGACATGGATCTTCATGTGTGTCTTATGTTAGTGCCTATCAGAGAGAATCTACCTCAGAAGAGTGGCTCAGTAAGTATGTGGACAAGACAAAAACATCCTGTGAATATCAGCCAACCTTTCTCCTTGACTACCCAGTGCTTTTGCAATATGCCTGTGAAAAGATTAGCTGTAGAGATAGGGACCTATGAGAGAGAGCAAGGCCAATACCATGGGCTGCGTCTCCCCACCATCAGCCTTCTCGCCAATACACTGTTAATGCTGAATGCCAACACTGAGCCCTTTTCTTATTATGGAAAAAATGATATGTGATATTTATAGACCAGGGGCTTGTGACATTAAATTTAGATATGTTTCTATAATAGATTGTTTAAAGGACAGTTTGTACAGATTTTGAAAATAATTAAAGATCACTATAAGCCATCATGGATCATAAAAATTAAATCATATCAAATAATATGCATTTCCTTTATTTTGGTAAAATTACGAAAACAGTAGATGACTGGAAAGCAATATAATTGTATTATATGCCTCTGGGAAGAATATGCTCACCTATTTTTCCTAATATTTTATGTATATCCTAAATGGTAATTCAGTAGTCAAAAAAGGGTGTATGATTTCAATAGACGAGCCATTTTTAGTGATAAAATTGGACTCATCATATCCTAAGAATTGACTCTGAAAAATGTGGTGATTATGAAATAAGAAGTCCACATTAACAATAGGACCCAATAAAGGCTGATTTACATGATGAAAAACAGTGAGTTGTACAGTTTTGCTTTCTTTAAGTGATATGGACAAAACTTGAGATGAAAAGAGATTTAAAAGAGTAAATAAAAATTAACTTTAAAATTTTAATCACTTCTTAATAAGATAGTACGCCTGAAAAAATATCTTCATTCTTTTTCTATACCAGTGATGCTTACATAGAAGTGGGAGATGGGACCTAGGCACCCGAGGAAAAGGTCCCCTCTCCAGAGCAAAATCACTAAAGGCTAAGATTTTAGCTATATTATATTTACTAACATCTATTACTAAAATGTGCTTGACAAGATTTACTCTATACTGCCTTCTAAGAGGATCAGCAAACTCATTTTCAGTAAGTATTCCTTTAAAAATGTGTTAGAGTGAGAGAAATTAGGTTCTAGAGAACTGCCAAAGAGCAGTGCCATTTGCCTGATACCACTATAGCAATATTATTTTTATTTGGTTGTATCTAATGATTCAAACTTCTCAAAATTTTTCAAGTACACAAAGGATTTTGCATGTGTTTTGCTTATGTTTTATTGTACCAGCAAATAATCAATACAAGCTCTGCTTCAAGGGACCCAGTCTTACAATTAAATATATGTTATCTTTACAGAAAAAAAGTAGGTAAGAAACAATAGACTACACCTTTGTAACGAGAAAAACTTATTTGTTAAAAGTAGATCACACTTTAACCTTCTAGGTATATATAAACAATGGATCTCATTTAATTAATGAAGCTATCTATAACTTTGGAATAGAATTTTCCCCCAAGAATTATACAAATTATTAATTTTAACAATATTTTAGAATTGTGATTATAAACCCCATGTTCAAAAACAAATAATGCGTTGGGTCATATAAGACACCAATACGAATATATTCTTTTTTAATTCTTTCTTGGCTAGTTTTGTTGAAATTGCTCAGAAATAATTAAAAATTTGGCAAAATAGCTACAATCTACAAACTCTAGTTGCTATTATAATTATAAAATGTTGAGATACCATGTCCTTGTTTATAGCTGTTAGAAAATCAATACTATGTTTCTCAAAAGGCAATATAATTGTTGTAATAATTTGGAAACTCAAGTTTATAAGTTATGAATCATGAAGACTTCATTAAATGCATTTATTTTTTTAATGAATGCTTTTTATTAGCAAAAATACATATCTAACTCTTTTTTCATGTAAAAATAAAGAAAAATTTAGAAATTTAATCAGGGACTATAGAAACATGATCACTTTTTTTTGCCATTTTTTCTTTTAACATCCTAAGATGTAAAATTTAATAAATTTTTATCATAGTTATTATTGTCTTCTATTTTCTATATTTTTTATGTGACAACTTCATCTTTTCCTTGTACCCTTTTTTTTTTTACAATTACAACTATGCAAGAAGTTATTATAGTTGAAGTGTTTAAAATTTATATGGCACTTTTCATCTTATCTGAGTTATAACTAATTAAATAAGTAATTAATCCATAACATCTCTAAAGTAGTGTGCAAGCATTTCATCTAAGTTAATTACGTAAATTAAGAAACATTATACTACAGAAATATAAACACTGCAAGATGATCTAGTCAGATGGAAGTGATTTCATTAAGCTTCCAATTAATCTGCTAGGAGATGCTATAAAGTGTGTAAAAGAGGAATAAACAAAACAATAAACAGGAATAAAGAAAAATAGTTGAAAGTTCTTTTAGTGTGTGTGTATGCATGGGTGTATAAATTTGAGTAATATCATAGTGCTCTTATTTGGAAATAATTTTCTTCATCAGAATTGTAGCAGTAAAACAGTTATATGTATCCAATTAGCAAAAAAGTAAGTTACCCAATATGTCAATCCTGAGCAGGAGATAGGTAATTCAATACTGAAAAGAGGTCAATCTTTACCTTACATCTCTCACATAATAAAGTATACCCAAGGTATCCTTTAGAGGATCCTTAGCATCCTCTAAACATTGCTTTGTGTAAATGAATTTTGGTGATATTTAATAACAAGAAAACACTGATTTTGCAGCAGTGATGTCTTAAAGTACCTGAAGTGATGGTAAAATAGCCTGGCATAATCGTGAAATGTGCAAAGAGAAAAGAAACAACGATATGACTAGACTACGTTTTATGTTATCAGTTTGTCAGGAGGGAAACTCGGTGACTATCTGTGAAAGTTTCAGATGAAACCAACATAAGGTAGTGTTCAGACATGACATATCATCATAAGTTGTATAATTTCTGTCAACACAAATACGTTTTTATTTTTACATATTTCAAGCTAATTGCAAAAAGAAAGTGAGATTTATAATGACTTGTAGCTGCATTAAAATACATTTTGGGGAAAAATGCCCAGTGAGATCTCACTGCTGTTGGTTACATCTAGGGAAGTCGGTATTGCAGCATGATTGGGTCATTCATTCTATAAATACTTAGTGACAGCATCTACTCTATGCTAGGCTCAGTTACATGTCTGAACAAGGCCAAGTATGTGTTCTCACAGTAATTCTTTGTTAAATTATCATGTTATCTTGTTAAATCTTTGAGGCATTTAAGAAATTTGTGAAATACTTCAATCAGTATGTTTAAATTAGAGGAAGGGTAGTCTTACTACCCATTACAAAATTACTAGAAAGTCTTTCTATAGGTGCATTTTACTTGTTTAATCCAATGATGAACTGAGATTAAGTGAAAGAAAAATCCCGTTGTTACCCTTAAATTCCTCTGAGTCACTCACAAAATTTGTTCTCTACAACTCCGTGGATAGCAAGGCCAGAGCCACAGTAAAATGAGGCAACAGCATCTGCTGCTCTCAAAAACGGATTTGCATTCTCCCTGTCACATTAGTCTATGGTGTGCACTTAAATTTAATCATAAAATGTAAAAATATTAATTGTGATTATTTACCAGTATGTTCACTACTTAATAAATGCCAAGTCTTGTACTAGGGCAGAAAAGATCAAGAAAATACAGAATAATGGGAAAGCCTTAAGAGCACTGTAAATTAGTGCAAGGTGTATTTCACATTCTAAAATTTTTTTTTTTTTTTTTTTTGGGAGGAGATCATCTGCCAATCTTCCTCTTTTTTTGCTGAGGAAGACTGGCCCTGGGCTAACATCCATGCCCATCTTCCTCCACTTTATATGGGACACCGCCACAGCATGGCTTGAAAAGCAGTGCGTCTGTGCGCGCCCAGGATCCAAACCAGTGAACCCTGGGCCGCCGCAGTGGAGCACGCGCACTTAACTGCCTGTGCCACTGGGCCGGCCCCCATATTCTAAAAATTTTGAGGAACTTTTGATAGAAGTAAAAATAATGGAACAAGTATCAAGTATAAAGGATTTTTAAATAATTTCCCATCTCGAGAAGCAACAGCATAGCTAAGAAATAAGTCCTATTCTGGCAAAGCTCACAAACAATCCTAATTTGTAGGGGGAGTGCTAATGCCAGAGGAACAGATGTGGCTCATAAAATTTGGGCTGCATATCACTACATCCATTACCTTTTGAAAATAGTAGCTTCTGTGGTCTTATAGCAGATACGCTATTCAGAAAGTGGAAGAGGTTGCTTCAGGCACTAGGATGGAATTTTACAAGACTTAATGGTTTCTACCTGGCATGGAGACAGGGTCATATAGCAAGTCTGGTATATTCCCCCTAGTGCAATGTATTTAACAGACATAGAGAAGACATAACGCTGAAACAAATTTCCCTTTGGGAATGAAGGCATATCTCTGGGACCATTCCTATTCTCTTTTAGACTTCGGAAAATTTATATTAGTTCTAAATACTGGGAAAAGATGATATCCATATTCTATATACTTAAAGGAATTTCTACAAAAACGAGTATAGATGTGACGAGAATGATGAATGGACTCATACAACACACAACTCCCTGTTTGTATATGACAATTGTTCATACTGAGAAAGTGGGTCAAATTCTAACTAAAACTCTACCTACCTTACTTAGAAGAATGGAGGCTGGGTATAACAGTATTCTTGGTGTGTTTATGAGGGGTTGTGGGAGCAAGGTGTTGGATGACAAATTTGAATCTCACCAGCACCTCTGGAACACACATCAGATATCAAAGATCCTACCAATCAAGATTACTCCTATTACACTAGACATAGACAACAGCATCTATCAAAGGATAAATAACATCTTGCCTATGGTAGTTCTAGGCTGCCACATCTTACACAGGGAAATATTTTATAGCAAAAAGTAAAAGCTCCCTGTTTGTGGCGCCCTTGGGTCTCATTCATTCTCATGTTGCTGTATCTCTGAATCAATGAGGTTCAACCAAGTAAAGTAACCATTCCTACTTTTCCTTTCTTGACCCATATATTGTGTTTACAGAATATCTCAACATATTAGGTTACTTAGTAAACAAGGGTAAGTATTAGTAAAAGAGAAAGATAAGCAACAGGGTAAAATTACCAGAGATATAAAAACAAAGGAACTACAGTGCGGAAGAATAGCTTCCTTTCTATGAAATAGAATTATTGCAAGGAATAGGAGGGCATTTTAGAAAATACCTAATTGTTTTTGAAAACATGATTGGAGAGGACAGTATACCAAAAAACTTAGAGCAAATTGTAAGTGATGAACTGAAATCAAGAAATAGGAAAGACTTCCTGGAGACAGAATAATGCCAAATTAAAAAACAATAGTAGTCCAAAATAGAGGCAATGAATGACAGTTGCGTAGTTTAAAAAAAGAAGTTGAATATGAGCCTGAAAATTTCTATTGGAAATCAGAAAAAATATTTATTCATTCAAAGAGAATATATTCTACATAACAATAATTAGAAACAAAAGAATGAGAAAATAATGCTAAAAAATAGAAAGTATTAAATAAGACAGAAGATTGAATCTGTTATGACCAAATAGGAATCACATATGTAAAGAAAAAGATTTTCAGATTGAATCACAAAGTAAAATTTAACTATGCCATTTATTAGAGACAAAGTGATATGATATGTTTAAAAATTAACTTTAAACAAATTCTTCTAAAAATCCCCTTATGTAACTCAGTATTAATATTTAATACTGAATAAAGAATAATTTAGGAAAAAATAAATAAAGCAAAGTGTCTTACAATTTTAATAAAGAAAAAAATACACAGACGCTACAACAAATTATAAAGCAGTAAGGCACAGCAGATAATATTAAAAGTAGAAATAAAATTTATCAAAAACAAGTATAGAGGAGGACTCTAGTTCACAATTTATCACTCCTTGACATATTCAAAAGGAATTGATTGAATTTGAATTATATAATTAACAAAGGCCATTCAATGATTGTATTAAATTTGACATGCTATGCACCAAGAATAAACATTTTTTTCAGAAGCCACAAAACATTTTCAAAAATTGATCAATCAATTGAAATGTAGATATGACATATCATAGTTTGTGACATTGTGATAAATCTGGATAATAATATAATTTTTTTTCTTTTGGTGAGGAAGATTAGCCCTGGGCTAACATCCGTGCCCATCTTCCTCTACTTTATATGTGGGGCGCCTGCCACAGCATGGCTGGAAAAGCAGTGTGTAGGTCTGCACCTGGGATCTGAACCTGTGAACTCTGGGCCACTGAAGCAGAGCCCACAAACTTAACCACTATGCCACTGGGCCAGCCCCAATAATGTAATTTTAAACAATCAAAACAAAACAGCAAATACTGGTGAATATATATATTATATTTTATTTTATTTTATATTATATATATTAAAAATCACTACCCGAAATAACTCAGGTCAAAGAGAATCTCAAAGCTGCAATTGCAGACTACTTAGAAATAATGGCAAAGACAAGCATATCAAAACACATGGAGCTGTACTCAAAGAATAAGAAAAAATGAAAACTCAGCTCAGTAAGCCATAGAAGACCAAAACAATACAGTGTTTTATTTAAACCATGAGCCAGAATTTAGTGCCTCTGCTGCATTTTGTAAAGGATTATAAGAAAAGAATGCAGGGCTGGCCCCGTGGCTTAGCGGTTAAGTGCGCGTGCTCCGCTGCTGGCGGCCCAGGTTTGGATCCCGGGCACGCACCAACGCACCGCTTCTCCTGCCATGCTGAGGCCACGTCCCACATACAGCAAGTAGAAGGATGTGCAACTATGACATACAACTATCTACTGGGGCTTTTGGGGAAAAAATAAATAAATAAAATTATTAAAAAAAAAGGAATGCAAAGAACTTTGAATGTGGTTGATTACATATTAAACTAATCAAAAGTAAGTGTGTCAGAAGTCTACTAATTTTTTTTTTTTTTGAGAAAGATTAGTCCTGAGCTAACATCCGATGCCAATCTTCCTCTTTTTGCTGAAGAAGACTGGCCCTGGGCTAATATCCTTGCCCATCTTCCTCTACTTTATATGGGACACCGCCACAGGATGGCTTGACAAACAGTGCGTCAGTCCACACTCGGGATCGAACCTGTAAACCCCGGGCTGCTGAAGCGGAGCATGCGCACTTAACTGCTCCACCACTAGGCCAGCCCCAGAAGTCTACTAATGTTTTTAAAAATTTTTATTGCTAAGGAAACCAGGAGAATGACCTAAAATTTCTTTCACTTCTGAATGTTAAAATGATACTATTTTTCTCATACTGTCTTGGTGTTAGGTGCGGCCATCTGATTGAGTTCTACCTATTGCAATGGAAGCAGGAGTTATATGTGCCAATTCTAGTCCTGGCCCATGAAACTATCTACGAGCCTCCTCAATTAGCTATTCCCTTCCTCATCTGTATGCAGAGTTTGACAAGGACCAAAATAATGACTAGTTCAGCCACAAGATAGAAGGAGCTTGGGCCACTGAACAAGGCTCATAGGGCAGTCACTCTACCAACTTGAAAACTTGAATACCTAATTAAACTCCAAAAACTGCTCGAGTCAAGATGGCGGCGTAAGCAGACTCTGAACTCACCTCCTCCCGTGGACACAGCCAATTTACAACTACTCGTGGAAAAATTACCCCTGAGACAGAACTGAAAACTGGATAAGAGGAACTCCTGCAACAACGGACAATCCTAACTGAGGTGGAAGAGGCAGAGACTCCCTTCTGGAGAGAAAAACGCCGCCTTCACAAGCCGCCAGCTTCACGGCCGCCGGGAGCAGCTCACAGATACGCAGCCTCCCTGGAGGCGCGGGGCCCTGAGCCGGGGAGCGCCCCCGCTGTGGGCATTTTGTGGACCCAGCATAATCGAGACCAGCGGCATAATATCTGACTGTGCCTGCTACTAAAGCATTGGGGAGCACCCCCAGAAAACCCGGTTCACAAAGAAACTAAAACCGGCTCTTAAAGGGCCCACACGCAAACTCACCCATTTCAGAAAGCATCCTAAAATCACCAGAAAGAAAGGTGCACAGTGCTGTGGTGAAAAGAGACTCACCTAATAGGCCCTGTGTGCATCTCAGTGAGGGGTGAGACCTCTCCAGGCACTGGGACATTGGTGGCAGCCATTGTTGTGGCCTGGTGTGGGCGGTCTGACACAGAGGCCATTGGAGTTCTCCCTGAGGCCTGCTAGCCCAGGGTCTGCCCCACCTGCTAGAGCACAGATTTAATCCAGCTCAGCCAGGGCAGGCAGCCGACCCTAGAGACTGGCCCCAACCAACAACAAGCCCTCAGGCAATGTGTGGGCCTGCATAGATTGGTGACTGGATTCTCTGCAGCCTGGCAACTGAGCTGACTTGAGCGGGGCAGGGTGGGCACAAGGAGCGGGTGGAGAGTGTGGGGCGGTGGCGGAGTGTGTGGGGCTCCTGCCGTGGAGAGACTGGGTCTGCTTGGGGAGGTCAGGGCATGCACACGGGGCAGGACTGTTTTTACTGTGTGTGTGGACCTATGGGTGGCAGGGCTTGTCAGCTGCAGAAGACTTGTGCTTCTCAAAGACCAACATAGGGGGTTTGCCCCACCTTCCAAAGCCTGAAACAATTGGGTGCTCCTGTGCGTGAGGCCAGCCCCACCCAGCTGCAATCCTCAGAGAGCTGACAAGAGACCTAATAGGCTAGAGGCTTACAGCAATTGTAAGGCCCTGAGCCTAACAACCTGCCACGCTGGGGGCCTACTCACTTAAAAGAAATACTGCAACTCAAATGTGGTATTAGAACTTGCAGCCAACAGTGCTGGGGCTCCCCACACCTGATAAAGAGACTGAAGGGCCCACAACAACTACAAGCAGCTGAGCATTACAACAGCTGGCCAGGAGCATAACTCGGCCTCCCTAGGCACCTACAGGGAGAGCAAACAGGCCACAACAGAAGGACACACGTAGCCCACATAGAGGTCACCCCTGGAACATTGAGAACTGAGGTAAGCACACTGGAAGACTCCTAAGGCATCACTTACATAAGGTCACCTATCCAAGAGCAGGAGACGTAGCTGACCTACCTAATACATAGACACAAGCACAGGGAAAGAGGCAAAATGAGGAGGCAAAGGAATACCTTCCAAGTAAGGGAACAGGACAAAACCCCAGAAAAGGAACTAAGTGAAACAGAAATGAGCAACCTACCCAACAGAGAGTTCAAACTAAGAGTGTTAAGGATGCTCACTGATCTGGGGAGAAGAATAGATGAACTCAGTGAGAATGTCAACAAAGAAATGGAAGATATAAAAAAGAACCAATCAGAAATGAAGAATACAATACTGGAAATGAAAAATTCATTAGAGGGACTCAAAAGCAGAGTAGAGGATACAGAAGAACGGATCTGTGAGCTGGACGAAAGACTAGAAGAAATTACCCAGGGTGAACAGGTAAAAGAGAAAAGAATTGAAAAGAGTGAGGACAGTCTAAGGGACCTCTGGGACAACATCAGGTGCACTAACATCCGTGTTATAGGTGTCCCGGAAGGAGTAGAGCGAGACAAGGGGGCAGAGAATCTATTTCAAGAAATAATAGATAAAAACTTCCCTAACCTAAGGAAGGAAACAGACATCCAGGTACAGGAAGCATAGAGAGCCCCAAACAAGATAAACCCAAAGAGGCCAACACCAAGACACATCATAATCAAACTGTCCAGAATTAAAGATAAAGAGAAAATCCTAAAAGCCACAAGAGAATGTCAAGTGACATACAAAGGAAACCCCATAAGGCTATCAGCTGACTTCTCAGCAAAAAACTTACAGGCTAGAAGAGAATGGCACGATATATTTAAAGTGCTAAAAGGCAAAAACTTACAGCCAAGAATACTCTACCCAGCAAGGTTATCATTCAAAATGGAAGAAGAGATCAAAATTTTCCCAGACAAGCAAAAATTAAAGGAGTTTGTCACCAAGAAACCAGTGCTACAAGAAATGTTAAAGGGACTGATTTAAGGGGAAAAGAGAAGACCACAAATAGGAAAAATTATCTATTTCCATGATAAGAACGTAATGGATACAAACGCACAAAAAAGAGGTTAGATGTGATATCAAAAACATAAAAGGAGGGAGGAGGGGAGTTAAAGAGTACAGCTTTCAGACAGAGGTCAAACTAAAGTGACCATCAATTCTGTATAGAAGAAGAAAGGAACAGAGAAGGACTACTAAAACACTGAGAAAAAAAAAAAGTTAAAAAATGGCAATAAGTACATACTTATCAATAGCTACTTTAAACGTCAATGGACTAAATGCTCCAATTAAAAGGCATAGGGTAGCTGATTGGATATAAAAACAAGACCCATATATATGCTGCATACAAGAGACACACTTCAGACCTAAAGACACTCACAAACTGAAAGTGAAGGGATGGAAAAAGATACTCCACGCAAATGGCAATGAAAAGAAAGCTGGGGTAGCAGTACTCATATCAGACAAAATAGACTTTAAAACAAAAACTGTAAAAAGAGACAAGGGCATTACATAATGATCAAGGGAAAAATCCAACAAGAGGTTATAACACTTGTAAATATCTACGCACCCAATGTAGGTGCACCTAAATATATAAGGCAATTATTAACAGACATAAAAACAGAAATAGACAGTAACACAATAATAGTAGGGGACTTGAACACTCCAGTTACACCAACGGATAGATCATCCAAACAGAAGATCAGTAAGGAAACATTGGCCTTAAACGACACACTAGAACAGATGGAACTAGTAGATCTATAGAGAGCATTCCATCCAAAAACCCAAGAATACACGTTTTTTTCAAATGCACATGGAACATTCTCCAGGATTGATCACATATTAGGCCACAAAACAAGTGTCCATAAATTTAAGAAGATTGAAATAATTCCAAGCATCTTTTCTGACCACAATGGTGTGAAACTAGAAATCAACTATAGGAAGAAAATCAGAAAAGCCACAAATACGTGGAGATTAAACAAAATGCTACTGAACAACGACCAGGTTAACGAAGAAATCAAAGAAGAAATCAAAAAATACCTGGAGACAAATGAAAATGAAAATACGACATGCCAGAACTTATGGGATACAGCAAAAGCGGTTCTAAGAGGGAAGTTTATAGCAATACAGGCCTATCTCAACAAACAAGAAAAATCTCAAATAAACAATCTAACAATGCACCTAAAGGAACTGGAAAAAGAAGAACAAACAAAGCCCAAAATCAGTAGAAGAAGGGAAATAATAAAAATCAGAGCAGAAATAAAACCAAAAAAACCATAGAAAAAATTAATAAAACCAAGAGCTGGTTCTTTGAAAAGATCAATAAAATTGACAAAGCTTTAGCTAGACTCACCAAGAAAAAAAGAGAGAAGGCACAAATAAGGAAAATCAGAAATGAAAGAGGAGAGGTTGCAACAGACACCTCAGAAATACAAAAGATTATAAGAGAATACTATGAAAAGCTATATGCCAACCAATTCGACAATCTGGAAGAAATGGATAAATTCTTAGAATCATACAACCTTCCAAAACTGGATCAAGAAGAAGTGGAGAGTTTGAATAGACCAATCACAAGTCAGGGGATCGAAACAGTAATCCCAAACCTCCCCAAAAATAAAAGTCCAGGACCAGACGGCTTCCCTGGTGAATTCTACCAAACATTCAAAGAAGACTTAATACCTATCCTTCTCAAACTCTTCCAAAAAATTGAGGAGGAGGGGAAGCTCCCTAACTCATTCTACGAAGCTGACATTACCCTGACACCAAAACCAGACAAGGACAACACAAAAAAGGAAAATTACAGGCCAATATCACTGATGAACATCGATGCAAAAATCCTCAACAAAATACTAGCAATTCGCATACAACAATACGTTAAAAAGATTATACACCATGATCAAGTGGGATTTATTCCAGGTATGCAGGGATGGTTTAACATTCGCAAATCAATGTGATACACCACATTAATGAAATGAAGAACAAAAATCACATGATCATCTCAATAGATGCAGAGAAAGCATTTGATAAGATACAGCATCCATTTATGATAAAAACTCTGAATAAAATGGGTACAGAAGGAAAATACCTCAACATAATAAAGACCATATATGACAAACCCACAGCTAATATCATCCTCAATGGTGAAAAACTGAAAGCTATCCCTCTAAGAACAGAAACCAGACAAGGATGCCCACTGTCACCACTCCTATTTAACATAGTACTGGAAGTCCTAGCCAGAGCAATCAGGCAAGAGAAAGAAATAAAAGGGATCCAAATTGGACAGGAAGAAGTGAAACTGTCACTATTTGCAGAAGACATGATTTTATATATAGAAAACCCTAAAGAATCCACCAGACAACTTTTAGAAGTAATAAACGAATATGGTAAAGTGGCAGGATACAAAATCAACATACAAAAATCAGTTGCATTTCTGTACACTAACAACGAAGTAGCAGAAAGAGAAATTAAGAATACCATCCCATTTACAATTGCAACAAAAAGAATAAAATATCTAGGAATAAACTTAACCAAAGAGGTGAAAGATCTGTACACCGAAAACTATAAAACATTTCTGAAAGAAATTGAAGAAGACACAAAGAAATGGAAAGATATTCCATGCTCTTGGATTGGAAGAATTAACATAGTTAAGATGTCCATACTTCCTAAAGCAATCTATAGATTCAATGCAATGCCTATCAAAGTTCCAACAACATTTTTTCACAGAAATAGAACAAAGAATCCTAAAATTTATATGGAACAACAAAAGACCCCGAATAGCTAAAGGAACCCTGAGAAAAAAGAACAAAGCTGGAGGTATCACACTCCCTGATTTCAAAATATACTACAAAGCTATAGTAACCAAAACAGCATGGCACTGGCACTAAAACAGACACATAGATCAATGGAATAGAATCAAAAGCCCAGAAATAAACCCACACATCTATGGACAGCTAATCTTTGACAAAGGAGCCAAGAACATACAATGGGGAAAAGAAAGTCTCTTCAACAAATGGTGTTGGGAAAACTGGATAGCCATATGCAAAAAAATGAAAGTAGACCCTTACCTTGCACCATACACAAAAATTAACTCCAAATGGATTAAAGACTTGAATGTAAGACCTGAAACTGTGAAACTTCTAGAAGAAAACATAGGCAGTATGCTCTTCGACATCGGTCTTAGCAACATCTTTTCAAACACCATGTCTGACCGGGCAAGAGAAACAATAGAAAAAATAAACAAATGGGACTACATCAAACTAAAAAGCTTCTGCACAGCAAAGGAAATCATCAACAAAACGAAAAGACAACCTAACAATTGGGAGAAGATATTTGCAAACCATACATCTGATAAGGGGTTAATCTCCAAAATATATAAAGAACTCATGCATCTCAACAACAAAAAAACTACCAACCCAACTGAAAAATGGGCAAAAGACCTGAACAGACATTTCTCCAAAGAAGATATACAGATGGCCAACAGGCACATGAAAAGATGTTCAAAATCACTAACCATCAGGGAAATGCAAATCAAAACTACAATGAGATATCACCTCACGCCCGTCAGAATGGCTATAATTAACAAAACAGGAAACGTGTTGGAGAGGATGTGGAGAGAAGGGAACTCTCATACACTGCTGGTGGGAGTGCAAACTGGTGCAGCCACTATGGAAAACAGTATGGAGATTCCTCAAAAAATCAAGGATAGAACTACCATATGATCCAGCTATTCCACTGTTGGGTATTTATCCAAAGAACTTGAAAACACCAATTTGCAAAGGTACATGCACCCCTGTGTTCATTGCAGCGTTATTCACAATAGCCAAGACTTGGAAGCAACCTAAGTGCCCATCAAGGGACGAATGGATAAAGAAGATGTGGTATATATACACAATGGAATACTACTCAGCCATAAGAAACGATAAAATCCAGCCATTTGTGACAACATGGATCTACATTGAGGGTATAATGCAAAGTGAAATAAGTCAGAGGGAGAAGGTCAAATACCATATGATTTCCTTCATTAGGTAGTAGATAATAACAACAATAAACAAACACATAGGGACAGAGATTGGATTGGTTACCAGAGGGGAAGTGGGGAGGGAGGAGGGTGATAGGGATAATTTGGTACATGTGTGTGGTGATGGGTTGTAATTAGTATTTTGGTGGTGAACATGATGTAATCTATGCATAAATAGAAGTATAATGATGTACACCTGAAATTTTTAAAATGTTGTAAACCAACGTTACTGCAGTAAACAAAAAATTATAAACCCCAAAAACCTTCTGTAATGTTGGTCTAGTACATATTTGGGTCTATATTTGTTACAGGTCCTTGGTATATCCTAAATACTGAAATAGGCGAAAAGAAACAATATATGGACTGATGAAACGCAGATAAAATAATATCTGTATTTAGGAATATAGAATTTGAAATTTAAGCACTACTAGATTAAATAAGGTACAAAATAAAGGAATCATATGCAATGAGCGAGTGGAGTTTATTCCAGGGGTATTTTTGTATCATATATGTAAATATTTAATTGACAACTCCTCTTATATTTCTAAGAGGCATCTTAAACCAATAATGTCCATAACTAAACTCTTATCTTTCTCCCAATATTTTCTCCTTCAAGTTTTCCCCTTCTTTGTAGAATAATCTCCATTCCGTCAATTGCTCAAGCAAAAATGATGGTGTCATCCTTGACTCCTCTAATTCTCTCACATCTCACAAATATCAAAAGGTAATGTCTGGTCTACTTGCAAAATGCATCTGAATTCTGACCATTTCTCACAACTCATCAGTCACCACTCTGTTCCAAGATACTCCCATATCTCATTATTTTTTATTAACTAGCTTTCATGCTTCATTCTTTGCCTCTTAGAGCACACACAGTAGTCAGAATAATCTTCTAAATATAGGTTAGATTGTCATTCATCAGGTTAGCAGTTCCTCATCTCATTCAGAATAAAAGTAAAAATCCTCCAATGGCCCACAAGGATCTCTGTGATCTGGACCACTCCTCCACTGCATCTCCCAGGCCTCTTCTCCTGACTCTCTCCCTTGCTCAGTAGGCTATAGTAGTTCTCATTCCTGTTTCACTAATAAGCCAACCATGCTTCTTCTTTGGGACATTTGAATTTGCTCCTCTTTCTTTCTTGAATGTTCTTGCACCATATATCCACATTTCTTACTCCTTCTCTTCCTTCATATCTCTAGTCACCCTACATAAAATAGCTGCTATTTTCTTTATATTCCTCTTATTACGCCTGGTTTTTCTCTACAGCAATTATCAGCATGTTACATGTTTATTACTTACTTATATGTCCTCTTCACCATTACATGTAAGCTCCATGAGCCCAAGGGCTTTAGTTTGTTCCCTTGAGTAAATGAATAAGTAAAAAGATAGCTTAATATTAGGAAATCTATAAACATAATTTAACACAACAATAGATCTATAGATAAAAGGGTAAAAACCCTATGGAAATTTTGAAAGCTGAAATGATAGTTAAAATTCAACTCAATATGACCGCTAAAAACTCCGTAAGCTAGGATATAATATGAGAAAGAACATAAATCTTAAAATAAAAACTAATATAATAGGAATACTGAAACAGAAGGAGCATCCACTTTAATTTCAGAAACTGGCTAAAGATGTCCCATTTAACACTAAATTTAACATTTGTCTGAAAGTTATAACCAACATAACATGGATCAAGATACATAAATAAGAGAAGGCACAACTCACTATTTTTACATGATGTGTTAAACTAGGAAAATTCAAAAGAATTAACTGAAATATATATCAGATATTTTGGGAAGGCAGTTGGAAATCTCTCTACTTTCTTTCTTCCTCATTTCTGCTGATCAGGATGTTGTCACCATAACTGTATTTAAACTGCTTGTCAAAGTCACCAGTGACATCCACAATTCCAGTTAAATGGCTGCAGCAATTTCAGACCTCACAACTACATTTCATGCTACCTAGAAAGATAATATGTCTCTCCAGGTGGGTTCCAGAAGTTTCCTACAAATATTGCTTCATCAGCATGCAGTGGGCATGAGAGGGTTTCTGAACAAATCCTTGTATCAGAGTGGATGGAATGTGCTGATTGGTGTAAGCAGGTTGGAGGCCACTAGTAGAACTGAAAGCAGGTGCGCTTTGTTGGAATAGGGTTGGGCACTACCGAATCAGAGTCCTGTTTTACAAGAAAGGGGACATTAATCTGAGGGTTATGAAGATCAGTGACATAGGCTATATTTAAGTTAAAGTTTACTTAATGACTTTAATCAATTGCCTGTAATGACAAAATTGTAGTCCCCCAAAGCAGAGAGATCGTTGAATTTTACTCCTATAGCCCAGGGGATAGCTGATTTCCGAGCTTGCATATTTCCTTAATGAATAGTTTTCATCAAAAATGTCAAACACTTAAAATTAGTCTTCAATAAAATTAATTTCCTTACCATGTTAGTTCTGGTGAATAAATATTAGAGATTATTATAACGAAAATAAAGAAAAAAACCCCTACATAAATCCATGTTGAATAGGAAGTATAAGATATTTTAGAATGATAATTTCAAGCGAAAATTTAATAAAATGGCTTACAATGAAATTTTACAAGGACGAAACAATATTTTATGTCTAAAGATTTGTTTTAGAACTCTGCATTTCATAGGGTAACTATATCAAAGAAAAATATATCTATATTATAAAAAAGGGGAAATACAAGGCAATGCATTCCTATTTCAATTCAAATGGCTTATGTGAATATGGTGCATGGACAAGGAAATTCTCCAGGGCTGCCTTCTCCTTTATTAAGAAATCTGATAGAAATTCATACATAAAAAAGGTAAATATAAGACTATCATATTAACTTAGACTCCAGCAGAAGTATGTTCTTTATTTTTCTTTGAAATAGATATTGAGCTTGTAATAATAAATGCATTATTTGATATTAAAATTTATGTTAATATCTGGATATAATGTTCATTTTAAATTTACAAAACTCCAGAAAAACTGGTCAAAATATTCCCCACCTGAATTAAACTTAGCACTGAACTAAAACTGTATTTTATTTAATTTGAATATATGTTGATACAATCAGTACTGCTTAACTATTATGATTATTCTTACTACCACCACCAAAACCATCACATCTTCACTATTCTAACTATGACCGGTACTGCTATTACAATTATAATATTTACTACTTTTGCTGTACCTATTAAAACTGTGGTTACTCAAAAGACAATTCATACTTTTCATTAGTTCTGTAGTGATTTCTCTCAAGCTTCCCAGATCTCATCGTTCATGCTTTTATGTGGCAGAGGACTGAGAAGAAAAAGTAGAGTGTTAGCAAAACACAGGTCTTGGCCAATTACTAGCTATACAGCTTTGTTTTAGTAAAAAATTCTCTTTGAGCCTCGGTTTATTCCTCCATATATAAAATGTGATAATAGTGTGTATCTTTTAATTTGGTGAAAAATAGTAGCATAATGTATATAAAATACCTAGATCTAGGAGTTGATAATGTATATATTGTGCTTGAGGATCAATAAATACCAACTCGTTTTTTTTCTTACCTGGAAGTTGACCCTTATCTTCCTGTCCCCGTTTTAAGATGTTCTTGATATGGTAAGTTCTCCATTTCTTTCATAATTTTATATACTCACATTTGGGCATTCGCTAGGTCCATTATATTTTTCTTAAAGCAAAGAATCTGAATAATAGCAAATGTGATAGATGTTCATCAATGGTAGGACATTTTACAATTCAAAGTTATAATGAAGTCAGCATTTGTATAAATTCTTTAATAGAAATCACTTTTAATATTCTCCAGAAAAATGTGCTGAAATATCTTAGTGAATTTTTATTGGCTTAATGTCATTAGCCAGATTTTGACGTTTATCTTCTCAGACTCCTAATTCTTTAATGATAATTTACTGATAAGCAAGGCAGTAGTACCAAAGTAAAGAGGTGATATGTGTAACAATTAATATATATTTTTTAGTCTGCACAACACAACTACTAAGAAAACACTCAATTTAGTTTGAAAAACTAAGCAATGTGAGCTTTATATTATACATACAGCTAAACTTTTGGATACGTTAATATAGCAGCTACAATTAACAGTGTTCTTCAAATATAAACTATCATGTAGCCTGTTTAATTCAATTATAAGAATTAAATCATCTAGTACAATTTCAAATCAGGATAATACTAAAGGCAGTAAAATTGTCTGTGCCATAAATGATTAAAATGAATAATTCCATAATGTCATTTGGTTATAAGAAGTTGATCTCTCTCTGGACAGCTTTCAACACCAAGTTATTTCAGGAACTGCCAGTCTGTGTAGGTTCATGAATTTTTATTGTAATGCTGAAGTTTTTTAAAAAAAATCTCTTTATCCTGAAACTAGCATCAATATATTCAATGAATACTCAACAAGTACTTTCTGATTGACTGGCTGGAATATCTAAAATAGTTGCTTTATTTGGAGGGAAATATAATAAGTAACTTTAAAGGGGATGGAATGAGCTGTTTCTTCTTAAGTAGAATATAAACTTTCTTTTTGTCAATATAAATTGATTCTAAATTCAATAATGTTTGGACTTTTTTTGCCTGAAGATTCCAATTGAACTTTTGTCCTAGAATAACTCTTCTTCTCAACAACTCTTCTACAATCTAATGAAATATATAAAACAATTACAGTATTTGTAGAAACTTTCTTGTAACTAAAATGCAAATGAAAACTTGACAGTGTTAAATGCTATTATTTCCATTTTCAGAAGGATTCCAAGTCAATATCTCAAATTAAGTCAAATTACACATTTACCTCTAAATATGGCACCATTCACTTTTTCATTATCTTGATAGACTTAGTTTCTTTACTAAATCTGCATATTTTCTTAGTTCTGGAACACAGTGACCTGTTCTCTACAATTCTCTGCTTGAGAAAATCATCTGCTGACTGTATGAGATTCAAGTATTTTTCTAATTGTGTGAAAGTGGTACCTTTGTTAATTGTTTGCTCCGTAGCCATGTTTGAAGAATTTTCTTTAAAAGAGGTGTAGAAGGACATAAACGCCAATTGATTTATGTTCAGTCAAAGTTGTGGTAGACAATATTAATAATGATAAATTGGGAAAAGCTATGTGACACAACATGAACGAATACTAGAATATACAAGGTACTCTTGCAAAATAACAGAAATGCAATAATATCTAGAAAAAGAAAATTCTATAGCAAAATGGAAGATGAGTGTTAATATGAAATCCACGGAAGGAGACACCTGATTGGCTCATAAGTGTACAAAGGGATATTCAGTTCACTAATAAGAATAACATTATACTGATCAAATCACCAAAAAATTTTAAAATCCAATACTACCAAATTTTGGTGATGTTTAAAACCAGTTAGCTTCATTAACTGCTGGTAGATATGCATATTGGTGTAGTCTTTTTGTAGAAAATTTGGTGATCTTCAGTTAAGTTATGTATTTGTACACCCCATGACCAAGAAACCTGTGTGTTCCTCAGAAGTACTTCAGCTTAGGCCTTTGAAGAAGTGTTTGTGCAGCACTGTTTTTGGTAACAAGGCCCTGGATTAGAGGTAGCCCAGGTGTCATATATAAGAGAGCTGATAAATATTGTAAATGTATGTATTATATGTAACAAAATTGTTCCTTAAATTCTCACTACAGGATTTATTTATATAAAATGCCCCCCAAATGCAAATATATAGAGACAGAAGTTAGATTAGTTGTTGCCTAAGGGCTGAGGCTAGAAATAGTGAATGACTATAAATAGGCACACAATTTCTTTTAGGGTTGATGAAAATGTTCTAAAATTAAGTTGTGGTGATGGTTGCACCACTCTAAAAGTATACTAAAATTCATTGAATTGCCTAAGGATAATAAGTGAATTTTATGATATGTAAATTGTATCTCAACAAGACTGGTAAAATATGGAATAAAAAAGACAATGAAATGATAACACAATACTATTTATCATTGCAAATATATACAAAGGCAAATATATACAAGATTCAAACAAATCCGACATATATACCAACTGCTTTAAGTGGATTCTTATAAAAGAAGGAGAAAAGAATTGGGCTAGGGCCCAATAGGAAAGTTCATGTATGACAGTAAAGAAGACCTGTATACACAAATGATGGAGTGCCTTAAACTGACAACGATTAACTCAACCTTTGTCCCTGGGAAAAAATTAAATAAATAAAGCCACTATCTAATATGACTTTTGGTAAAAACCCAGGAGAGGATAAAATTTTGTTAACGTAAAGTTTTGAGAATTTAAAGTGCTTTGCTGGTTATTACAATTCCTAGAAAGTTTTGGAGAAGAAGGTAATTACTGTATATACACTGGAAATCAGAATAGCACAATGAGCAATAAGACTAAGCAGATGGGGCAGAGAAGTCATATTATGTGAAAACTATACGTTCTTCATTGTTGTTATCATAATTATGTTCTTTTTTGTAGTTATCAAAAAGCAAGGGGGCTGGCCTGGTGGCAGTTAAGTTCACATGCTCCGCTTCGGCGGCCCAGGGTTTGCAGGTTTGGATCCTGGGCATGGACCTACTCACCGCTCATCAAGCCATGCTGAGGCAGTATCCCACATAGAAGAACTAGAAGGACCTACAACTAGGATATACAACTATGTACTGGAGCTTGGGGGAGAAAAAAGAGGAAGATTGGCAACAGATGTCAGCTCAGGGCCAATCTTTCTCAAAATAAAATTAAATTAAAATAAAATAAAGTAAGCCAGAAGGACTCGGAGGTATTCAACTATTTAAAGGGTGTGTCTTTGTTTTTGGTAATCTCTCAGAAAATAGCCTTTAACCATGAAGCTCATAATGACCACTGCTTTTAAAAAAATTGTTATGATAGGAAATTGATTTTAAACCTTAGGTTATAGGATATACTTGGCATAAAAAATAAAATTTGTTTACATTATCTGTAAATAAACTCATGGATGTTATGATAACTATTCTACACTCTGTAAAGGAACTTCAGATATTTCAATTGCTAACTTACTACTGTATACACTGTATGTGTTCTCTTCCTTCCCCCTCACTCCCCCAGAAAGCACCAGAATCTTTGGTTTAGCATCTCTTGTAATTCTGCTAGTAATAATATATACCTTCAATAGATTCTGATACAAACACAATGCAAAGTCTCCTATACAATTATCATCTTAGAAAAAAATTAGCAGATAATATGTACTTAGAATGTACAGATTGATTGATTTGCTCATTTCTATTTGATTAGATTGCTCTTTAATCATATCTGAGAGAGTTTAGAGCAGAAAGATTGGGGATAATATTTAAGTATTACAGTCTTCTGTCACCCATAAAAATCAAGTCACTTCTTAAACTTCTAGCCTTCTTGTTTGTAAGTGAGGACATCACTACCTGTCCTGTCTTCTAAACTTTTAGAAGCATTTGGGAACAAATGAGTTCATGTGACAGAGCATTTGAAGATCTTTCCCTAATTGGAAAAGTGCAATAGTCTAGATAGACAAATTCTTTTCTTTATATGCTCTGTCTTTCTATAAGCATAATCACGATTACTCTGAGTCATTAATAGAATTGTCAGTGCTTATATCACTGACTTATTATGCTTATTATAATGCAGATTATTCTGTACCTGTGTTGCTGTCTCCCTTTGTAAATGAATTCAAAATCCTTTTATGTAAAGATCCAAAAAGAAGCTGGAATTCACAATGAAAAACATAAACATTTAGATATGTAAAAAAGATAAAGTCTACTTAAGTAGAAAAAGTCTGAAGAAGTTTATTAATGTTTTTGCCCTGGCTCTTTTAGAAGATATGTATTCAATTAGGAAAAAACAAAAACAAAGTAAAATGTCTTATTCTGTGGAGAACTTAATGATATGCAATTTAGCTCCTAAATCTAGATTTTATTCCAAACCAAGAATATTTTATTCCTCATTTTATTTTACTATAAAATATCTAAAAATAATCCAAAAAGTTTAAAGGCTGCATTTGAATTTTTCATTTTTCTTAAATTCAAGAAGAGAAAGCAACATATAATGGATAAAATAATCCTAGTTATGTTTTATATAACTCTATACAACTCATATAATTGTGACCAATATTGTTTTCAATTACGATAGACTCTCACTTAGATTCAGATAATATTTTTTTCTTAATATTCTTGCTGAAATGATCCACAAATACAATTCCAAAGAGTAATATTTTTTTTGATTACCCAGTAATTTTTATTCCATATTTTTACTTGGACAATATTTTGTCAAGAATATTATGGAAATATACAACTTGGTTACTACCTACATTAACTTCAAAATTTTAGGCAACATAAAGTTTTTAATTTCTTGCAGAATCCCCAAAAGATTTAGATGGAAAAATAAATGCTTTTTTCAGTATGGTGTGTTTTTTGTTGCAATTAATGTTTATAAATTCAACGACCCCCTAATCTCCAAAAAAGTTGTTTTATACTTTTTTTATCAAAGAGATCTTGTGTCTGGTAGTAGTATAGAACATTTTTCCATTTTTTCCTCTCTTACGCTCACTAATGAAACTGGTAATAGTTTTGGACTCCATGCCATTTTGTCATGCAGTTACAGCTTGTCCTTTTATAAAAGAAAATTAGAAAACCGCTGAGTGTTATAGATATTAATGGTTGTTAGTAAAGTATAATAAAAGGCTCTCTTTCTAGAGTATTGCTAAGCTTTTATGTCATTATTCGTGAATGACTAATGCACGCAAAGGAGAAGAGTGCTGGTCTCCAAGGCTAGGATGATGGACAGTGGAGAGGAAAAGAGTGGCTAAGAGAAAGCTGTTTGTCATATGTGAAGATCTAATAACAGGCTTGCCCACAATGAGATATTTCAGCTGAACTCAGAAAAAGAAACTCTTATTACATGTGAGGTTATCATTCATGGCATCTCAAATCACCAAGGACAAATCTGCAGGACACCTTTGCATAACTGAATATTTTTAAAGCACATTAACAATTAAAACTCCAGAAAGTAATAAATGGGATCTTGCCCTTTATATATCCATTTTCATGGATAATGCCATGAAACTACACTTTTATTATTTCTTTTCTCCTACCAGATCACATATATATTACTCAAGTTATGGGCATAAAAAGAATCATAAACAGGGCCTCTGCATTTGTTGTTGTTCTTTGACTATGAGCAATGGAAACAAGCTCTGGGTTAATAAAACATAACATGAGTTTATTAGAAGGATAGAGAGGAGCTTCCAGAATCCCAGGAAAGACTGAAGATCAAGAAGAAGAGGATACAAAGAAGTTTCTGGAGTCATGATAAGAGGAACTAATGGGCAGTGTCATTGTGGTAACACAACTGGTGAGAATCAGCTCCTAATATTTTTTATTTTAGATGTTTTTCCAGTTCAAAACTCAAGTTCTAGAGGGAGACAGCCATGTGACCATCAGAGGAGAGCGTGTGCAGGACCCTATTTGTAAGATTGCATGCAAAGGCTGACAGGTGTAATTACTCAAGGGAATATTGAGATATATTACCAAAAAAAAAAGGAGAGGTGGGGGATGAATGCTGGAAAGATAAAGTTATGAACTATACCTGGGCTCTGAACACCTTTCAGATCCATTTTTTTATGTTCAATAATTATGAAAGTACACTGATCATTTACATATAGCCCTAAGCTATGTGCCTCACAGTGAAACTGATTAGAATCTGGCCCTTATAGAATGTCTGCACTGTCTTTGATCTAGCAGCACCTTAATACCATGTAGAACTATACTAATTTACCAAGATAGAGTGCACGCTTTTCAGATTGAGGTGATCTATCAATACACTAATCTTAACCACATCATTGCTAAATTAAGATGAGTGTGGAATCTGGACACAAATTAATTACCAAGTAAATGCTTGATGAATCTTTGCTGTGACTAGCTTGGCTTAGGGGTACAGTCTAACTATAGACAGATCATAGAAGAAAGCAATTTTACTCCTTTGGACTAAAATTGTAGTCCTGGCTTCTTTGGAATAACTCGAGAATTTGTGTCATAATTGGTGATTCAATTACGGCTTAAGTTTTTCATAGATTTGTATTACACAGTAGTCTTCCATTATTTGCGATTTCGCTTTCCATGGTTTCAGTTACCTGAGGTCAACCGCAGTCTGAAAATATTAAATGGAAAATTTCAGAAATAAACAATTCATAAGTTTTAAATTGCACACTGTTCTGGGTAGCATGATGAAATCTTGCGCTGTCCCGCTCCATCCCACCTGGGACATGAATCATCCCTTTGTCCAGTGTATCCACGTTGTATATGCTACCCGACCGTTAGTCACGTAGTAGCCATCTCAGTTACCAGATGGACTGTTGTGGTATCTTGATGCTTGTGTTCAAGTAACCCTTATTTTACTTAATAATGGTTCCAAAGTGCAAGAGTAGTGATGCTGGCAATTTGGATATGCCAAAGAGAAGCTGTAAGTGCTTCCTTTAAGTGAAAAGTGCAAGTTCTCAACTTAATAAGGAAAGAAAAAAAATTGTATCTGAGGTTGCTAAGAACAAATCTTCTATCTGTGAAATTGTGAAAGAAAAAAGAAATTTGTGCTAGTTTTGTTGTAGTACCTCAAATATACATGTATAGGAAAAAACATAGTACATATAGGATTTGGTATGGTGGGCAGTTTCAGGCATCCGCTGGGGGTCTTGGAACCTATTCCCCGAAGATAAGGGGAAACTACTGTACAGAGGGAATTTGAATCTGCAAACAGTATTGTTTAAAATGGCAATAGAGGGGCTGGCTCCGCGGCGTAGCGGTTAAGTGTGCGTGCTCTGCTACCGGTGACCCGGGGTTCGGATCCCAGGCATGCACCAACGAGCTTGTCAGGACTTGCTGTGTCAGTGTCCCACATAAAATGGAGGAAGATGGGCACAGATGTTAGCCCAGGGCCAATCTTCCTCAGCAAAAAGAGGAGGGTTGGCATCAGATGTTAGCTCAGGGCTGATCTTCCTCACTAAATAAATAAATAAATAAATAAATAAATAAATAAATAAATAAATAAATAAAATGGCAATAGAGTTCATAAATTAATCACCCTGTAAACCTGTTGGATGTATCATTCATTAATTCATTCATTTCATTAGTAAGTCTTTTTCATGTTTCAAGCAGCGTTCTAAAAACAAGCGTTGGGGCCGGCCCTGTGGCTTGGTGGTTAAGTGCGCGCACTGCGATGCTGGTGGCCCGGGGTTCGGATCCCGGGTGCGCATCGAGGCACCACTTCTCCGTTCATCCTGAGGCCGAGTCCCACATACAGCAACTAGAAGGATGTGCAGCTACGACACACAACTATCCACTGGGGCTTTGGGGGGAAAAATAAAATAAATAAAATCTTTAAAAACAAGCGTTGTATGTGGTGGTAGTGGGTGGGAACTCTGTCTTCATGGAACTTTTATTCTACTTGAGGAGATACAAAATAAATATACCATTAATGATATAATGCCAGCTAATTGTATGTACTATGAAGCAAAAAGAAGGTAAGGAGATAAAGAAAAATGGAGTTGGAGGTGGTGAGGTGGAGGGCAGATATTTTAGAAGGAGTGATTAGGAAAGGCATCTCTAAATGTCATTTGAATACAGATTACAATAAAGAGACTAGACAAGTGGTTAAATCACAAAGATATTGTCTAACCTGAAAGAGTTGGTCAATTAACATCTGTTATGGTTTTGTTATTCTTTAAACATTCTATTATTCAGGATTCCATTGGCTTATTTCTTTTCTTATCCTAAAAACTTTTCCTGGGCCTTCTTATCCACTCATATATTTAACTATGATAAAGATGATAAGATAATGATATCAAATGCCTCTCTGGTATCTTATCTCACTTCCGAACTTCAGACATTTATATTCAACTGCCTGATAGATAGTTCAACAGGAATATTCCAGAGGCATCTGTTATATATCCTGTTGAAGTTGAAATGGATTATTTCCAGCATCCTTCTCACTTTCCTCTATTAATTCAGTAAACTATGGAAACCTTTAGCCATCTTTGACTGCTTTTTCTTCATGAAACTATAGCCTTTACTTTGTATCTTAAATATTTCTTAAATATAAAAAGCAACTTTTATCTTTTTCTACTTCTCTAAACCTTATAATGTCTCACTTGAATTTTTTCTTTTTTGCTTGAGGAAGATTAGCCTTGAGCTAACATCTATGCCAATCTTGCTCTATTTTGTATGTGGGTCACCGCCATAGCATGGCCAATGAGTGGTATATGTCTGCGCCTGGGATCCGAACCTATGAACCCTGGGCCCCCGAAGCAGAGCACATTGATCTTAACCACTACGCCACGGGGCTGGCTCCTCACTTGAACTTTGCAACAGCTTCCATAATGGTTTCCTAGGCTTTAATCAAACGTCTTCCAGTCTATCCTTACACTGCCCTCATTGAGATAATAATCTATAAGACTCTGTTATGCTCCTTCTTAAAACCATTCAGTGGCTTCTTATTGCCTAAAGGATAAAGTCTAAGCTCCTTAAATGACATTACTTGTCATATAATCAAGCCTAACGTTAAGCATGCTCTAGTGACTAAGCCTAATAAACACTTAGTTTTTCAGAGTTCACTTTAAATTCTCAGGGAGAGCATTTAGTAATATCTGCCATGCCTTGAAACTTTCTTTTCGGATTCTGTGATGTCATATTTAGCAAACATCTGTAGCTTCTATACTTCCCTCTGATGGCTTTTATCATTTCTGTGCACCATCTCTCCCCTCCTGTTATCCTTACTTCTGACTTCCTGCAGCTGCAATTATATTCGAGGCCTTCCCACAGGCAACTGCAGCCCCTTTGCAGAGAACAGGAAGTACCTGGGAGTCAATAACCTCCTGGAGCCCACTTTGGCAAATACCCTATGGAAGTATAAAAGTCCAGCTCATTTGCATTGAGTAGGGAAAAATTCTGAGGAGCAATTCATCCTTCTGACTTTTCCTAAGGAATCAAACTACAGATCAGACTTTGCTTCAAATTGCTCACTTGCTTGGTTTCTTCCTACTCCCTCACTAGCTTCTCCAGGAGCACTTTTCTAATCAATCACTAGAACATGATTCATTATCTCAAGGCCTGCTTCTGAAGACATGACCTAAGACACTACCCTCTCCTATTTTCCCTCATATCTTCTGGCTCCCCTTCATTGCTCTTTATTACCAGCTTTTCCTTCTCCATCCAACATATAAATGCTTGAGTTCCTCAAAATATAAATTTTTTCCCCCACTCACCTAGACTTTCTTCTGAGCTTTAGACAATATATCTATACTCTCCTCAATATTCCCATGTGGATGTCTCACAAGAAATTCAAACTCAATACATCATCTCAGAACGAAATCATAATCTATCTCAACTCCCATTCCATATATCAGCTGATTGATCACATTGTTGAAGAAAATCAACCAGAGAATTTTTAGCATAAGAATCTATTAAAAAATAATAGGTATGAGAAGGCTCCAAAGGAGCATTCAAACTTGGTGGAGTAGGGTGGAAAGTTTTATTGGGCTACTTTCAGGAATAAATGAACTTTTCCTATGAATCAGCAGCCATTGGACAATCTGGTTTATATCAAGAAGGATGGAGAGGAACAGATGGAAGCTAATGTTATGTGCAAGAGGATGTGCGGGCGGGATAGCTGAAAGATCAAGTATATGCAAAAGGCGCAATGGAAAATTCTGAGTCCTTCTGAGTCTCTCCCATACGCCTCCTGGGTCCTCATGACTTCCCTCCATCTTGTTCGCCTCATCCTAGAGCAATTCATTATATTTCTCCCAGATTATTCTAATAACCTTCAAAATGGTCTCTATACACTCTGACCATTCTATGATCTATTCTATAATGTTTTCTTAAATATTTAGTAATTACAAGACATTATAAAATGCTATAAAAGATATAAGGCTAAAATACTAAAATACTCATTTATCCATGAGCTAGTTGAAGAAGCCCCCTGTATGCGTCTCCCTGATCCTATTGGATTTGTCTTCCCTCAGACAAGACCATTATCCTGACTTTGAGTTTAACATTTTCCCTTATGTCCTTAAAATTTTATTATTTATGTCTGTGTCTCTAAAATATATTGTTTATCTTTTCTGTGTTTAAACTGTTTATAAAATAATACTGTAAGTATTCTTCTGTGACTTGCCTTTTTCACTCAAAATTATATTCCTGATATTCATGTATGTTATGTAAAACTGTTGCTTTTAAAATTTGCACTGCTGTATAATATTCCATTGTATATAAATATAATACAACTTATCCATTCTAATGCTGGCAGATTTGGGGGTGGGTTGTCCCTTTATTAAAAATTAACTATTTAATTAATTAACATGTATAAAAGTCATTTCGATGAATATTTCTATATATGTCTTCTGATATACACATGCAACGGTTTCTTCAAACACTTAAGAGTAGAAATACTAAGTCTTTAGGGACATAAGTCTTCACTTCTACCAGAGAATGTCAAATAATTTTCCAAAGCATTTGTACCAATTTCATATTCATAATCCTACCAGTAGTTATGGGAAATTCAGCTGCTTTACATTTTATTCTAGAGTTGATAGTGTGTTCTAATCCATCCCTCATTCAGCAGCTACTGTGACCTTTTGCAAATGCAAATCTGATTAAGTCACCCAAACCCTGCCTAAAATCTTTTAATGGTTTCTCAGTGATTCTAGAATAAATTTCAAAAGTTTAACGTTGTCAAAGGATTCTTTTTGCTCTGACCTCTCCATCAGTTAATATTTTATAACATTCTCTTTGCATTCTATCTCCACACTGGCCTTCAGTTTCTCTTTCTGCCCCAAGGCCTTCATGCGTGATAAACTTTTTCCTGGAACTCTTTTTTTCTACCTCTTTCCCTGATTAACTTTGCTCCTTTAGTCTCATGTTGAATGTCACTACCTCAAGGAAGCTTTTTGACTCTTTAGGATTTATTAGACCCTCTCATTAACTGCTGTAATTGTATGCTGTGTTTTCTAAATATAGCATTTATCACAAAAATAATTAAGAAATGTTGTGTGTGTTTTTTAATGTTCCTGCTAACAACCTTTATCTTCAAATGAGGTCAATTAGAATCTTTGGTCTGTGTTGTTCACAGATTTATTTTGAGCAACTAGCAAGTACTTGACTAATAGTCAATGCTCACTATACAGTCACGCGTCACTTAACGATGGGGATATGTTCTGAGAAATGTGTCGTTAGGCAATTTCATCATTGTGCAAACATCATAGAATGTACTGAAGGGGAACAAAATTTGCCACTCCAAAATGTGTCTCTTTAACATGAGGATTATTTTAGGCTGATTATTTTTAAGAAACAAAAGACTCAGAAAGTTTTTCTTGTTACCTCTCACTTCACTGCCTAAAAGAATTCAGATTAAAAAACCTGTCTCAAGAAGCAAGCTCTCACCTTGGCATAACATGAACTAGGTGGTAGATGGGGAGGAATCTAGAAAGCTTGTTTGTTGGGCTCTCCTCTGTGTTCTTCTATTGCTGGGTGGCCAGAAAAACATTTGTTTATCAGACATTTGCTGTTTTTCTTCTACCTATGAATAGGCTTCCTTCCCTTTGAAGTCTCTGACTCTCCCCACCTCCAACATCTTTTGTCTTTAGCTAAAGAGGGTATTGAAGGTGGTGGCTTCAGCTGTTTTGATGAGTTATTCAATTTTCCTGGGTCTCTGGCATGTATACAGGAGGTACACATGTTATTAAACTTGGTTTGATTTTCTCCTGTTAATCTGTCTCATGTCAATTTAATTCTCAGACCAGTCAGAAGAACCTAGAAGGGTAGAGGAAAATTTCTTCCTCCCCTATAGTACTTACACAAACTTAGATGGTATAGCCTACTACACACCTAGGCTATATGGTACTAATCTTATTGGACCACGGTCATATATGCAGTCCATTGTTGACAGAAACATCGTTATGTGGTGCATGACTATACATGTTGAAGGGGAGTGATTAATCCCTATACACACACACACATGCACACGTTCTACTTCATATTAATTTTCACTCCAAAACTGTTAGATTATTATTCAGCAAATATTCATGTCCTTCCTACACTCCCATTTCCCCCAACCTCTAAGTGAGGGGTATACTTTTCTGTGCCATTGATATTGATGTTAGCCATGACTTGCTTTAACCAATGGAATGTGGAAAGTATAATGAACGCAGAACTTTGGAATGTGCTTGCCCTTTTAGGTATGCTATCTTGCCTTCCACCATCGTCATGAGAAGAATATGCTTTAGCTAGCTTGCCCGTCCGTTAAAAACACAGGATCACATGTGGCCCGTGTAGAGCCCAACAAACAGGCAGATACCATCTGATACGCAGATTGAGATTTCACTGCTTCTTCTGATTGAGCCGCTGAGATTTGGTGGTTAATTGTAGGCAGCCAAAGTTAACAGAAACACTAGGTAAACTTTAAAAAGAGATGAAATTCTTGAAAGAACACAAAATTAACAGATTTAAGTTTTCTCAAGTAATTATCAATAAAATAAAATGAATCCTATTTACGTTGAAATGTAAATAGCTGCTCAAATCCATTTTCTCTTTCCAAAATAACTTAGATGAGAATAGAATGTGAATTTAAACATTGGGAAATTTGAGTGGAGGACGTCTTTATTTTAAACTCTGCTGATAAGCCTTTTACCTCATAAATCCTTTCATGTGTCTGGACATAAAACAATAAGGACAATGGCTATTATGAGCTAAAAGTGACAATTTCTCTTGACATTTTAAGGGCCAGCTTTGAACTGAACATTTTCCATTAGCTGTACAGAAAGAGTTTTATAATCTTTTTCTTTGTGATGACCTCTACTTTTCAAAGATGAAATAAAAAATACTCTTCAACAATTACCAGCTATACCTAATGTTCAAGTTTAGCTTTTTAGTCATAAAGAAAAAAAGCCATTTAAGTTTCAGAGATAGTGAATATATCATAACTAAAAGCATATCATTTAAGTCACGCAGATAACACAATTGAAATGCAAGATATCCCTAAGACTATTCCTATATAGCTAAGACTATTCCTGGTTAAAGTCGCTTCCACAATCTGGAGGTATCTCTAAACTAAGGCCTAGGAGAGTGAGACTAGAAAAAGTTAAGTTTTTCTACTTTACCACAATAAAAGCTTGACACCAGAATGTGCCTCCTTTGTTAGGAGAGTCAATATCCCCCTCTTACAGAGTGGTGGTCTTATGCTAGGATCCAAACAACACTCATGCAGAAGCAAGGATTCTAAGGAAACCTCATAAACTTTATGACCTGTCTGCCTGGCTATAGTCGGTCCTACTAGAGACAAACTTCTGACTCAAGCCAGTTGATTCTCTCTCTGAAAAATGAGAATTGAAATTCAGGGTTAGATAATTAGATCTACTGTATATGCCAAGAAGTCAAGTGATGTAAATGTGAACACTTTACGGTGGCCATGTGCAGGAAGAAAATCAAGACAATATGGCAGGCATGCAGAGCTTGAAGATGGAGCTTCCTGTCTGGGTTCCAAAGAGCTTTTCAGTTCCTTTTTCTCCTTTCCAAGAGGCTATGCACACATATTTCTTTTCATGTAACTGAAGGGAGGAAGGACTCAATACTAGGTTGCCCATTTGCCTGTCAAACTTACCTGTGACCAAATGAGATATTTCACATTAAAACCTAACATGTGTAATGTCAACTATGGGCTGCTAGGAAATGCCTGCATGTATTCCAAATCTGATTTCTCTTTTGTCCTAGCTGAAATTCCCTGTGCAAAATCTAACCTTTCTTAGCTGAATGTACTTAGGAGATTGTATACACGTTGATGGTTGTAACTGTGCTGGTAAAGGTGGAGAGAGGCATTGTAGCACATTCTACTGTTTTATAGAAGGGTGCGAGTTATTGAGACTTAAATTGTTTTTTTCTTTATGACCAAAGAATATTGCTATGGACTGAATTGTGCCCAACCTCACCCCTCAAATTCATATGTTAAAGCCCTAACCCCCAGTGTGACTCTATTTGGATATAGGGCCTATCAGGAGGTAATGAAGGAGATAGGGCCTATAAGGAGGTCAAAGGCAGAGTGCTGATTCAATAGGATTAGTGTCCTTATAAAAACAGACATGAGAGAGCTCTCTCTTGCTCCATGCACCCCGGGAAAAAAGGCCATGTAAAGACACAAGCAAGAAGGCGACCACCTGCAAGCCAGGAAGAGAGCTCTCTCACCAGAAGCCAAATTTGCCTTCACCTTGATCGTCTGGCATTTGCAATTGCCAGAACTGGGAGAAAATCAACTTATGTTGCTTAAGCCACCCATTCTATGGTATTTTGTTATGGCAGCTCTCTGGTATTTGTGTCTATACCCACTCTATGGTATTTTGTTATAGAGACAAATTCCATGTGTGACTGGGGCCTATTTCTACGTGGAAGTCCCAAAATTTATAATGAAGCTGAGTAACAGAGCAACTTGTAAGTTGCTATAGCTTATGGAACATCTCCACTGGGATATATACCTTCCATAAAAAACACATTGCTTTCAAGGCATGCTTAAGGATGACATTTTTCTTGGACAAAATCAATTTACATTTAATGTATTACTAACCAGAATTATGTGTGCCTTTCTGACCTGGAGGATATTGCCATGCAGGAAGGGAGGAAAACTCATAAACAAGCTATAACAATGTAATGAGTACTCTAATGGAAGTATGGATAACTTGGTATGAACAAACAGAAGAGCAATTAACTGGAAATAAAGGAAATTTATATTTGGAGAAGTTTTTTGGGGGTGGGGGGAAACTTAACCTCTCTCACCTGAAAAATAGGACTTGATGGCATTTGAAGTCCTTTACTACTATGAGATTTTTATTTTATTTTATTGTATCAGCATTAATTTGCTAGAGAGAAGAACCAAAGAACAAATCAAGATAATCCAATAAAAAACAGACATCTGTAAACCCGGGTAAAAGAAAAAATAGATGTAAAAGAAAAGGAAGAAGCAGAAAGGGTCTTTATCAGAAATTTTAATTACTAAACCTAATATTATAGCAGATCATAGGTATTGCTGAGCCCAGAAGATGAAGGCAGCAGGAATTAATGTGAGGAGCGTGGAGAAATCAAAGAGATCATAGACCAAGGTTCTCATTGTGAGAGTAAGCAATTTATGTGGCTTGCTCCCATGGCAGCCTTTTCCAGGATGGGAACCATATTGACTTCTCTTTTGTGATCTCAGCCCCTAGGATAGTGCCTGGCATATAACATATGTTCAATAAATTCCAGTGACAGGATAACAAGTATAATAACTTCAACTATGGGGAAGAAAGAGCCACTAAGGTGCACTGGGCACCCAGGTGAGACCATTAGGGCGAATATGAATAGTAAAGATCTTGCATGTACTTTATTTAGACTTTTCCCATAATACTGGATGTCCTGATTCATATTATGCCTTAGAATTCATATTTTTTTAATTTCAGCTTTCATATACAGTCACTGTAGGTCACGTTAATGAATGCTCTTCTATTTCAGCAAGTGAAATATTTCTTTTACCAGGAAAGATATATGCAATGAAAATGCTGATAGCTTCCTCTAATTGAAATGGCATGTTGTTTATACCCTCAAGAATGGGTCTTATACATACTTATTCTATGATGCTAGGAATCGTGACACTATTATTAAAATAGAGACAAAATATTCTTCAGGCCAGAAAAAAATTGATGTGTGTGACCAAGGGGATTATGTATTACATTTCATCACAGTGTTGTCACACTTGTGATATACTGTAGACCACTAAAAGCTATTGTTCCCGTGAATTATAACCCCAAATAGCTTCACTCTGAGAACTCATTGTATCAGGGATTTCAGTTTTATACATCACCACTGTAATGTGTAACATATTTTCACTGACATATCTTTATGATACACTATATGCTAAAGTAGAGTAATTGTCATTATAGACAGGTTTTACAAGAAACTTTATGTTTTAATTCATATGTTCCAAGTTGTTTAAGTTGTCTCTGTAACAAGCATGTTAAAAATACTCACAGGTTATATTGTAAAATCAGTCCTTAGGGATTTTAAATTATTTTCAATTTTTAAGAGGTCTTTTACGAGAAAAATATCTTTCATCAATAAGACAGTAAAAACTTTCAATGCATGCTTTTTTTCTTTTTGTTTGTGAGGAAGATCAGCCCTGAGCTAACATCCGTGCTAATCCTCCTCTTTTTGCTGAGGAAGACCATCTCTGAGCTAACATCTATTGCCAATCCTCCTCCTTTTTTTCCCCAAAGCCCCAGTAGATTGTTGTATGTCATAGCTGCACATCCTTCTAGTTGCTGTATGTGGGACGCGGCCTCAGCATGGCCGGAGAAGCGGTGCGTCGGTGCGCACCCGGGATCCGAACCCGGGCCGCCAGCAGCGGAACGCGCGCACTTAACTGCTGAGCCACGGGGCTGGCCCTCAACGCATGCTTTTATTTTACATTGTTTCAGCTTCTGCCAAGTGGCTGTTTTGCAGGAAAACAAAATAAAGGAAGAAAAATATTAAAGACTCAATTTTGCCACACTAAAGTAAATCATAAGCAAATGCAGAAACAGAAAGCTGTTTAAATGCAAAAGTCTTGCTAAATTCTCTGTCAGGCCGTACAACACTGAAATGATGTCTAAATATTTTAAATATAATAAGAAATAAGTCTCTATAACTTATCTGGCCATCCACTTCTAGCTTCTGAGTTAAATTCTGGCCTGGCTAGCCATTAGCAGATAATTAGAATGACATGAGAGACCCAACATGCAACAGACTTGCTTTTTCGGGCTTAAGAGCCTAGTTACTTTATGCAAATTGGGAGGAGATCATTATCATGCAGCCCTGGCAATTGGTGTTTAATTTGTTGATAGCCTTGACAGTTGTGGCCAGAGTATAATTGGCATGGGCCTTGGTGCGAAAAAATAAATTGGGTTGTGCACAAAACTAACCAACATAATTTCCAACAATTAGACATTAATTACGAGGTAGCAGATTCTCAAACCCTTTTGTATTTGGCCAAAGTTAGACCTAATTATATTTTAATGTTGTGAAAACATCCATGTTCCTGAGATAATCAGGTGTTCAGAAGGTGCTTCCTGTAGATTTTGTGCTTTATAACGAATTATCATGTCAGGAAATTAAATATGTTTATGTTTGTGGATGATCTAATAATTACAGAAGAATTAGTGAGGTGGGATTTATACTAATATGGTAGTAATTTATCTACTTTACCTACTTTATATGATCACATTAAAACACTGATAATGCAAAGAAATGAAAATTATTTTAGGAGTATATAAAACAAGTAAAGTCTCATTGATGATTATGTTAAGAAGGAGGAACAGAAGGGGTGCTCAAGGCAAAAATAGGGCTTCCCTAAGCACCTTGCACCATAATAAAGACACTTTGTCCAATGTTAGACTCCAGAGGAGCCTTGCCGTAGCACACTGCCAGCCACAGCCTTGGTAAAAGGTTTGTACTACCAGGTGGGGCATGGAAAAGTATTTATGTGAAAAAATTTTAGCACATTAAATATTTCATTATAGTTATTAATGAAAAAAATCCACAGCATCCCTTTGTAACATGAAAATATGTTACAGACATTCTTTCTGATTAGAAATGTAGATGAAAAATATTATCAAATTTCAAAAGTTTAGCCATATCTGAATAAACATTTCCTTACTATATTTCCTACGATCTGAAGACCTGAGGCTGTTGTCTATGAGTCCTCCTACCAGCCAGTCATGGTACAATCCACCTCTTCTATTAGGTGTATATTCTGACTACTTGTGACTGCGAGGTTATTCTGTGCAGACCACCACGGGTAAAATGAACATCCATGCTTGCTTGGAGGAAGCACCAGTTTCATCCTATTTTTCACTTCAATGCACAGTAATTTGTTCAATTAGCTAGGAGGTGTGCACTCTGTTCTCTGAGGGAAATAAGATACAATTTTTATTTTTTACATGAGTCTTCCTGATTTCTACACCTCATATTCACTCTTCTGGATTGATAATTAAAAGTTATCTATCTGTCTATTTACGTATTGAAGCTATTTTTTTAAGTATTTTAAGTAGAATATTATTTTCTGACTTCTGCTCCATATTCTCTTATCTATTTAAGTCTCTCGTAGAACCTGCAAGTTATCCAATCTAATGACCCCTTCTGACTCTTCATGTTAAACAATGTAGCACTGGATATTATCTGAGCATTTCCTATTTCTTAAAAGCTTCTCTTCCCATGAATTCCACAATGCTATTTTATTCATTGGTTAAAAATTTGGTGGTTTCTCAATAGTTATTAGTATAATTTAAAGGTCATTATCAATGAGATTCAGAGCCTTTAAATTTGACAGCCATCTACCTTACTTGATACTTCCTCTATACATTCTAATCTTATTATTCCAAACTATAACATGCACTTTTATATCCATTTGCCTTTATCCTTGCAGTTTCCACACCTGGCAATATCTTACTTAACTTAAACTTGACCTACTCTGTAAAATTGTAAAGCCTCCCCTATTACACACCACTCAGCAGAAAGACTAAACCATTGGCGCATTTAAACAGCAGTGGATGGATTCTTCCTCGTTTTTATCATGTGTAGCAAAAAAGATTTGGCATATTGGAAATTATGAAATGTATGTGTAAATGTGTTTGCATGATTTTTATTCATTTGTTTTCAACTTGAAGTGCATATGCGTCTTGGACCCAGAGAAAGGTGGGTCTAAATATCAAGGTATCTAAGGCTGGGTGAGGTGAGGGTAGAGAGAAGAAGCAAAGATAATGGAAATGTATACAAGAATAATTTTAACTACTACAATCTTACTATTATTTAGGAGAGTTTTCTCCTCCTAAATAGAGTATGCCTGGACCCAGTACAAGCCTCATTTGAGTAGGGCATCACAGATGTTTACAGAAGAAACTTGGCTCGCTTCCTTCAAAGTTGGAGAAATTGCTAAAGCATAGTGAATTACCAGAGAAAGGAAAAAGATACAGATCATATTGAGTGAAATTTTTCATATTTAAGCTCTTAAACCATTAGTATAATTACTTATGATTACACTAAAATTAGTAATTTAGGGAGAAAGCACTGTGGATTGTAATATATAGGTAGGGTACCCACAATTTGGACAGCGTAGAAGCACATACAGAAAATAAAATGACCTCTCTAAGACAACATGTGAGAGCCAAATTAAGGCTAAATCTCGAGTCTCTGGCTTTCAGAGCTTCATTTCCAAACAGAATATTTACTGGGTTCCAGTGAGAGCAAAACAAAGGAGAGAGACATATTTGAAGTGCCCAAACAAAAGACTATGAACAACGACAACAAAATCCATCTTCAAGCATTTCACACGGAACTACCAATTTTGAAAAGAATAATAAAGTGAATGACTAATTAAAGGGTTCATTTTTAAAAGACTTCTTGCAAACACTCCTTTTTTTGTATTTAAAAATTATGCTCTTACCGTAATTTCTTGAAACAAATTGTATATGCAAATCAGTGTCTCTGTAAATGTTTACAATCAGCAGCACTGACCCCTTGCATTCCAGAGAGAAGGGCATGTAGCTAATTGACCCTGCCAGAGATTAAGTGTACCCACTGTGTTTCAATTTGGGGTGCAATTATATGTCTGTGCAAGTTTTCACATGCCAATTATTGCGCTTCAAAAATCTGCATATTATTAATACCTCTGCAACTGAAGAGGAAGAGGAGAGAGAATTCTCTGAACAGTGCAATTAGAGCAGTGTAGGCAATTAGCTTTGCTATTTAGTATAAAGTTGAGAGCACTAAACACTGAAGTAATAAATATTCACAAACATTTCATCATTATACAAAATCGCAGAATGGCCACACATTTTTAATACACAATGCAGGCAGTCATATTATTAAACTTAATGGCATCTGAGAAATGATGAAACTCACAGCCTTGAGCTTGTAATGAGATAAGCTTGTAGCCTGATCAGCTTGCATACAAATCATCTCATCTGAATAAAATTCATGTTTGATTTTTCTATCTCTTCTCAAGCACTGCTGAGCCCCCCCCTTTTAATTTTGTGAACAATTATAGAAAAGAAAATAAAAATTTAGCCACGATATATCAGTGGGAGGGTCTACGATACATGACATTTTAAGCTCTCATTTCTAATGCTAAATGTAAGAGTACTTATAAATTAAAAAAATAAAAGAATGGAATTCTTAATGCTAAATACAATGTGAGAAGTCTTTTAAAGCTTTTACATCAATTTAAAAATGTTTATATTTTAAGCATGTTTTCATATTCCAAAATAATAATAGCTTGCTAGTATTTAATGTTAAAATGATTGATATTCATAGACTTAAATGCATTTTCTTCTAAAAATTTGATATGCCCTCAAATCCCCACTTTAAAAATTATAATATTAAAGGAGATATGTGTCATGAAGATGACCTTTCCAGATCAGTCAAAATAGGAAAATTATATACTTCATTTTCATCTATGTGACTGAAGTTTATGTGCAATATTTTAAAATCCAAAGGAAGTCATTTCCTTATATATTTTTTGAAGTGAGTTGTTAACAGGTTTTACTTAAAACAGATTGTGAGCATCTCAGAGTAGGACATGGCCCTTTTCCCTGACCATTTTGTGCAATATTTAGTAACATTTAGCCTTCCACAACTATGAAGGAGTAAAAAGCACAAAATCTCAATTTCCATTTAAAACCTGTGCTGAGGAAGAAAACTACAAGGAAACTAAAGTAGAAATTCCTTGTGGGATGATATCTTAGACTATAATTCTTGAACAAGAGTCTCAAATTATATTACATTCTCTCAATACATGACTTGTAGTGATTTAGAACATCAGTATCAGGTTTTAACTCCAAAAATAAAATTATGAACTACCATGATTCTTAAGAAAATGGAGATTTAAGCCATCCATAAAATAAAGAGAGTTTAGGAAAAATATTTAGTTAATCAGCTAAGTCGAAAACTCAAACTTTCTTTCTTGAATCACCTTAGCTCTTAATAGATATTCATTTCATTGTATCCATGTAAACATCTCCTACATGACATAGTTGAGGATTAAATTAGTTAAAACGCAAGTGCATACAATAAGGCCTGGCAAGTAATACATGTTAAATAAGTGTTAGTTATGACTTAAAAAGAATTATCCCTGCACTGCAGCTTCCTCCAGCTCTCTTGTATGTCTACCAAGAGTCAATTGTGTTAGTTCTCATACATGTTTTTGCAAGCTGAACTTTTCCTTTAATTCAAAAATTGTAAAATTTGAAAAGAATCTGCACTCAGATTCCAAGTACTATTGAGTTCTCCTTCTTCAAAGAAAAACCCCCAGAAATCACAGATAATGCATTATAGGTGTGGCTCATATAGGAAATTGTGTCCAAATTCCCCAAGATGACCCTTAGGCTCAATAATTTTCTGGGACTTACATGACTCAAAAAAGCTGTCATACACATAGTTATGGTTTATTATTTAGAAAGGATATGGATTAAAATCAACAAAGGGAAAAGGTGCATGGGAGGAAGTTCAGGGAAAATAAGAGGCAGCCGTGTGAGGACACACTTAATTTTCCCGTCAATAATGTGTGACAACATGTGCAGAGTGCTACAAATCAAGGAAGCTCTCCTGAGCATCAGTATCCAGAGTCTTTAGTGGGGGCCAGTAACACGGGCACGTAGTGCCTGCAAGACTGACCTCAACCACTCAGACTGCAGCCTCCTTCAGAGCAAAAATAGGCATTCACATAAATCACTTTGTTAGCTTTAACTTATCTGGTCACGCTAGTATAGCATGGCCTAAGACATCAGACATACAAAAACAGGCATTAACTTTAAACACAGAGTGGCCCAAGCCTCAGGCATATAAAAATATTCTGGTCAAGTAGAATATTGCAAGGGCTCAGAGTTTTCTTCCAAAAGCCAGCAAAAAGCCAGACCTGAAGATAGACCATGTTTTGGAATGTACAGGGTTTGAGCAACTCAGGCCTGCTGAGTTAACCCTTTTCTGTCCTGAAATATAAAATGGAATTCAAATCAGTAGAACAATACATACAGGAAAAAAAAAGGCTGGGCACTATAATGAAAAGATTGGTGAATGAATATATTTATGTATTCTATTAAAATAAAATCTTAAATTACCTAATTATAATTTTTTATAACATCCTGTTTTAAATTACTTTTCTGATTAACTGACCAATTTCTGTAATTCACGTGCCTCATTCAATATTAGGAATAACTGATAGTTGTAGCTTATGCCCTGGTTTATGCCTTTATGCCCTGGTTCCTGAAATGGGGCCTCACTTTGTTCCTGCCATTAAGGCTATTCTATAATCTGTTTCCCCCAATTCCTGCATGAATATTCTGCTCCCTGGGGCCATACCTCCCAGCTATGTGCCCTGACACACATGATGCAGCCTGACGTCCTAGGCTCACACCTACCACCAGGTTCACACCTATCAAGTTCACAATCGTGCCAGCACACTGACCCCCTGCCGGAACTTGCTGAGACAGCCTGCCTGAACCACCACTCTAACTTCAGCCCCTCCATCTCCTGCCATGTCAGATGGGCCTTTTTTCAATTCCCTGTAGTTTTCCCTGAGGCGTTTGCCCCACAGCAGTAAGTAAGTTTATACTGTTTGCCAGTCTTTACATGGGTTCCTCTTCTCACATGGTCGATCTTACAAGGCTACTCTGTTCAGAGAGGAATTTATCTCTTATTCAGACAACATGCATTCAACAAGTATTTAGGGATTTAGCAAGTGGCCGTTAAATACCAAGCACTGTTCTAGTGCCAGGAAACACGTGAATGCGTAGTTTGGGCAATTGAAGGTCTCTGTTTACATAGGTATTTGCATTAACACATACACGTACATAAGGTCTCAGTTTTTTCCTTAAAAAACAAAAGAAGATCAGTATATAGAACTGACTTTCAATTAGCCCCTCGTTATCATTCTTCTTTCCTTTCATAGTCTCCTGCAGGTCTTTTGGTGCTTTGCTAATGTGTCCAATCCGGCTCAGATCACTTTTCAATCCTGCTAAAGGCACTGTACCCTGATCCTGAAAGGACGAACTGTTGTAGTTTCCACTCCACAGATTCTAGTCCGTACCACTGATGGTAAAACCAATACTCTTTGCCCCTGCCTGCCCCTACATGTGGTGGAGAATGCCATAGGGTCATAGCCTCTCTGACACTAAAAACGAAGAATCAAAAAATGAATTGTCCTCTCTCAATGCAAACAGCTGTAAATCCAACAACTACACGACCTCTAGTTTTCGTCCTCCTGGATCTCTCGAATTCACTGATAGTCAGACCACTGGAGAAAAAAAATCTACCCTCAAATTAATATATCAGCACATGCTAGGCAAGTGTAACAAAATAAAATATTCAATAAATTGTCTATGAGGTAAATCATGGAAGTATAACTTTAAAAAACACAAAATATAGTATTGAATCCTCTGAAGACTCAGTTTACATTCCATCTCACATGTTCAGTTACGACTCACAAAGACAATTATCTCTAAAATCATTGCTAAAGAATCAAAACACTTTACATGCTCTGTTTTCTTATTATGAGCATTCTTCCTTTCACTGAGCATAAACTTTATAGTAAAGAACAGATTCTGTTATGGTAGACAAAAACATTTTAGTGCTGTAGAATAACATTGTCAATCAAAGCATGTTGAAAAGAAAAAGGCAAGTTATAGGGATTCATATTTATACAAAATATATTACAATTACCACCATGAAGCCATATACTTATTTGATGTTAAATATTGCTTGAGTAAATTCCAGACTCCATTATCACAAATGGGAATTGAGAAAGTGACCTATTAGTTCTGATAATATATTTAAATTTAATTACAATTTTAGCCACAGCCAGAACCAGGAAAAATAAGTAAGTGAATTTAGTGTTTAGTGGACCCAATCATTTTCTGCAAGAAACTCACTTTCATTGAGAGCTTAGCTTTTCCAGCATTTCGTCTGTGTCACTCATTCATTCTTCCTACAAATATGTGTTGAATACTTACTGTGTGCCTGGGCCTTTTCTGGACAGAGGATACTGTGCTCAATTAGACAGATAAAACAACTGTTCTCACAGAGCTTATATTCCAGTGGAAAAAGCACCAACTAGTAAGAAAGTTATGTTGTGTTGTGTTCTGAAGAAAATAAAGTGTGATGGTATGGTAGAGAATAGTGGGAAAATGCTAATTGAAATTGAGTGCTCAGGTTACCTCTAGTAAGGGGTGATATTTAAGCAAAGATCCAAATAGAAGAAGATGATCCTGGATGAGCATTATGGGAAGAGGGATGAACTATTGTCAAGGTGGAGAAGAGCTTGGAGAATCTAGGAAACAGAAAGATCAATGTGGCTGAAGGGCAGTGAGTGTGTAGCAGAGAATGATATGAAGTGAACTTGGCAAGTGAGTCCAGAGCCAGATCACGGAACTTTGTAGACAGAAGTAATGATTTTGTATATACATGTAATGGGTAGCCACTGGACGGTTTAGTGACATGTGTGTGGAAAATGGATGGTAAGGAGTTAAGGTTGGAAGTAATGGTGACCAGGTAGGCAACCACAGCACTGATAAAGGTGAGAGATGATGGTACCATGGAGTAGAGGAGGTAGTAACAGAAATAGTGTAAAATGGATGCATTTATAATATGGTTTAATTACTGTAAACAGGACACAATGGTGGCAGTATGTGGGTATAAAAGAAAAGGAATAATTCAATGATCAGCAATGCCTAGATTTGAGGCTTGAATATACAGATAAAAGGTAGCTTTCTATGGAAAACCAGGAAGCAACAGGTTGAGTGCATGTGTGTGTTTCAGATGGGTTAACTCCGATGACACTACTAGACAGCCAACTAGAAATGTCAGCTTGGTAAAAAACATTATATATATACACAATTATATATATTATTAGGTTATATAATATAAAATTATATATGGTGGTATATGTGTACATATATGTATCTGTGTATATATGTGTATGTACATATATATACGTATATATAGAATATGACGAAAAATGTACCAGAAAAATTATCCCAAACTTGTAAACAGGCAAAAGAGATTACTTTATGTTCTTTCAGTATGATGCTGGCCTTGACTTTCTATTAACTAGGCCATTTTCAAACTCTGTAGGGATAGAGGTTAACTTGTAGATTTGTTGTTGTTGTTACTGTTGAGTATATATGAATATAATTTCTGTCTGGTGAAACAGAAAAAAGATTACAGTTTATTGCCCTATAAGACATTAACCAGTTTTAACTGTAACTCAGAAATCTTATCCTAACATTCCTTTATTAAATTGCATATTATATATACATACATGTACATTTATTTAAACACGTTCATATAGCTATTTTTGCATATGCTCTTGGACCAATTTTAACATCCTGCCATTAATTAATGAGTTAAATAGAGTATTTGGTAAGGGTTTATTTTATATTTGCATAAGATTATTGAGTTTATCTTCTTGAAAATTATAATGTGATCGATGTAATGGTTAATGATATATATCTTGGTGCCATTGGTGTGCAGATGATAGCTATGAAATGGGTGAGATTATATAAAGAGGTAGCACAGAAAAATATGTGAGAATGGTTCTGATTCCAGAGGACAAGGAATATGTATATCCATTTCTTTATATGCGCAGAAAAATTCTATGAGGTTTTGATATCTTCATTTTTCTATAAAGTAAATGATGGATCAGAAAGCTTGAGTAGCTCTCCTGGAGTCTTACGACTAATAAGTGTTAGAAAGCAAATGTAGCCCTGGTCAGTCTGACTCAAAATTTCATGTGTTTTTACACAAGAGCAAGATAATTCTCCAGATGAAAATAGCTTAATACGTTATAGAGCTAATGGGTAATTTAGTCAATCTCCCTTCTCTTTATTCCCATCCCCCTCCTGGTATGTGTGATTGCTGTAATTTAGGCTCTGCAGACTGCCAAACTACCTCTTTATCTGACCCAAAGGAGTTACTTCAAAATTGGTAAGTACAGATCATGTAGAAAATGCAAATACTATCATGGTATGAGGCATTTCAGTATAGGCAAAATATGAAAAACAAGCTCATATACACTGCAAGATTTTTAACATGTATAATTGTATATTTTTTAACTGAAATACTATTAATGAGCTAAGTAGATGATTAAATTTCTCTCTCTCTTTTTTTTTTTCTTGAGGGAGATTGGCCCTGAGCTAACATCTGTTGCCAATCTTCCTCTTTGTCCTTTTATTCCCCAAAGCCCCAGTACATAGTTGTATATCCTAGTTGTAGGTCCTTCTAGTTCTTCTACGTGGCAAGCTGCTTCAGCATGGCTTGATGAGTGGTGAGTAGGTCCGCGCCCAGGATCCGAACCAGGGAATCCAGGGCAGCTGAAGCAGAAAGCGCAAGCTAACTGTTACGCTACAGGGCAAGCTCCCAAATTTCTCTCTTTTTAACTAATGACTTTCCATTATGTAATTACAAGAATATGTATAATGACCATTGATTAATCCTGAATCTAAAATTATAATCTATTATATCCATATAGAATGTAAAATATGATAATTTTAAAGTGTTACTTCAAAAAAAATTAATTCACAATGAGATTAAAGGCAATGCATGAAGAATTTATTACATAGTACAAATTACGTGAATGCCATTATTGCATTCTTATTCACCACATTCTTTACTATGCATGTTTTTGTCATGCAGGTAGACAAAAACAGATTTAAGGAGTTTAGGAAAATGATAAATTCACTTACATGACTTCAATAATTCAGTGATAAAGAATATTAACAAACTAGACAAATATATTTTTTCCTGTAGGGGCAGCAATAGTTAAAGTTGATTGAAAATAATAATGAACATCATATTGCCCAAATGAAAGTTTAAAATGTGATACCAATTTCATTGAAAATGATACATTTATGGTAGACTCTGGACCATTGACTTAATATATATATCTCCTTCTGGTAAACCACAACTGCTTGAGAGCAGGGATTGTAATGATATTCAACTGTGCATTTCCAGAGCACATGGTGAGCCCCTCATACATATACATTAATTCATTTAGCATCTATGTCATACATCATGATCCTCATCTTCCAAATATCATTAGAACTCTAAAACTATAAAATTGATAATGGAATAAAATTTGAACTTTGACCATTTTTCCCTGCTAGAGATGTCTACTAACTTATTGATTTTTGAAACAATTCTTTATTAGAAAAATAAAGCAAGATAATGTTGGAATTTGGTTGCTCCAACTAGGAATAAAATATTGAAATGTAAAATGTTAAAAGTTTTGAAAATGTAAATGTTCAAAACAACAAATAAATAAAAAGAAAAATTTATGTAACTTTACTCTTAGTTCAAATATTTTATTTTAAAAGAATCAACAATATAGAACCAGACGCTAAGGGTCTACAATGTTTTATACCTATTTAAGAGAACTGTAAACAATTAAGTAAAATGTGGTAAATAAAAATAGAAAATTTTATGAAAACAATGAATGCAATAGGTAAATATGTCATTAAAGAATATTAAATATTTAAGTGCTCAGCCTCTACATCAGAGGTGAGCACTGAGCTCTGCGTGCCATGATCCCAAGAACATGGCCTCGCCAACACCTCCAGGGAATTGACAGCAACAGTGGTGGGAGCAGCCGTAGCTGCCTTAGCTCCTCTCTTGAGTCCTTCCCATCACCTCACTCAGAGTGCATCCCGGTCACAGGGACACCTTTTTCGTCCTCCCTCCCAGGGCTGTGGCACTGATGGATTGATGCAGGCACGGAGGGCCAGACTGTGGGCAGCGACAAGCACACAGTGAATGGTGCTCTGGAGTGCCTTTTGTGATTACTGCTCACACCTTTTCCTGGGACACTTTCTTGAAAGGATCAGCAAACATTCAATTTACTCAGATATAATCCCAGATTAATGGAGTTGTTGCAGAGCAGATTACACTTGTCTCACTAAGATTGGAACAGTTGAGCATCACATACCAAGAGTGATATCAGGTTAAATAAACCAGTGAAGTTTGAATCTTTTCCTGCCTTAGAAGCAAGAAAAATGGAAAATTGATAATCAAAGAAATTTTCAAAGTCTTTAATTAATAGTTGCATCAGGAAAGAGTGACATCAGCATCATGGCAGAATGAGTTGTTCCCTTTGTCTCTCTCCTCCAAATTACAACTAAATGGGCATCCATTAACCAACAGAGGATTCCCTACACACCACAACAAGATTCTTGAGAGATTCATGCAGCTATCCATCTGAAGGTGGGTGGACTGGACCCCTGGGAAGCAGTGGAATTAGAGGAGTGGTCCCCTCTCCCTCCTTGGTGGCAGCAATCCAGGACACAGATCCTCACACAGTGGCCAGCGGGACTGTGAGTGGAGGTGGGGGCAGATAGGCCGATGTGAAGGCAGAGCAAGCAACTGCCACAACTATGAGCAGATGGGGTGGGAAAAGAAAAAACAGCCCCTTCCTCCCCCAACAGTGGCAGGAGATATCTGCAACAAGAAGCAAAAGGAACTGCAGAAGATCTGGAGACCCAGCCCCCAGTGGTGGCAACTCTGATACCAGCTCCACCAGCCCTGGGGCCTGTATACATGTCCTCAGGTCCCCAGGCCCCTACCAGTGACATTGACATCTGTGAACCTAGCACCCCTGGCAGCAGAGAAGCTAACATGCCAAGGCAACCTGGAAGCAGCAGTGCAGGTGGTGCATGGGACAGTAGCATCTGAGTCCATGGAGAGCCAGTGGAGGAACACAAGACCCAAGTGACCAGAACCAAAGTAACCAAAGCTGTACCCAAATTAGAGAAGGTGATTACTACCATAAATGTGCCGGCAGAGGATCAATTCATCAAACATCATGAGAACTAAAGTAAGACTACAGAACAGGGAAAATGACAACTCTCCAGAAACCAAACCTAATGTCACAGAAGACTACAATCTAACTGACAGAGAATTCAAAATAGCTATCATAAAGAAACTCAATGAGTTTCAAGAAAACTCAGAAAGACTATTCAATGAGCTCAGGAATAAAATTAATGAACAGAAGGAATACTTCACCAAAGAGATTAAAGCTCAAAAAAAATCTCAAACAGAAATTCTGGATATGAAGAACACAATTAATGGGATAAAAAATAATGTAGAAAGCATAAAAAAAAGAGTATAACTTAGGGAGCAGAGAATTAGTGATCTTGAAGATAGAAACCTAGAAAGGCTTCAGGTGGAGGAGGAGAGAGAATTAAGATTTTAAAAAAATGAAGACATTCTTTGAGAAATATCTAACTCTGCTAGGAAAAGTAACATAAGGATTATAGGTATCAGAGAAGGAGAATGGAGCAGAGAGCTTGTTCAGAGAGTTAATAGCTGAGAACTTCCCAAACCTGGGTCAGGAACTTGACATACAAGTACATGAAGCCAATTGAACTCCTAATTACAGCAACGCAAAAAGACCTTCTCCAAGGCAAATAATATTAAAACTGTCAAAAGTCAATGACAAAGAGAAAATATTAAGGGCAGCAAGAGAGAAGAAAATAACCTATAAAGGAATTCCCACCTGGCTTTCAGCAGATTTCTCAGCAGAAACCTTACAGGCTAGGAGAGAGTGGAATGAAATATTCAAAATACTGAAAGACAAAAACTATCAGCCAAGAATACTCTATCCAGCGAAATCCTTCAGATATGATGGAGAAATAAAAGCTTTCCCAGGTAAACAAAGCTGAGAGGGTTCATCACCACTAGACCTGCCTTACAAGGATATTAAATATTTAAAGTTTATTATAATCATTCATCAAAACATAATTAAGGAGTATAAGGCCTTTAATGTAAAATGCTAAGTCAATGAATATCTATGGACAGCCAAGCATGTGTTAGATTAATGTTATGAACTGGGAAAGTAATTATTTGTAAAAAAAAAATTTTAATTGCATAGAAGCTAAATGAATTATTTGTTTAAATGGCTTTTTCACACTAAAAATAATTGTCTTACAGTCCTAAAAATTTGTGGGATGTTCTACTCAGATTTCCCACAAAAATAGAAACCAAGCTTCCTGTTGTCTTTAAACACTATGTTCTTAATCCTCAGGTTAAAAATTTTATAGCTATCTTAAATGGTTTCAGGTGTGCTATCTACCCATAAAGATTCTGATTCAGTAAGACTGAGATAGGCCATAGAAATCTGCATTTCAATAAGCATCTCAGGCAAATTTTATTCAGCTACTGTGTGGAGTCCTCTGTGAGTAAAATTTCTAAAATCAGTACTTAAATCCTGCCAACCTTTCTTTGCAATATTTTTTCATCTCTAGCCCATAGTCCATATCTTCACTATATACCTTTATTTCAATGCAATATTTTCAGATCAATCCTGGAAAATCACTATTTTAATAAGATCACTCTCTGTGTAAGAATGCTTCATGGCTGCCAATCAGAAAAATTAAAACTTCCTAAAATCCTAACTTGATAATATGAATGTTTTTGAATTAGATAAACTAAGACATCACATGAAACCGTTGAACTTGCATTTACACCAAGGCTGCATTTCATAATTCCTTAATTTCAATCATTAATTCCTTAATTTCAATCCAAACAATTCATTTATCAATAAGGTTTTAGAAAATTCTTATTAGAAATATGAATTCATATAAAACATGATCTTTGCTCATATTGTACTTTAAAATCTAACTGCAAAAGACATACATAAAAATATGAAAGTATGCATGACAATAAACTGCAAATTCTCAATTATGTGTATATGTAAATATATGTATACACAGCAGAAGACAATTAACATTCCCCTTAGGTAAGGCTTTGTAGAGCTGAAAGGATCTGAGGAGGTTTTAAAGGATAGTTAGGAATTAGATAAGCAAAGAGTTGAGAAGGGTTTTAGAGACATGCTGAAAGAGAAGAACGTGGATGCCTGTGGGAGATAAAGAGTAAATCAACTTGGCAAAAGCAGAGGCTTTATAGAGAGTTCAAGTACAATAAGTTTTAAAGGGTAGCTTTTAAAGGGTAGCTGTGTTTTTAGACTTGTGTCTGCCAGATCAAATAATTTGGAGCTTATCCTGTAGGCTCTGTGTTAACTTAATTCTGGTGAAGGTAAGTGGCCTGCAAGGGGTATGAATTAGATGATACCTAACGTATTTAAAATTGAAAATAAAATACTTTGGAAAACCAAAATGCATGTATCTTGCTATTTAATAATATATTCAATCAATGAGTATTTACTCTATGCCACGGTAGGTAATGAAAATACAATATTGAGCAAAAACACACATACAGTAAGGTTTAACTTCTAATGGGAGAGAGAGACACTAATCAAATAGTCACACAACTATATTTATAAGCCAAAACTGACAACTTCTATGAAAAAGTGCATGGTATTTTATGAGCATATATTAGGATCACAGGGATGGTTTTGCTGAATAAGTGACTTGAAGCTGAGTTCTGACAGATTCATAAGAGTGGGAGCATGGGATTGGAGAGAGAGCATTACAGGCAGAAGAAGGAACAAGGACAGAGGTCTTGATGGGTCAGGGAGCAGGGTACATTTGGGAATTTGAAAGAATGCTAGTGTAGCAGAGACAGAGGGAGTACAAGTAAGGCATGTAGTGGGAGAGGGAGGCAGGAGCTGGATTAAGCAGGGCTGTTCAGGACATTTTAATGACACTGGTCTTAAAAAGAGCAACAATGGTGAGTCTGTTTTTTTTTTTTTTTTTACATATAATCTAAGTATAATTTTAGAACAGTCTATTATTTTTTCACATGTTTTTGATTGACCTATTTTTCTACAGTAAATAAATACCAAGTGGATTGAATACCAAAGGCTATCTGTACCAAAGGACCAAAAATTTTGTTCCTCTAGAAGTTTTTCCATTTGTGCGTTAGTTCATAACACACTGTTAACTGTTTAATTGAAGTGTCATAATGCTTTTATGTGGTATGTGGTACGTGGTAGGGAAATTCTTCCTTCATGATTCTTCCTCAAAATATTTTGTTTTCTTAACCTGGTCTATTATTTGAACCACTTTTAGCATCTTAGAAGTATATCGTCAAGTGCTATAAAAGCCCCTGTGGGATTTTGATTCAGATCAAATTGAAACTATGATATAAATCAGTGACATTTAATATTTTTTAAGTATTCCATTTTCTAAGCTCGATTTTGATACCAAAAATACTATAATTACAAAATGTAATGATAAACAAGTCATATACATTATTTAATTAAAACAATGGATAGATGCTTCATCTGTTTTTCTGAGTCTGATATTGCAATAGAGAAAGAAGTTTATTGGCCATGTGGAGTTGGTCATGGCCTCATCAGTATCAGGGTTTCAAACAACTAAGCTAAGTGCTTACAGATTATTGTATACGCCAAAATTAGTAAGTTTAAAAATAAGTAGTATCTAAATTATCTACTTAAATTTGAAGGTGCACTATGCAAGCAAGAAAAAATCATATGCTTATAGAACCTGTATGCTGCTTTGCTGTCTGCAACTTCCTTATTTTTATTACCTTTGTACTACAGCCAAAATTATATAAATGCATTGGAGGTTGAGAAGCAAGGGCACATAGACATAGAATTACAGTCAACTATAATGGATTAGGTGCTCAGCGGAGGATAAGTATATCTTTTGACAGGCTGCAAACCATTTACAAAATTATTAAAGTAATAAAGTGCAACTCAGATCCCAAGCTATTACTGATTCCAAACATGGTATAGCATTTTCAAGGATGAATTTTACTTTTGAAGGAAAAAAAATCCAACTCTGTACTTGAAATAAAATTTGACTAAGTAACCTTAAACTCCTGTTAGGTTCTTAACAAACATGGTGTAACAATACTTGGAAATCTAAGCAACGCTGACCTTCCCATCCTCCTACAGTGTAGCTGCAGGATATTATAGAAAACACAAGAAAAATTGTTCCACATAATAAATAAATGAAAATGACAAACATTTAAAAGAATAATTCAGGAAAAGATAACCAATTCTCATATAAATTTAGAGTATAAAATAAAAGCCAGGTAACTTGAAATATTAAACATATCTTTGACAAATGCATATAATTATTAAATAATTGATTTAACTTCATTTGCCCATTTTGAATTAAAACGATATACCTTACATTTTGGTACATCATCTCATTTACATTAGTGTCACAACAATTGTATTTATGAAGAAACCAAGGCTTATTGAGTTTATATCAAGTGCTTAAAGTGACATTTCTAGAAAGACATAAATCCACAAACTGAAACTAGAGTTTTTATTCTAACACCAAAGCCCATATTCTTAATAATTACTCTTTATCAAGTTTGATGTCGAAAAACACGTTTCCACTAAGTGATATTAAAATTGGAATTATAAAATATGACAACCAGTACAATAATCATGATGATTACATTTATATAAAATTGTACATTTTTTGAGGTCAGGGATCATCTCTTATTTTTCAATTCAGTGTTTATCACAAGTATTTTGAGAAGCACTGATGTAGGTGGTAGTTAACAATGATTTACTGAATTAGTCAATAAAATGAAACCTCATTAATAAAACTAACTGGAGAAAGCTTAATCTGGATTAGTGAACATTCAGAATTCAAGGATATCTTTTTAAAATATAAATTCTAGGGGCCCATCCCATGGCCTAGTGGTTAAGTTTGGTGTGCTCTGCTTTGGCAGCCCAGGTTTGGTTCCCAGGCACGGGCTACACCATTCGTTGGGAGCCATGCTGTGGTGGTCACCCATATACAAAATAGAGGAAGACTGGCACAGATGTTAGCTCAGGGCAAATCTTCCTCAAGCAAAAAGAGGAAGATTTGCAAGAGATGTTAGTTCAGGGCAAATCTTCCTCAGCAGAAATAAAATAAAATAAATAAAAATTCTACTAAAATATTTATTTACAAACATCTATTTCAAGCTAGGCTATACCAAGTTAGGCCTTGATCAACAGTGACTAAGGTATATTGTCTGCCCTCAATGAGCTTACAATCTTTTCCCATATGTTGTGTTTCAATGAAGAATAGCATAAGAAAGTGTCAGAACTTGGATGGTAATTTATGATAAAATTGTAATTGGATTTAAATAGTCAAAACTCAGTGGTCACTTTATCAAATATCATTTGTAGCAGTGAATTTGGAATTTATTCAAGAAATATTCAACATGATTCTAGCACTGCTTCATGGTGGTAAATGCATTTTGTTACAGTACAAATCCCTGTAAGTTGTCTCTTCTTTTCACCATGTGTACGTAGCACAACACAAATTAATCCAAATTTAATCTTTTTAACTATAAAACTTAAACTTCCTATCCATAGCTTTATCATATTAAATTACTTTGCTGATTTTGAATTCTTTCTTGAGCCAGTATCACCAATAACGAAACAAATGCACGGCATGTGCCTTCCTATATAACGCACAAGATCCTTATGAAGTATTTCTGGTAAAAGACCACAAACAAAAACTTATTGTGAGGTAACATCATACAAACCCTAATTGAGGGATATTTTACAAAATAACTCTGAACTCTTAAAAAATGTCCGTGTCAAAAAAACCAAAAGAAAGAAAAGAAAAAAAGACAGACTCAGGAAATGTGCCAGATTGAAGGAAATTAAAATTTGACAACTGAATGCAATGCATCATTTTAGATTTTCTTTTGCAATAAAAGACATTACTGAGACAACAGAAGACATTAATAAAATTTGTAGATTAGATACCAATGTTGTAAAAGTGTTTAATTTCCTGATTTTCAGAGTTGTACTGTGATTATGTGCTTTCTGCTGCTTGAATTATAAGAGGGATGAAATCATGCATGGAGGTGGTAAGTACAGACAACCTAAAATGCAGTGTTTGGTGTACTTCATGTAAGCCTTTTTTCTTTTTGCTGTCACCCAGGCCCTCTGGCATTATGGCTTCATTCTCTATGCTCTTTCTTTGCTGAGTGCAATCTTGTAGCATCTAAGAAGCATCAAGAACCTTTCAATTCAGGGTCTTTGACAGCACTTTTTTGTAGTTTATTTTGCTTTATTTTGTTTTTAAATGAATTTTATGATGGAGGTGAGATTGTGAAAAGATGCATAAAGATTAAGAAATAAGTTGGTCAAAGGATAAATAATAGCCACCAGCAGTTTTCACTATTTTTTACTGAGGGTCATACTCACTGATTTTTAGTGATGATAGAAAAGAGGATGCATCACTCTTTTTCTGTTATTTCCACTCAAACTGTTAAACTTGAAGACCACACATGGGTAAGCAGATAAGCACAGTAAAGATGAAGTAATGTTCTCCATGCCTTGGGTCTTCATAATCTTTGCCCTGCCTAATTTCTAGCCTAATTTCTGGTTGAGTCTTATCTTTCCCCTTATCCTATTCTCTATCGGTTCTGAACCACTTGCATTTCTCTGAACACATCAAAATGTTTTATAACCTCCATATAGTTCTCTCTTACTGGGGATGATCATTTCTATTCCCCAAACCTCTTCCAGTTGAAGAACAAACCTCTTGGTGTCCTCATCGGCAAGATTCCTTTATTAGCTCATCTCTATACCTACACCTAATATAGAGCCAAACACATAGCAGATGCTCAGTGAATAGTTAAATAAATGAAGCTGAGAGGCATTGAACATATAGAGAAGTAGAGATAAAATACACATCAGCAGTACAGATCAACTTTTTCTAGTCTACTCTTATATTGAGGGGTGGAAATTGGACTGCATTTTATATTCAAAAGAGACTAAAGCTAAGAAACAAAAAGAATATGGAGAAAGCAGAATGAAGAAAAAATTCACAGAATGAAAATATATTAAAAAGAGAAATAAAAGGACTTGCGTATCTAATGATCTTCCCATTTTGCAACATTTTCCCATATCAGAAAAGGAAATGTAGACAGGAGATATAGACAGGAAAAATTTATGCAATTGTTTACCAGGCCAGATGTGTTTCATGTGAATTTAGTTCTTCCAACAACCAACACATGGTTTAGAAGTGAGGAAGAGATGGGGGACTTTTTGCTGTCTGATGTGTTGCAGAAAACTGAAGAGATACTGTCATTAGTTGCTTGGCTAGAGGAATCCTGTGTGGCTAGATTTCTTTGAACATTGGTGACCAACTGTCACTTTTGCCTAGATTTGAGGGGTTTCTACAATGAGAACTTTCAATGCTGCAACTGGAACAGTCCTGAGAAACCAGGATGATTGGTCATGCTGTGAGACTTCGAATAAAAGAAGCTAGATTGCAAACTCGGTGTGTTTACAGGGTCACAAAAAATGTCCTTTTAACCCCTAAATCATGCCATTTAAACTTAGATAATTTTAGAAAATCTTGTGTTTGAGAGTCTCCTCTACGTTAAAGTGAAGATTTCCTTGGAAATCCAATGTTTTGATGCCATTAATATATTGTTAATGAGGGGCCGGCCCGGTGGTATAGTGGTTAAGTTTGTGCGCTCTGCTTTGGCTGCCCAGGGTTTCTGGATTCGGATCCCAAGTGCGGACCTACACACTGTTCATCAAGCCATGGCCGTGGTGGCATCCCACATATAAAATAGAGGAAGACGGGCATAGATGTTAGCTCAAGGTCAATCTTCCTCATCAAAAAAAAAAAAAATATATATATATATATACAGTTAATGAATACTTATTTCACTATCTATAACATTTAATATGTGTCACTGGTTTGCAAACATTGTTTCAATGTCTCATTTAAAAACTTGATGAAGTAGTCACTAATCTTATATTTTTTTAAGATAAGCAATGTAAAGTCAAAGAAATTAAGTCATTTGCCCAAGCTGGCAGAGTTAATGAATGATTTAAGCAGCATGTTTACCTATTTCAAAGCTTGAATGCTTGGACATTCTGTTCTCTGGGGGAAAACCTAGGTACAAGGCATTTTGCTGGATATTTTGGGACCTTCCAAGATGTATGATGCACTGTTCTCAAGAAGTTTACTATTTTACATGGGAGTTAAACGTAAATAAAATAGGTAAGATATTACTGAAAATTCACATAGCACTTGGTATACACAGCCCTTTCACAAACATTAAGTCAATCAACATTCTAATAGTTCATTAAAGCAAGTACATCAGGAGTTTATAATTCCCATTTAACAGATCAAGAATCTGAGGTTCAGATAAACTAAATGACTTTTTGATGGCTATTGATATTGTAGCTGGGAGTTGGAATCCAAGACTTTTTTCTGATAGGCTAGTCTTTATTTTATTTTACTGTGCTGCTTCAAACACACATTACCAAGTAATAATTACATTATAGAAATTTCCCGTAGGATCATAAATTTCAGTAATTTTTGTGATCCTCATGCCCCAGTTTCATCGTGTTGCTAAAACTTCATAAACATTTTTTGGATGAACAAATCTTCACTTCTAGAGTATTTCTCACCCCTGTGATTTATTTATGTACCCCACCTCCAGTAATTATTTGGAGTAGATTTACAGGGGGTTAAAATTGTTTCATAAACAGGAATGGCCATCCTGAAAAGCTGTAAAGCTAAGTGTCTGGGTCTGGAATTTAGTAAGCATTTTGTGTCTTAGCTACTGTTATTATCATGGTAATAATTATTATTTTACTCAGAAAACTTTGATTGGATACAGGCTCAGCCACTTGTTTGATCTTGGGATCTTGGGAATATTGTTTTATATCACTGAGCTCAATTTCTTCACCTGTAATATTTGATAATATTTTCAAATTAACATACTGAAAATACTCAGTCTTTAACACAATATAATTGCCCAATAAAATTTAAATATTTTTCATTTCATTTTATTTAATAAACATAGATTAACTACAGTGTATCAGTCCCTTTGTTCATCTCTAAGGATGAAAAAGTTTTTAAAACAGGTAAAATTCTTGTTTTCTGATATTTTAATGAGGGATACAGACAGAAGAAACTATTTTCACAAATATGTAATTACATATAGTAAATCCATACTTAGCCAAAGGAACACTCAGAGCTAATATATGCAACATATCATTTATCATCCACTTATCTTTTGATTTATGGAGGTTATTCAGTTGTCTGTCCATTCTTTAAGTTTGCTAAGGTCACGCCTTAGATTTAACTCAGAATAAAAAGACCATCCCCATATATACTACAGATCATATATATATATGTGTGTGTGTGTATATATATATATATATATTCTTTTGGTGAGGAAGCCTAGCCCTGAGCTAACATCTGCTGCCAATCCTCCTCTTTTTACTGAGGAAGATTGGCCCTAGGCTAACATCTGTGCCCATCTTCCTCTACTTTATATGTGGGATGCCTGCCACAGCATGGCTTGATAAGCAGTGCATAGGTCCGCGCCTGGGATCTGAACCTGTGAACCCCGGGCTGCCAAAGTGGAGTGTGAGAACTTCACCACCATGCCACCGGGCTGTCCCCCTATGTATGTTTTTAATGTTTAGGATTTAATTGACTTTTTTCTTAGATTAGTGACGATAAAGCAGATGAAAATAAGATCACTTCTAATGGTGCTGACAGAGTTCCAAACCCAGATGTTCTGACTTAATGTATTCTGCATATCTTTTTAATAATTAATATCAATGATTCAATTTATTGAAGTTATTAGAGTCATTGATGATTTTTCCAGGTATAAAATTATGGAGTCATTACACTTTAAAATATAATCATAAAATTATATGCATAGAGGGCCATGCATATACAATTTTGAACATGAAACTGTCATAGAGAAAAATGTTAGCTAGCAAAATCTACATTAATACAAGCATTAATGTTCTGTGGGAGACTTCCAGTTCAGGCTGGGATAAATTGTGATTATGGAGGTAAATTGCTTAGTATAAGAGAGAGAATAACCTAAACAGGGATTCATATATTTCTTAGATGAGCTTCCTCTTACCACTCACCTAATAGTGATTTTTATTACTATGAACACTTAGTTTAACTCTGTATCAGCAACTTTCATATTGGGCAACTAAATTTATTATATGTGAACATTTATATATTCTGAGATTGCTAAAACAATATAACTCTCTCATCAATTTACTACACTAGGAGGATATATCTTTAGAAATGCTGATGTAAGTTTTATAATTATTATCATACCTCAAGTGTAATGCCCATAATAAAACAATTATTTAAGGATATTCCAATTAGCTACTTTATTTTTATTCAAAATGTTATTGTTTCTTTTTGAAAACAATGTGCAGCAGATCAGCAGGAACTGGTCACAGTGAGCTACAATATTTTACATAATTATGAGTATATCACATTTATTTACATTTCCAAAAATACATTTTTGCTCAGAATTGTAATCCAATATTTTATTTGACCTTCTAGGATGTTATTTCTAAACAGTAGAATATCTTGCCAGTCATTTGATAGGGAAATTTTAATATGTAATTTAGCAACATTTTATGTAAATGTGGGGGGGATCTGCATAGTAGGATAAATTTTTCTCAAATATAGTCAACCTAAGAAAAAGCAAAAAAAAAAGGTTTTATTGATATTTCTTATTCATGCCCTTTCCTATTTTTGACTTCTCTGCATTTTATTTTTGAAGGCCGCACTATATTTTATGATCTATAATATTGCATTAGTATTTCCCCTTCTTCCTCCCTTCTTCATGTTTATGCTTGCTTGTACTGTGATACAATTTTTTGTCTCCAATAAACAATGTTTCCATTGTGTCTCTAGCTAGAGCAATACTGCCCCTTTCATATACAGAAAGGAAAATAGTCATTAGTGAGGTATTTAATAGACACCCCAAATGCCATGATCTATGTTTCTTACAATAAAATTCAAAGTTGGTTCTTCTCATCAGATAACACACATACACACACACACACACACACAAATAACTAACTTAACAAGTTCATCTTCATTTTGGATATTTCTATTTTCTATGCTTTCATTATTACACTGGATTTACCGTGGTCTTTATATATACTTCCCTAGCCACTTCTTTTCCATCTTCTTTTTTACAAGGTAGTAAAGAATAGTTAAGAACCCAGAAGCAGACACATCTGAATATAAATTCTGCTGTTTTTATCTTACCAGGTCTGTGAATTGAATAAGTTAATTAAGTACTTACTTATTTATTTATTTATTTATTTATGTATTTAGTGAGGAAGACTGGCCCTGGGCTAACATCCGTGCCCATCTTCCTCTGCTTTACATGGGACGCCGCCACAGCATGGCTTGACAAGCGTTGCATTCGTCTGCGCCTGGGATCTGAACCTGAAACCCCGGGCCGCCACAGCAGAGCTCATGAACTTAACTGCTACGCCACCAGGCCGGCCCCAAGTCTTCATTTTCTCATCTGCAAAACTTAGATAATAAATATTATCTCCTAATTCATAGTTCATTGGAAGGTTAAATGAAATAGTACATACGACATTCTTACAGTACTTGGCAAGAATGTGTCACTGGATATATGTATTATCATTGACATGTGTCCCTCCTTCCATTGTTAAAAACCAAACTTTCCTTAAGATTTTCCCTTCATTACTTTCTTCCATTTCCGTGGCTCAAGTATGTGGCTCTGCTTACTAGTGTTAGTAATTCCTATAACCTAAACATTCCTGATGAAATGGTATTAAAACAAACTTTATAAAGCTCCATCTTAGGATAAAAATGCTAGAGTTGATTTTAAAAGGTTGAGAAGTGAGAATGAAATTGTTAGTTTAGAAATAAAAAAAGAAGAAGAAAATGCATTGTCTGGTCCTCACAATTATTTACATTTTCTGTAACAAGGTTAGATTTCATATTAGTACGCTTACTTTAAAAGAATATTAACACTTGGCTACTTGACAACTGGAATTAGTAATATATTAATAATCACTTTTATATTTCCACAAAAAAAATTATTCCGAGTTATATCAGCTAAGTACAATTTACCATGTATAATATAAGTCCCTATAACCAGGAAACCCAGTTGTCACTTAAATTATTGTAGATACATTTGGCTTAAATCAAATGAAAAGTGCACAAAAATTTAGATAAAGTACAACTAAGTTTTTAAAAAAAGACCTCATAAGAAAGGAAAATGTAAATTGATAATATATACAAATAGTACTTGGCAGTGTATTAAATAACTGCATGTATAATACGATTGGCTAAGTGCACAAAGCTAGAAAACTAGAAATCAATCAAAACTCATCCCTTTACCTTATGCTTCTACATCCTCTTGCTCATATCTCAATTTTACACCCCATATTTACCTTAAATCTACTCCATCCTCTATATCACCATATTTAGTATTTTATTTCGGAACCTCATCAGTTCTCACCTGAACTACCAAAATGTGCCTGAATCCATCTTGCTTTCATTCACGCCTCCTTCCAAGGAATCTGCCAAGAGGTTATCATAAAGTACTTATCCAGGCTCTCTCTCAGCTTTGTAAGTGCATGGCATTTATAATGGCAAACAAATACCAAACATTTTAGTGCGGTGGTTCTCAAACTTTAAAGCCATGAGGATCACCTGAAGGGCTTGTTAAAAAAATAAGTTTCCCAGGACCCTACACCTCAGAGTTTCTGATTCAGTAGTTTTGAGTGGGCCTTGACAATTGGCATTTCTAACAAATTTCCAGGTGATGGTGGTCTTGGGACCGTACTCTGAGAACCACTGCTTTAATGTGACCTTAAATGTTCTGCATGATCTCTTTTGCATCATTGTCAAACCTGATCTCTCATCGACTAGTTTGAGATTAGTACAAACAAAAATAGAGAATGGGGTGTCTGAGCCATTTTCTATTCTATTATCTCTTCTTCATCCCATGTAGTGTGGTTGGCTAATTTTGTGAGAATATCGGCTTACTATTCAATAAAATTTACCTACAGCTCTCCCAAGACATATTTATGCCAAGTGTAGGTTCTAGCAAGGGGATGGAACTACTAAAGAATTCTCATCAACAGAGCAGAAGTTGGAGGTACAATGGAAGACATAATTGAGCAGCCTAACCAGAAAAAGCAACCTTGATACTCCATAAAATGATAGATATTTTGATGGGATGGCCTTCCCTGGGGTATGCTCTGAGACTAACCCATGATATTATTTTCATCCCCGTTTTATTGAGTTATAATTGCCAAATGGAAATTGTATATATTTAAAGTGTACAATATGATGATTTGATATATGTACATATTGTGAAATGATTGCCACAATTAGGCTAATAACACATCCATCACTTCACATAGTTACCGTGTGTGTGTGTGTATGTGGTGAGAATACTTAAGATCTGCTCTTTTAGCAAATTTCAAGTATACAATACAATATTATTAACTATAGTCACCATGTTGTACATTAGATCCTCAGAACTTATTCGTCCTATGACTGAAAGTTTGTACCCTTTCACTGACATCTCCCCACTTCCCACACCTCCCAGCCCCTGGCAATCACTATTCTACTCTCAGCTTCTGAGTTCAACTTTTTTGTTTTCCATTTTATTTTTATTTATTTGTTTGTTTATTTTTAGTGAGGAAGATTGGCCCTGAGCTACACCTGTTGCCAATCTTCCTCTTTTTGCTTGAGGAAGAGTGGCCCTGAACTAACATCTGTGCCCATCTTCCTCTATTTTGTATGTGGGACACTGCCACAGCATGGCTTGATGAATGGTGCAGGTCCATGCCCAGGATCGGAACCCGTGAACCCAGGCTACTGAAGTGGAACGTGCTGAACTTAACCACTATGACACCAGGCCAGCCCCTCAGTTCAACTTTCTTAGATTCCACATATAAGTGAGACCATATGGTATATTTGTCTTATTTCACCTAGAAAAAGGCCCTCCAGATTTATCTATGCTGTCATAAATGGCAGGATTTCCTTCTTTTTACTGATGAATAATATTTCTATATATATATATACACATATACACCACACTTTCTTTATCCATTCACCCACTGATGAACACTTAGGTTGTTTCCATATCTTGGCCATTGTGAATAATGCTGCGATGAACATGGGAATGCAGATATCACTTTGAAATACTGATTTCATTTCCTTTGGATATATACCCAGAAGTGGGATTGCTGGATCATATGGTAGTTTTATTTTTAATTTTTTGAGGCAACTGTATACTGTTTCCATATGGCTGTACCAATTTACATTCCCCAAAACAGTGAATAAGTAACTCATGATATTTCTAAGGAGGAATAGGTTTTTATTTTAACATTTCTTAACCTGAACTGATACATAAAACCTTGAATAGAAAAACAAGAGAATAATTTTTAATGTGTACGTTAAAAAGCATGTTGGAAAAGGAACTATTTTAAAACATGCAGAGAAATTCTTTCAAGTACACCTGCAAACTAGAAAAGAATATTAGATTTCTCCCAATGTCTAAGAAATAGAGGTGGGGCATAAATTCTATGCATTTAGAATTCATAAAAATAAAGGATTTATTCTCTATGTCACCAACACCCTAATATTTAAAATAATATATATGCTAAAAAATTTCTTTGAGAAAAAATAAAGTAGTATTTATAAAATAATTAAAATACTGCAAAGGATTTGCAAAACCATATTCTATGATTACAGTATCTAATATAATATATTTTGAGATATGTCTCTTTCTACTAGTAATTTACATCTGAATTTTAACCTTCCATCTTCATGCTTATAAGCACAGATTCTTATTATATTGTGATTATCCTACTAGACTGAGATTTATAATTTAATACTGAATCAGAATTCTAGCCTATTAGGAACAGTCAATTTTAAAATATATTCAGTTGCTACTAATAATGTAGAAGGCAGTTTGTTTTTCCTTATCATTAAATAAGAATTTCATATTTGTTTAAGATGATTTGAGAATATGAAAATAAAGTAAGTACAGTAAGTATATTGATGGAAAGAAGATTAACTTGACAATTTGCACAGAGCATATTGGCTGGGTAGAGCATCTGTAATCACTGTACTCTGCGGTTGCAGGCATGCGTGTTCACAGTTATGCAGAGAATTTAATTAAGAGCAGAATGTTGACTTTTTTCTCCTTGCTTTTACTGTTCTCAGAAGATTAAAATGACATTTCTTGCCCTACCACATTTTGTTTATTCATCACATTTTTGTTGTGACTGTTTTTGTTTATAGTTAAGCAACTTGAGCAAAAATTTCCCTCTCAGACTACTCTCCCTTAATCAGAAATGCCTGCTCATTCCCACTGTGGTGATTAGTTAAGCCAAAGCGGCCTGTCACTAGATTTGGGCCCAGAGAGAAACATGTGTAAAACTCTTGTTTCAAAACTATTAAATTAATATTAAGTTACTTATATTAATATTAGGACAGGCTTGTCATTCTTTGCTAGTCGTGTTCTGAGCTTGTGTTTTAGCCAGGATGTCTCTCAACAATGCCTAGCTTATCTGACTCATCAATTCCTATATCTTCTAGACCAACACCCGTGAATTCTGCTCTGACCTTTACGATCCCACATCTGTTATGATCCTGCTCTCTGATTTTCTCCCAGATCCTCAGGTCCAACCTATTTCCTTGCGCCTTGCTTTTCCCAATCTTTTACTCTTCATATCCTACAGTTATATTTGTTTCTAGATGGAAGGCTGTTTTGACAATAACTTAAAACTTACCCTGCCTCATTGGAAGTAGCTATCCAATCCTGGCATTGATACTGATATCAATATAAAGTTTGGAGGAGACATGGAGTTATGGTAATATTTTGAGATAAGGAATGGCAGCGCTTGGACAAAATTCAACAGGTAAGCAGTTAGCACATTAAACTATATCATAGATATAATTATTTGTTATATTAATATTATGAACCATTTTTCCATGCAATCTTTCAGATGATGAATGTTTCATGAATCCTAAATATATTAACCTATATAATGCAAATTGTAACAACAACTGATCTGATCAGTTCTACTTCTATCACGAACATTACAGTTAGCTAAACCATGACTGAGGAATAGATTGTGGAAGCAATCTTCACAACAAAACCAATTTTTTGGCATTTTGTTCTTATGTTTTTCTTTGTGGCAAATAAGAGCAACATGTCTTCCTTTTCAGTCTTCAATATTTTTAACTGATTTTGATGTTATGAATTATTTTAAAAATGATGTATTTCTTAAACTATGTCAACATTCCAATTCTACTTCTATATTCTTTTATATCAGTGATATTATTCATCATCAGTTTAGATCATCCAGTTCTAGAGTTTAACCAACCACTGTTTGAACATCTTTAAAGATGGGAATGCCACTCTTCCTACTGCATTGTACTGCAATGAATTTCACGTTGAAAAATTTTAATCCACATGCGAGTCTAATTGATACAATCGAATTCTCTTAAAGATTATCCCTGATATGTCTTCATTTAATTCCATACAGCTGGAGCCCTCCATTAATATAAATTTAATGTTTTTTTAATCTTTTATTGTTTGTTTATTGAAGTAATATTTATATATACACTAAAATTCATCCTTTTGGGGTGTATAATTCAGTGAATTTTGATAAACTTATACAATGGTATAACCACGACCACAACCAAAATAAAGAATATTTCTGGTGTTCAGAAAGATGTTTTCATTGCCCTATACAGTCTTTCCATTTTCCCTACCCCTCGGGCCCTGGAAACTACTGATATGATTACCATTCTTATAGTTTTGCCTTTTCTAGAATGCTGTATAATAAATCTTTCCTTTTTACAGGAACTGCTTCATTGTTATTTAAAGAGAACTTGTAATGGGCAAATAAAAAATTGTTGTAATGAGACAGAGTATTACTACTTTGACCCTAGGCATTGTGTCTTCCTGCCTTCCAACTGCAAAGAAAATGTCATTTTTCAGGGCTCCAGACTTGAAAATATTAAAAGAGGGTTATTTCTCTAAGCTGTACCTCATTAAGAATATTTCATAAACTTCAGAAGGAGGGATCTCCAGAAATCCAAAGATGTCCTGGAATTAGGAGAAAATTGCCTTAACAAATCAAATGGCAATTTTATTGGATGGTTGCCAGTTGAGATAACCAAAACATTCACCTCCAAAGTGTACTGCGATGGAAGATAAGGCATACGCCCTGCTGAGATGAGAACCTGTTGGGCCTTTGCCTGAGTTAAAGTACATTTCTTTGAGTGAGCAGAGACTGGATTTCTCTTTTGTGCTTCAATTTTTCTGCTCAAGTTGTGCTGGAGAAGTATTTTTCAGAGTAGCATGAAACAACTACACAGAATGATGAGAAAAGATTGAAAATTCCCGTGATTTTAGGGAAATGGAGTTTATGTTGCCCACTCAAGTATAGTGATGACTTTCCAGTGGGAAAAATGGGACTGGAAATTGCATATGTTGTGATAGTTTGGTGGCAGAATATAAAAGAAATCCTTTGAAACAACATTTAAAGTTCTCTCAGGAGTATAAACATGTTATTTTCTGAGCCTGTGAGCAGCAGGGTGTAGCATATGGAACATACATACAATATGAGGGAAAACTGCCAAACGGGAGGGACATATTCATTCCTCTCTGTGGTACCACTTTGGTATACGGATTCTTAGGCACTATTCCTACTCTAGGCAAGCTGGAGATACACTTAAAATGCATAAACGTTTGTGTTAGAGGAATACCTTCAGAAGAATCTGAAAGTTCAAAAGAAATAAGAAATTATGTAACTTCCAATTCTACTGAGAAGGAAAAATAATTCTCTCTACAGTTTGTTGTAGATATGACATTTGGGAAGTTTGAAACACATCATTTGGGCATTGTAGTCTATAGTTATGGTCCTACAGGAAATTAATTAACTAATATAATTTTAAAATCCCACTGCCAATATAAAAGAGCAAGAGACACTGTGAAGACTTTATATTTACTTGAATTTACTTGAAGGAAAAAAATTTCATTAAAACTTCATTGTAATGAAATTATTTAATGACTATCGAATATCATAATTATTAAATTTTAAATTTTATAAATTCAAATTTTAAATAAATACAATTATAAATAAGTAAAGTTAAAAATAAATAACTTTTAAATAAATTTGAAAGAATATGATTTAAAGGAACTTAGATTAGGGTAACTGGACAGGATTTGATAGGTTTTATGTGGAGACAGAGGAACATATTTTAGAAATCAGTGACTTACTCTTTAAACTTGAGTTTAGTAATAATTTCAATTTTGTCCCTTTTTGCTTAAGACATACTCTTTTATTTCTAGAACTAGGAGTGATTTTAACTGTCTTTTCTATTTGAAGAATAACACTCCAAAGAGAACACTAGACTTCCCACATCATTATTCAACTTTCTAACTCATTTTAGAGAGGAAAATTGGTATGGCAAAATTGCTTTGGTTTGTCACAAAATTATTTTTCACATTTTGTCACTGTTGGAATCTCATCAAAATATTTTAAATATAAATAATATATTAAGGTAACTGAAATTCTCTAGGGTATAATATATTCATTTCCAACCTGCAACCCATCATATGCAGTAATAACATAGTACAGTAGCCGCCTACCGCAAATAAAATCACAATAAGCTGTACAAAAAGCACAAAAGGAAGTTGGTATTGTGACAGTGAGGACAAGGACTATCAAGAAAAACAAAAAGTCAAAAGACACTGAAAAATACTGCAGTTTTTTTTATTTAAGGTTTTTTTCCTCTTATAGGCCTTCTTAGTATAAACAGAAATTAAAGTCACTGATTTCTTATTAAAAACTAAGGAAGATAAGCTTTTCTAAGAGAAAAGCTTATTAGAAAATTGAAAAATCTTTTACTTCCTGAAAACTCATCACCCTTGAAAACACCTTCATATGCAAACATGTAAATCCTACATTTCAAATCATAAGTCTAATTCTTTTCCTTGAAAGCAAAAAACCAAGTAGAGTAGTCAGGTTGTGGAAAACCACTCGAGGTCCACATTCTACATCCTTTTGTATTGTCTCCAAAGCCATTCTTTGTGTTCATGAGATGATAGTACATTCAGGCTGCCAATCACGTGCTCCTTCTGATGGTGCAAGATAGTGATCCTCAAAAGAATTTCAGCTTCCCCTTCTTCACACTTGCATTTATGCAATTACCTGGTTCTTTAAAAGCTTAATACATTTCAAAAGGAAGACTACACATTTAACCCTCATAGGATTTCATTTGGTTGTAATTCTGATTCTGAAGGACGTTTGATGACACCATTCCTTTTCATGTCCAATTGCAGCTTGTCAGTTAGTGAATTCTATTTAGCTCTCATTATATTTGGGGAAAATGCAGAAATAGGGACAAAATTAAAGGAAATGAAAAGTCCTAAAAATCTTATAAGATTGATATTCCCTTATTTGTTACACCAGGGATTGTGGAAAGGAAAGGCACTTCTTTTCATTTTCTAAGTCTTTATTTGCTGCTGTGGTTTAATGAAGTTCACTCAGCCTAGAAAATACAACATACTTCCTTGACTTAGTATATTTAATATAAATCAGTACTTTTACCATCTTAAACAATATCAGAACCCCTATCTCTACTTATCTCTGCAACTTACTCTTCCCATTTCCTCCTGATTCCTAGCTTCAGTGATGTATTGTTATGCATTTTAATTCTCTCCATATTTACTCTTTTCATTAACATTTATTCCTCCCTGTATTTCTGTGCTTCTAGCTGTAATTATTTCCCTTTGCATGAAAAACTTATTTTAGTTGGAACAGCTGATAATAAATTCTGTTTTTATTTTTATGAAAATCCTTTATTATAGCTTGATTTTTTTTTTTTTTTTTTTTGCTGAGGAGGAATCCCCTTGAGCTAACTTCTGTGCCAATCTTCCTCTATTTTGTATGTGAGTTGCCACCACAGCATGGCTGCTGATGAGTGGTGTAGGTCCATGCCAAGGATCTGAACCCAGGCCACCAAAGCAGAGTAAGCTGAACTTAACCACTAAGCAACATGACCAGCCCCAATTATATCTTCATTTTTGAAGGATATCTTCATTGGGGATAGAATTCTAGGTTGGCAGTAATCTTTTCCAGCTTTTAATAACATACTATTACCTTCTAGTTTCCATTGTTTGCTATAAAGTCTACTGTAAGTGATATTGTTGGTCCATTGAAGAAAAGCATCTTTTTCTAAATTGAAATATTTTTTCTGTCTTTGGTTTTTAGCAACTTGAGCTTTTATCTGTATATCTTCTACTTGAGGTACATAGCTTTTCTTAACCCTGGAGTTTCTTGTCTTTCATTCATTTGAAGAAATTCTCAACCACTGTTTTAACTTATTGCTTTTGATTTTTTTCTTTTCTATTCTCTTCCCTCCTATCGTCTCATCTCATCTCACCTCACCTCACCTCTTCTTATCTCCTTTCTCTTCATCTCTCTCCTTTCATTCTGAGGATCTAGAAGATATGCTAGAACTTTTCATCATATAGGCATGTTATATGCTCTTTACTGTATTTTCAATATATCTTTCTCTCTGTAGTTCAGCTTATTTCCCAATGACCTGTTTTCCTATTCACTAACCTTTACTCTAGATATATCTTAAACCGTGTTCCCAATGTTAATTCTAGAATTACTGCATGATTCACTTTATAGATTCCAATTTTCTGCTGCCTTTATCTATCTTATAATATATATTCTTGTGCACATTAATCATTGTTAATTAAGTATCCACACATGGTAATTCCAATAGTGATTGTCTTTTAATCGGTTTTCAATCATTTAGTCCTGCTTCCCATAAATCCAATAATTTTTGATAGAATGTTGAAGATTGTGTATGCAAAATTATAAAGATATTTGAGGTTCTGACTGTGGTTATTTCCAGCCAGAGAGGATTTTTTTTTTTTTTAATTTCTGGCAGGCAGTAGAGCAGAGGCAGATCAGCTTAATCAGTCTGGGGTAGAACTGACTCAAAGCTGGTTTTCTGCCTTTGTAAGAGAATTTATTTGGGTTTGCTCTTATCCCAGTTGAAGCCTGAAGTATTTACTAGAGCCCGTATTCTTTTGGCAGGTCCTGAACTAAATGCTTGTCTCCCCTGCCTGTGAAATTGGCAAAAGCTCCCTTTAGCTTCTTAGCATTTTGGCTAAAGTTTAAAAATCAACAAATGCTTAGGCAAGTGCCAAGTATTAGGCTGCCCTCTACATTCCTCTTTCTTTCTGTTATCTGGGTGCCTCAAGTTCTGTCTGCCTTGGTAGACGTCAATCCTGATTTTCACTTTTTTAGTCCCCAGAGACTGCCCAAAGCCCTGATCAATTTCTCTGCACCTTGATCCTTTGAACAAATCAGTTACAGACACATGGCACAGAAATTTGGTCTCTGCTCAGTACAGTTCCCTTCTCTGCAGAATTGTGATTCAAATGCTGGCTGCTGAAGTAGCCCTCCAATATTCTTAAATAGATCTAAAAAAAATTTTTAATACTTTATTTTTATTTTATTATTATTTTTTTTTTCTGAGGAAGATTCACCCTGAGCTAACATCCATTGCCAATCTTCCTCTTTTTTCGCTTGAGGAAGATTAGCCCTCAGCTAACATCTGTACCAATCTTCCTCTACTTTGTATGTGGGTCACCACCACAGCATGGCTTGATGAGTGGTGTAGGTCTGCACCCAGGATCTGAACCTGTGAACCCGGGCCACCAAAGTGGAGCACACAGAACTTTAACCACTGGGCCACAGGGCCGGCCCCTAAAATTTTTTTTAAAAATTAGCTTTCATATTTGTTCTTCATGATTCACTTGTTCTCCTATAAGATAGTTTTTCCTTATTAGATTATATGATTGTTAGGATATTAATAAAACAAAGTGTTTTATAAAGTGCATATTGGACACACTATAAAATATGAAAGAAACTTTTTGATTAATTTCTTATGAGTTAATATCTTTCGGTTCCTAGCATAATAATGATCTTAGAATATGATAATGGGTATTTGAAAAAATGGAAAGACTAAAGTATTTAGGATATATTGGTTCTGTCTTCTGAAAGGACATCATCTATTCTACCACACATAGATATCGGTATTTATCTTCATCAATATATGAGAAAGTTGACAATTATACCAAAAAAAAAATCTGAAACTGCTCTCATTTTTGAACCAAGTGTTTGCTATGGCCAGAAGCAAATCTTTTCACTCTTCCATCTATCCTCCATCTCTCTCTCTATACACACACACTTATACAAACACTGAAATATAACAACATCATATATGGGTGTGTGTATACCAATAATACACATACACACACAGATATACATAAATAAATAATAACAAGAAGCATATAAAGGATAAGAAGCAGTCACAACAACCTTTTTCATCTGAATAAAGGACATTTTTTTAATGGCTTCTCAAACCAATATTGCCGGTTCTTTTTCAGTCTCTTCATTCGAGACTACTTGCTTAATATGAGGAATTTTTCTTTGAGGGCCTGTTGCCAGGTTCCTATGTTTGTATTTTGATATTGTACATTGTTTTTACCTATATCCTAATTTCATGTTGTTTAAATGACACCATTGTTAACTCTATTTCTATGACCTAAAACATTTCATAAGCTTAGGGAAACCAAAAGATAAAAACAGAATTCTGAGAAAATATTTGGAAATACATAACATTTTAATATATATAGGCCTGGGGCTGGCCCTGTGGCTTAGCGGTTAAGTGCGCGCGCTCCGCTACTGGTGGCCTGGGTTCGGATCCCTGGTGCGCACCGACACACCGCTTCTTCGGCCATGCTGAGGCCGCGTCCCACATACAGCAACTAGAAGGATGTGCAACTATGACATACAACTATCTACTGGGGCTTTGGGGATAAAAAAAAGGAGGAGGATTGGCAATAGATGTTAGCTCAGAGATGGTCTTCCTCAGCAAAAAGAGGAGGATTAGCATGGATGTTAGCTCAGGGCTGATCTTCCTCACAAAAAATAAAAATATATATATAGATATAAATATCTATCTATCTATATATATATATAGGCCTTAGCTAAGAAAAATAAAAATAGTTTTAAGTATTTAAATAAATAATTGTGGCATGCAAATAAGATCAATTATCTTTATTGATCCTGATCTTGTCTAATGCTTACAGAAATTGGAAGAAATTTGGAGATGACATATTGATTAAGCTACACACAATTCAATGAAAAGTACAATGACAAAGTCTACCAATTATTTTATTAGGTAAGTTATCTTGACAGATTATGGACAGTTTTTGATAAGTTAATGGTTATATCCATGTAATTTGTTTCTAATTACTTCAATTAATTGAACATTTTGTTTGATTTTTCACATAATGACTCAAGGTGCCCAAACTTTAGCACTTTGTGCAGATAAATGTTTAATAAACAGCAAAATAGTAAAATGATGATTTGAATAAACTGTCCAATCAAAACATTAAATAAAGTAGCTTTAATAAATTTGGTAAATATAAACTACTGTTTGAATTAAGAAAATTGTCCAAGGTTTTAAGCCGATATGACCCCAATAAAATAATTTTTTTAAAAAAGGAGGAACATTGTCAATTATGCATGTTAGTATTCAAACAATTGTGAACTGACATAGCTTGAAACAAAAATCTATTACGTAGAAAATCAGTGTGTTTAATTCAGTTTTTAACATGATCTAGGACCAAAGAGAGTGAGACTTATGTTTATGTGGGTTCTTTTCTAAATTTTAAAGTTATGATTTATACTTTCTACTAATATTGAGACAATAATCTTTTATTGTTAACTGAAAGTTTTGTCTGAAGTCAGCCCAATGATTCTAAAATACAACATTCCATGTATCACATACAAATACATACACATACACAGTCATTAAAAAGCAACTCATATTTATAATTGATTGCACAAATCAATCTACATAGGGAAAGCGATACTATATGTGTGCTATTAATTTACAACTCTTAATTTTGCAAAGGCCAAAAGTGGTTTCTTTACCAGGTATAGGTAATTTATATATATAGTATAATACCTATGCAAATATGAAATATATTTTGGATGGTATTTTTGGTTCTCTTCTTTTTTTAAGTAGAGATAGATAGATAGATCATAGATAGATAGAAAGATGATGCTACCTTTTAAGTGAAAATAATATAATCTGTTTTGACTGAAAAAAAAGATAGATTCCTTATAGAATTACTGTTAAACATAGGCAGGACACCTTGCTGTATCAAGTGAAATGTGTATAAGTGTAAGAGTGAATTCTGGTAAACATTAAACATAATTGATTGAGAAATATATCTTTTTTATTGATTTACAATTGAACATAAACCAAGGCCAAAAATAGGTAAATTAAAATATTGTTAGAATAAACAGCTCAGTAAATGTGAATTGTGAAGCTCAGAGCATGGTTCCATATGTTTCATTTAAATAAGATCAGAATTTTATGGGAAACTTTATTTTAAATTATGCATATTCAAAACAATGGCTAAAGCAATTAGGTTTAGTAAAATATTTTTTAGAAGTCCCCAATATGTTATCACTGTGATACATTCAAAACCAACCAACCAGCATTTAACTGGATTACATCATCTAAGTGGATGTGTAAATGTATAAACCACCACAAAATCTGACAACCAAAATTCTTTCCTTTTGTCAGTAGACTCCAAAGGCCATTGAGTCACTCTCTTCTTGCAATATCAGCTCAATCACAAAACCCAAAATGAATATTTTCCATGATCTAATTTTCAGTTTACCATGACCATGTTGTTTGACTTTCTGATTTGTGTTTTCCTTTTTTGTAAATTTGTTCATAACCTTATTTACAGTTTTAAAGCATTATTTCTTTTTAGATGAGTTTATTATGAAAATTATTTTGGTGGATTTGTGTGATGTGTCTTTCTCACATTTTCCTTTTTCATGTGCACAGAAATTTCCTCCTCTTCCGTCAATTCTTCTCATTTTACTGGGGTATTTTTGTGTCAGTTTGAGCAATAGTTTATAAACTTTTATTTTTATCAATTTGACATTCTTATGGGAAGAATTTATTCTTTTTTTTTTTTTTTTTAATTTTTTGTTTATTGCAGTAACATTGGTTTATAACATTGTAAAAATTTCAGGTGTACATCATTGTACTTCTATTTCTGCATAGATTACATCATGTTCACCACCAAAATACTAATTACAACCCATCACCACACACATGTACCCAATTATCCCTTTCACCCTCCTCCCTCCCCCCTTCCCCTCTGGTAACCACCAATCCAATCTCTGTCCCTATGTGTTTGTTTATTGTTGTTATTATCTACTACTTAATGAAGGAAATCATACGGTATTTGACCTTCTCCCTCTGACTTATTTCACTTTGCATCATGCCCTCAAAGTCCATCCATGTTGTCACAAATGGCTGGATTTCATCGTTTCTTATGGCTGAGTAGTATTCCATTGGGTATATATACCATAGCTTTTTTATCCATTCGTCCCTTGATGGGCACTTAGGTTGCTTCCAAGTCTTGGCTATCGTGAATAAGGCTGCAATGAACACAGGGGTGCATGTACCTTTGCAAATTGGTGTTTTCAAGTTCTTTGGATAAATACCCAACAGTGGAATAGCTGGATCATATGGTAGTTCTATCGTTGATTTTTTGAGGAATCTCCATACTGTTTTCCATAGTGGCTGCACCAGTTTGCACTCCCACCAGCAGTGTATGAGAGTTCCCTTCTCTCCACAACCTCTCCAACACATGTTGTTTCCTGTCTTGTTAATTATAGCCATTCTGGTGGGCGTGAGGTGATATCTCATTGTAGTTTTGATTTGCATTTCCCTGATACTTAGTGATTTTGAACATCTTTTCATGTGTCTGTTGGCCATCTGTATATCTTCTTTGGAGAAATGTCTGTTCAGGTCTTTTGCCCATTTTTTAATTGGGTTGGTATTTTTTTTGTTGTTGAGATGCATGAGTTCTTTATATATTTTGGAGATTAAGCCCTTATCAGATGTATGGTTTGCAAATATCTTCTCCCAATTGTTAGGTTGTCTTTTCGTTTTGTTGATGGTTTCCTTTGCTGTGCAGAAGCTTTTAGTTTGATGTAGTCCCATTTGTTTATTTTTTCTATTGTTTCTCTTGCCCGGTCAGATGTGGTGTTTGAAAAGATGTTGCTAAGACTGATGTCGAAGAGCGTACTGCCTATGTTTTCTTCTAGAACTTTCACAGTTTCAGGTCTTACATTCAAGTCTTTAATCCATTTGGAGTTAATTTTTGTGTATGGTGTAAGGTAAGAGTCTACTTTCATTTTTTGCATATGGCTATCCAGTTTTCCCAACACCATTTGTTGAAGAGACTTTCTTTTCCCCATTGTATGTTCTTGGCTCCTTTGTCAAAGATTAGCTGTCCATAGATGTGTGGGTTTATTTCTGGGCTTTCGATTCTATTCCATTGATCTGTGTGTCTGTTTTTGTGCCAGTACCATGCTGTTTTGGTTACTATAGCTTTGTAGTATATTTTGAAATCAGGAGTGTGATACCTCCAGCTTTGTTCTTTTTCTCAGGATTCCTTTAGCTATTCGGGTCTTTTGTTGTTCCATATAAATTTTAGGATTCTTTGTTCTATTTCTGTGAAAAATGTTGTTGGAACTTTGATAGGGATTGCATTGAATCTATAGATGGCTTTAGGAAGTATGGACATCTTAACTATGTTAATTCTTCCAATCCAAGAGCACGGAATATCTTTCCATTTCTTTGTGTCTTCTTCAATTTCTTTCAGCAATGTTTTATAGTTTTCAGTGTACAGATCTTTCACCTCTTTGGTTAAGTTTATTCCTAGGTATTTTATTCTTTTTGTTGCAATTGTAAATGGGATGGTATTCTTAATTTCTCTTTCTGCTACTTCGTTGTTAGTGTACAGAAATGCAACTGATTTTTGTATGTTGATTTTGTATCCTGCCACTTTACCATATTCGTTTATTACTTCTAAAAGTTTTCTGGTGGATTCTTTAGGGTTTTCTATATATAAAATCATGTCATCTGCAAATAGTGACAGTTTCACTTCTTCCTTTCCAATTTGGATCCCTTTTATTTCTTTCTCTTGCCTGATTGCTCTGGCTAGGACTTCCAATACTATGTTAAATAGGAGTGGTGACAGTGGGCATCCTTGTCTGGTTCCTGTTCTTAGAGGGATAGCTTTCAGTTTTTCACCATTGAGGATGATATTAGCTGTGGGTTTCTCATATATGCTCTTTATTATGTTGAGGTACTTTCCTTCTATACCCATTTTATTCAGAGTTTTTATCATAAATGGATGTTTGATCTTGTCAAATGCTTTCTCTGCATCTATTGAGATGATCATGTGATTTTTGTTCTTCATTTTATTAATGTGGTGTATTACGTTGATTGATTTGCGAATGTTAAACCATCCCTGCATACCTGGAATAAATCCCACTTGATCATGGTGTATAATCTTTTTAACATATTGTTGTATGCGATTTGCTAGTATTTTGTTGAGGATTTTCGCATCGATGTTCATCAGTGATATTGGCCTGTAATTTTCTTTTTTTGTGTTGTCCTTGTCTGGTTTTGGTATCAGGGTAATGTCAGCTTCGTAGAATGAGTTGGGGAGCTTCCCCCCCTCCTCAATTTTTTGGAAGAGTTTGAGAAGGATAGGTATTAAGTCTTCTTTGAATGTTTGGTAGAATTCACCAGGGCAGCCGTCTGGTCCTGGACTTTTATTTTTGGGGAGGTTTGGGATTACTGTTTCGATCCCCTGACTTGTGATTGGTCTATTCAAACTCTCCACTTCTTCTTGATCCAGTTTTGGAAGGTTGTATGATTCTAAGAATTTATCCATTTCTTCCAGATTGTCGAATTGGTTGGCATATAGCTTTTCATAGTATTCTCTTATAATCTTTTGTATTTCTGAGGTGTCTGTTGCAACCTCTCCTCTTTCATTTCTGATTTTCCTTATTTGTGCCTTCTCTCTTTTTCTTGGTGAGTCTAGCTAAAGCTTTGTCAATTTTATTGATCTTTTCAAAGAACCAGCTCTTGGTTTTATTAATTTTTCTATGGTTTTTTGGTTTTATTTCTGCTCTGATTTTTATTATTTCCCTTCTTCTACTGATTTTGGGCTTTGTTTGTTCTTCTTTTCCAGTTCCTTTAGGTGCATTGTTAGATTGTTTATTTGAGATTTTTCTTGTTTGTTGAGATAGGCCTGTATTGCTATAAACTTCCCTCTTAGAACCGCTTTTGCTGTATCCCATAAGTTCTGGCATGTCGTATTTTCATTTTCATTTGTCTCCAGGTATTTTTGATTTCTTCTTTGATTTCTTCGTTAACCTGGTCGTTGTTCAGTAGCATTTTGTTTAATCTCCACGTATTTGTGGCTTTTCTGATTTTCTTCCTATAGTTGATTTCTAGTTTCACACCATTGTGGTCAGAAAAGATGCTTGGAATTATTTCAATCTTCTTAAATTTATGGACACTTGTTTTGTGGCCTAATATGTGATCAATCCTGGAGAATGTTCCATGTGCATTTGAAAAAAACGTGTATTCTTGGGTTTTTGGATGGAATGCTCTCTATAGATCTACTAGTTCCATCTGTTCTAGTGTGTCGTTTAAGGCCAATGTTTCCTTACTGATCTTCTGTTTGGATGATCTATCCGTTGGTGTAACTGGAGTGTTCAAGTCCCCTACTATTATTGTGTTACTGTCTATTTCTGTTTTTATGTCTGTTAATAATTGCCTTATATATTTAGGTGCACCTACATTGGGTGCCTAGATATTTACAAGTGGTATAACCTCTTGTTGGATTTTTCCCTTGATCATTATGTAATGCCCTTGTCTCTTTTTACAGTTTTTGTTATAAAGTCTATTTTGTCTGATATGAGTATTGCTACCCCAGCTTTCTTTTCATTTCCATTTGCGTGGAGTATCTTTTTCCATCCCTTCACTTTCAGTTTGCGAGTATCTTTAGGTCTGAAGTGTGTCTCTTGTATGCAACATGTATATGGGTCTTGTTTTTATATCCAATCACCCACTCTGTGCCTTTTAATTGGAGCATTTAGTCCATTGACGTTTAAAGTAGCTATTGATAAGTATGTACTTACTGCCATTTTTTAACTTTTTTTTTTTTTTCCTCAGTGTTTTAGTAGTCCTTCTCTGTTCCTTACTACTTCTATACAGAATTGATGGTCACTTTAGTTTGACCTCTGTCTAAAGCTGTACTCTTTAACTCCCCTCCTCCCTCCTTTTATGTTTTTGATATCATATCTAACCTCTTTTTTGTGCATTTGTATCCATTACGTTCTAATCGTGGAAATAGATAATTTTTCCTATTTGTGGTCTTCTCTTTTCCCCTTAAATCAGTCCCTTTAACATTTCTTGTAACACTGGTTTCTTGGTGACAAACTCCTTTAATTTTTGCTTATCTGGGAAAATTTTGATCTCTCCTTCCATTTTGAACGATAACCTTGCCGGGTAGAGTATTCTTGGCTGTAAGTTTTTTCCTTTTAGCACTTTAAATATATCATGCCATTCTCTTCTAGCCTGTAAGGTTTCTGCTGAGAAGTCAGCTGATAGCCTTATGGGGTTTCCTTTGTATGTAACTTGACATTCTCTTGTGGCTTTTAGGATTCTCTCTTTATCTTTAATTCTGGACATTTTGATTATGATGTGTCTTGGTGTGGGCCTCTTTGGGTTTATCTTGTTTGGGGCTCTCTGTGCCTCCTGTACCTGGATGTCTGTTTCCTTCCTTAGGTTAGGGAAGTTTTCATCTATTATTTCTTGAAATAGATTCTCTGCCCCCTTGTCTCGCTCTTCTCCTTCTGGGACACCTATAACACGGATGTTAGTGCGCTTGATGTTGTCCCAGAGGTCCCTTAGACTGTCCTCACTCTTTTTAATTCTTTTCTCTTTTACCTGTTCACCTTGGGTAATTTCTTCTAGTCTTTCTTCCAGCTCACAGATCCGTTCTTCTGTATCCTCTACTCTGCTTTTGAGTCCCTCTAATGAGTTTTTCATTTCCAGTATTGTATTCTTCATTTCTGATTGGTTCTTTTTTATATCTTCCATTTCTTTGTTGACATTCTCACTGAGTTCATCTATTCTTCTCCCCAGATCCGTGAGCATCCTTAACACTCTTAGTTTGAACTCTCTGTCGGGTAGGTTGCTCATTTCTGTTTCACTAAGTTCCTTTTCTGGGGTTTTGTCCTGTTCCCTTACTTGGAATGTATTCTTTTGCCTCTTCATTTTGCCTCTTTCCCTGTGCTTGTGTCTACGTATTAGGTAGGTCAGCTACGTCTCCTGCTCTTGGATAGGTGACCTTATGTAAGTGATGGCTTAGTAGGCTTCCAGTGTGCTTCCCTCAGTTCTCAATGTTCCAGGGGTGACCCCTGTGTGGGCTACGTGTATCCTTCTGCTGTGGCCTGTTTGCTCTCCCTGTAGGTGCCCAGGGAGGCTGAGTTATGCTCCTGGGCAGCTGTTGTAATGCTCAGCTGCTTGTAGTTGTTGTGGGCCCCCCAGTCTCTTTATCAGCTGTGGGGAGCCCCAGCACAGTTGGCTGCAAGTTCTAATACCACATTTGTGTTGCAGTATTTCTTTTAAGTGAGTAGGCCCCCACCGTGGCAGGTTGTTAGGCTCAGGGCCTTACAATTGCTGTAAGCCTCTAGCCTGTTTAGGTCTCTTGTCAGCTCTCTGAGGATTGCAGCTGGGTGGGGCTGGCCTCAGGCACAGGAGCACCCAATTTTTTCAGGTTTTGGAAGGTGGAGCAAACCTCCTATGTGGGTCTTTGAGAAGTACAAGTCTTCTGTGGCTGAGAAGCCCTGCCGCCCACAGGTCCACACACACAGTCAACACAGTCCTGCCCGTGTGAGCGCCCCGACCTCCCCAAGTGGACCCAGTCTCTCCCCGGCGGGAGCCCCACACACTCTGCCACCGCCCCACACTCTCCACCCGCTCCTAGTGCACACCCTGCCCTGCTCAAGTCAGCTCAGTTGCCAGGCTGCAGAGAATCCAGTCACCAATCTATGCAGGCCCACACGTTGCCTGAGGGCTTGTTGTTGGGTGGGGCTAGTCTCTAGGGTGGGCTGCCTGCCCTGGCTGAGCTGGATTAAATCTGTGCTCTAGTGGGTGGAGCAGACCCTGGGCTAGCAGGCCTCAGGGAGAACTCCAATGGCGTCTGTGTCAGCATGCTCACACCAGGCCACAACAATGGCCGCCGCCAATGTCCCAGTCCCTGGAGAGGTCTCACCCCTCACCGAGATGCACTCAGGGCCTATTAGGTGAGTCTCTTGTCACCGAAGCACTGTGCACCTTTCTTTCTGGTGATTTTAGGATGCTTTCTGGAACGGGTGAGTTTGTGCGCGGGCCCTTTAAGAGCCAGTTTTAGTTTCTTTGTGAACCGGGTTTTCTGGGGGTGCTACCCAATGCTTTAGTAGCAGGCACAGTCAGATATTATGCCGCTGGTGTCGATTGTGCTGGGTCCACAAAATGCCCACAGCGGGGGCGCTCCCCGACTCAGGGCCCCGCGCCTCCAGGGAGGCTGCGTACCTGTGCGCTGCTCCCGGCGGCCGTGAAGCTGGCGGCTTGTGAAGGCGGCGTTTTTCCTCTCCAGAAGGGAGTCTCTGCCTCTTCTACCCCAGTTAGGATTGTCCGTTGTTGCAGGAGTTCCTCTTATCCAGTTTTCAGTTCTGTCTCAGGGGTAATTTTTCCACGAGTAGTTGTAAATTGGCTGTGTCCACGGGAGGAAGTGAGTTCAGAGTCTGCCTACGCCGCCATCTTGACTCCCTACTCAGAATTTATTCTTTGATTAGGTATGGTGGTTCACAACAGACTGATGCGTTTATGACATAGTTGTGATTTGAGAGCATTTTTCTGAGTATTACCTTTAATTTCACCCATTTGTTCCCCTTGTGATGCTCTCTTCATTCTCAGGTTGAAATTTCCTGTTTCCAAGGCACCAATGGTGTACTACACAGTGTGCCAGAAAAAAATGTTGGAATTTTGTAAGCTTGGGTATCACATATGGCTCAACACTAGACGAAGGCAGCTACATGGAGCAAATGCTCAATTCTGTGCCAGAAAATGCTCTTTTTACTTCACTGGGACTTTCAAAGAACAAATGCCATCTGTGTGAAATAAAATGCTATTGAAGGATTTAATAGAATTACTCATAATGGTTATATCTTAATGATCATGTTGAATTGATCTGTTTCGAAATTTATTCAGGATTAAAACATCCTGCTAGACTATTGTTGCTGCTGCCGTGTCTCCAGATTTTTCTTCATGTGGCTATTACTTTTGATATGACAATAGGAACAATATCATAAACAGAAGGGTGAAAATGCTTGTGAGAGTCTCAGAGAAAGAAGAGCAGTGAGTAGCATTGTGGCATCAAGGCTTAAGACAGAGACAGCAGGGAGTTGAAGCAGAGAGAAAAAAGAATCCCGAAGAGTACGGGTCGGCAGTAGAGATCACAGTGTTAAGGGATAATTTAGGGCAGGAGGGTAAAATTTTGTTCTGAACAAGATGCATGTTCTGAACTCAGGGCTGAGGCCACCATTGTTTTGTAAAAAGTTTTCTTTTTAATTTTCCAAGTCATATTTAATTTCATCATTCATCCTGTGATTCATTCAGCGTATATTTAACATGTGTTTGTTATATCACTCAGGTCTGTTTTAGACATTAGCGATATATTGTCAAAACAAAATATTTTCAAAAATATCTTCCTTCATAGAGTTTTCATTCTGGTCTGTAAAATTGGTATGTGATAGAACAGGTTGCCATGAGTACTAATATGATGCATGCAAAATACTTAGCAAAGAGCAAAACAGATAAATATTAATCTCTAAATAAGTGTAATGTTATTTTTGGAGAATGATGCCATTAGTGCTATATCAGAAAGCTGAAAACTCAAATATGAAAACCACTTGCAAAAGCTTACCATTTAATATTTAAAAAAAATTTTTTTAATTGAAGTTAAAGTTTACATACAGTAAAACATCATATAACTCTTAAGTCTCTATTAAGATGAGTTTTGGCACATGTATACACCATGCAACTAATCACGAAATCAGGATATAGAAAATTTCTATCACTAGAGAGTTTCTCTATGACTCCTTTCTGTCAAACTCTTCTCTGCATAGGCAATCTTTGTTTTTATCTCTATTCCATTGATTAATCTGGCCTATTCCTTAACCTCATAAAAATGGCATCATATAGTATGCACGCTTTTGTCTTTTGCTTCTTATGTTCCCTATAATATTATCGAGATCCACCCATGTTGTTGATGTATCCATAGTTCATTGCTGTGTGAACTATAGTATTACATTTTTTGAATATATTACAATTTATCCACTATCTTGTTAATATACATTTGGTAGTTTCCAGTCTTTGGTTAGTATATAAAGCTCTCTAAGCTAAGAAAGTGATAGCAAGCATCAGGCTTTGGGGGCAGAATTGTTGGCAGGATGCACTGAGTTTTTATCATAAAGGGAGGTGATATTTAAGTGGAAACCTCCTGATTTTCCTTTCTTTTTATTTTTTCTTTTCTTCCCTTCTTTACCCTTCCTCTTTTTTCACTTTCACTCCCCTCACCTGCTCTTTGGATTGTCTTCTCTTTTCCGTTCATTCCTTGCTTCTTTCTCTCCTCTCTCTTTCTCTCTCCATTCTACATTCCCTCTCTACTTCTCTCTCCCTAACCATACCTCCTTCAGAAATGCTTATTAATCATATATAATGCAAAAGGCACAAAGAATTCACAGACAAATACTATATTTTAAGTTTCATATTGGCATAGCCAATATTCATATTAAGAATCTGGCAAAGTGCTCCTAAATATATGGTCAAAGCATAAATTAAAAAATAAATGTTCCCTTCATCTCAGTTTCTTTTTCCTTCTTTTCAATAAACATTTATCAAATGTCTTCCAGGTGTCAGGCACTGTTCCATGGCACTGATATCTCAATCAAATGGGAAAGGCAAGGATATAAAAAGAGAATTATAAACTAAATTTTGAATATTTACTAGGAGGACTAAATAATAATAAGGAATCTAGAAGAATCTTTACAGATATAAAAAAAGAGGGAAAGAAGGGACCAGAATTCATACAGAACCTCAACTGGATTCTTTGTTTTTTTTTTAGCTCATTTAATCTTCACCACTCCCTGAAGTAATTACTGTTACCCTCACTTTAGATGTGAGAAAAAGAGACTCCAAGATTAATTTACTCTGTTCAATGAGAATTCACATTCATCAAATGTCAAAGACTACTTCCTTACACTACTTTGTGTTTAGAAGGCTCAGTACAAATTTATATCAGAAGCTAATGATGATGATCATATCTACAACAACGATAATAACAATAATAATACTAATGCGAAAGAAGGAGGAAGACTGGAACAACAACGCGTGCGAGAAGATCAAGAACAAGATTTGCTAACAGGTATAGCACACACCAAATGGCAGTTCTAAGTATTAAATACAGTAAATCATTTAATTCTTACAATCCTACAATAATGTAGCATGTAGGATGAAAGGTGATAAAATTAGGATATGTCCAGTTTTGGAAAAAAATTAATGATAAGTACTTCAATTTTTGTCCCCCCGGAATGAAGAATTAATGAACATTTACAACTTATCAAACTCACCAGCAAATATTTAAAAATAACCTTTATATAGAATACAAGAAAACACGTGTATGGTAAGAATCACATTATTCAAGTTAATAAAGTCTATTCTCAATGGATACTTAAAAAAAATTGAACTATCTAAAATCAAATCAATGATGAAATCCATTCTAGGCTTTTCCTACAAATCTTATAATTGACCAAGATGACATAGTGTTTCCCTGAGCTTGACTAAACTTTTGGAAAGGCTTCTTTGTACCTCTAGGCCCTGATGTCCCTCTCTCTCCTACCCCTACAGAATCCAGATGGCCTAGAGAGCCTCTCTTTTCTTAGAGAATTTGCTTTAGAAAACTTGTAATTGTAAATCCTTTCTTTGCCTCCTCGAGATATAAATCTCTTTTAAAAGCCTCTTCCCAAGTTTACACTCCAGGATTGTTTTTCTCAAGGACCTGGGAGGCATCCCTTTGAAATGTAATCATCAAGGAGACAGGCTCCCATCTCCCAGCCTCTGGGAAGGTAGGAACATAATGAACTTCAGCGGACCAGAGGCTAACTCTAAATTGTACAACTACCTTTCTCATGAAGATATGAGAAAGTTCACTTTGTCTTTGGGTAGGGCCAATCAGCAAACACAGATGGTCTTTATCCCTGTAGCACAGCTTTTAAAACTCTCTGGTGTTTTGTTTCAGCAGCATTGAGTTCAGACTGCATTCTGAACTCTATCTTCCACTGTAATAGCCTAGAATGAAGTCTTTCTTACCTATTTAACTTTGTCCAGTGCAATTTTTGCTTTGACATAATTTATAATCCCCTAAACTCCGAAGATAGTGACATTTTGGAGAGTAAGCCACGGGATTCAATTTAATCCAAAAATTCCAAATTCCGACAATTTACCTAATGCTCTTAAGTAGCAGATTGATTATCCCAAAACGAGATCAATTTAAGTAGCTAGTAAGAGGCTATGTAAGTATAAAATAAGCTTGATAAGGACCTATAAATTCATTATTTGCTTCTTTAACAATTTATATATTAGCTTCAAAAATGACTTTCAATTTTTCACTCGTATGGACCTTTCTAATCTAACTCTTGCATTAAAATATGACATTACATTTTTCCAATGAGAGTATTACTATCAGTATGCATAAGAACCCTGCGATAATAGGTTTTTATTAGACCCTACCTATAATTGAAGAAAATACGCTTAACAAAGCTGATGACATTCTGTACATATAATTCTTAGATGAGCTCATATTTCATATTCATCAACATTGTGCAATATTAACAACATTTATATTATTTTTTCTTTGACTACAGATAGTATTTAATGACAGTTACAAGAATTATACTACTTAAAAATTACATTGTGTTAAAGTCAGATATCCTGCAGGAAAAAAAATCTGTAAAGTATAGTAACGATAATTCTACATTGTGATTTATCATTCGTAATACCATCAAAGCCATAATTTTATCGGTTTTCTTTAGCCTTTGAAATTATTTTCTTCTAAAGAAAATATGAATAGAAGGATTTCACAAATTTTGACACACTTTTTCCTATGATTCTTATATTTAGCTCTAAATTGCAATAATTTTAGCAACTTTCACATTCTTAACATGCTTAGCATCAGCATCAGGTTTTAGAACACATGAAATTCTTCCCAATAACATGTTTAATTAATTTATCCAATCTTAAACAAACCAATCTTTATTTCTCAGCTTGATTATAATAAAAACGGTCTATATTTTTCCACCTTCCTGTGGATTCAAGAAGATTCAAAAGCAAGACTAGACATTAGCAAGGGAGAGAGCCATGAGAATAAGAAATTTAGCTTAGCACAAATGAGAAGAAGGTGAATTTTCCTCTTCACTGTTCCATAACCTACAAGTTCTCGGTTCTCTATCCCATAGACACCAAAGATGAAGGTGAGAAAGAACTTTATTATTCTATAAACAACAAAAAAATCCTCTTGGGTAAAAGTTTTGAAATATCATCTCTGTGCTTAAGATAGAAAGTCTAATACTCTCACTCATCTGCCTTCTCTCTTGCCTCTTAATAATTATAAAGATAATGGTTCTGTTATTCACTCAAAGATGAAGCCTGAAAACTTAGGCTCAACTTTCTCACTTTCCTTTTTCTTGAAATCCTTTTTGCTCTCCACTTTATCTACCTAGCCCATTAATCACCATCTCCTATCAATTTCAGAATACTGTATTTGAATCAAGGATTTTATACACAGATAAATATACTCAGGATAAGTATGGTAGGCAATTGGTTTAACTTAGGTGTCTCTACTTTTCTTCAAATGGATATTTTCTAATGAAGTTGTGATGTTACTCTTTACCTTTAATATGAGTTCCTTTTAAATGTTTGGATTCCCCTTGGGGCAAACACTGACTTGCAGGTACAATGTTCAGCAATCCTCCTTAGTGCTTTCTCTGACAGCTCTGTGCAGAACCGCAGTAAACAGAATTGTGAGTCATAAATCAGTTAGCTATAAAGAACTATGAAGTGAGATGTCAGCCTCTGTCTTGTTTCCCAATGTTGGCAGCTTTCCTATCCTGAGACCAACATCATCTAACATTCACCCATAAGCCCTGCTCTAGTCCAGGTCCAGGAACACTCCAGACCTTGATCCTCATGGATTTCTTAAGTTCTAGCCGACTAGCTTCTAACTAGGAATCAATAAAGTTACCTAGAAGCCCTCGTGAGCTATTTTCAATATTTCAAAATACATAATGTGCAATTATCATTTATCTATAAAGCCTCATTTACCTGTAGGCTAAATAGTGTCAAATGTCTTTGCATTTAATTGAAATTATATCAGTTGTGTGTACTTCCATATTACCTCAGACTTTACTCTAGAGGAATACTAATTTTGGTTTTGGATGTTTACTTGATGACCTTGTCTCTCTCAGGATAATAGTGTTAAATCTGGCTCGTTCATTTGACAGATAGTTGATAAATAATTAATATAGTCCAGATCTTGTACTGGACCCTGGGGATAAAGAAAACAGATTTCATGTTGCTTTCAGTCTGCACCTAATCTGATTGGAGAGGGAGGTGATCCAACAATATGACACAAAGTGATGAGTATATCAACAGTTCTTTTAGAACATAGAGAATAGACAGCTAACTCAGAATGAGCAGAGACTGGGAGTAACATACGGCAATATGCCTCTTTGCTTCCATTTGTCTTTGAAGGAAAGAGTCTTGTAGCTATTTCTGATCTCAACTTGGCCTTCTTGTCTTTAATTGTGCATCTCTTCAATGCCTTTCCTACTCCTTCGACTGGTTTTTTTTGCTATTCATATCCTCCCTCCAGAGGAGTTGTTCCAGACAAGAGTTTTTTCTCCTCTTACGTGACTTTACCCTATTTTTGCACCTATTGAAAAGTAGTCCTGTCGATGTGATCTCAGCTATTTTCTTTGTCTACCAAGGTAGAATCCTTTCAGAGATTATCCCCAGATGTATGTTTGGTCTCTGAACTTTTGGGCTACTGTGTGGCTTAGGAGTTAATAGTCCAAGTACCTTTTCAGAGGTTTGGTCTTCTCAGAAGAGGAAAAAATCTTGTTACCTCCTAACATTTCTATCAAAGAAAGACACTGACTGCCTTCCTAAATTCAAAGATTGTAGTTCCAGGGTTCTCATTCCTTTATGTCCAGTATGGTTGTGAGAAAAATAGAAGGAAGAATAGCCATCCCATTTCCATATCCACCAAATCGTCCTTTTCTAATAAGTATAGGTTTTCCTCTAACTAAATAACATTTCATCAAACTATATATGAAACATCCCTACAAACATTCTAATCTACTCCACCCAAAGGTAGTGGGTATTATATTAAATTTCTCATAAAATACTTCTTTTATTGTCACAGTTTTTGGATACAGAGCATATATATCTTTGAATAAAACAGAATCATTCAAAAGTAAATATAGCCAATCTGATAGGAGAAAAAAAATCACTGTGACATTATGCAGAACCCAAGATAAAAAAAGCGAGAGAACAGCAAAAATTTTAATAATTACATGTTTATTGAATTTTACTTTAACCACCTAATTGATATTTCATTATCAATTCATATTGCAGATAGTTATATGACAGCTTCAAATAGTTACCAAAAAAGAAAGATAAAGAAAGGCACTTATTGCTTGTTAGTGAGATTATTGTTTTTATAAGTTGCAAGAAAAGTTCCTTTCATGGACTGTGTCTTTGAAAGTAAGCATTAAATAGTGTGTTCTGTGGATTCAGCTTGACATGGTTCCCCATGGACTTCAGGGCATGACATCTCCTTTATTAGCTCAATAGCTAAACTCCTGGAACATTAGCTTTGTGTGCTGGAGGATGAGAGAATTCGTGGCTGGAGGATATCTTTCTAATTTACTTGAGATTTCCTGATAACTTTGCCTTTCTGGTTTTTGGCATCAGTGATCTAAACCAACAGATCAATTGGGGACAGAAACATGCACTCGTCAAGTTCTTTCCAAAAGTGAGTCTGAGATCTAATGCTGCTTCCCAAGAACTGCTGTTGCTTTTCCTATTCAAGGCCACCCCTTTGGGAATCATTGCAATAGACTGACTGGTTCACAGATATGGAGCAAAATGACTGTGCAGTGGTAAAGTCATGGTGGTACCATACAGTAAGTCAAGAAAATAAATACCTCTTTTGGCATTTAATAAAATAGTTTTAAACCTCATAGTGAATAGAAATAGTGGATAGGGGCTGGCCCCGTGGCATAGGGGTTAAGTGTGCACGCTCCGCAGCTGGCGGCCCGGGTTTGGATCCTGGGCATGCACCGATGCACGCGTGTCAGGCCATGCTGTGGAGGCATCCCATATAAAGTGGAGGAAGATAGGCACAGATGTTAGCCCGGGGCCAGTCTTCCTCAGTAAAAAAGAGGAGGATTGGCACGGATGTTAGCTCAGGGCTGATCTTCCTCCAAAAAAAAAAAAAAAGAAAAGAAATAGTGGATAATACCACACTGTGTTCTTTCCCTGTTATATGTAATAGTTATGTCATTCTCCAAACTTAAAAGAATAATCACCATCATAAAAGTTTATGTTTAATGGTTTCTAGCACAGATTGATTAAAAGAAGCTAAGATATCAATCTGAAAATTCATTGAGACACTAGCCATTTTTTATTTAAAACTATATGCACCAATACTCATATATTCCATACACATGTTGGATTGCATGGTATGTGTTTAACAAGGGTTTTTGCCCATCCAAACCAAAGTTAAAAGTGAAGGAGACAGACCCATTGAAGCAATTTGAAAATGAGAAAAATAAGATTATGCGGAGATAGAAAAAGAAAAATTTTAGAGCAAGTTTCCATTTTATCCATCTCTATGTGACCACTAAAGTCAAATCCCCATCACCCCTTTACTAGACAACTCTAAGTGGTCTCCCTGCTTCCGTTATGTGCCCATGTAATGCATTTCCCACCTGGGGGTCTGAGTTGTCTTTGTGAAAATCAATCAGGTTATGTTACATCCCTCCTTAAGTTACCATTGCTTTCCATAGAGTATCCCACTCCTCTATTGGCTCCCCGGCTCTACAGCCTCTTCTCTTGGCCCCATCTCTATAATCTCGTCTCTGATTACTCCTCCAATTACTCTCTATAATCCAGATAAACTGAATTTCTCTCTGTTTCTTTAACTCTCCTAGCTCACTCTCACTTCTGTGTCTTAGCATCTCTTGTATCCTTTGCATAGACCCTTTTTCTTCTGGATTGTTTGTCATTCTCTGTTCAGATCAAATCACCAAAGACGCCTTCCCCTCCTGACCCTCATATAGGTCTCCTATGCTAATCAGTTTCTATCACATTATCCTGTTTTATTTTCTTCAGAATATTTGTCACTATATTATTTTTATTTGTAGTCTATCTCTACTCACCTTTCGAAAGTTTTATGACGGTTCATTGCGTTATTCCCAAAGTCTAGAGCAATAGTTGAAACATAGCATATGCACAATGACAAGTTGCTGAATGATAAATGTAAGCTTCTTTCATTTGGACCCAATGGTCTTATTCTAAAAGTTAGGTCAAATTGCATCATATCAGTTACTTGTAGATTCTATTCTCAGGTTCTGTGACATCAAAGAGTCTTCATGACTTACGTCTATTTCCCAATCCTGGAAGAACTCCACACTAGATTTTGAATTATGTGATGGGGATAATTGTCTATGAGAATGCTATGACTTATAAGATGCCCCTATAATGCATTTGGGAATAAGTTAGGGTATAAATATAATATTTAAAATTAAAAGTAATCCATAGACATATGGATAGCATCCCTGTCATCTCTTTCCAACAAGCTGTGCATTTTATATGTGTAAGTTTATATGACTTAATTCTAGGTTATTTTTTTTTAATCAATTTCTGGCCCTTTCTATAGTTGTATCATCATGAAAACAGCAAGATCCTTCAATAACAAATGGAATATCTTTATATCCTCCATTTTGTTCAACAGTGTATACATACACACACATACACACACCTGAGAACAGTATTTGCAATAAACTTAGCTCATTTGAGATTGTTATTGTATGTAAATTTGTGATAAACAATGTATATAATTGAGAAATCAGTATTCTCAAAGAAACTCTGTTCTAGGCATAATCCACAGTATAAAAACCAAAAATATAAGCTCTCTGAGATAGGAAAACAAGAGATCAAAAATACGTCTTCTTTTTAAAAGAGATTCAGCTCTAATTTAAGGAAACTATAACGTAGATCATACAGAATTGAAAGTATATTTAAAAGTCAAGTGTGGTGCTTTAAATGTATCCCTTTGTGCAGATAAGAAAACCAAATTTACAAGCTTTTAAACTAGACAATGAGCTTTGGTTAACCGAAAATCAAATTGAAACAAAGTTCTCAAGTAAGACTGAATTTAATTATACTCTGTTCTCCATCACAAGTGACAGATTTTTTTATTATATTTTCCTGACATTGAATGAAATAAAAAAAAAAGTCTCATTGTCGCATTGTTTTATTGCAAAGCCTCTTTCTATCCATCTAAATTATACCTTTATATTTATATGGAAGTCAAAGTTTGAATAACATGTTTGAGTTAATTATAGAACACCATAAAAGAAATCTCAGCTAGCTAGGGGATGAATTGTACTTAATTTTAATCTCTTCAGAAATAGTTAAATCCAAAATGAACTTTTAAGATTTTGGAATTTTATTATCATTATTATTCCTCTATTACCTCCTAGTTTTTGTTGTCATTGCTTTTTCTTTTCTAAAATCCATACACACTACAGGGGAGATTTGTATTTTTGAACAGGCTATTTCAATTTGTACTCTCCTTTGTGCAGATGTTAACATGAAACTGAAATAAAATAAAAGTGCTTCTAATAATTTCTCATTCTAAATATAACATATAATTCTAAATATCAATTTACTATGCAAATTTGTAGGTACTCACTGAATTAAATACCCATTGAATTAAATTTTGGTGGTGGGAGGGAGAAAAAAGAAACAAAACAAAACTGACTGCATGTCATAATGGGTCTATATAATTTTATAATATGCAATATTTTACCTATAGCTACTAGAGATAGAATACCATCATATAAGGAATGCACAGTCTGTTGGCAGAAAGAAGAGAGGTGTTTATGATATAATATAAGCACTATGATAGGAACAAATTTAAAGTTTGTACATGGAAGGCTTCTTGGAATTTAAATTGATGCTTAAAAAATTGTGGCAGCCCAGTGGTGTAGTTGTTGAGTTCGCGTGCTCTGCTTCGGTGGCCCCAGGGTTCAGAGGATCGCAGGTTTGGATCCCAGGCACGGACTTATGCACCACTTAACAGGCCTTGCTGTGACAGGCATTCCACGTATAAAATGGAGGAAGATGAGCACAGATATTAGCTCAGGGCCAATCTGCCTCAGTAAAAAGAGGAGGATTGGCAACAGGTGTTAGCTCAGGGCTAATCTTCCTCACCCAAAAGGAAAATAATAATAATAATAATTAAAAGTTATATAGTTCTCATATCAGAACAACAGAATTTTCAAAGACCTTGGATGTGAGACGTATTTGAAGAGTAAGAAAAAATTCTGTATGGCTAGAATGCAGCATATGAAGAGAGGTCCCTGGCAATCTGTGTTTACTGGCAAGGAACTCTGTATCAACTCCTTTGCTCATTTCCCTTCCTTCCTAACACCTGGAAATAACTCAATTCTGATAAAAAGTTATATCTCTATCTCTGTAAGTCTCCAATATTTCCTCTCTCTCCTCTCAGTCTCACCTGATCCTTGTTTCTTATTTCACTGAGAAAATAGCAGAAATCAGATGAGAACTTTTATTTTCCTGCCCTCTACCCTCAACCAAATCTCAAAATCTATCAACCTACCTACATACTCAACCACACATCTGTCTTTCCTCCTGTTGAAGTCAAGGAATCAGGTGCCTAAGACCAACTCCTCTACTTCATGGTCTGGGTTTCATCCCCTTTCTGGACATCTGGACTCCTGGACATCTACTTTGCAGTTAGCTTCACTCTTTCTCTCCAGGGTTGTTGGTTTTTTTATTTTTTCCTCTCTACTGTAATGTTCACATCAGAATATAGATATTATGTAATGTCGCTCACCTCAGAAGGAACCTCGTCTGACTCTGCAATCCACTCTAGTGTTCCATTTCTCTGCCCTTATTTGTAGAAACACACACACACACAAACACATTCTCTGAAGGGTGCTCTATATTCATTATCTCACTTAGTCTTCTCCCACTCTTTTTAAACTCCCACCCAAAAAGCTTTGTTCCCATTACTTTACAGAAAATTCTCTTGTCAACGCCATTAATTGCCTCCAGATTGCCAAATCCAATAGTCTTTTTTTTCCAGTCCCTGATAAACTCCTCAGCTTCTGATACATTTGATCACTATCTCCTTCTTATTTTCTTTACTCAGCAACAAAGACGTCATCCTCTTTCTCTTCCTCTCTCAGTGAACACGTTTTAGTCTCTTTTTCTTGTTCTTCCTCATGTTTTTCAGCCTCCAAATAATGGAGTGGCCTAGTACTGAGTCTTCAACTAGAGTCTGTATCTACATACCACATCTACACTTCAAGCACCTCACATCACCTCCTTTACTACAATCTCAGTCCAAGCCACCATCACCTCTCACCTGGTTTGCTGCTTTAGCCTCTCTTTTCACTACATCCCCAAGGGTCTCCTTCTATTTTAGCATGTGCCTACTTGAAGGCATTTGGTTTCTGTTCCTGGAATATTCTTAGCTGGGTGTTCGGATATCACTTCTTTCACATCTCTGATCAAAAGTCACCATGTCAGAGAGATCTTGGTTCAACATACTACCTAAAATAGCCATTCTCTCCCCTTATCCTGCTTTGTTTTCTTTCTAGAACTTGTCATGACCTGATGTCATTATTCATTTGTTGTTTTCCACCGATATTCACTAGAATGCAGAGCAGCACAAGAGCAGTCTTTGTTTTGTTTTCTGCTATATTCCCAGAGCTTGGAACTCTGCCTAGGACAGACTGCCACTGAGAAATTATTAAATTATTATCCAAGTCTCATAAAATGGGATCCAGGGGAGGGGAAGATGATCTGGTACTCCAAAAGAGGTGGGGAAAAAGAGAAAATAAAACTGAGAGTGAAACAGCCTTTTCACATAGTTGAGTTTAGTGTGTTGGTATTCTAATGAAGTATTCAAAAATTCATAGTTCTTTCTTAGAAACTATGTTGGATTTTCCTATTTGTCTTTTGCTAAACTGAGTTTTCTTCAACTGCAGCAGAGATGGCAGATGGGACCTTTCTATTTCTGAAAATAAACATATTCTTGATGGTTAAGTGTTTTAGGCATAAAATGTAACCTCTTCAATACCTATTTCCCTAAATCCCCATCCTTCCCCCAATACACACACATACTCACACACAAACACACAATCCCTCACAATCCCAACACTCTGACATACACCCAACATAAATGTCTGAAAATGTTGTGAATCACTTGATGACAAGGTTCAAGCACTCATATTAAATCTCTTGCGTCATTACCATCACCAGACAGGCCTTGCTTCCTTTGTATTATAAGAAAGGGTCAGTTGCTTAACTTCAGTGGGTTTTAAAACAAGTCAAATTATTTCAGATCTTACATTTAAAAATTAATATTTGAGGCAGCAAATTCAGTTTTAATATTCAATAAATACTGAAAACTAAATCCATCTTTGTAGGCCCAAACAAGTTTGCCACTAACATGCAATGCGGATGGGAGTTCAAACAAGGGATCCAAGAGATATATCTATGGCATAGTTTTTTTTTTTTTTTAGGTAGAAGGTTGACTGCCTGGCAGTAGTCATTTTCCTACCATCAATCAAAAAAATGAATTTATACTGTGTATCATGAATCTGTTCCAAATGTTCATTTTTAGAATTTCAAAACCATATGTACTCAGGAATCATCCTTTAAGACTGGGAATAATAGGGTGGAGAGACAAATAAACAGAAATGAGATGCAGAAGTGGTCAGAGCGTATATTATCTGGACCAGGGTAGTTTTGACTACATTCAGTGGTTTCTTTTAAAGACATAATACAAGCAGGTCCATGCACATTTTTTAAATGAGAAAAACAATCTAACTACAGTACAGAAATTTGCGGAAATAGAAAAAAATACATTAATTTCAAATAATGACATAAACATTCTTATTGTTTTAGGATAATTAATTGCAAATTTTCTTTTTTTTCCATGCATTTTAAAAACATATAACTTATGTTTCCTCTTATCATGCCAATGTCAGGATAATATATCAAAATACCTTTCTCTGGATCACACTTACCTACTCATTTTAGGACCTCTAGTCTCTTCAAATCTCCTCCCATCTTTGTTTTATTTTCCCCAGGAAATGTCTCAAATGTATTTATGAAATTGTCTTCTTGCTTCCATTTGGTTTCTATCATTTTCTTCCTCACCAGTATTGGCTCATAATTTTGATCCCTTCTGAGACTGCCTGTGCCAGTGTTCTTTCCATTCTCATGGCTTCTGAAGCCTGCCTCAGGCACTAATAAAGTTGAGATGCTGCTGTGATGTCCTCTCGATATACCTCTCCCAGGGACAATTCCCTCTCACAGCTCAGAGAGAGTCTATTTCATATTCCAATGAGCACCAATAGTAACTCTAAGTGGAAACGTAATGTCCTGGTCATCACCACTGCTACCACACTCTTCTAAATGTGAAGGTGTTCTCTCAATGCCTCATTAGAGGATTTTCTGATACTCCTGCTTTATGGTAGCATCTTTCCATTTGGACTCGGGCACAAGTTTCTTCAGGATAGAGTAGTTGATATTTCAAGGAACTTAGCCCCTCACATAAATAAATTCTTGATAGATCTGGTATGGCAGTTCTACTGTCATGTATCAGGTTGCAGTATTTTAATGTGTATAGAATAGATTTTCAAATTTAGGTGCTTGCTAAAGATAGTTAAGATCATAGTATCATAAGCAATGTTTTTACTTAGCATTACATAATTAGCATCTTTCATGAGTCTCCATTTGAATGTAACATTTTAATAGTCAATATATGTATTTGAGAGGATTCAGTGCAAAGATAGGGGTATCTGATCCAAAGAATTCTCTCTCCTGATGTAGAAATATTACTTCATGCATATGGTAGGAGAAAGGAGTAACATAATAAATATTTTGGTGTTAGCATTCTGTAATGGAATTAAACAATGTAGTAGTACAGCTAGAAACACAAGCCAGAATTTTCCCCATCTTAGTATTAGACTAGAACTTCATGTTCCAAGTTTCTGACTCATGACTAATATTCCCCATTTACCTCTCTCTTCAAGTACAATAACATGTTGTTTCAGTAGATCTGGCCCACGATTTCCTTGTACAGCCTGTTCACTTCAACAAACATTTATTGGACTACATTCTGCATCAAGTACTGTGTTAGATGTTAAGGGTACAAAGGATGAACAAGACATGGTCCCTGCTCTGAGCCACATGGCTCCAATTTTCTCTGGAAACTGCACATCCACATCCATCACTTCTATCTACTGACTTTCCTGCAGATAAGGAAAAAGAAATCTAAGAGAAAGGAGAATAAAACCAAAGAGAATCAATTAAATATTCCTCAGGGATGCTCTCGTGAATAGAAACAACAGGAAGATCAAACAACATCAGAAGTCTAACATGTTACCTGAGTGCACTGCTGTTCTATCTATACATCATTTTAAGATGCCTTTTTATATCTATTTTATATCAAATCTAAAATGCACACAATAAGAGCCTTTTATAAAAATATTTCCTTCAACCAATGGAATAAATATCTTTGGCTTGAACTAACAAGAGGCCTTTGAACCCCCAAAGAGAGTTTCTAGAGCTTTCAATTAATCAGTGGAAGCATTTAAAGTCAATTTTGCCAGGGAGGGGGTGGCAAGAGTAATCTCTCATTCACAGGATTCGTCTGCACTCAATAGAGTAAAAACTATTATTCCCCAAATTTTGTCTCTGAAACAGAAGGAATAAGGATTTGTATTTTTGAAATAGATTCCTTATGCCAATAAATCCTGATCTTTTCTCCTTATGTATGTAAGAATCCTATTTAAAACCACAAAAGAACATCTAGTCAGCAAGGAACAGTTAAATGTATGTCATTACAATACTTATAAATTCACCACAGCTAGGAGAATTAATTCTTAAGATCAGCAAAGTCAAACTAAACAAACAGAGCCTGTCAACTGACTAACTCCTCAGGGAACCAGTCTCCATTAGCTAGTGAATGTTATCAGGGATTATCAAAGCCATTGTCAAGAAAATGTGAACTTGTGGCTTCTTATGTCTAGAGAGATCATGAAATGTATGCAAATTGCAAAGAGAAAATAGTTAGCTTGATGCTTTTCTTAATTTTGCTTTGTACTATAACCGGTATTATCTATACATTAATGAGCAACCTGAATATTAATGACCATAAACGTTCAAATACATTGGAAAGCAAATGAATAATAAAGTTATAGATAATGAATAATTAATTATATTATAGTTGTACCCTCTCATACAATAATATAGGTACATGTGTTCACAAAATACAACATAGATGACTTTAAAAATGCACATTTCTTAAAACATGAATTGCAAGACTGATGCTTAAAAACATATTACTTATATCAATACAATAAATAATATATTTTAATCTGATATTTTTTCTTTCTTCATGGGGAAAATAGTACAGTTATAAAAATCAGAAACTATAGTTTTGAATCTAGTATATTGGGAGAATATGGGGAATATTAAGATATTTATGTGGACACAAATAAGTGATTCAAAATTACACCGAAATTCAAATTGGGAATTAGAGACAAAGAATGGAGAATATTGTATGCACTTGTGTGTGTTCTTTGTTCTAATTTAGATTGCTTATATTTCAACTTAACACAGTAAATTATTCAGTATGAGCCATGACCTATGTTATGTCCCAGAGATAATGGAATGATGACTACTGCATAGTTTCTGCCTGTAAGTAGCTTGAAATCTAGTAATGGTGTAAGGAAGCACATAATTAAAAACAAAATGGGCATCATAAAATAGATTTTTTAAAGGGTTAAGAGTTTTCAAGGACAGAGCAGATAGACTTCTGTCAGGAACAGTCAGGAGAAGGTTCAGTGAAAGTGATTAAGGAGAATTTGGTTTATATAGTAGGAAACAGAATTATACTTTACTATATAAGCACAATATAAGCTTATATATAATTTGTAGCAAAGCACATTGTTAAAAAAGAATAGTATGATTGTGTAGAAGTCTTTTCAATATGGGCAACACAAAATATTGTCCTTATTGCAGAGAAGAGGGAATCCTTCCGCTCTTCTACCTCCATCTCTGCCCACCCATGTCTTGGTAAATTCCCTTGGGAAGAGAAGATGTTAATCTTATTCCTCAGACTCCAAAACACTGTAATTGCTCCTCATTAGGGTGAAAGCTCTCCATGAGGGCAGGGATTTCTTGAAGGTTTTATTTATTGATGTGTGCCTAGATCCTAGAACAGTGCTTGGTATATAATAGATGTTTTATAAATGTGTGTTTAATGAATGAAAAGACACTCAAAATGGTGGCTATTATATGTTTTTAAGTGGTTGTTTCCATCCACCAGACTCTGTGCTGTTTGAAGGTAGGAACTAGCTCTTAACTGACTTTTATAAACAGATAGATGTAATGGGCAATGTTTAATGTTTTGGAATGAATGTATGTCAGAAAAAAATATTAATGCAGAGCCCTACAATCTACATGAAAAGGGCAAATGTCCTGGTATTTCAAATAGAATAAATATAAGTCAATGAGCTATCAAACACTTAAAGGCAGTCAAATAGGTTTTGACCTTTTCAATTTCATTCATCCTTTAACTGGAAGGCATTATTAGCGCTTAAATTACAATGCTTGTGTAAATGAATTTCAGTTCAACTAGTTATCTTTGAGAGAAAATGAAATGTGTCCAGTGTAGCTTATCCAATTATGTAGAAGAAAACCAGAATTTGTCACAAAGGAGAAGATGATGATGCCAACATATTGTCATTCTGATCAGGAAAAGGAATTGAAAATACAACAATAAATTGCACTTTCATGTGTTTATATGGGAACACTCCAAAAGAAAAAATTCTGAGCAACACAAAAGGAATTTCACCTTTGCCATCTGCAGGATGAAGCAAAGGATTTTGAATAATTTCTTTCCCCAGATTTGTAGCAAAGATTTCTCTGGAAATTTGACCTTTATCATATGACTATCTACTTCAAACATTTCCCTTTTTTTACTTTCTTCCTAATTTATGTGCCAAACGAGAAAAGTAATTTCCATTACATTATGAACAGGTCATCCCTCCCTTACTGCATTTCCTCAGGGTCAACACAATCGTAAGCAGTAATGGATATCCACTACAGTTGAGGTGGTAGAAGAGCCTGCTCAAATTGAAATAAAAACCTATCTAAAAAGTTATGCCTATAGCTTTAGTATCATCAATGGTTCTGGTAATCAGATATAATGTGTTAGAAATCTACAGAGATTATAAATCAGATTTTTTCCCACTAATAGAAACTTTCTAAAATATCCTCTTTAGCAAATTATTAGCTTAAGAAGTGGCAGAGATGATATTTTTCACAGAGTTGAAAAGAGAATGTTTCTGGTACAAAGCAATTTTTAAGCTAAAAGAGATAACTTATCCTTAGGCAAGACCCATTAAAATATTTTGATTTTTTTTTTGTGTGAATTCTCATAGACTTGGGGTATACGCAAAACTCTTGCTTTATTATATACGTGTGACTAACTGGTGGGTTAGTTCTGCCTTTCTAATTTTCTTCCTATCTAATTACCTATGTAATGGTTAGAAAGGGACTAGGTTATTGTCAAGCAGAATGTTTAATTAACTAAAGATGAATCTAGTTCTGGAAATCTAATATGGTTAAGAATCAAAATCTAAATGCTAATAAATAATGCCTTTATGTCACTAAGTAGAACTCAAAAAATCAGAATCTATGTAATATTTGACTTCTTATGAACATGTAATAAGTGATTTGAAGGGTATTTATGTATTTCTTATTTGAAATTCTACTAGATTTGCCCAACTCATTGTGGGAGATCAGAATTGGCCACCTCAAAATGTGTCTCTTTACTCTAAGCCCATTCTTATCAAAGCTCTGAAAACCAAGTAAAAGTAGAAGTTACCCTTTGTAAGAAACATTTATGTTCGTAAGGGAAATCTCCATTTGTAAAAGTTTCTCCCTCTCTGTACCAGAAAGAAGGTAGGTTGACCTTATCTCTAGAAACTCTTATCAATGCAGAATGTGAGGATTTAAATCTCCATACTCGGGCCGGCCCCGTGGCTTAGCGGTTAAGTGCGTGCGCTCCGCTGCCGGCGGCCCGGGTTCGGATCCCGGGTGCGCACCGAGGCACCACTCCTCCAGCCATGCTGAGGCCGCGTCCCACATACAGCAACTAGAAGGATGTGCAGCTATGACAGACAACTATGTACTGGGGCTTTGGGGGAAAAATAAATAAATAAAATCTTTAAAAAAAAAAAATAAATAAAAAAAAATAAATCTCCATACTCTGTTTGCTGTGCTTTTCTGGTAATCTCCCATAGCTGACTCCCCCCACCCGCAACATCCTCCTTTGTCTTTACCTGAATATGCTATTGAAGGTGAGAATCTCCACCATTTTGTCAAGTTACCCAGTTTCCTGGGTTTCTCCCATGTATACGTACATATTATAAGCTTTGTTTGATTTTTTCCTGCTATTCGGTCTCATGTAAATTTAATTTGTAGCCCAGCCAGAAAGGATCTAGAGTGGGTAGAGGATAGTCTTCCTCCCCTTCATGATCTATACTGTAGAATTCTAATTTTTGCTTTGGTAACACTATAATAGTACTATTTTGCATTTATATAGGAATTTATAGTTACCAATCAACATGTACATCAATTATATTACTTATTCCAAATGACAACCTTCTAACAAAGGCAAATATTAGAAGTTAGGGAATCAAAACTGAAAAGGTTTAAGTGACTTGCTAAAATTTGCCAGTTTTAGCAAGATGGTCCCACTTCTCTGATCATTTCACTTTGTGTAAAATTTTAACATTAAAAATTCTATATGTTTATTTAACAAATCAATATTAGCTCAATATCCTTTGTTTTTTTGGTGCTGACTATGACAAAATTCACAAAAGGGTTTGAGAAATTTCTTCTCAAATTAACATAAGATGCATCACAAAGTACTTCAAGTGTGGTCAGATTTGGAAGGAAAAGCAGTAAAGCAGAATATTTGAACACAGGATCTGAGACCAGTGTGTCTTGGTTTGAACCCTGACTAGGCTGCTGACCATATGTTCTTGGATTATTTATTCTTTCTATTCTTCGGTTTTTTCATATGAATATGGGGAAAATTACACCTTCCTCAGAAGGCTGTGGAGTGGATGAATGAAGTAAAACATGTACAAAGTTCAGAAGAGTGCCCAGCTATTCCATATTTTAATCTAGTGAAAAGGAATGCAGGATAAAGAATGGTCCCCTGCCCATTTGGTATTGAGTCAGTGAATACGTATGTACATCTTTATCACAACGTATGTACATATGTATGAAGGAGGAAAGGAAAAGAAACAATTGCCAGCTGGGTAAGAGAAGTCAATGAGTTTCACAAGTGAGAGGTGAGAATTTTGGGGGAAAATGTCACCATTCACTAATATAGAACATCTATGACTGGCCCTGTGGGATGTTATTTGATGTTATGTGGAGAAACACTCCCTGTTCCCATACAGCAATCAATACGTCACATTTCCTATAATATTAAGTGATACACAAGGATCTAACAAACTGTAGAAAAAAACAGTTGTGCCAGCAGCAGAGTAGGGACTCAGTATTACAGGTAGTGACTGGGGAAATCTAGGTTATTCTGTTTTAGATTTTTAGATCTAGATTTACTATGTTGTAACATATGGGTATCATCTTAGGAATTTTACATGACTAATGTCCTTGCTGCTCAGTGTGAATTAAACATACTTTAGAAAAGAAAGTGATATTTTTCAGGAAATAATTTTTCCTATAAGCAGCTTATATGCAATTCTGTTTTCAAACAGCTAAGTTTCTATGACAAAGTTTCAGTGCTTACCCCGTAAGCAACTAAGAACCTGGAAGCAAGGCAGGTGGTTGGTACTCCACACGTTTAAAGCAAAACCAATATTGCAGGCTGGCAGACACTTTGATGTTAATGGCACATTAGATTGCTCCTCAGACCTTTATTATAGGGACTCCAAAGGTGCAGCCTCTGATAGGTGACAGACTTCCTGTGTTTTAAGGAGTGGAACCTTTACTCTCCCTCTGGGCTGTCAGGTTTCACAGTTGCATCTCCACGGCCTTGGTGGTTTGTTAGTGAATTCCAGGACAATATCTTTCTGCTATGACTAGAAAGAAGGGTGAATTAAGTGCCCTTGATAATAGCATAGCAGAAGAATACAATTTCATTTATTTTATAGTTTTCTTTTTTTATTATGATTAGGAATTCCCTTTCTAAATGTGTATGGTATGAGCATTTAAATGATATTCATAAATTTTTAAATAACTCATGAAGACAACTGATTTTTTTTCCTTTTAAGCTATATAATCTTTCACAATAAATTTTCCCTGTGAAATAAAATTCTAGTAAGTATATGTATAAATTATATTTCTAGCATTTCTTACTATCAAAATCAGCTAAGGACAACTCAGCTATGTTCTTTTTATTCCATTATGACTTCAATAGATTGTGATTTATTTTTTAATATTTACAGGTCTATCATATGTATTTTGTGATTGATTAATTAAGTGCTCTTACCTGAAACTGGACATGCTACTCTCACTTGATACTTGATCATAATGTTTTTTGTCTGTATTCAAAATAATGTGTGATCTTGGTAGCAATAGTAATAACAGTAAAAGGTACAAAAGTGTGCTAAGATGAAAGTTTCTTATTTAGTACATCCAATTCACTTTGAAAAGTCATCTGGTTTAATTTTTCATAAAAAATATGTGTGCATTTCTCTAAAGATGTATTCTTAGGAACATCTGAAAATAATGTATTCAAATTGAATTATTTCAAATAATAGAAAATGATACAACCTCACCTTACACTGATAAAGGACCAGCATTTGGGGGAAAAAAACTACAAGCAAAAAAAACTAAGCATTCGAACTGATTTTCACAAAGTGATAGACAACCCAAGATTAATAGGCCTAGTCCTTTAACCACCTCATATGGATGTTTATTGAAGAATGACTATACACCTAACACTGCACTTTCCACGCACACTCCATCAGTATGAATCACTCGCTGAGTCAGCATGCTGTTATGGTTTAAGTATCATGCTAAATGCAAAATAGGTACCAATCGGTGTCTTGTAAACAGTGGATGTAAGCATCAGGCCAGGATTGTGCTGACAGTTCTTGGGTACATAGTCAGAATTCTTGACAACTCATACATCAGTGCAGAGCTCCTGGCCAACACATGTTGTCCCCTCTACTTAATGCCCTACTCTTTCCCCTGTCCCATTAGTTGCTGGAGTTTTATCTCCCCTAATTTACCTCTAATTCGTTCCGAAACCCATGCTGATTTGTATTCTTCCCACATTACTCCACTGAAACTGCTATTCCCAAGATCACCAGTGCCCTTGTGTTTGCTAAAACCGACACACACTTCCCGCACTTTGTGTGTGGTTCTTTTCTTCCTCACATGAACTGGTCCTGCATTTGACACTGTTGCCTCCTCCCACCTTCATGAAATACTCTTTTCTCTTAAACTCTATTAGATTACTTTTCTCTTAGTTTTTTTGTCGACTTATTTGGGCTGTCCTTATTTATTTCCTTCTGCCTTTCCTAAATGTGAATATTTTTCAAGAACCTGTCCTTAGTTCTTTCCTACTTTTAAAAGAAATTTTCTCCTCTTATATTCCTGGGATATTTTCATCTATTTCCATAGGTTTATTTATGTCCTTATGATTCTCAGGGCAGCTCTTTCTCCTGAACTCTAGGTTTATATATCCAGTCACATGATGCATATTTTTTTGTCTCTACTTGCTCATATTTATCTACTTTTCTTCTCGCCTGTGCCACAATCTCTGTCCAGGCCACATCCTCTTCTTCCTCAATAACTCAACATACACTTGACTGACCCCTCTGTTCTAAAGTTGCCTACTTCCATCCCATCAACAGAGAATCAAAAGAGATTTTTTTCTCTAATATATAAACATATTCATGTCACTCCTCAATAACACTAAAATTCTCCAATTACTTCCTCCTTCACACAAGGAACAACACAAACTTCATACTAAGGCTTTATAAGGTTCACTGCCTCTCCTGTCTGCCAACCTCTCCAGCCTCATCTTTCCCTCTGCCTCCTTGTTCCCAGCCTCTGTCACCTAACTATGCTTTTGTCATAAAGTCACACCTCATTTTATTGAGCTTCACTTTATTGTGCTTCATAGATACTGAGTTTTTTACAAGACCCGCCACCAGCAAATGATTACAACTCACTGAAGGCTCAGATGACAGTTAGCGTTTTTTAGCAATAAAGTATTTTTTTCTTTTGCTGAGGAAGATTTGCCCTGAGCTAACGTCTGTGCCAATCTTCCTCTATTTTGTATGTGGGTTGCTGCCACAGCATGGCTGCCAACGAGTGGTGTAGGTCCACACCCAGGAACCAAACCCAGGCCACTGAAGTGGAGATCACCTAACTTAACCACTAGGCCATGAGGCCGGCCCAATAAAGTATTTTTTAATTAAGGTATATACATTGTTTCTTTTTTAGACATAATGCTATTACACACTTAAGAGACTACAGTATAGTGTAAACATAACTTTTATATGTGCTGGGAAACCAAAAAATTTGTGTGACTCCCTTTGTTGGGATATTTTCTTTATTGCATTGGTCTGGAGCCAAATCCGCAATATCTCAGGTATACCTACTGACATTTTTGCAGATTGATCAATATGGTTTGCTCTCTCTTATCGCTGAGCATTTGTATATGCTATCTGAAATGTCATATCATTTTACTTGGCTAACTTGTACTTTTTTTTTTTTTTTTTGATCTAAGCTTAGAAAACACTCCTCTTGGAAACCTTACCTTAATGCTATAGACTAGGTTAAGCACTTTTACTGTGAATCTCACAGTACTTTGTAGTTACTCCTAAGTAAGTACTTGTCTCCTTCACTAAAGAATGATTCTAGAAGGCCAGTTCCGGGTCTTATTTATTGTTATTTTCCTTAGAGCTTAGGATAGTGCCTGGAATAAAGTTGCTGTTAAATAAATATTTGTGATGTGAATTAAAAACCAACTCAACTACAAAAACTTGAGTCAAGGCTGTGTAATAGAAAGTAGGTATATTTTAAGATACATTTTTGGATTAATATAGCTTTGTGTGACAGTTCTAGATAAAAATCTAACTCGTCTTTGCAGCAGACTGAAAAGTCTAATTTACGACCAAAGTGTAAATGTAGATGTGCTGTTGACATTACAGAAACATATGGTTCATAGTCACAGAAAGTACATATGCTTTGGATGCAAATACAAGAAAATAATGAAAGGTTCGGGGTCTCACCTAACAGTCTACAGGGAGGGAGTTTTCAGGGTTGGTTGAAAGACCTGGATTCAAACACCTGAATTCTTTCCAGCTCTCAGGCCTCCTTATGCTAATTGGCTTGGCCCTCTGACAACTTAAAGTTGACAAGACATGTGCAGCAGTTCCACAAAAGGGATTTCATTCTCTCTGTGTCTCTATTTTAGGAAAAAGAAATCTAAACCACTCCACTCTCATCCCAGCAGGTTTCTATTCATACCTTATAGGCCAAGACTAGGTCCCAGTTCTTTCATTTCTAGATCTCTGGCAAGGGAGATGAGATTACAAAGACAGCCTAAATTAATAACGGTGGGGTGGGTAGAAATGGATGTCAAGCAATCGGCCACCATGATCACTAAAAAACCAAAGATCAGGAAAGTTACCACTGTTCAGCTTCTGAAATCAATGACACATATAGGATGCTTCTTTATTACGCAAATATATCTGAGTATCATGGATGGAAACAGGGGGCTGAGAGCTCTTATATGGTCAGTTAAAATGGTATAATTGCAAGCAGATTTACTGACTAAATGATTCAAGGACCATCTCAAGTTTAACTTGAAAGAAAATAGCAGTTGATTGCTAGAGAAAACAGAAGAGGGCAGTTTAATATGAGTAAAAATATTCTGCAGCCATGAGTCTAAGAAGCAGAGTTATTCACTGTAATTATCCTGGTAAATGATTGCTAGAAATGGTTTCAAACAATCTCAGCTAAATTTGTTTACCTGAAAAAGGCGTCATCTTGAACAAGATAAGTATGTTATGTGTCCCATTAGCCTAGTCCTTTTTAAAACATTGTGTATTCAGAGATAGAGAAAGTAGAAAGAGTGTGGATGTTTAGTTTAATGTAAACATGATAAGAATGTAGAAAATGCACACACACAAACATACTATATATACACACACACACACACACACAATGAACAAAATGGCAATCTATCTATTTAATAAAACAGTGTGGATAAAAGTTCTGGAGATAGATAACCAACTTTTAATTTGTTTCCCAGTTCCATTACTCACTAGCAATGTGACCCTCCTAACTAATCCTAGGCTTCCTTATCAATAAAATCCTGATAATAAATCATTTGCAACTCTTAGGATTGTTGTGGGGTTAAAGGGGAAAATGCCTGTAAAGTGTTTAACAGTGCCCAGCACATTGTGAACATTACATAAATATTAGCTATAATAACATTACAATCATTATTTACAATATTAAGCCATAGTAAAAGAAGCAAAATCATTTCTTATTCATACAACTTTTTAAAAAATTATTGATTAAAACCTTTTCTTTTCATCAGACTTTATGAGCAGACCAAAACCACTACTACAATAGGTTCAAATTCTTCTCTTTGTTTATATCTCTGTGGAAATTAAGTTGGAGAGGTAACATCATGCAAAAGGTTTTATATTTTAGGAGAAAACCTAATCTTGGTTTAAGTTTTTTGAGGCTTACAGCCCATTTATAATAAAATAAAGTTTCCTGAAAACATGAATCAGGAGATATGACAGAAGATGGAAAACAAGATACTTAAAAGAACACATTGAAAAGTGACATCATAAAATTAACTGTAGCAGTTAATCCATAAATAATTTTATGTTACAATCCTGAAGGACAAGGAATTTGTTTCTTCTGTGTTTTATAAGACCAGCCTACTTTACAACATTAAGTTACAACACCTAGGTGGTTCTTAATAATGTTTTATCTGATGACCACAAATAATACTTTTGTAACTTTTCGTTTCCTCTGAATGAAAGTTTGCTTCATATCCTACTGTTTCTTCCTCTGTATTCTGTGGGCTTGGCATCTTGTATAAATGAGCTAAAATATGTATGCTGTGGTTGTACAGTCATTTGAAATATATAGAATTATTTTGCAAAATGTAGATCACTTTTAGTTATCATTTATTACAAAATCAATACTAAGGCAATAATAATATAATGACTGAGTTGCAGTTTAGTCATTTCTCTTTACTTTTTAAAAGCTATGTGAACCCATGATAAAATTAGGACATCATTATCAAAATGCATTTTGATAATGGCCTTTCTTCTCCAATAGAGAGTCCCAATCAAGGGGTCTGCAAGTCCTAAATATTAGAGTTGGCAAAGCTCATCTTCTGCCACTACAATGTATAGTCAAGTAATACAGAAGTCTGAACACAGAGAAGATGCTTTGATCTGTTTGCAAAGCATGACCCGCTATTGAAAGAATTAGCTGTCTTGAGTGTTACCTTGTCATATTTTATATACTTTCATAGTTTTGTTGTTTATTATTCTATAGTATTTGATGTTTTCTATTACAATCTTCAAGTTTACCAAACATAAAAAAGAGGCATTATCATGCAAATGTAGGCACATGCATTCTACACTGTTATGGAGTTTATTTGAATGCAGCTTACATGGTTTCAGGGTCAGCAGTTGCAAAGTTGTCACTGAAGGGACAGCTCTAATGGGCTGGAAAACCTGAACGGCACACATAAGCTTTGTAGCAGATGTAAATTTGTATTGTATGCCATCTTCAAACTGTTAAGCCTTTTTACTCAATAATCAATATTGAGTAATTTCATCCAACACAATAATAAAACATAGAATTATTTATGGTTACAATAAAGGTGTACTTTTTGGTCACAAGAGAAATGAAGAAGTTACTGGAGAGGTGATATGATTTAATGCAAAGGCCATTGAACAAGCAGCAAATGCTCTCAAATGAGATAATAAATGTGAAAGCCTTTGCACAAAGCTAAAGTATTATGCAAACATAGCATTAATATTAAAAATCTAAAATGTTCATTTCTAGCAGACCTCATGCATTCTGGGTCTACTAGAATAACATTAAAAATTGTTCAATACAAATAGCAATATATGGTGCCATGGGAAACTCTAAGACCCATGTTGCAAGTTCAGACTTGGAATTTATTGCTTTTGTGATCTTAAAGGTTGACCTTTAACATTCTTTTCACACACAATAGTTTAACCTTGTTTTTATGTAGTGCTATTCAGCTGATGTTCTTGTCTTCTTCTTTTAGGAAATGTTCCATAGCAACTGCATTATTAAAACTGGGCATGCTCCAAAAGAGGAGTCAGATCCTACGGCAAACTTTGATTCAATCTCAATGGAATAAGTGCAGGGCAATTGTCCCAAAGTCATCACTTTTGGGATGTCTCAATAAATGTGGCTTTGAGAACATGAAAATTTGTCTTCACGGAAGCCTGTAGAGGAAGGAACATGACTATATTTGCTGTGAAATGTCAAATTACACAGAAATTTCAGAGGGCTGGTGAAAGTCTTAAGAAGTTAATTTAAGAAGGCTTATAACTCTTTTTTTTCTTTTCTTTCTCTCTCACTCTCTTTTTTTTTTTTTTGCTGGCACTTGAGCGTGTTTCAAAGAAATATGTTTACAACTGATATCAATACTATTATCTGTTTGTATTTGTTTGATACCCTTTCCAAATGAAGTTCAGGAATGTCTATAAAAATGATCTCATCCATCCTTAGAACACGCTTATGTTGAAAGTAGTGGAAAAAAATGTTACTCATCCTTTAGCAAAGTAAGAAAAATAAAGTATAAAGGCTTTAGGTGAGCTGCAATTAAATCAGTGGGAGATCCAGAAATACAACCAAGCTTTCACACTTCTTTTCCTTTTATTTCATTTTAATAATAGCACCTTAGTTCTTTTACCTTACTTCACTGATTTAGAGATCTTATCCCTCTCTATCCAAGTAGCACATGAGCTCTGTGAAGGCATGAGATTCAAAAGCAACTGTTTCATTATATTTCCAGAACCTAGATGAATGTACAGAAAGTGATTAATAAATACGTATTAAACTGAATTAAATTCTCTTTGCTTTTCATTTAACAAGTACATGCATATATATATTTTTTTAATTCAAATATTGCAAAAGGGTTATACAGTGAAAAGTAAGTCTGTTCCATCCAGGTATACAGTCCCTGATCCGGAAGTAAATATTGCTAAAATTTTTTTGTCATATGTATCTTTCCAGATACTTCCATGCTTATTAATGAGTGCGTGTGTCTTAGTATTTGCATTCACTTTTGAACAACTGAGAGAGAAAAATAAATACTCTGTACTACATTTTTTTAAACTTAATATATATTGGATAACTTTTTATGTAAACTTTTTATTTGTAAATAACTTTAAATTTACAGGAAAGTAGCAAGAATAAAAATAGTATAAAGAACATCCACACATTCTGAACCTAGATTTACCTATTGCTAATGTTTTACCCTGTTAGTCTTTTGTTTAATCTCTTTCCCTTTCCCTTTCTCTCTCTTATCATTTGAGGGAAGTAGCACACATCATGGCCTTTTACTCCTAAATATTTTGACTGTAATCCCTAAGAATAATGATGTTCTCTTACATAATCAGAGTAAAATTCTCAACATAAGTAAATTTAATATTGGTAAAATACTTTAAAATAATACACATGCACATTCCAACTTTACCTATTGATTAAAAAATATTCTTTAGAACATTTTTACCTCTCCAGTATAGGACCAAATCTAAGATGAGGGATTGCATTTAATTATTATATGTCTTTAGCCTCTTTTAATCCAAATCATATCAGAGCCTTTCTTTGTCTTTTAGGCCATTGATAATTTTGAACAATAGAATCTTCACTGCCCCCTTTTTAATAGAATGTTCCTCATTTTAGATTTGTCTGATGTTTCCTCACGATTAGTTTTAGATTATGCGTTCCAGGCCATAACAATACATGGGTCAGTTTGTTCTCCAGTAATCAAATCTAGGGGCATGTAATATCCATTGGTCCCTCACTGGTGATGTTAACTTTGAAAGTTAAAACAACAGTCCAGGTGTTGTCTGATTTTCCACTGTAATATTCTTTTTATTCTCCGTTGCAACTAATAAGCAGTCTCTGGGGAGTCACTTTACGACCACGTAAATATCCTGCTCCTCATCAAAAATTTCCCCCTAGATTTAGCATTAGTGATTCTTGTTTGATCCAATCTCTACTATTATGGAAGCAAAATGACAGTTTTCCAACTCCCACTCTCTCTGTCTTCATTTCCTAGTTGGTCGTTTGCATTCTAATGTAAAAAAGGACTGTATCTTCTCCCCCATTTATTTATTATCTTTATTATTGATATGGACTTGTGAATTGTTATTTTGTTTAATAGCTTATAATTCATTACCACACTTAATTATTTTGGTCCTCGCATTTTCCCGGATTGGATCAAGACTCTGCCTTGAAAGTCTAGGAGGACTCCAGTCAGGGGCAGAGCTGTCCCGCCCAAGAGGAAAAGGCAGCCTGAATCAGCAGTGAGTGCTTCCGTGGCAGCTGATCCAGGGCTGGCCTCAGGTCCTAGACCTGCAGGACTGCTCTATGTGGGAAAGCACTTTACCAAGTGTCATGTAAACGCCAAGGGAACCTCCTCCAGCCCTAACTGCAGGTGGTTAACCACATGTCAAAGCAGCCTGGTCTGACAGCACTGACAGCCTTTTGCTTCAGTCTCCCCAGTTGTCTGGCTTGGTCCTACTGAGCCACTGGTCCTGAGCCTCATCTGAACCTGCTTGGCCAAACAGCCCTCATATCGTCAGAGACTGAGGGAGAGGAGGAAATTGAGAAGAGATCATTCATGTTACCGACGGTGGCCTCCCAGTGTCTCAGAAGTAATCCCCACTCCACTGCCCACCCTCTTCTTTTTACTATGCCATCAAATTGCCCTGGTGTCTCCCTTTGGCTGGAACTTTTACACAGCTTCCTGAGACCCTGGGAAGAACATTTAAGGGCCACTGAGTGAAATTTTGGTTTTCCCCAGGGCCTTAGCCTCAAGGAAGACAAGTTCCCCTTTATGCTGTGAACAGGCCACAGTGGTCACAGCATTGCACCATTTTGTCCAACTCCAGAGAACACGTGGCCAAAACTCTCCAGGTGCAGGAGCCTGCAAGACAAATGCAAAGAAACGGCCCTCGCTTCCAGCTCACTGGTGGGAAAGCTGTTTTTGTCAACCACGGATGCTGCTTCAGGTCCAATCTCTCTTTCACCTGAAATTGCATCATTCCTCTTATTTAAATGTCTGAGCGAAGCCCTGATGTCCTCTCAGATTCCCAAATTTTGATGCTTTGTCCCCCTGTGAATAGGCATGGGACCTTATACAGGCGCCTTTTTCACTATTTCTCCTACTGCAAGTTCCACATGTACTCGCTTCTTTTTTAATCCTGTAGTTTCTGTATATAAGGATACTCGACTTTGGACTAGAAGTTTCAAGAGCCTTTACTGATTTGGTTTGATTGTCAAGGAAAGTACTTTAGAATAAAATATTAGTGTCTTTCAAGTCATACAGAAAGAATAAGAGGAGGAGAAGTGGGGAAAGGGGGAGAGCTGAAAGACTAGCTGTGCCATCCAACCCCATCTGTATACAGCCCCCCAGCAATGGCTTGTGAAAGGCAGTAACCCCCGACTCGTCATCTCCACACATACACACACACCTCAGCTCCTTGAGGGTTCTGCTGGCCCCTCAGAGCTTTCAGCAATGCAAGGGGTGGGAACTGACTCCAGCTGCTAAAGGAGTTCAAGAGAGGGAAGCCCGCCAGATATTATGCCTCATTAAGCAGACTAACAACAATGGTGGCCCCAAGTGATAATATCAGCAATGTGACTCTCAATTGCCCTCCTCTTGATAATGGCTGAAAACAGGGGTCCCTAATCCAAAAATGTCTTAATGAGAGTCAAACACTCCATCCCTTCCCCAGCTCTCCAAACCTACAGTAAGTACATGTGGCTACAGCTTTTCCTGGTTGAGAGGTTAGGAGGAGGCAGCTCGCCATCTTCCTTGCTCCCATTATTACCTTCTCTTGGCTACTGATCCACATTCCTCATTCAAAATTAGCTCTTCTCCAGTGAGCTCTGCTAATTGCAAGTTTAGCGAGATTTGTAGCAAGTCTGTACAAATGGTTAGGCAGTGGCGGCTGACAGTCACTTAGAGGTCTCAGAATACGCTGTGATTGCTCCCTGTGGTAGACATATCCTAAGGTGACCGTCAATGAGTCACATCCTTGTATAATTCTCTCCCTTTGAGTGTAGGCAGAACCTGTGTCTGACATACAGCCAACAGAATATGGCAAAAGTGATGGGACGTAACTCCCATGATTGTATTGTTATATAAGACTCCATCTTAGCAAACTCGAGCAAGAGACACCCTGCTGGCGCTGAAGAAGTAAGCTGCCTTGTTGAGAGAGCCTCCTGGCAAAGAACCGAGGCAGACTGTAGGAGCTGAAAGCAGCCCCCAGCTGACAGCCAGCATGACAAAGAGGGGACCTCAGGTCTACAGCTGCAAGGAACAGAATACTGCCAACACTTGGGCCTGAAAGAGAATGCAAAACCCAGAAAGGAACACAGCTTGATAACACCTTTATTACAGCCTCTTGAGACTCTGAGCAAAAGATCTCTTTAAGCTGTGCCTGTATCACTGACCCACTGAAACTGGGAGATAATGTCTCTCGTTTTAGGCAACTAAGTTTGTGGAAATTTGTCACACAGCAACAGAAAACTAATACGTTCCCCATGCAGTGAGAAGAGCCCAGGAGGAGAAAAGAGGGGCCACAGTCTAGCCTAGCCTCTGTGACTTCTAAGTCCAGCTCTTGACGCCCCCAACCTGGTTCCAGCAGGTAGCACTGCTGTTGGAGTTGATTTATTGTTTTTCTCACAAAGACAAATAAGTCAATTGAAGTAAAAGAAACGTAAGAGAAGGGCTTCTGAATACTCAGAAGAGCAGTGTCTTGCATAAGGCATGCCCACATGCCCACAGGCAGAAGCACACTTACTGTACTTCCCGGCATGCTTTGCTCTGTTTGATGATGCTGGGCTGTTGTTCACTGACAGTCTCCAGCATATTTATACCAACTGGACTGGGAAAGACGGTGACTGCCACAGCAGCTTGGAGGCTGCGCAAGATACCCTCAGAATGACAGTTGTTCCTACTGACACCATTGTGGCAGGAGGAAGACAGGGATTAACAGAGGAGTGAGTTTCACTGACACCTTCTGAAAGGGACCTCAGATCTAGTTCTGGCTTTCCAATTACCAGCTCCCAAATTAAGCTTAACAGACAAATCCTTTCAGATTATGGTTCTCCAAAGGGATCTAAGTCTGCGGTCTCTCACCATATATGCATTTAATCAACATTTAATGAGCTTCTACTCTATGCCAGCACTGCTGATACAGCAGGGGAGAAAACATATGAAATCTCAAAACATATGGAAGTTGGAGTCTAATGGGAGGAACAGAGAAGAAATGCCAACTAAAATACATGACAGGAAAGTGCAGGTGCTGTCTGAGCACAAAAAAGGGACACCTCACCCCCTGCAAGACTGCAAGACGGTCTGAGAAGGTATCCCATATCCCACCAGTGATGACATCTCATCTGAGATGTGAGGATAAAAAGGCATTGGCACTGTGGAAAGCTCCAAGCAGAGGGAGCAAGCACCAACATCCAGAGCTGAGTGTGAGGAGCAGCGGGGCTGAAGCAGGGAGTTTGCAGGTGAGTCATAATAATAAGGTACAGCAGTTACGCAGCATGTGCTGGGTGCCAGGGTTGTGCTAAACGGATGGCATCTATCGTCTTGTTTGAGCCTCACAACATCCCTCAGATGAACAACTGAGACACAGAAAGGTTAAGCGCTTTGCCCATGGTTGTACCCCCGGTAAGGGGTGAAGCTAGAGATTAACGTACAGCTGACTGCATTCAGAGCCTACACTCTTAATCCCCACTCTCATGCCCCGGTCTTCATCTCAAATCAATAAACCAAGTGGTGGGGCTTCAAGTCAGGCCTCTATCCTTCAATAGAGCCACCAACCCAACCAAGAGGTCCAAATCCACCCCAGATTCTGGAACATCTGTGACCTCAGAATCTCTGTCCAGTCTCTGAACTCTTGCCAGTAAGTGGGGCCAAGACAAGGCTTCTTCCAGTTACCAGGTCCTTTGTTACCAAGCCAGGTTTCTACATTGAGGCTCTACCCGCTAGACCTGCTGAAAAGCAGAATCTTGCCTCTGAACCCAGACAGTATCCCTATTCTCAGACCTCAGACACCATGCTTTGCCTCTTTTAATGGAATTCTTCATATTTTGGTTCCACCAGTACCCTCAGATTGCTTTTGGGTCTCTGTGCCTCTGTCTGTTCTCTGGGGTCTAGTCCTCCCTAGTACAGCCTGACTACAAAACATTGCTGAGAGAACAGCTTCATCACGTGAAGGTGGCCATGATATTCCCTAGGCGTAGTATTGTGGCCAACTTTTCCAATTTCAAAATCCCTTTTAACCTCACTTTTCTGTGAATCCATGGTGCATCGCACTCCTTCTGTGTCGGCTGCTAGAGTTAGTAGTCAAATTCTGTTGCTTTGTTTTTCAGACTACAGTAATCCCCCCTGATCCACGGGGGATACCTATGACAAAGAGTGGTTTATAAATTATGCAGAGTTAGAGATTAACAACAATGACTAATAACAGAATGGAATAATTATAACAATATATTGTAATAAAAACTATTGTAGATCTTAGCAACCTCAGGATATGATTTTTTTTTCTTTCCTTAAATGGAGAACTTTCACTTTTCACTTAAAGAAAGAACTTGACAGCTCTCTTTGGTATATCTGAATCGTCAGCACCACTACTCTTGTGCTTTGGGGCCGTTATTAAGTAAAATAAAGGTTACTTGAACACGAACACTGCGATACCACGGTGGTCGATCTGATAACCGAGAAGGCTACTAAGTGTGTGATGGGCGGGTAGTGTATACAGTGTGAATATGCTGGACAAAGGGATGAATTCATGTCCTGGGCCAGACGGAGCAGGACGGTGGGAGATTTCATCATGCTACTCAGAATGGCATGCAATTTAAAACTTATGAATTGTATTTCTGGAATTTTCCATTTAATATTTTCATACTGTGGTTGATGGTGGGTAACTAAAACTGTGGAAAGTGAAACTGCAGATAAAGAGAGACTACTGTTTTTTGGAAAGAGAACGGATATCATTTCTCTCCTGATTAGAATATTTAAAGATGTCTTAACCTTCCCAAGAAGAATAAATTAATCAAAGTGGTTTTTTTCTAAGCAAATCAGAAATGTCTTCTAAGAAGAATTCTATAATCATTATAGAGCTGCCAGAATAAAGAGCTCAATGTGTCGCCAACTTTGAAAACAAAATTTTCTATCACTATATGTATATTTTTACGTATGTAAAGATACATAATTTTATGTGTGTGTACCTTTATTTTGCATTTATACTTGTGTATTATAGCGTCATACTCTCTCTAATCATGTAGATTTTTAACCTGTATCCACTGCAAATCTTTCTCCCTTTGGGTTTCAGTTAATTTCTCCAACCTCTTAAGGTATGAGAGCTCTTCTATTTAGCAGGTTGTGAATATTTCCTGGCACGGCCTTGCTTCTTTAGAATATTTTGCGCACTTCTGGAGGGTCCAAATCTTAATGTCAGGAGGTTTATTTGTTGATTTGCTTACAAAGCAAGAGCTGTTTACTGTCTATAAAGATGCTTATAAATGGCTTCAATTGAAACAGAATTATTTTTATGAGAATAAATTAACTGCTGAGTAAATAATCCCACAATTTTCTACATTTTTCGATATATTGCTGTCCTTTTTTTAACCATGATGATGTTCTAAATATAATAACTAGATATGAAGTATATTTGCTACAAGTTACGAAGACTAATTTAAAGGAGTAAATGTTACGTAATATTTCACATATTCCAACCATGAAATAAAGTTTTTCCATTTATGAAGGAGTCATTATTTGACAGTTCTGTCCAGCAGGTCTTTATTCCTTTTCGGTTCTAAATTGCTTGAGCATGACTTCATTTCCTAACAATCAATTTCCTGCCAGACTCCTTGCTGTCTAGCATCTCAAACTACTTTCTTTAAGGCCATCAGTGACCTTCTCTTCAATTTAAAGTGCAGTTTTCTTTGTTCCTATATTTTCAGCCTTTCTGCTGCCTTTCATACGGTTGGTCACCACATTCTCAATTACACTCTTTCTAGTTTCAGTAACATTAGTTATACTGGTAAAAATTATATATATGGTCACTCAGTTTCTATACCCTTTGCCAGTTTCTATACCTATGCCTCTTCATATCCTTCAAATATCTGTGTGTTCCAAAGGACCCTTGCTACATTCATATGAAAATTTGTACGTAGATATTGATAGTATTTTTGTTGTTTGGCACAAAACCCAAATTGCATAACCTATAATCTTACTTGATATACTTATGTACTATAATCAGTTATGGAGTCATCCACATATTAGTGACAAGGAGGCTGCAGAGGTGGGCAAGTACTCTAGGAAAGTCAATTCAATTTTCCTTTCTATAATTGAGATTGACTAATAACTCAGTGCTTTTGTTTTTCCCTGGTACAAGTACAATTTTTGCCAGCTTCTGTTTGCCTACACCATTTATTTAGCTGCTATCCTTACTCTAGACGTTATGTTAGATCCTGGAGATTCAATGGTGACTCAAAACAGACTCTGCCATTATTTTCACGAAGATTAAAGTCTAGTGGGAAAGATTGGAATTAAATTTTTATCAACCAAGAAATCCTCCAACTGCAACTCTTGGAAGTGGTAAATATTGTTTTACGAGCCTGTCATAGGAAAATTTTACCTGGTCAAGGCGGCGAAGGAGGACTTCCTTAAGGATGCACTCTTTAACCAAGATTTGAATGATGAGTAGGAGTTAAGTATGTGAAGAAGGTTGAGAGGAATCTACTAACCAGAAGGAATGGTGTAAGCAAAGTCACAGCGGTGGGACAGAGAAGAGATTGTAAGAGAGATGAAAAGAAGGCAAATGTTGATGGAATGCACAGACCAACAATGTAAACTATATTAGCTGTGTCATTATCCTACAAGTAATGGAAAGCTATTGAACACTTTTAGGTGACAAGGGGATGAAGAGAGGCTATGGGGAGAGGGTGAAGTTAATGCCATGTTCAGATTTATTTTTCCTGCATAAAGATTTGTGTAGATTTCCTACCCTCAGCACCATCTTTTCCTTCCTGATCTAAAATTAGGAGGCAGTTCTAATAGTTTAGATTTAGTTTCCTCCTGAACTAAAGGCCTCTCATTCTGAGTATCCTTTGTTCTAAATAGCGGAATTTCCTAAAGCTTCCTCTCTAGTTGATGTCGTCAGTCACATTGCTTTTGCATGTCAACAATTTGAAAATGGTTCCTAAATATCTCAACTCCAGTCTCGTATATTCAATAGCTACAGTACAATATGATAGCTTTGCTCTTTAATGGGCATCTCAAACATAGCGTATTCAAAGTATACAAAGGGAAAAAGAATCAGTTTCTATCCTTCCTCCCTTCTCTCAGGCAGTCAGGCATTCATTTAACAAACATTTGCTGAACCCTCTTCCAGGCCATGGGTACTCAAAGAATTAGGCTGAATCTTTGACTTCAAGGGAATAATATATTCTCTATAATTAGCTTTCCTATTCACTATGATTAACTATCACAATCCTGTATGCTAGTGGAATTTTTGTTATACTTTTTCTTTTCACTTTCCCTAAAATGCTTGCTTTCCTGGATCCCTCCCTCTCTAATGCCTCACAGTCCCACCTATTTCCTACTCTTAAGACCATTTCTGTTTCCTAATTTAAGTTATCACTTGTACCCCATTATGCAATATTGCTCTGAGAATTAATACTAAAGGTTTGGGCAAGCAGGAAGGAGTTCTTCTAGGAGCAGGAAGGCAACTGTCTGCCTTTCCTGGAGTGACCTGTCCTCTTGTCTCTTGTGTCCTGACATGACATTCATATTCTTGATGCAACATCAGCACCACGCTTATCTCTGTATCTCCACCACTTACCAGAGTGCCTATAGCCTTGTAGGTGTGGGAGGCTATAGATAAAGCCTAATTGATTATGCCCTCATTGGATGCCATCTCTTTCTCCATATTGGAGACTCACCATTATTGTATAAGTGAATAAACTTAAAATAACAGTTTTGGGATAGTCTTATGAGACAACTGTGAAACTGGTGTATGGTCTTTCCTAATGCTCGGTACCTCTTTCACTCCTTCTTCCCCCATTACTAAAAGGGGGAATAAATCACAAGCCACCTAAATCACAGACAGAAGGGAATGGGATGATGCTTTATTTTTCTTTTAAAATAGTTTTTTAATAAATAGCTTTTATATAATGTTGTTCAAGTAATTTAAAAAATAACTACAGTGAGTTGAGTCATCTGATAAGAAGGGAGTTCATTCCCCTGGATCTTCCAGTTGACTTCAGCCCAATATTGAAACATTGGGCCATTCAGGATCAGCCATTTCCTATCCTTAGCTGACATCTGCTCAAGAGCATCAAGAGTGAATAATTACTGACTCAAGATCTCTTTCCTAAACTCTGATATTCTCCTCAATTACATCACGTGTGACCCTCCTCTGTATTCCTGACTAATTAGTCACCCCACTGGATATCATCCAATATTTAAAATAAATTAATAGGATGAGGAATCTAATAACGCTATTTGAAATTTAATGAAATGGATTCTCTTGGCCTTTCTGTGCCTTTGATGGGTGAGACTGCTTTAAGTAGTTTCAGGGAATCTTGCTTCATTTCTTTTAGGAAGCATTCCACATTTACTCCAAACCACAGTGGTCCATCTCATCACAGACCTTCCACAGTATTTAAATGTAGAAAAACTAAATTCAACCTTCCAGCCAAGGCTTATAGTCGTGCAGTTAAGACTAGGTTGTCCCTATTGTTTTTTTCACAACCAGAATCTCTTCCGATACTTTGGTGCTAATTTTTAGTTTCCCTTCAGCCCTGCCTCCAGTCATAGTAGTGATCCCTACCTGAACACATTGTGTTTTCTCCTGCCATTTTGACTTTGTACTACAGAAGGACCCTCTGTGTGAAGCATTGCTGGTCTTGACCTGGAAAATTCTCTACTCATTTTAAACAGCTCAGCTAAATGAGCTTAATAAACATCAGCTTATTTTGGAACAATTTTCTGATATTTACAGATAGAAAGTCACTCCTTGTCTATGTTCCCTCAGCACTCTGTGCATACTTCTAATATAAAACGTATCACAATGTATTAAAATTATTTGTGTTCAACTTTGGGTTGACCTCGAGACTATGAGCCCTTTGAGAGCAGAGGTGGTGTTTTGTTCCTTGTTGGCATGTCATAGGTGCTCAATAACTGTGTGCCTCTGCTTTAAATAATTTGTGGAATAAGTCAGAGCACTTAGAATTGAAGAAAAAATACCTTAGTAAAATGATTAGATTCTTCTTTTATGTTTTACACATACATTATCACTTTGATTCTACAAGATTATAAACTGTGAGGAAGACAAATTTTTATCCTTTTCTATTTGTATGTCTCTTGATGTAAGGTTAGGCACATGGTAGATGGTCCATTAAAACAAAAAACAAACTATACACACACACACAGATTTTAAAAATCAGAACACTCTTATTTTGCCTTTCAGAGTGTGTTAGGGATACAGAACAGCATGAGTTAGAGAAGGACTTCAGCCTAATTCTATCACACTTCATCACCCATGTGAGACTATGAGCTCTCAAAAAGCAGGAAATGTTGATCTCCACATATATCAGAACAAATAAAACCTTTTATAACTACAAACTCTCATCAACTCATGAAAGATAATGGAAAAAAGGTAAAAGCAAATAGAGTGAAATTGAGTAAAATGTAAAAGGTAGACCTACCAGACTTTCCATTTCTGTTACACATATATGTATATATATATACATATATTTATATTTACATATGATATCCCATACCATATAATTTTAAAGTTGGAAAAAGCTCCTAAAAGTTATTTAATCCATTTTTAATTGAATTCGTCTTTTGCATTAAAAATGTGAAATCTAAGACATATCAGAAATCTTATATGCAGTAAGTGATAAGGCTATATCTAGTATGATAATCTCCTAAAATCCCATGATCAAGTTTTAAAGAGTAATTAATATGATTGGCTCCCAAAGTTTTTATGTTTGTGGTATACCAGAATTTTTGTGTTTGTAAATATTATTTTTTAATGAAATTCCTGAATTGATTAAAACTCACACACACAAAAGATTAAGCAAGTCAGTAACAATGAAAATAGTAAGGAGGCAACACTGATTAACCACATACCTCACACCTGACACTGTTCACAGTGCTTGTAAGATTAGCTCAGGAAATTTTCACAATAACCTTATGAGGTAGGTTCATTTATTTCCTACCATTTTTATATGAAGACATTAAGGCCTGAAAGGAGTGGGGGCAAGAAATTGTTGTCAAGTAGTCTGGTCCCAGGAACCATATTCTAACCATAGTCCATGCAAACAAAGAAACAAAAAAAGTGTCTTTGAAAGCCTTGCCTATTTGTTGCTCTACTGAGCAGAACTGTTTGCTTATCTGATCATAGCCTCTTATGCACTTAAAATTGAGAAAAGTTGCTGAAATTGAACGTCCCAGCAAGCCTCTCTATCAATCACAGCAGATTTTATCATGCTCTACCCCACATTATACATTTCACCCAGCTCAATATTTCATCTGACTTTGCAGTACCAATATGTATAGCCTGTTTTAGCAAAAATACATCTTTCACATTGATTCGGATGCTATGGTAAGCTTCTGAGAGTTTTACAGTGTGCCATGGCACATGGGCAGAGAGTCACTTGTGAATGAAGACTGTGACCAAGTCTGTCTTTATACTATCTAAGCTCAGTTCCTTGCCTCTGAAATCAATATTGCAGAACACACAACCAATTCTCGTCTTCAGTAGAATTTTGCATTTAAAAAAACCCACTCTGATGTCAGTTTATATTTTATTTATCAAAAACATTATCAAAATTAATTCTGGAATATTATTAGGCAAAATTAGCTAAATCCAATGCCTACTGTCTTGTAAAACTTTTTGGCAAAACATCCCCAGCTTAATACCCCTTGAATGTAGCTAATTCATACTCTTAATTATTGCATTCTAATTTTACTCCCTCATTCTGCACATTTCAAATTCACATTAGTAAAGGGACTAAGTTCAGGGATATAATTTTATTATTACACAATATTACAAGAGTAAAATATTTTTGTGCTAAATCAAGTGTGTGCAGGCAACTTTGAATTGTTTCACAATTTATATGTATGTCACTAGGTAGTCTCTTCAGGGGCTAATTAAAAGATACCATCTAAAAATGGTTTATCTTCAACTGATAGGTTCTATGTACAGATTGATTTTCTCTGAGAAGGTTAGATTTCAGGCTTCTTTTTTTTTCTTTTAAACCACTAGGTGTCTGTAAATAAATTCAATGGGTAGTAAATATCACTTTCAGTTCAACTGTCCTAGGACCTAGTGTTAATATATGCCAAACTACTGAAAGAATGGGTGTTAAACTTCAGATTATCTCCTGTTTGCTTTATTCAAACACAAACTACTATTATTGGAAGATACTGTTAACTTTTTTAATTAAAAGAAAAGATAAAATTCTCATTCTCCTATTTATACTGTCTAAGCCCCATCTAAAGCCAAATAACTGTAAACTCAATACATCTTGACCATCAAGGACTTTATTATAAAATAGAGGATAAATATAAAGTTGGATTGCTTGAATGTGTACTACAAATACGAGGCAACTTTGTCCAAAACTGCTTTTTTTGGAATCGATTGTAATTTAAGCACTTTATTTTTGTAAAGTTGCAGTGATCATATTCAGAATCAAATATGAGTTATAAAATAATTGATAGACATTTTCACAATACCCAAATGTATTCACAAATCTATTTTAGGTTAGAACATACCTGAGAACTTAACGATACATACAAACACAAGAAATGCAAATAAGTCCATCCCTCAACTCATGTTGCCTATTTGCTAGTAAGTTCTCTGTTTTATTCAGCCACACCTTGAAATCAACATTCTATAGTCTTAGTAATTTAATGATGAGAGCTTTCCAGATAGAAAAAATATATAATATGCACAAGAGCAAGGATCTTTTATATTGTTCAGTTGTAAATAAACCCCAAGCACCTAGAAGAGTGCTTGACACAGAGTAGACAAGAAAAAAAATTAATAACTAGTTAGATAGCCAGATTTATGAAGGGAGAGAGAGAGGGAGAGAGATTGAGACTGATTGATTGACTTGAGGCATTGAAACTTGAAAACCTGTTCCTGAGTCCTGGCTTCTCCATTTACTGATTTACTGACTAGGTGATCTTTGGCCAACAAGTTAAAAACTATTAGTGTCTGTTTCCTTAGCAGCATACTATCAATTACTTTATCACAGACCAATTGTTAAGAATGAATATTACTTCCATGTAAATACCTTGTAAATTTTAAAGTACATATAATCATTATGTTTATGCACGTAAAACATACACCTAAATATTCATGCATTCGCATACTAATATAAACCCAAGCTAAGATGACATCACTGTTACTATATTTTTGGCTTAACTAAAAAGTTGGCCATGGAAGTCCAGAATTTCACACTGTTAAGATAAGCATAAAATTCATGACACACCCAAGTACTTCAACTGAGAAAGCAGAAAACTAAATGGTATCATGTATTCAATAATTAAAAGACACTCATGAAGGTGCTGACATAAACTAAGTTCTAGGAGAGGATTAAGGCATACTAGAAGAAAAAAATAAGTGTTATTTTGGAATGGGTAACAATATAATTTGAGGAACAATTTTCAAAAGAAAACAATATATCACCCTCAGCCTCTGGGAAATGCAGAGAACTTCAGAGGGGATAATAGAAATCTTTTTATCACTGTGCACTTTTTCCATCTCTTCTTTAGACCTGTAAAACCTGTCACTTAGTAACATTTAACTTGTTGCACCACGTACAAAGAACTGGATGAGATAATATAGAGAAGAAAAATGCAAAGGAAAAAAAAGTGTTTACTTAAATCAGACAAAGAACATATGTATTAGAAAGAAGACAGCGAACACAGCAATACGAGTAGCATCATGCATATTTTACCTATGGCTCCCTGCGCGAAGAATTCTTCCTAGGAAGTTTGTGGCATGGGAAATTGCTAGGATCCCATTGACATCCTCTCTTAAAAAAAATAAAATAAAAAGCTAAAATTTTCTGTCAATGAAGTCCACCATCCAGGTAGATCATATCATGTATATCCATGTTGTACAAAATTGTTCAAAGGAAAACAAGGAGATAAGCCATTCTAACACTGCCTTCACTACCAAAGCAGTGCATTTGTGATTAGTAGCACTAATACTGAGAGAAGCATTCATACACAGCAGAAAATACTATTGTAAATGTCTAGACCATTCATTGGCTGAGGAAGATTTTCTTCATTGTTGACAGATGATATAAATAGATTTTTAGAGAATTAATTGTTAGGAAATGCTTAAATGCTTTCCCTTGGTCAAGACTGATCACCTGTGAAAATGACAGAGTCAAAACCTTTGGATTATTCAACTCCACTTTAAAGAACTTAAGGAAAAAATTCATTTCAAAGCAGTGAATCATTTCAAGTTCACATTATCAAAACTTTTGGATTCCCACTTTTAGATTTTGAACTTCACAGAATATACCAACATAGATCTCCCAGTGAAAAATTAACTCCAGAGGCATATTTGTAAGTTTCTTAGGTTTGGTGGATTATATATTGTTTTGCCCGAGCCAACAAGCTTAATTCTTTAGATTCCATTAGTACAGATCTGACACTTTCTACAAACTCAGTTTTGTTGAGACCTGAATTGACTGAAGGAGACAAATTGAACAACAGTAATGTCAAGCACTGCCAAACAGGACTGGGCTAGTGGAAGATACAGAGGTGTGACATAGCTGAGAAATCCCTGCTGTCTTCAAGTATAACTTGAACACCTCCAAACCCTGATTTCCAATTATCCAAATTACTGGTTTGCACAGGCAAAAACATTCTGTATTAAAACAGAGTAAAAATAAATCTGAAAAGTATATCGAAGCCCAATGGACCAGTCATTATTGGAAAGTTTTATTACCCTAGAAGAGATGGAGATGCTATTTAAAAAGGAGAACATGTTAAATTAAATAACAGCTATTTACGTTTTTCTGCATCTTCATTGCATAAATAACTGCATTCAATTTTAAAATAACAATAGTCTACTACTTTATACCATGCTAATAGACAACATTTGAGGAGTTAAAAGTGTTTTTGAATTTTTCGTTCGGTAGCATGTGAACATTCTCAGTCAATTAAAATCTCACATTGTATCTGATTTTTCAGGATCCTTGTCAGATTCTATCACCTATACCCACGGCAATTCAACAGCTGTAAATATATTTGTTTTGCTACAATATTGTAAGGATCCTCAGGTATAAATATCACTACTAATAAATGATTAAGTAATTGAATGTTTTATTTTCAGGATTTAAATATTCTGCAAATACATAAAACATAGTATTTTGTTATTCATTCAAAAGCACTTAATGCAATAAATGAATTTAACACCTCTTAATTCTGGAAAAAAAAAAGCACTGTTCCTTAAAACTATTTGCTATTATCATTTTCTTAGGTTAAAAATGTTAAATATGAATACAAAGTACTACAACTTCATTTCAGAACCTAAAGCCTTTGCTCACTTGGTAAATTTTATTTTCCTGTATAGATACAACTTTGGAAAACTGTCCCAAAGAACTATCACTTAACAATTAGAAACTTTGACTCATTTTAAATTTCTAGCGACACCAGTTGGTTGATCATTTCTATCTCTACTCTTTGCTACTAATAGCAAAATATAAAGAAATAGAGCAGAGTGGTGTACATCTCCATACATATATTTTAAAACATTCAAAATAATGATCCTATAAAAGCAGTTACTTTCCTCTTTCTGAAGACAAGCTGAATTTACCTGCCATTCGTTTTCTACTGCAAATTAGTTTGCCAGGTACACGTTAGCATGCTCTTTTTCAATTCATTTTGCTAAATCCACACTTCCTTTCAATAATGCTAAACACTGCTCTGATTAAAAGCTTACCATATAGTAATCCTTTTCGACGCTGACACCAGTTTCTTCTACTGTTTCCTCTGTTAGACACATCTACCTTTATTTTGAAAGAGAAGGTGAAACAGAAGAGGCTCTTACCAGAGACAGGGAAAACAATTCGTTCAGCTAGATCCAACAGTGCTCTGTGCAGCCTGGCAGCATGAGTGATCCTGGGGCCTCACACAAAAGCGAGATAATTGGCTCTCATTGAAGAGATGTAAACATCCATCATAATGGCACTGGGGCTGAAACTGAACGCTACCTCAGCTGTTCTATGTACTCCGACTGGAAGATGATGTCACAAACATCAACTGGGTGTACTCTCATTGGCTTCTGTTACCTGGAATCATATCTTAACCCTAAACTGTCAGCTGCAAATTGAAATGCTCATCTCTGACTATAATTTTTGCTGAAAAGGGGAGTGAAAGTGATGTTGAGCTGCTGGAGGATAGCAAACTGAAAATACTGCCCCCTAAATATGCTGAGATCTATTTACATAATTAATTAATTAGGATTCTGGGGAATTTTATTTTCTGAAAATATTTATTAAATTACAGTATTTATAAAAGGTATTCCACAGAATGGATATTAAAGGAAAAGATGAATGTAGTCACAACATCTGGAATTTTAAGTTTTCTAATTACTTTGTATTGATTTTACAGAACTACCCCATGAGATTAAGAAAGTCGAGGTGAGAAAAATTACAACGTAGACAATTGTACACTGGAGGTTTCAATCAATTTGGACAGAGCAGCCATCTGTATTTTTAAATCTTCATGGAAATGCATTTTTCTCTCTGAATGTTAAATAGTATCTCCAAAGTTTTGTGTAATAAAGCTTAAAGTATGAGATAAAAGCATAACATCACTAAATTAATAATGTTAAATATCAGTTTTTACAAAGAGTAACTTATAAGTCACTGGAACCGTAGACAAGTCCATTTCAGTAATTGAAGGCTACTTTATAATATAGTGTTGCTCTCCTTGAGCACAAACGGGGCATAATTATCCATCCCTTACTCTCTATCTTGACAAAAGCCCCAGACTTCTCCTCAGGCTTAAATCCAGTGGGAGAGGAGGATAATGGGCTAAGCTGGTTGCAGCAGCTTGCTGCCAGAGGGACAAAACTACAATCACCTTGAAATATATCCAAGCTTTCCTCAGCAAAAGGAGCTATCAGCTGCGTAACTGTGAGATGCAAGAATTACCAGAGCTAGTCAATGACCAGCTCCTTCTAAATCCAGCCCAGTCATATCCCAGGGCAAGCCCTTTGAAAGCTGTGCAGCTCAGCACGCAAACAGTACAACCACCTGGAGAGAGAGTGAGGGAAATTCGCTTCATCTATTCCCACCTTTAGGAAAATAAGGTCACCAACAGTGCTCTTGTATGCCTTTACATTGGTTCATGTCCTTCTAAATAATGGATTCAGGGCAAATAGTTGTTATAATGCCTCCACATTTTCAATGACAGCAGATTATTTTTATTGTATGGCTCAATAAGTGTTCTAAAAGTTGAAAATATATGAAAAGACACTTCTATAGACCATACATTCAAAATTTCCTCCCAAGTTCTGACTATCATGACTCTTGGTTTGATTATTTCATTACTCTTCGTCGCAAATGAGTGTGTGATTGAGAGGCAAGAGTTCTAGATTCAAGTTCAAAAGATCCAGTCTCCAATTTTTGCTCCATCAGCTACTATCTGTGAGAACTTTGAAAAATGAATAATTTTTATGTATAGAATGAGAATGACAATGCTACCAAAAAAAAAAAGCAAAAAAAAAAAAACAGTTGATATAGGGATTAGATGAGGCAATGTATGGAAACATATAAAATAAAAAGTATTACATAAATATTAGATGCAATAAATATTATCATTGTTATGCAAAAGAATAAATGTGTTCATTTTAAAGGCATTTGGGTTATTTAAAATGAAGAGTCAATTGAGTGCCTTCAAAATAATGAAGGAAAAATATTATTATCCTAAATTCTTAAAATTTCAACTAGAATATAATGTTTCAACTTAACTTGATTTATAACACTGACTCACTCAGTGGTCTTTTTTTGAAGTTGTTGCCCCTCCCAGTATTATTCGGAATTTAATCATATTAGTCAAGTGCAAGAATCTAGACACAAGAAGACTATTTGTCAAAATGTACTTTGGGCCAATGTGAAAGACACTGTTCATTTATTTCTGCCTAAAAACATGGGAGTTTAGCTGGAAATGCATATAATAAAAGATTCATTGCCATGCAAAGTGACATAAAATTAAATTACAGATCAGAAAGATGAATTTGGACAATAGGAATGTCAACTGTATTTCTGTAGACAAATGATAAAGCTATTGTAGTTGCTAAGAAGATATGTCATGGAGAAAATAATTATTTATAAAATAAAATATGCTTCTCCATTTCACACATTATATAAAATTTTCATGGTATAAATATTTAACAACAGAGATAGATAACTAGCAAAATTAGATTATAACTTGTTGCACATGAGAAAGCATGCTGACATATATAACATTCAGTTTATTTTTAAGATAAATATAACCCAGTCGTTGTTCAGTAGCATTTTGTTTAATCTCCACGTATTTGTGGCTTTTCTGATTTTCTTCCTATAGTTGATTTCTAGTTTCATACCGTTGTGATCAGAAAAGATGCTTGGTATTATTTCAATCTTCTTAAATTTATGGAGACTTGTTTTGTGGCCTAATATGTTATCAATCCTGGAGAATGTTCCGTGCGTTTGAAAAGAACGTGTATTCTTCAGTTTTTGGATGGAATGCTCTGTATATATCTACTAGGGCCATCTGTTCTAGTGTGTCGTTTAAGGCCAATGTTTCCTTATTGATCTTCTGTTTGGATGATAGAAGTATAATGATGTACACCTGAAATTTTTACAATGTTATAAACCAATGTTACTGCAATAAACAAAAAATTAAAAAAAAATAATAATTCTGTTATAACAACAATGATGATGAAAAAAAATTGGGCCACATTAAGATACTGGTAAGATCTTTATCTCTACCAAGCAAAGATTAAATAGATATGTAATCAATATAAAAAAAATAACAAAATAAAAAAGATATATATTCTGGTGATTTTAATAAACAGATAGTAAACTTTCTTATGTTGTTCTGCATTTGTTTGGGTACTACTGTGCCACATAGACATAGGACATCTTGAAGATTAAGAAAGATAAATACTCCTAGTGCTCTGCAGGCACTTTGTATCAAATATGCACATCCTTCACACAATTTTTAATAAGTTAATACCTTGTTAAAGGGCCCCAGTTTTGTGTTATTAAAATATGTAAATAAGATTTTTTAAGAATATAGATTTCAATGATTAAGTATTACATAAGATCAAGACAAATTAATGCATCAGTAAAATTTTAAGGGAGTTCACTTATTAAATATAAAAGTAGAAATGTTCAAATTGTGTACAAAATAGATAAATTAATGGACTATAATTTAATTCCTAGGAGAATGAATAAAAGAGAAGGAAAATATAGTAGAAGTATTTTAAATTAATGATGGCTTGTAATAATGAATGACTCTTTATCCCATATATTGTCAATTTCAAATTTCATTGCAATTCATTAGGACAGAATTTATGTTTTACTTTTAAATAATTACATCTATACCCTCAAGGAAGTTTCAGACAAATATAGCATATAATATGTCATACATGGAAATCAGAGTGATTAATCTACTGTAGTATTTTATATATAAGAACAGAAAAATTATATTCCCTATGGTGAGCAGTTATCATCTGAAATTAATGATGAGTGGAAGTTATGAAGTTTTTAGTAATTCTTTGGTAGTATTTCTTTAGGAAGAGCAGAGATGTTAAAGGTCAGGGCTTTTCAGTGATTTATTTGCAGTATGTCCTTTTGGAAAGTCTAATGATATTGAACATCAGTCTGTACATGCATCTGGATTAAAGCCAAAAATAGTGAATATGTAATGTGAACATTGATGATAAGACATAAAAATCCTCACTACTATCATAAAATAGTTTTAGTAAGAAGTCCAATCTGATTACATGATGTAAAAAAAAAATCTTGAGTGTAAAAATGCTAAAACATTAAGGGACAGCAAGAAAAATAGACGGTGCCAGTTTTTGAAAAACTGTTTAGTGTAAACATGTAGAGAAGTAAGATACATTTTTTTAAGGATTTAAAAAAAAAAATCTCTAATTTCATAAGAAGGGAAAATACCAAACACTACGATTTATAATGAATTTACCAACATTGTCTCATTATTTATTACATTCCTCCAGCTGAAATAGCCATCTAACACCTGTGAGCTTCAGAGAGCAGACAAATATTTTAACTTTTTTTGTGTGTGTGAGGAGATCAGCCCTGTGCTAACATCCGCCAATCCTCCTCTTTTTTTTGCTGAGGAAGACGGCCCTGGGCTAACATCTGTGCCCATCTTCCTCCACTTTATATGGGACGCTGCCACAGCATGGCTTGCCAAGCAGTGCGTCGGTGCGCACCCGGGATCCGAACCAGCGAACCCCGGGCTGCCGCAGCGGAGCGCGCGCACTTAACCGCTTGCGCCACCGGGCCGGCCCCAAATATTTTAACTTTTAACAGCCATGTAAAGACTTAATAAAAGGGGAAAGAAAAAAGTACAGGAGGCCACCCCGGTAGCCTAGCAGTTAAGTGCGCACACTCTGCTTTGGCAGCCCCGGGATTGCAGGTTCGGATCCTGGTCGCGCACTGACGTGCCACTTGTCAAGCCATGCTGTGGCAGCGTCCCATATAAAGTAGAGGAAGATGGGCATGGATGTTGGCCCGGGGCCAGTCTTCCTCAGCAAAAAGAGGAGGATTGGCATCGCATGTTAGCTCAGGGCTAATCTTCCTCACTAAAAAAACACCAAAAAAACACAAAACTACAGGAGTTAATCTAGGCTTTTTTCTGAGTAAATTTATATTAGTGACTGTTTTCTGTTATGAAGAACATAGAATCTATAAAAATATTTTTGACAAATGAAGTAGAAGATGTTTTGTAGCTCAAGCCAAGTACATCTCAATTTTATTACTATACTTACATACTACATACTACCCAGGAGCTGAAATCATTGCTGTATTTAATTGCCTAACAATTATTTCTGTTACATCAATTTTGTAGTTAAACTAATTATTTATATTATCAAAACAAATCAGCACTAGAGGCTAATTAAACTGGAGAAACCATCCTCCAATGTTTCCTAACCTACATATTAATAAGGTGTGGGTTAATACTAACTTCAGAAGAAATGAACATGTCCTTCAGGGGTTAAATTTATAGGCAAGACGTAGGAATTTATACAGGTTTTAAACTCTTGTGAACATTATTACTTAGTGTGAGCGGTTAGGAATATTAGCATATAGCATTCGACTGTGTCTGACAGCATCAACAACTGGCCCATTGCTGGATTAGCCACAAGATGGCAGCTCTGCTTCCATGGCCACTAACACTCTCAACACACAAGTTTATCCTTTTATTATTACTATTTTTTAAAGAAATATATACGCAAAGTATATAAGGAACTTACGTGTGTGAATGCTCATAGTAGGTGACTTTTCAGTTGAAGACTAAGCGGTTAAGGGTATTTATTAAAACCTATTGAAAAGCAGGACTTAAAATGTGTGACATCAAAACACTACTTTCTGCCAACACAATGCCCAAATGCTTCATCCCAAACTTATTTCAGAGGTTAATCTATTTATAAGAAATGTTTTTTTGTTGTTTCATATAGACTTTTATATTACTTTTAAAAAAATGCAAACAGAGTTCAAAATAACTATGACTGTGAATCAATGATAACTCACTGGTATGGTAAGAGGGATCTAAGAATTATGTTTTTCATCTACTAAATTCTAGGCATAACCAAATCTGATAAGAATATCTATTTATTGACCTTGCTTGTATTCCTTTTTTATACTTAGCCATCATTACTGTCATTTTTTTTTTCTTTATGTCTATCTTAAATCTATTGTGTGGCAGCTTCAGTATATTATCTTTATTTCTGTTTTCTGTGCAGATAAAATTTTGAAAATACTTAGAATTATTAGGCCATGTCACCTTTCCTTACTGAGAATAAATATCCCCAAGATGTTTAACTCAGTTTATGTGTCAGTAAATTTTATTCTGGAGAAGGAGAAAATGATTAAATAAGGGTGAGGAAAGTCCTCCTCTCTTGTAGGTTAAAGAAATATGAATTCTCAGACACGAAGGTGAGAAGCTCATGCTATTTTAGTGATTCGGCACACTGCTTTTAAATGCAAACTGAAAACATTAAATCACCGTGGAACATATCTCCGATTAATATATACTCTAATTAATTTCACGAGGTTCCCTTTGAACATCATGGTTAATCTCTGTCAGACAACTAAAGATCAGTGGGCAAAAGGGTTTGTTTTTCACCATGTTCTCCGAACAGCTGCACTTTCTGTGTTTTCATACGACTCTCTGATTAAGGATACTTCACTTCTTTTTTATAAATGTATTTTGCTTTGTCCCTGCTATAAAAGTTTACAACTTCACTTATGACTTTTTTTCTTTCACCTCAATTTTCTTGCCTTTTGTCTCATGTTACCCAGATTAGACCAAATCAAGGCCTATTATCTCCATCTTGACAAATATGGAACAACATTAATCTCAAAGAAACTTAGAACTGAATTTAGATCTCACTGAGGAACATTTGAAGACAACCACCTCATACTAGGCAAGAGAAAGGTTATTCTTGTCAAACCCATTGTGCTTAAAACATTGCTTCACACATATGGATGTTTACATATGAAAGATCGTGAGAAACAGCTTACTAATCATTGTATGGTATTTTACCAGGCTATAACTTTCTAGTAGAAGACTCTTCAGATCATTTAGAGGAATCCACACTACCACAAGGAAGATTAGGGTTACTGTAATAGTGAAAGAAAGAAAAATATCATTATCATCACTGGTTTGAGTGTTTACTATGTGCTAAGCACTATGCTAAATATTTTACATTGATGATCTAGTTCATTTTTGTTTTATTTTGTTTTGTTTTGTTTTAGGTCTCTAAGACGGGTCAAAGTTAAGACTTTCAAAGGGGCTCTTAAATTTACACTATCAGCAAGTATTTTTCAATCATAGCTGCTTATTTGAATCTCAACTGGGAAATGCCAAAATATAGGGCCCTGCTATAGACTGAATACGTGTGTGTCCTCCCTCCAAATTCGTATGTTGAAACCTAACGCCCAATCTGATGGTATTAGGAGGTGGGCCTTGGCAAAGTGATTAAGTCATGAGGGTGGAGCCCTCATGATTGCGATTAGTGCCCATATAATAAGAGAGACCCCAGAGAACCACCTAGCCCCTTCTGCCATGTGAGGTTACAGTGAAAAGACGGTCATCCATGAACCAGGAAGCTTGCTTTCACCAGACGCTGATCTTAGGTCTCCTAGCCTCTAGAACAGTGAGAAATAAATTTCTGTTGTTTATACACTACCTGGTTTATGGTATTTCCACTATACTTTACCTGAAATGATTCAGTAACAGTGTACGCCTACAACCGTGGTCACCACAATAGAAAATGCCTAGGTGCTTTTTCTAGCCATTTTTTAAAAAGTGGTTAAATTACATCCATTGTTTCAGGACACTGTAGAGAGTCAACGTGAATTAATGACCTTGGAACAGATCTTGGTCGATCATTGTCCAGGAGCTCATTATTCAACTTAATCCATGCACTCGCCAAAGGTAAATGATCATAACAAAGGCTATAGGAACCTTATGCTTTGACAAGTGGGTGTGACTTAAGCCTCTGTGATATACTGACTATTTATCTATCCGCTCTGTCAGTCCATCTTTGAAACTGTAGATCTGGAAAACATACTAGCTCTTTCCAGGTTAAATCAGAAAAAAAATCACTAAATGGACAGTGTGAAAATGTAGGACATAATAAGAAATTGTTTTTTTCTGCCAAAGTCCACCTGCTCCTGGTACATTTGTTTTTGGCTGTGACTAATAGAGGAGCGAAACTGCTTGCAGGTTAGAAGCGAGATATTCCCACATTTCCACCATCCTGAAATCAGAATCAATTAAGAAGATGTTGGAAATAGACACATGATGGTAAATATGTTACACTGTTATTTCTGTAGGCTTCACGGGAGTACACAGTCTGACTTATGGCCAGGCTCCTAAATGCTCCCTAAATTCTAGATCTTGGAGTGAGCCAACCAATAGCTATCTCCTGTGGGTCACGATTGTGGCCCATAATGTAGAGGGCAGGAGTGGGCTTAGAGTCCATCCTTTTTGTGGCCAGGCTGCACCAGGCCTGCTAAGATTAATCCATGCTCAAATAACTCGCTTATCCCCCAGTACAGCCCCTGATATAGAGCTAAGTCTTTCATTGATGGCTAAATTACTCTAATTAAAACTTCATCTCCTCCTCTGTTTAGTCTTGCCCATGAAGTCTATAAAAAAACTGTGTCATATTTTGCTTCAGACAAATTAAGCCTAAGGACCTTAAAAATAAAATAATGGCATTGGCAAAAAAGTCGTTTGGGACCCCAGGCCCCTCCACAATGATTCTTCCCCAAATGGAGACAGAGTCATTTTTCTGCCTTATGTAACTTATGCCATGGAGTGAAAGCCTGGAAGGACACACATTGCTATGTTGAAAGGACCCATGGAGGCCCCAGCAAAATGAATGAGAAAGACCCACATTAAAGGACATCATCATGAAATTTAAAGTCACTGGGGGTAGAGAATATCCTGCAAGTCTGAAGTGAGAAAAAACTAGTCATATAAAAAAATTCAGGAATAAGAACAGTACCAGACTTCTCAATAGCAAAACTGAGAAGGGAAACAATGGAACAGTGGATGCTTACAAAATTATTTTCAACACAGAAATTTATACCCATTGACATTACCAATTAAGTCTGAAGCAGTAAGTCAGAACATCTTCAGACATGCAAACTTGTAAAAATGTCACCTTCCACACCCTTTCTCAAGAAAGTGCTACAGGGCCGGCCCCGTGGTTAAGTGCACGCGCTCTGCTACTGGCAGCCCGGGTTCGGATCCCAGGCACACACCGATGCACCGCTTCTCCAGCCATGCTGAGGCCACATTCCACATACAGCAACTAGAAGGATGTGCAACTATGACATACAACTATCTACTGGGGCTTTGGGGGGAAAAAATCAAGGAGGAGGATTGGTAATAGATGTTAGCTCAGAGCTGGTCTTCCTCAGCAAAAAGAGGAGAATTAGCATGGATGTTAGCTCAGGGCTGATCTTCCTCACAAAATAAATAAATAAATAAATAAAACTGTTTAAAAAAAGAAAAAGAAAAAGAAAGTGCTACAGGATGTGCTCCATTAGAGCAATGGGAAAAAGAAGAAAGAGGAAAATTTGAGTTTAGGAAATAGGTGATCTAACAGTTGAGAGAGGCCATGGAATTTTCCAGATGATGATGATGAAAGGGAATCTTAGGATGGCAGCTAGGTAGCAGGCCTAGACGGTAATCATGTACAAATTAGAACAGAAAGACAGCATTTTCCAGGAAGGATATTTTAATAAAAAGTAGCTACAAAGAAATAAAACTGAAAGAGTATTTGATGTGTTCGAACATACTGAAGGGAGGTGTATTTTTCTGGGAGAGTTTAAGTCCAAATTAGAGAAAGGTAGTATAAAACTAAGGAAATCAATAAAAAATGAGATACTTACTAAAACAAGGAAAACCAAAAGTTATTTAAGGGGAAGGAATTTACTCCTCCCTCTCCTGCTGCTATATTAATAAATAATAAAAACCTGAATACTTATTTAAGTTTTAAAATGTGCTATGACCATATTGGAATGCTAGGAGACACCAAAGGCAAAAATACTACATACAGGTTTTTAAAAAATAACTAAAGGGACTTCTGGTTTCCAGTCCAGCCTGTAGGAACCTTGGAAATAGCCACTCCATCCTGACAAGTGAAAAGCCAAACAAACTGAAAAATCAACAACTCTTCTTAGATCCATCAGGGAAGTGAGGTCTCAGGGCAAACTACTGCCCCAAAATTGGAGAGACCAATAGGTGGATAGGGAAAATCACAACTTTCCAGAGCACCACAAACTGAAATGTCCACAGGAACCAGCGCTGGGGTAGGAAAACGTAAACTGTAATTGAGGAATTCTGGAGGCTCAGCATGGACAAGTCTGAGAGATAAAAACTACAATAGGACCCAGTCACTGGGTGGGGGGTGGGGCATACTTTTGTGATTTTTTCCTCCCAGAGTTCTGCCAGATTCTTACAGGGAATATCAAAAAAAAAAAAAAAAAAAAAAAAAAAAATCTACTTGTGCTTCTGGTAGGGGGAAGGGAAAAGGAACCATTTTGAAACACATAAGAGCATTCTGTTCTTAACCAAGTCTGCCCTCTGGAGAAAGTAGTTAACCAGAGTCTAACCTGCAGTGGTTTCATCTGAGCCTAACTGATCTGGGAGAAGGGAAATAACCAACTCCAGCTGGCTCTAGCCTTTCATGTGGAGGAAGGGAAGTACCCAAATTCAGCCCCCTATAGCCATGCTGTCCCACCTAAGGGGGGAAAAACTGAGAAACATGTGTGAAGTTTGCTGGTAAGAAGCACAAGATCACTAAAAGACTGAGACCTAAACATAAGACTATAAAATGGTCCCTGTGCCCCCACACCTTACAACCACATTACTAAAGGATTATTTATAGTAGTTCCTTTTACCCAGTACATCATGTCTGACTATCAAAGAAAAATTACAAGGCACACTAAAAGGCAAAATACACTTTGAAGGGGCAGAGCAAGTGTCAAAACCAGACTCAGATATATTTGGGATGCTGAAATTATCAAACTAGGAATTTAAAACAACTATGACTGATGCATTAAGGGCTCTAATGGATAAGTAGACAGCATGCAAGAATAGATGGCAATGTAAGCAGAAAGTTTGAAATTTTAAGAAAGAACCAAAAAGAAATCAAAAACACTGTAACGGAAATGAAGAATGTCTTTGATGGGCTTAGTGGTAGACTAGATGTGGCTTAGAAAAGGATCTCTGAACTTGAGGCTACCTCAATAGAAACCTCCAAAACTGAAAAGCAAACAAAAAAAAGACTTAAAAAATAAAAAAAGAACAGAATATCTAAGAGCTGTGGGACAACTACAGAAGCATAAGCATAATGTAGCATATGCATAATGGGAATGCCAGAAGGAGAAAAAAGAGAGAAAGAAACAGAATAAATATTTGAAACAAAAATAACTGAGAATTTCCCCCAAATTAATGTCACACACCAAACCACAGATCTAGGAAGCTCCGAGAACATCAAGCAAGATGAATGCCAAACAAAAACTACACCTAGGCATGATTTTCAAACTACAGAAAATCAAAGATAAAGAAAAATTCCTGTAAGAAGCCAGAGGAAAAAAAAAAACCTTACCTACAGAGAAACAAAGATAAGAATTACATTCAACTTCTCTTCAGAATCCATGCAAGCAAGAAGAGAGTAGAGTCAAATATTTAAAAAGCTGAGAAAAAAACACCAACCTAGATTTCTGTACCCTGCAAAACTATCCTTCAAAAGTGAGGGAAAAATAAAGACATTCTCAGACAAACAAAAATTGAGGGAATTTATTGCCAGTAGACCTGCCTTGCAAGAGATGTTGAAAGAAATTCTTTAAAGAGAAGAAAAATGATACAGGTCAGAAACTCAGATCTACGTAAAGAAAAGAGGAGCAGTGAAGAAGGAATAAGTGAAGGTAAAATAAAAACTTTTAATTGTCTTATTCTTAACTGATCTAACAGATAATAGTTTTTTAAAAACAACAGCAACAAAGCAACAATGTACCTGATTATGTATACTTATATATATATAAAAACAGATAGAATATGTATGCTTATGTATAAGTGAAATGAATAACAGTAGTGATACACAGATTGGGGGAGATTTAGGATTATTTTGCTATTATAAAGCACTCGCACTATGAAGTGGTATAATGTTATTTGAAAGTGGACTTGGATTATTGTAAATGAATATTGTAAACTCAAGGGCAAGGACTAGGAAGAGTAAAAAAAGAAATATAACTAATACGCTAAGAAAGGAGAGAAAACAGAATCATAAAATGCTCAATTAACCACAAAAGGCATAAAAAGAGTAAGAGACAAAAATAGGAACAAAGAACAAGGGCAACACATGAAAAACAGCAACAAATATGGTGGATATTAATCCAATGATATCAATAATCACCTTGAATGTCAATGGTATTATTGCATCAATTAAAAGACACAGATATTGTCAGAATGGGTTAAAAAACAAGACCCAACTATATGTTGTCTACAGGAAATGCACTTTAAAAATAAAGATACATACAGGCTAAAAATAAAGGGATAGGGAAAGATATACCATGCTAACACTAATCAAAAGAAAGTGGGAGTAGCTGTATTAATTTCAGATAAAGCGGACTTCAGAGCAAGGAAAGTTATCAGGGAAAAGAGGGGCATTACATAATGATAAAGAGGAGAATTCTCCAAACAGATATGACAATCCTTAATGATATGTGCCCAACATCAGAACAGAAAGAAATGCAAGGAGAAATAGATGAATCCACTATTATAGTTGAAGACATAAAACACCCTTCTCTCAGAAATGGATCAAATGTGTAGAAAATCAGTAAGGACCTAGTTGAACACAAGAACACCATAAATCAACTGGATATAATTGGCATCTACAGACAACTTCATCTAGCTAGAGCAGAACAAGAATTCTTCTCAAGATCATGTGGAATATTCACCAAGACAGACCACATTCTGGGCCATAAAACACACCTTAACAAATTTCAAATAATAGAAATCATACAATGTCTGCTCTCAAACCACAATGGAATTAAACTGGAAATCAATAGCAGAAAGATAGCTGGAAAATCCCCCAAATATGTGGACATTAAACAACACACTGCTAAATAACACATGGGGCAAAGAAGAAACCTCAGTAAAAATAAAATAATATTTTGAATCAAATAAAAATGAAAACACAATTTATCAAAATTTATGGGATGCACTGAAGACAGTGCTTAGAGGAAAATTTATAGTCTTTTTCTGGTTTTGATATCTGGTATGGGGTGGAGGAGGGGGAGAGATGAATACACAGAGCACAGAGGATTTTTAGGGCAGAGAAAATAGTCTGTACGGTATTATAATAATGGAAACATGTCGTTACACCTCTGTCCAAACCCATAGAATGTACAACACCAAGAGTGAACCGAAAGGAAAACTATAGACTTTGGGTGATTATGATGCATCAATGTAGGTTCATTGTTGGCAAAAAATGGACCCTTTGGTAAGTGATGTTAACAATGGGGGAGGCTATGCATGTATGAGTATATGGGAAATCTGTATCTTAATTTTGTTGTATCCTAAAACTGCTTTTAAAAAAAGTCTTCATTACAATAATGGAAGGATGAGTTCAATATAAAATTGAAATTTGTATACAACATCTCATAAATTTGTGTGGGGGGAAGAGGGCGGTAAGGTAATTAAAAACACACAGAAAGAAACATCTTACATGCTTGTAAGATGCCCGTTCTCCGCAGCTGGCTGCCACCCCATCTTTCATTGGTTCACCCTCTTGCTCTCATTGCCCCAGGTTCTGAGCCTCCCACTGAAACCAAGAATGCACCTGTCTCTTAAAATACTGTCTTAATTCTAGCTGGTCTTAACTCATCCCTCTCCAATTGCCATGTTGTTAATTACAGCTTTCTTTAATTGGAATTTAAAACAGGCATGACCATACCCTAACAGTAAGACATCTACCATCTTTTTTTAAAAAAACTTTATCAAAGTTAACATTCAATAATACACTAAGCGCCAATGTCCTGATAGAAATCTCTGACTCACAAATGATTTTTACAGCAGTGGTGTTTTCACAGGAAGTGATAAAGTGGACTTAGGTATCATCTACATTGACTTTCCCTGGTTCCCATCCAATAACAGAATGGAATTAGAGAGTAGTGTGTAAATCAGAGATTTTTGGGTTCAGTTGTTGGTTTTATACTTAATAATTATGTCATCTTGGAAAGCAGTAAGTTATTTACCTTCCTTGAACAGTATTTCCTAACTTATTCTAAGATGAAGCCGTAATGGTAATTTATCTCGAAAGGTTCTTAAAGTTATTAAAAGGAGAAATAAATTATGTAAATTATTTAGATCATTATATAGCACTTGCTAATTGCTCAAGGAAGGGATGGCTTTTTACTCCAAATCATGTTATATTTTTACATAATAAATTATCTTTGAAACAGAAAAATTCTAGGCCATATGTGAATATATGTATATTTTTTGTTTTAATTAAAGAGGGAGGCTTGTTCATTAAAGAGCATTTATAACTACTCATAAGCATTCAACACAACCGGGAAGGTCAGTGGGGCATGTGGTAAAACTATGATAGTTCTCAACAAAACTCTGTCTTCAGTAGTAACATCTGAAAACTGTTGTGAGGCACTTATAGATACTTGCCTAACACTTTCTTGTGCAGAGTACACACATTAAATATTTGTTGAATTGATTTGACATTTTAAGAATTAGTGAGATATTGTAGCAGAACATATATGAAGCAAATTGTGTCAATTTTATTTCCATTCATTCAATCAACAAATATTGATAGCCTGATATTGCCTTAATTGCTATGATATAAACATGAAAATGACTTATTTTTTGGTCTCAAGGAACTCTCAGTCAGGGGAGAATTTGAAACATTAAATAAAATATAGTAGACCGACTTTCTTATTGGTCAGTTAAGATAAACATAAGTTTACTTAGAAGGCTGAAATGTCAAATGTTTGTTTTGTACTTGTATTACTAGAAACAGAACAAATCAGCAAGCTATTAGATGCAATTTCCTGAGAAAAACAACTTTTAAGATATATATAATAATGTTGTGACTGATTCAGACCGGTATTTTGCAACCTGTGTATCTGTAGTACTGTATTGATTTTCAATATTCACAACCAAGACCAAGGAGCATATCAAGACACTCAAGTATCTTCTGAGTCATCTTGGATTGATTAGATGTAATAGAGTTCATGATTAATTGAGAGGCATACCAGAAGTGTGTTGTACTTGAGTGTTGGATCTGCGCTGGAGGGGAGTAAGAATCACAGAGAATGGGACATGTAATTTAAACGTACCAAACCCTTAACATCCCCCCCCCACCACCTCCGTGCCTTGTTTAAAATCCTTCAGGGATTCTTGTTGTTCTTGAAATAAAACTAGGGGGACTTTCCCTAGTATGATTTCCAATGTCCTGTCTGATCTGGCCCCAATCACTCGAGCCTCACCTCCCACCAGCCTTCTTGGCCTCACTCTTCTCTCTCTTCTCCATCTCAAACGACAGATTTTAGTCTCATTTCTTGCCATAATTGCTTTTGCTACAGGGCCTGTTTGTATAACCAGACTGTTTCTTCTGAATGGAATGCCCTTGCCCCATTCTTCTTTTCATATCACTCCTTATTATCACACTTAAAGCCATTGGAACCTTCTATTATTCACTCGTCAACATGTTGCGTATTTTGGACACAGGCCTTTCACACATGCTTTCTATTCTGTCTAAATACTCGTCTACCCACTCCATCTCCTTCCTCATCTAGGTGTCTCTACTCATCCCAGATCAGTCCTCCCTTTTTCAAAGATGCCTTCTCTGATGTCCCTAATTAAGTCAAATTCCTGTTATATCCTCTCATAGCTCGGGTACCTTTCTTTTGTTACATTTATAATTGCAATAAATAGATTTATTTCTGTGACATTTTAAATGTTTGTATCTTCCATTAGAATATAAGGTCCTTGAAAGCAGGCATTCTGTTTGCTTTTGCTTACTGGGTTAGGCATTCAAGATGTTTCTGTAGACTAAATGAATGTCTGGACATTTTGGTATACTATAAAGAATGTGCCTATAAGCTTCAAGTCTTTTGCATAACATAGTTATTTATTTTTAATTTCCTAATTTTTCACATAATTTCCATTTTATAATGCTTTTGGAAAGTAATTTCTATGTGGTGTCAGAATTAGAGGAAAGATAAGCCATTTTAATATATTTATAACCTTTGCTAAAATGTCTTACTTATTATTTGTACTTTCAAAGTTTGACCCATTGAATTTCCATATTGGATAGTTCTCAAATTTATTCCGAACTGGTTATGTTGGTTGTGAAAACTTTGTTATTCGCTTAAAAGATTATGTTTTATATAATATTTTCTGTTAAAACATTGAATTTTACCTTGCTATATATAGGTGAAAAAAATTTTGTTTCAAAAGTAACTTGAGGTTGTGAAATAACCCATAAACTGGCAGGTAAAACCAAAAATCAGAAATATGGGTCTAGATCTATGTGTTTTCAGAGAGCCAAATAAAATGTTATTCTGCATTTTAAATAAAATCTTATGTTTATTACCTTTTTATTTTCGAGCTGTCTTTTCAAACATTTTGTATGTGCATTTGAATGCAATAACTCAGTGATAAGGGACTAAATAAATTATAAAATTGAACTGAAAGATATAAAGAAATCCAAAGGCATTAGAAACCAATATTAGGCATTGGCAATATTAGGCATCCAACTGATTAGATGCAGAGTGGAGATGAAAATATTTTTAAGGAGAAAATTTGGACTTTTCTTTGTCTTGGGAGAGAGCTTGTTCAGGCCTTAGAACTGGGGTTTTACTTGTGGAATTTATAAAATTACACAAACATATCTATTAAAAACAGACAATGAAATTCCTGAATGTCTCTGGAGTAATTTTTCTCACCAAAATATGAGTAACATAGTCTCTCATGATGGTCAGTCATATTTGGACAGATATAATTTTTGGTGGGATTACAATATGTTGAAACCCATAGTGACACTCCCAGATTACGCTGGTGTAGCTAACTCTGAAGTATCAAGGGATATCTTTAGAGAAGATGCTTAGAAAGATGGCTACATATGTCAGTCTTGAATTATAAGTACTTTTAGTCATAAGGAGAATGTTTATATTAGTCATATAGACTTATGGGATTGTAGAGCTGCTAGGGGACTTAGAAATGATTAATTTCACCATCTCATTCAGACTACATATATTACATATGCGAAAAACAGAATTCAGGATTTCTAGTCAACTAGCTCAAAGTCTTATAGCTAAAGACATCTTTATTAGGAAGCTAGACTTCCTGACTGGCTCTCCAAACCTTGTTTCTTCATAGCACACTTTTTCCTATATTAGATTCAACAGGTTCATCACAAAAAAAAACTGTTACTATGTCAAAATGTTGCTCATGTAGATAGATAAAATGGTATTTGGAAAGTGCTTGATATACGAAGTATTTTTTTTTCACTTCAGAGAATATATATTGAGACCTTTCTTCCTTTTTAAACCTGATATCTACCACATTTTTAGTTAAGGACTCATAGATTTTTGAAGTGTTTGTTAAAAACATTAGTAAAAAGAAGGTACAATTTTACTAAAATATTTTATTTTACTTATTTAATTGGTATTATTGCTCAAACAAACGAAATTATTTTAACTATACATGTGTGTCCTTGTGCTCTAATGTCAATAAATTTATTTTTATTGTTTAGTTCAGTTCTTATTTATATGTGTTATTTTTCTGAAAAAAAATGACATTTGTAGGAGCTGGCCTGGTGGCATAGTGGTTAAGTTTGTACGCTCCGCTTCGGCGGCCCGGGGTTCACAGATTCAGCTCCCAGGTGTGGACCTAGGCGCCGCTTATCAAGCCATGCTGTGGCGGGCGTCCCACATATAAAGTAGAGGAAGAGGGGCATGGGTGTTAGCCCAGGGCCAATCTTCCTCCACAAAAAAAGGAGGATTGGCAGCAGATGTTAGCTCAGGGCTAATCTTCCTCATCAAATAAAAAGACATTTGCAGAGAAATAAAGTGACAAACTTTCTTCTTAAAAGTTATATACATTTAAACAAAAAGCAAGTTGTGTGTGCGTGAGTTTTATTTGTTTTATTGTTTTGCCTATAAAACAAGTGGAGAAAATATTGTAGTTCCCCACTCAACCACCACTTCCACTTCCCACACACATACACATCACACTTGTCTTTTGTATATATTCTGTCACATATATATACATATATATATCTTTTTTCATTCTCACACCATGTTAAGTTTTTACTCACTCCATGCCATTTTATTTAATTGTTTTGAGGCTTTAGCAGATAATCATGAGCTCTTCAAAAGATGAGCAAAAAAACATTTTGCAAAGTAGAGCACAAAGTTCTTATACTGTACCTGTTTGGAAAGAACAGCTTTAAAATTTTGTATCATTCAACACCTTAAAATATCTTTGTATAGGTCTTATCTGTATATTTCTCTGTATTTTAATATTGAGATATAGGGTTTATTTCTATTTACTTCCAAGAAATATTTAAACAAGATTTTTTCTGAATTTTTTTGTTGTTGATTAGTTAGGCAAGTTTACCTCTACTCCCTAAGAGTTATTGACATTTCTTGACAGTAGTCAAAAAAGTCCCAATTAACTACAATCATAAAATGTAGGTGTTAGTACATTTCAGTCAATGCTACTTAGGTCAAAGGCAGTTTCTCAGGGTTAACTCAATTATAAATTCTCCAACTCAGTTTTTTTGCCTGGTTGCCAGTTGTATTCAAGATCTCCATTATTTTCTGCTTAGTTTCTCATTTCTTTCTTAGAGGAACTGCCTTGCAAATGGCTCTACCTCCCTGATGCAAAATGACTCCACTTTCTTGAAGACTCTTTGCCCACAGGTAGATATTTGAATATTTGAGCAAAGAAGTGGTATCTAGGCTATATTAATAGGAGAAGGACTACGCTGAAGGTCAATAAAGTTCTGCCGTTTATGTTTTGGGGCCTACCCTAGTTTCCCTTCTTGAAAGAGTCGTTCAACTATTCTTGTATTTCCATAAGAATTGTATTTTTTTTTATTGTGGCAAAATATACATAGCATAAAATTTACTATTTTAACCTTTTTTAGTTGTACACTTTAGTGACATGAAGTACACTCACATTGTTATAAAACCGTCACCACTATTCCTCTCTAGAATTTGTTCATCTTCCCAAACTGAAACTCTGTATCCACTAAACAATAATTCTCCATACACTTCTTCCTCCAGCTCCTGGTAACCACTATTTTACTAGAAAGTAACATGAATTTGACTACTCTAGGTACTTCATATAAGTGGAATCATACAATATTTGTCTTTTTGTCTGGCTTATTTCACTTAGTATAATGTCTTCAAGTTTCATTCCATGTTGTAGCATGTGTCAGAATTTCCTTCCTTTTTAAGGTTGAATATTCCATTGTACATATAGATCAGATTTCATTTATCCATTTATCTATCAATGGACATTGAGTTGTTTCCATCTTTTGGCTATTATGAATAATGCTGTTATCAACATTGGTGTACAGATATCTGTTTGAGTCCCTGTTTTGAATTCTTTTGGATATATACCAGAAGTGGAATTGCTGGATCAAATGGTAATTCTAAGTTTAATATTTTTGAGGAACCATCATACTGTTAAGAATTGTATTATTTTTAAAAAATCTTCCTTCATCTAAGATACCTAAGAGTTTATTTATCTTTTCAAAACCAAACAATCCCCAAGTAAGGAATTAATGCAATGATGACATCTGAAATAAATCCATGCATTCATTGCACAAATGGCAGTCAGGGAATCTGATCTCAGGTTAGCCTGATAATGACTTTCTTTTGCATATACAATGACAAAACTCTTCTTAAATACTAATTGTCAATTAATCACTTCCTATTTCCCTACAAAGGAAAGAAAGGGTGAGTTAAGAGGCTTTTGTAGTTGTCCAAACAGGAGATATTAGTGGAGCAGATAGCATGTTGGCAATTAAGATGGAAAAATATTTGAAAAATAGACTTGGCAAGATTAGTTTCCTGGATGTAGCATAGCATGCTGGTTAAAGGCACAGATTCTTGAGCTAGATTGCTTGGGTTCAAATCCTTACTTCATTATTTATCAACAGTGTGACTTTGGACAAATTACTTAAATTTTCTGTGTCTCAGTCTCCTCATTTATAAAATGAAAATAGTAATAGTACCTATTTCATTGGTACTTTATATGAATTAAATAAATTAAAAGGTAAAGCTCTTAGAACAAGGACTAGAACATAGGAAGAAGTATGTAAATATTTGTTAATCTAATATATTTAAAAGAGGAAGATATCAATATTGCTTCCCAGGTTTATGGCAACATGATTGAGTGATACCATTTATTATGATAGAAAACAATGAAAGATGAATATATATAGGAAGCATGTTAAATTTTATGTGTGACACATAGTCAGAAATTTTGAGTAAAAATTGAATATATGAGTATGAAACCCAGAGAAAGGAGATTAGAGTTGGAGTCCAAATTTGGCGATTCATCAACATATAAATTGCATATAATAACCTAGAGTGACTACACAATGAGAAGAAAAGAGGGCCTAGTAGTGAGATCCCAATAATTCCAAAATATCATGATAACCACAAATAGTTTTAATTCAACAAAAAATTCATGCACCACTAAAGCTCAAAGACTTCAATAGTTTTTTGAAGTCAAGATATTCTGGTTTTTAAAAGTGGCTATTATCTAAATGACAGTATATATAAGCCTCCTGTTGATAAAACTGGCATTGTGCTAGAAGTTAGCAGTAAATATGAATATGAGTTCCACATAATGTAGAGCAATGTGGGCAGTTCCCAAACCACATCAGTATCATAGAGTAAACCATCGCAAGTTTACTTGGCTACTGAAGTTTTGCAACAAATAATGATGTAAAAAGACTAGCCAACCATAAGCAAAAATTCCTTGGCAGACTTAAAAATGGAATATTCTAAAAGTGAGTTTTCAGGGACTGAATGAGAAGCAAAACCTGTATTTACATAAGAAGGCTTAGCCATCCTCTGTCCGTTTTATGTACCCAGACTTGCTGGAGTCTTCCTATTATATTAAGATGAAAAATAACTTTGGAGTCAGTTGTTTGCCTCCAAACTTGCCAGAACATATAAGTGGGCTTGAAAACCAATTTCTGCCTGAGAGTTAACACCATTCTGTGAAAAGAAGAATGTGAGAAAAGCAAACAGTTACAGAATTACAAAAGCTCCTCTTAAGAGAAAAGCCTTGGATCATCAGATAGCAAAGATTGGATGAAATGTGGCCTAACATGGGAAGGGCCTCACAGACATTTTGGTATGGCTGCTTGGATGTTAGGGAACTGAAGTTGTTTCTAGGAGTTGATAATGTTGTTCGAGGAAAACAAAGGTAACCTATAGTCAACAGTTCATTCATCTTGATTTAATTTAATATAATATTATGTGTACTATTCAGAAGAAGTAGTAAGCATCACTTGAAAATTAAAACGACAGTCAATATATAATACCACAAATTATCTATGCTTAAAAGTAATATGATAATATTAATGAGAGTATATAGTATAATGGTATAGTATAGTATAAGGGTTAAGAGCAAAGAGATTATTCTGGATTATGGTGCTGAGAAAAGGGATGTGGAAGGATCAGAGTCAGGGAAGGAAGGGTCAGGATGAGAGCAGAGGTTGGAGTAATGCAGGGCCACTGCCCAAGTGATGCCATCAACCTCTGGAAGCTAGGAAAGGCAAGGATTCTCCTCTAGAATCTCTAGAAGGAATACAGCTGTGCTGACCTACTGTAAACTTCTGACATCCGGAACTATATGATAATAAATTTGTGTTGTTTTAAGACACTAAGTTTGTGGTAATTTGTTACAGCAGCAATAGGAAACTAATACACTAACACATAATAATTCCATAATAAATGCTAGTTGATGTTGAAAAAAGAAAAAAAACATAGTCAGTCCTATATAAGATGAGGAAACCATTTTTTTAGGGGAAGGATGTATTTTTATTAACTATATATTATAAAATGAAGCCTGTACATTGTGAAATATGTGAAAAATATAAAACTACATGCAATGAAAATTAAAGCTGTCTTTTCCATTCAGGACCCATGACCTGCCATTCCAGGAATAAAGCTTTGTTAACAGATTCTTGTGTATCCTTTCAAAAATATTCTTATATAAAAAATATTTAAAATTTTTTTTTCATGATTTATATATTTTAGATTTTGTTGTATAGATTTGTCTATTTCTTTCTTGTCATTTTGTCCATAACTGCTACTTATATTTTGAACCTCTACTGCTAGTTTATACATTTGGGATTTCCAAGCCTTATTGATAAACTGACCATTTATCATTGTGAAATGACTTTTAAAAAAATCTTTGTTAATACTCTTTATACTGCAGTTAACCTTGTCTAACATTATTAAAGCCACTCCAACTTTGCTATGGTTTGTGTTTACAAAACATATCTTGTTCTATCTTATTCCTTTTAACCTTTCTGTGCTTTTATATTTAGTGTGTGACTTTCATAAACAGCATATGGTTGGGTCATTCTTTGTTTAACCATTATGGCAATCTTTTTTTTTTTTTGTGAGGAAGATCAGCTCTGATCTAACATCCATGCCAATCCTCCTCTTTTTGCTGAGGAAGATTGGCCCTAGGCTAACATCCATGCCCATCTTCCTCTACTTTATGTGGGACACTGCCACAGCATGGCCTGACAAGTGGTGCATCGGTGTGTGCCTGGGATCCAAACCCGGGCCGCCAGCAGCGGAGTGCATGCACTTAACAGCTATGCCTCTGGGCCAGCCCCACTATTATGGCAATCTTTGTCTTTTAATTAGACTATTTAGTCCATTTACATTTAACATAATTATTGTCATGGTTTTATGTTCACTATCTTACTATTTATTTTTTGTTTGTCCCATCATTTTTTTTTTTTTCTTCTTCTGCCTTCTTTTGGGTTGAGTACATTTTATTGTTCCATTTTGTCTTGTCTATTGTTTTTTTCACTGTGTCCCTCCCTGCTTTTTGTGGTTTCCATATGAGTTACAATATGTGTCCTCTATGTATCACAGTAGTCTATCTTGAGGGCTATTTAATGCGTAATTAAAAAACTTACGTTGGTAAACGTCCATTTTCCTTCTAGTCCCTTATGCAATTGTCATCACACATTTCCCCCGCTCATCTCTCTCTCTTTCAGTATATTATTTTATACAATCATCTTTTGAAGAAATTCAAAAGTTGATTTTAAAAATACTTTTACACTTGCCATATGTTTACCATATTCAGCCCTCTTCGTTTTTGGTATAGACTCTAATTTCCATCTGGTATCATTATCATTTAGCCTAACTAATCTGCATATAGTGTAGGACTGCTGGTGGTGGCTTCTCCACACTTTTATTCATCAGAAAATATCTTTATGTTGCCTTTGTTTCTAATGATATTTGAAGGATAATTATTTCTGTACTTTGAATTCTATTTCAACAAAAATTTTTTTCCTTAGCCTTTAATTAAGTTATTTCATTGTTTTTTATAGGCCATAGTTATTGTTCTTCATGCAGGTAGTATGTTATTCCCTTCTGTCTGCTTTTAAAATGTTCTGTATACTTAGCTTTCTGCAATTTGACTATGTTATGTTTATGTGTGGCTTTTTGTGACTTTATCTTCCTTGGGGTTTCTTGTGATTCTTTAATATATACATTGTTATTTTTTCTCAAATTCAAAAATATGCTCAGCCGTTATTTATTTATTTGCCACATAAGCTTTCCTGTCTCTTCTGGGATTCCAATGACACATATATTAGACTACTTGATAATGTCCCACAGGTCTCTGAATGTCTTTTAATTTTTTTTAATTTGTTTTCTCTGTGCATTGGTTTCAGTGATTTCTATTTTCCTATCCTCAAATTGACTGATAATATATTTTAAAATATCTTCTGTTTTTTTTTCATTTTGGATATATTGTAGTTTTCAGGTCCAGAGTTTTCATTTAGTTCATTTTTTTACAGTTACCATTCCTCTACTGAGATTTCCCTTCTATTCATTCATTACATTTAGATTTTTCTCTACATCCTCATTTACATTAGCAAACTAAGATATTAAAGCAGCTAGTTCTGACATTTCATCTCTGTGTTTGTTTCAAATAAATTTTTTTCTTGTTTGTTTGGTTTTGAATCACATTTTCCTGTTTCTTCAGATATCTAGTAAATATTTACTGTACATTGTACATTGTAGATATTGTATTGTTGAGAATCTGATTCTTTTGTGTTCTTTTAAAGGATTGAGTTTTTTTCTAGCAAGCAGTTAACCTACTGATACATCACCTTGTTTATTCTAGTCTTGTTTTTCAGCTTTTTTTACTGTGGTTCTAGTGTAACCTTTATTTTAGGACTATGGAAGCCTTCTATAAAGGCTTTTCTGGATTGTGTCTCTTTTCTGGAGTCTCAGTGAAATGACAAAGGTGTTCAGATGAAATCTGGTTTGTTATATCTGGTGTGTTCTGCTCAGTATTTTTTCTAGGCAAAATCTTGCAGAATATTACCCAGAGCGTGTGCAGCTCAGTCTTTGGCAAAAGACATAAAAGCACCCCTATGCAAAGCCCTCGAGGTTTTCTTTCTGTCCCCTACATGACCAATTCCAAACACCTCATCAAGGTAAAACTCTCATCTCTGCGTCTTCAGCCTCATGAGGCCAGCATGCTTTACTCGGATTCCATCTCTATGTCCTGTCCCATGATCAAGAAAGTTCCTCCAGGCAGAAAACAGAGACAATTGTGAGGTTCATCTCTTGTGTTTCTCACAATCCTGTGCTGTCTGTTTTTCAAATTCTAAGCTCTGTTGCTCTACCTGCTTTGTCTGGTTGACAGGTTGACAGTGGGAGAGCTATCCAATACCAGTTCTATTATGGACAGAAGTGGAAATTATATATATAATCAATTTCCATTATCCTCTTTATAAATTACTGTTTCTTCTGAGAAATACTATACAAATTTGGCAGTTTTTTAAATACTGATTATATTTTCTATATGAACAAGACAGAAAATGAGAGAATGAAAAAAAAGATTTAAAAAAACCCTTCACAATGGAATAAGCTTAGGTTCTTCTTAACTGCTCTAGCTTTTATTAATAACGATTAAATGTGAAATCAAATAATAATAACAACTATCAGTATTTCATATGCTTATGCTAATCCTAATACGCTGACCATTGGCAATGCACTGTTTATTGGTTGTTTTTACATTTTTGAAACTCTGAGCTACAAATGCATTCTGTTTTCAGCTATCAGCCAAGAGCATAAATGGTTGGGCTTTAAAGTGACACCAGGTACATCTCTATTTGTCTGAATAAATGTCTGTGTGTGATATGTTTATAACTGTTGCAACACTCCTTTTCTTCACCCTGACAGTTCTGTAGAGATACAGTATATCACTATATAGAATTCAAAACATGTTCAACACTTTGTGCTAAGGCATTGCTGCCTCAAAATGTTTACAATCTGATCCTCTTTGTACCTATTGAATCTACGATAACCAACATTAAATATTGCACTGAACTATGTGGCTGAACTAAAAGTAAACACGTTTTCAAAACACTTAAGAGGGCTCAAACATAAATAAATGTATTTGTATCATCTAATCAAAATGCAGTGACTAAAAGTACAAAAAATGTTTGTGTGACTAAAGTAAAATACAACATAGATACACACAAATACATTATCCAGGGTTGTGAAACATAAACCAACACTGTACAATACAATAGGTTGTTTTTTATAAAAAAAAATTTTTAAATATATAATATAGAAAGATACTTAAATAATAATAGTTAAAAATAAAAATGCCCATTAGTTTCCTGATTTGGAAGTGTGTTTATGTATATATATAAATTTTCTCTTTGAGAAGATAGATTAAAAAAAATAATTAATGTGGTCCTTGCAAACCTTCTCTAGAGGTTCTTCTTTTAGTAGCGGTGATTTCACCCGTTTCTAAGATATAGCTAGAGCCTGAAGTTTAAACTAGCCTGAGAAAACCTGCCAAAATCTTACAAGAAAAGAAATCATATTTCCTAGGGGGAAGTATTTCATAATTCTCTCTTATCCCTCATGCTTATCATCATTTAATTACAATAGAAACCCTCTTATTACCAAACACTAATTAATTCAAAATAAATAGTGGAGTAAAACAGGAAAGGATGAACAATCATATATGCACGTATTAGACATTTGTTTAGACCTAAACCATGTAAGTGCTCATTGCAGGTTTTTTTCTTCAGTTTATAGCTAAGTATTTTTCTTTTGGCAACAGTGTGCTGATTAGAGTTCCATGCAATCTCTACCAACTAAAACCATCCAATGTGAATATACTATAACTTCCAGTTTCTCTTAATTTTAGGTAGAAGAAAAATTTAAATCAGAAAATCCTGAGGCCATATGCCTTCCAAACATTCACTATTTTTCCAAACACTTTCATATAATGTAATAGTAATAATTTTAGCAACTAAACTTTAAGATTTTCTAAATACTAGATGAGAATTTCATAGAAACAAAACCATATTTATTTTGTATTCATATTTTCTTAGTCTATATAATATTCATGAAAGTAAAAAATTACTATAACAAGAACATCTTAGACAAACAAACTTGTGATCACACTCATTTGAGTCTTGGTAGGCATATAACCCAAGTAAAAAGAGCAGAATTATACATTCTTGCCAGATACAAGCCTCCTAGCCACAAGTGTTCAGACTCCTATAGATATAAGTTGCTACGTGTTGCTGTAGGAATGAAGGGTGTTGATTAATTTGGAGAGTCACTTATGTGGACATATGTTGAGAGCTTTTGTGATACATATTTAATGTCATTTATCCTGTTAATTATAAGCTTTGTAAGGGCAGGGATCTTGCCTGTCTTGTTCACCACAGTATCTCCAGTGTCTAGCATTGTGCCTTTATTAACTAGTAAAAAATCAACATACATTTAATGAAGAAAAGCCATGATCAAGCCATTTATACAACACACACACATACACACAGAATGCAGAGAGCACACAAAAATATACAACTTTGAAAGAAATCAAAAAACTATTTTAAGTACTATCCAACTATCAAATTGATAAAATTTAGGAAATGATAATTATTGAAATAGGAATGATGGAATAAACACACTTGTACATTGTTGGAAGAAGTGTAAATTGATACATTGATTCAGAAGGACAGAATTTTATAATATGTGCTCAAAAACCTCAAAAACATTAATATAGCCTAAATTTTTCAGAGATGTATATAAAGATTTATGTATCGAGATATTTTTTACAAATATATTTATAACAGTAAAGAATTGAAAATTGCCTAAATATTTAATAGAAGATTGATTAAATAAACATCTATATGATGAAATATTATGCAAGCATTTAAATCATGTATTCATACACTAAGGACATTGAAATACTTAATAGAAACGGAAAACAGAACTATATATATTTAGAAAATCACATTTGTTTATAAAACATATATACACATACACGAAAACACAACAAAATAGAATTTGTCACTCTATTTTGGGTTGATAAGTTCTTTGGAGATTTTTTGTTTCTTCTTTATTCTTCCTTTTATTTCTCATTTTTTTCCTGTAATCAGCATACTGTTTACAAATCAGGAAAAAAATTGCCTTAAAAGCCTTTTCATTTTAATTCCTGTGTCAATTTTTTGTTCTTTCAAAATATCATCAGAAAAGTAATCTTGAATAGTATATTTAGAGGATTGAAGAGATGCTGTAAGGTTTTGTACACATTAAAAGGCTAGCCTGAGATGACTCTTGCTTAAATTCAAGGGTATCACATTTGATAAAATGTTAGTAATAAAAAGAACCTTAGAGATGCCCTAGTTAAACCTACATCTTGAGCAGTAAGTGGCCATGCACTATTTCCACATTAAGCTTTCTATGAAAATGTGTTTCAAAATTGGCATGTATTTGTACTTGTTTGAGAAACAAGAACTGAAATGTAGAAAATAATACAACTAATGGGCCAATATTCTTTGCTTGAACAAACATTTACATTTTAAAAAATGTCAGTAAACTGAATATTTATTAGGCATGAAAACCTTACAAATTGACTATTCATGACAGTTTCACAATAGTTTCCAAGCAGAAAGTGAATTTTTCCAAAGAAAGTTAAATTATAGAAAGATAAAATAAAATAAATAAGAACACTTTTCACTGGATTACTAAAGTTTTACTCTGTTTTTTATCTGAGGTAGTTACTGTTAACGCACTTGTTTTCCTGGGTTCACAGCTAACCTATATTTCACAGCCTCCTTTGCATTTACATTGAGAACCTATGACCGGAAAATAAAATGTGGGCTTCCAGACCCACCCATAAATACTCTGTAGCAGTTCCCCCACTCTTTCTGTTCTCCTTAAAAACAGTCATTGTAGGTCAAATTTAAGGATGATGGGGTTACTAGATGCAAAGATGTTTAATCTCTAAATGATTTTTTGTGTAAGAACTTCTCAGGAAAGCAGTGCAGTTAAGAACATCTACACTGGACTTTGCATAGTGAGAATAGCACAAAGGTAATGAGATTACTTTTTGCAGAATCTAGCAATAATTACACTGACTAATACAAAAAACAGTACCTTAAAGCGAGATGCTGACATAACAAAAATTGGAATATGTGGCATTAGCTTAGTAGTGCTGCAGCAGATGGTAAAAAAAATGGATAAAGCAGTTTGGTCAATTGGTGATTGCAATGAAAAGACTTTTAAAAACTGTCACCTGTGGTAGCTTGGAAGGCAGTTCAAAGCCTAATGAGCTTATAGCCCTGGAGGTGCTTGGAAAATAGATGTAAGTATGTCCAAAATCTAAGGGATGCAGCAAAAGAAGTTCTAAGAGGGATGTTTATAGCCATACAGGCCTACCTCAGGAAACGAGAAAAATCTCAAATAAACAATCTAACTTTACACTTAAAGGAAGTAGAAAAAGAAGAACAAAAAAACCCAAAGTTAGTAGAAGGAAGGAAATAATAAAGATCAGAGTGGAAATAAATGAAATAGAGACTTAAAAACAATAGAAAAGATCAATGAAACTAAGAACTGGTTCTTCGAAAAGAGAAAAAAAATTGATTTTATCCAGAATCATCAAGAAGGGCCCAAATAAATAAAATTGGAAATGAAAGAGGAGAAGTTACAACTGACACCATAGAAATACAAAGGATAATAAGAGATTATTACAAACAATTATATGCCAACAAATTAGACAACCTAGAAGAAATGGATGAATTCCTAGAAATGTGCAGTCTTCCAAGATTAAATTAGGAAGAAACAGAAAATCTGAAGAGACCGATTACTAGTAATGAAATTGAATCAGTAATCAAAAATCTCCCAACAAACAAAAGTCCAGGACCATACAACTTCACAAGTGAATTCTACCAAACATTTAAAGAAGAGTTAAGGGCCAGCCCCGTGGCTTAGCAGTTAAGTGTGCGCGCTCCGCTACTGGTGGCCCAGGTTTGGATCCCAGGCGCGCACCGATGCACCGCTTCTCCGGCCATGCTGAGGCCGTGTCCCACATACAGCAACTAGAAGGATGTGCAACTATGACATACAACTATCCACTGGGGCTTTGGGGAAAAAAAAGGAGGAGGAGGATTGGCAATAGATGTTAGCTCAGAGCCGGTCTTCCTCAGCAAAAAGAGGAGGATTAGCATGGATGTTAGCCCAGGGCTGATCTTGCTCACAAAAAAAAAAAAAATAAAAATAAATAAATAAAACTGTTAAAGAAGGTTAATACCTATCCTTCTCAAGTTATTCCAAAACATTGAAGAGTAAGAAACACTTCCAAACTTATTCTTTTACACTGCATTACTCTGATACCAAAACCAGGCAAAGACATTACAAAAAAAGAAAATTACAGGTCAATATCCCTGATGAAAAGAATGCAAAAGTCTTCAACAAAATATTAGCAAACTGAATTCAACGATACATTAAAAGGATCATACACTATGATCAACTGGGATTTATCCCAAGAATGCAAGGATGGTTCAACACCCACAAATTAGTCAATGTGATACACCTCATTAACAAAACAAAGAATAAAAATCATACATGATCATCTCAATAGATGTGGAAAAAGCTTTTGACAAAATTCAACATCAATTTATGATAAAAACTCTCAACAAAGTGGGTATAGAAGGAACATGCCTCAACATAATAAAGCCATATATGACAAACTCACAACTAACAACATATTCAACAGTGAAAAGCTGAAAGCATTTCCTCTAAGATCAGAATCAAGACAAGGATGCTCACTCTCACCACTCTTATTTAACACAGTATTTGAAGTCCTAGCCACAGTAATCACACAAGAAAAGGAAATAAAAGTCATCTAAATTGGAAAGGAAGAAGTAAAACTGTCATTGTTTGCACATGATATGATATTATATATAGAAAAACCTAAAGACTCTACCAAATAACTATTAGAACTATTGGAACTAATAAATGAACTCAGTAAAGTTGCAAGATACAAAATTAATATACAGAAATCTGTTGCATTTCTATACACTAATAAGAGTCTATCAGAAAGAGAAATTAAGAAAACAATCTCATTTACAATTGCATCAAAAAGAATAAAATACCTAGGAATAAATTTATCCAAGAGGTGGAAAGACCTGTATTGTGAAAACTATAAGACATTGATGAAAGAAATTGAAGATGACACAAATAAATGGAAAGATATACTGTGCTCATGGATTGGAAAAATTAATATTGTTAAAACGTCCATACTACCTAAAGCAATCTACAGATTCAATGCAATCCCTATCAAAATACCAATGGCATTTTTCATAGAACTAGAACAAAGAATCCTAAAATTTGTATGGAACCACAAAAGATCCTGAATAACCAAAGCAATCTTGAGAAAGAAGAACAAAGCTGGAGGTATCATACTTCTTGATTTCAAACTATACACAAAGCTATAGTAATCAAAACAGTATGGCATTGGCATAAAAATAGACACATAGATCAATGGAACAGAATAGAAAGCCCAGAAATAAACCTGTCCTTATATGGTCAAATAATCTAACAGAAAGGAGGCAAGAATATACAATGGGGAAAAGATAATCTCTTCAATAAATGGTGTTGGTATAACTGGACAGCTACATGCAAAAGAATGAAACTGGACCAATTATACCATATACAAAAATAAACTCAAAAATGGATTAAAGCCCTAAAACTAGACCTGAAACCATACATTTCCTAGAAGAAAACAGGCAGTAAACTCGCTGACACAGGTCTTAGCAATGTTTTTTTTTTAGCTCTGTCTCCTCAGACCAGGGAAACAAAAGTGAAAACAAACAAATGGGACTACATCAAACTAAAAAGCTTTTGCACAATGAAGGAAACCATCAACAAAACAAAAAGGCAACCTACTGAATTAAGATGTTGCAAATGATATATCCAATAAGGGGTTAATGTCCAAAATATGTAAAGAACCCATACAACTCAATATCAAAAAAACAATCAGATTAAAAAATGGGCAAAGGACCTGAAGAGACATTTTTCCAAAGAAGACATAGAGATGACCAACAGACACATGAAAAGATGCTCAACATCACTAATCACAAGGGAAATGCAAATCAAAACCACAATGTGATATCCTCTCACACCTGTCAGAATGACCATCATCAAAAACTCAACAAATAACAAGTATTGGAGAAGATGTGGAGAAAAGGGAACCCTCATGCCCTCTTGGTGGGAATACAAATTAGGGCAACCACTATAGAAAACAATATGTGGGTTCCTCAAAAAATTAAAAATGGAACTACCATACAATCCAGCAATTTCACTTCTGGGTATTTACCTAAAGAAAACAAAAACAGTAATTTGAAAAGATATATGCACCCCTATGTTCATTGTAGTATTATTTACAATAGCCAAGATATGGAAGCAATCTATGTGTCCATCGATAGATGAATGGATAAAGAAGATGTGCTTTATATATACAATGGAATATTACTCAACCATAAAAAAGAACCAAATCTTGCCATTTTTGACAACATGGATGAATCTAAAGGGTATTATGCTAAGTGAAATAAGTGAGACAGAGAAAGACAAATACTGTATGATTTCACTTACATGTGGAATCTAAAAAACAAAACAAATAAACAAACAAAACAAAACAGAAATGGACTCATAGATACAAAGAACAAACTGGTGGTTGCCAGGGGGGAGGTCGGGGGAGGGGGGCAGTTGAGTGAAATAGGTGAAGGAGATTAAGAGGTACAAACTTTCAGTTATAAAATAAATAAGTATGGGGATGTAACATACAGCATAGGGAATATAGTCAATAATATAGTAATAACTTGTATGGTGACAGATGGTTAGTACACTTATGGTGCTCATTTCCTAATGTACATAAATGTCAAATCACTATGTTGTACACCTGAAACTAACATAATATTGTACACCAACTATATCTCAATAAAAAAAAGAAATAGATGTTAGCAGTATGCATTATTGATATTGATGGTTTTAGAAAAGTATTACAAGAAAGAAATGAGCTCAGACATAATTGGCAGGTTTAAAGTAGAAATGAAAAGTAATAGAGAAGTTCAGTAAAATAAGTAAGAGATGGCATTAAGACTTTGAACAAAAAGCCAGTGAGATTTCTCAACTGCACAGAGTGACTCAGATTTGTGTCAAAGATCAAATGAAGGGCATGCTCTGCCCACGCAAGCTTGACAGCCTCAAGGTTATCTGACTTGAAGTTGAGATAGAGAGAGACATAACAGAAAGGTAGCAAAGAAATAAAACATATTTGAGAACAAAGTCTGGTTGCTTTGGCTATTCGTACCTGAACCTGACTGGAAGCAAATAGTTTGCCAAGTTTTTAAAAGAATTATGTTGCCAAATAAGCACAAGTCCATATTAAAAATTCTTTGACTCTGCAATCTGTAAAACAACATTTGCACACCACATTGGGTTCTCTAAGTTGGATAGACAAGAAAGACATATTCTCCAATACTCACTTTATATATAGTCATGGAAGATAAGAAGGAACAACGTTCACTGAATTTGGTTTTTTAACAAAGGAGTTCTTCCCAGGGGAGATAATCAGGCCTAATTGAGGATCTTCCTTTTTCCTCCAAGAAGTGGGACTTGACGATATCTGCCTAGCTGGATTCCATAAATGCCATGGACTTCTGTGTGCCTCCTATTCTCCCGTTTTCCAAACACGAGTTGTTGAGATTATCTTCTCTGTCTGTTAGTGTGTATACGGAGCATCAGGGGGCAAAAAACATGATTTGTAAAATTTTCAGATTTCAGAACCATGAAGATGACTCTATATGTGGCCCTGATAAAGACAACTGTGATGATGATCCAAAGATCCCGGAACGTTAACCAGATGCTGTGACTAGATGGAACTATGGGTTGTTCATTTGGGGAAGTTGAGAATATGGGAGATAGTGTGAAAAGAATATTTGATGACCAGAAGGGTAGACTTTAAAAAAGATACCGCTATATACTAATCAAACCATTTCCATTTCCTCCTGGATGCAGCACTAAAGCTATATTTTCTAGTCCCCATTTCAAACAGTGGGGGATCACATGACTACCTTTTGTCCATAAAATCCCCTGCCTGATCTCTACACTTAGTCATTTCTTTAAGGTAAAGATAGAGTCATCAGAAGATGGTAGGATCCTGGCATCACTGCTTGTAGGCAAACCACTCAGGAAGGGATGAGCAACAAATAAACTTTAATTGTATTAAGCCATGAAGACTTCTGGATTTTTGTTGTTGTTGTTATAACTGTTATCATGAATTACTCTGACTATAGAGTAATTTTTGTGCAAAAATAATTCCACCGTATAACCAAAAATTAAAATATCCCTTTTAAAGAAAAAATATATAGTATATTTTAGATATACAAATATATATTTAAATATATAAATATAACTATTATTTTAACTTATCATGAAGAGGTTGAAATTTGGTAATTTTTTTTTTTTTTGCAAAGACATCAACATTCCTAATTTTTCAAAGTCTAGTATTTAAAAAGAAAGAAAACAAACCCTACTGTTCCTTTTTCAGTAAAGACATCAGGAGAGCTATTCCATTTGACAAACACCGATTTTGACTGGAGCCTATTTTTCCCCACAATTCAAGGAACACAAAATAACATGTGGGCTTTGGAGATGTGATTATAAGTGAGTATCTAGACATAATTAATGATAACTTCTGAAGAAACTGTCATAGGTATGTATGATGTCTTTAAATTAATAACAGTTTGTTTTGCCCATATTATTTTCCACAAAGACTGCTGTTGCATTCTATTTGACCTTAATTGGTGTAATTGATAACAGTTAGAGCTTGGAGTGCCATTTTAATCATGTAGGTACAGCTTTCCTGACAGAAGAAAATAAAATAGCCTCTGTGTGTGATCTATTATTAGTGGAGAGACACAAAGGTAAAAGAAATGACTTTTTGTTATTTTAACCTGAGACTTCGGGACTTCCAGATCATAACTGGCAATTTACTCATGGTTTTAAAGAGTTTGTGCTAATCTCTAAACAATTAATGAAAGCTAGTTGGTGTATAATTTAACACAAATGAAAGAGAAAATTATTTGAATACATTTTAGAGATATACACAAATGATCCAGGAAGAAGCGTGATTGAAAATATTCTAAGCATTAGTGTAATCCCTAGTAAACAAGATTTTTATAACAGACGAGCTGTCAAGCTCTTATTATTTGAATATTTAATTTTAGTTTGAAATAAAGACTAAAAATCATCTTAGTTATAAATGTGATTACTTAAACACTGATTTGAATGGGTATTCAGTGTATATGTGGCAGGAGGGGTTGGAAGCTGAAAAGAAAATAGATGGATGTTGCTAATTTAGACTTGTTTAATTATTATTAGATAATGAGCTCCTTATTCCAAAAAAAGCATTGTGCATTTCACCTTTATTACCATTCTTCGGTATGTTTCTTTTTCCTCTTTTCTTACATAATAGGAAGGCAAAATTCATTTCAACTATAGAAACTCCAGGAACTCAGAGTTTTCACTTTCTTTGGTGATTGAAGAATGTTTATTCTATCTTTCCATTGAGGAATTCTGAATTCTGGATTTGGTGGCATTTCTCATTCACTGTTTTTTGTTTCTAAATTGAGGAAAGAGTCTTATTCTCTAAACCAAATTTTTAACAACTGGGGCACTTTCCATTATGATATATTTATAGTTTAGTGCATAAGAGGGTCAGCAATCTATACCCCAAGATTGTCCCACGTTTCTTCTTTAACTCTTCTGCTCTCATTCCTGGCAATGTCTCCCATCATGTCGTGTTAACTCCACCAGGGTAGACAGAGACCATGACAAACACTGCAGGACCTAGGAGAGTGCCTGGCATGTGGCACTTCAGAAATTTAAAAGAAAAACAAATGCTGTGTAGCCTAACTATATCTGAGACTTTTCTGGAGACTCTTTTACTTGGCTAACCACTAACTAGTCAAATTCCTTGGGCCTCTTGTCCCACCCTTCCCCTGGCTTAACTCTAATTCATTTTTTTGTTTTTTTGTGAGGAAGATTGGCCCTGAGCTAACATTTGTGCCAGTCTTCCTCTATTTTGTATGTGGGATGCCGCCACAGCATGGCTTGATGAGTGGTGTGTAGGTCCTCACCCGGGATCTGAACCTGTGAACCCAGGCCTCTGAAGTGGAGTGTGCAAACTTAACTGCTATGCCACCAGGCCGGCCCCCCAACAGAAACATTTTAAGCAAAAATTAGAGAATTTGTCATCTTGCCCAATACGGTAAAGAAAAAGGATGAGTTAAAACATTTCTGAGCCTGGGTAATCATTAGCATGGTGGTGTAAATAGGCTTGAGGGGAAAGTTATGTCTATATTTTGGAAATGTGTCATCGATGGAAAGGACTATTCAATTAGAAATTGGAAATATGTCTCTAGAGTTCTGTACTGTATTTAACACAAACAAACAAAAATCAGTAAAACAAAACAAAAACAAACCTCTCCCCAGATACCACATTTTCATCTCTCATTTCCTGTCATATGATATCTTTACAAGGTTAATATTATTCAGTGTTATCACTTCCACTCTCCTCTCATCCATTTCAACTTGGACTTTTATTTTCTTATTCATGGGTTTTCTCCTACACTTAGGGTTCTTCTTTTCAGTCTTTTATAGATTTTTCTTCCACCTGTCCACCAAGAGACAGTGTCATTCATGGTACTATCACAGGCCCTCTGCTTTCGTTTCTCAACAGTCTCTGGTTAATCTTGTCCCTTCCTACATCCAGATGTAGATTCTTTCATTCAACAAGTGTGTATTGAGTCTAGGTCCTACCCTAATTACTGGTGATACAAAGTAAACAACCTATTGTAAATATAGGTGGTGAAATGCATAGGAAAGGAGGCAGAAATTATCGTCTATAAGAAAAATCTACACTGAAGGAGCAGCTAAAATAAAAACCCTAAGACAGATAAAAAGCTCAGTATATTCTAAGGTGGAAAGAAACCTGGAGTAGTTTGGTTCTAGTGACAGAAAATGAGAACAGTATGAGATGACATCAGAGATCTAGAGAGCTGTTAGATCATGGAGAAGGTTTTCATAGAACTCTAGGTAAGAAGCAATGGCAGTTTGTTTTTTTTTGTGTGTTTTTTGTGAGGAAAATCAGCCCTGAGCTAACATCGGTGCTAATCCTCCTCTTTTTGCTGAGGAAGACCGGCTCTGAGCTAACATCCATTGCCAAGCCTCCCCCTTTTTTTTTTCCCCCCCAAAGCCCCAGTAGATAGTTGTATGTCATAGTTGCACATCCTTCTAGTTGCTGTACGTGGGACGCTGCCTCAGCATGGCTGGAGAAGCGGTGTGTCGGTGCGTGCCCGGGATCCCAACCCGGGCCAGCAGTAGCAGAGCGTGCGCACTTAACCGCGAAGCCATGGGGCCGGGATGAAACAATAGTAGCTTGACTTTCAAATATGTCTAGCTTTATGCCAGACTTACTTCCTGGCTCATGTTTCCAACTGCTGAGTGATCATCTCATTTAGATAGTATTCAGATGAACTCAAACAGTTGGAAACTGACCTCATCATCTTAACCCCTAAACATGCTGCTTTCCCTCTTCCCTATCTTAGAACATGGAACCCCGAAGCACTTTGCTGCCTAAGCTACAAACCTGTGCGTCTTCCATTGTTTACTCCTCGTTCTTTCTCACCTATCTCTCCCAACACTAAATCAACCATAAGAGCTATCAACAATACTTCCTCAATATTTTTGTTTACTTCTTACTTTCATTGTGACTGCAACAAGACTTGTCACAATCTCTTTCTTCAGTCATCTCAAAATTTCTCAATTGGTCTTGCTCACCATCAACCAGGTCACCACACTGCTAGGAGAATGATCCTTTTAAAAGACAATGTGATCCTATAATAACAACTTTGCTTGAAATCCCCTAGCTACTTGCTGTTTAGGCTTTTATCCTGCTTATCTCTCTATTCCTTGATTTCAAAGATGTAGCCATATACAGTTCCCTGAAAAATAATTATAAATAATTAAAATAATACATATAAATGCCACCACTATACGTGGATCTTTTGTTCTAATGTTAGTATTCTTTTAAAACTCAATTTCTAAAATTATAAAGATATTTTTGATAACTTTTATTTTGCACTATTTCAAAAGAGCAACAGTCAAGGATTAAAATATTTTCTTGTAAAGAAGCCATATGAAGACAAATTGAAATTGTGGATTTCCATTTTCTCTGGAAAAGAAAATATTTCCCAAGTGAAGAAAAGAAAGGTTAAATCTACAGCGAAAAATTTGACAGAAGATATAACCCCAATAAAATGAACAGAAAAGATATCCACAGGGAGGCAAATTAATACTCTATTTCCACCACTGACAAGGTGACCTGGGCTTTTGACTACTTCACAAAAGCTCTGAGTTATCAACATATAAGAATGATGACATTTGCTTGTGAATATTTAACAATTGTGGTGGTTATATGCTGGACAGTTTATTCTTGTAAAAAAGAGGAAGCAGAGATGTATGCAGCTCAATCTTGGAAGCACAGTAATACTATAATTTTCCATTTGATAGGAAATATATGTATATATATACATACATATGTATATAAACTTTTATCAAAAGAAACTTTTTCAAATGAATTTTATTTAGCATTTTATTCCATCTACATGTTGATATTTTATTTAAACTACATTTGAAACTATGCGTGTTACTTAAGGGGAAAATTCTGGAATCAAGTTGCTTGCAGAAGGGTTAAGAACCCAAATCTGAGTGTAGACTCTTTCCAAATCCCCGGCTGACAGATAATGCTACATATACATAGGAGATTGAAGAGATTTTCATATGAAATGACTCAGAAACCAGGAGAAGGGCCTGTTCTTAAAAGACAGAATTGACCCGGAGATTTGCAAGTTTGCTGTACCGTTGACTGTGTTCTCCAACTCAGGAGATTGACAAAAATCTAATTCAACTTTGAGAAAAGAAGAATAAAGAGATGGGGTTGCTCACCCTATCTGTTTAGACATAAAGCCATATAAATACAAACATTATGTAACTAACTCAGAAAAATGAAACAGAATAGAGAGAGAGGTCATGTAAATTAAGAACGTGATATATGATAAATGTAGCGCCAAAATTCAGTGGCGAATAATGAATTTTAAAGTAAACGATATTGGAAAACAATAGTTTACTATGTGGAGAAAAATACAAAGGTAAAGATAGATAAATAATGTAAATGATAGATATGTACGTGCGTAAATATATACATACAACTATTAGAAGAGAATGTAGGACAGTATATTTATGGTTATGTTTTAGAGGAAAGCTTTGTAAAGCCTAAAATAGTAAAAAACAAACATTAAAGAGAAAAACAGATGAGCTTAACTGTATGAAAACAATGATTTCTATTGAGGGACAAAATTATGTGAAGACACATTTGTAGCACAAAAACAGGCAAGAGCTTAATATCTAGTACATTAGACTACCTCCAGTAAGTGAAGCAGAAAAAGAGAAAGAAATGAATAAAAATGGGCAAAGGCTATAAAAAAGAAATTCAAAGACGTAACTTAGAGAACAAACTCACTGGTAATTAGAAAAATTAACAAGTTCAATAGAATCAACTATTGCGAGGCTGTGAAGAAATGGGAATTTTCACGTATTGCTAGCAGGTGTTTAGCCTGGTGAGATTTGGTTTCAAAGTGCGAAGTCTGAAATCACTATGTTGTAGCTGACTTTCAGTGAGAGACTGAAAATCCCAGAAGTGGAAAGCCAAATGGTCAATAACCATAAAATATTCCACTTAATTAGTCATGAAGAACAAAAATACAATAGAGATATTTTTCATGTATCAACTAATTAAATATTATAAAATAGGATAATATTCGATATTTGCAAGTGTTTGATGAGATGGGAGCTTGTATATAGCATTAGAAATCTTGTAAATTTGCTGAAACTTTTCTGAAAATCAATTTAACATTGTGCACCAGGAGCAATAAATGTTAATAAGTGTGATGGTTAATTTTATGTGTCAGTTTCACTGGCCAGGGGTTACCCAGATTAAACATTTTGGGGTGTGTCTGTGAGGGTGTTTTCGGATCAGATTGTTGTTTGAATTAATGGATGGTATAAAGCAGATCACTCTCCCCAGCATGGGTGGGTATGAGCCAGTCTTTTGAGGACCTGAGTGGAATAAAAGACTGAGAAAGAGGGATTTTGCCCCATTTTTCCTGCCTCATGATCGAGCTGGGACATCTTGTTTACTCTTTCCTGCCCTCAGAATGGGAGTTACACCATCTCTTCCACAGGTTTTCAGGTCTGTGGATTCAGGCTGAATTACACCACCGCATGCCTGGGTCTCCACCTTGCAGATGGCGGATTGTGGGACTTCTCAGCCCCATAATCGTGTGAACCAGTTCTTCATAATAAATCTGCATATATATATATTTATATATTTTTTTCTGGTTCTCCAGAGGAATATAAAACGTATATATTTTCTAGCTCAGAATCAGGATATCCTACTGATTCTGTGTCTCTGCAGAACCCTGAGGATACAATACCCTAGGCCCTAGGAATTCTACTTCTAAGATTCTATCGTGAGGGCACAACCAAAACATGCACAAATGCACAAATATATTTTTAATAGTATTCGTTGTGGTGAAAACTGGAACAAATCTAATCTCTCAACATCACAGCAAAGGTTTTAGAAAGCATAGATGCCCTATCAGAGGCAGCCATGAAAAATCATGTTTTGGGGAAGTTTTAATGAAATAAGAAAATTCTTATATTAAGTGGAAAAAAAAAACCGTAATGAGAAATTCTATTGTATTGAAAAGAAATAAAGTAAAATACTAATAGTGGTTATCTACATGCTGTGGTAATTACCCACTAGACTGTAAGCCAGAAGTGAGGATACTGTACTTTATTTACCTCTAAATGCTCAACACTTAATCCAGTGCTTGGCACATACTAGCCACTCAATAAACAGTTGTTAAAAGAATAAACTTGAATTTGAATTAATTTATTTGTTTTTCTTACACTTTTATGTAATTTGGAAATTCTCACCAATGAGTGTATATTGTTTTTGTAATCATAACATATAAATATTATTTTAAAAATATATCTGTTGCAACCTCCTGTAAGGTTTAGGAATAAATATGTTCTTTTCCTTCCTCTGCTGGGGGGGTGGGTGAAGAATCAGAAGACTTATAGAGTACGCTGCGTTTTGCCAGCAAAATTCTACCCGAAAATGTCTCTTCCAAATGTTGGTAAATGATAATGTCAATCAAAATTCAGAAATAGAGAGAGCTATATTTATGCTTCGAGTCACAAGGGATAAATAATTTTTAATTATTAACTCTACTTTTTCTTTTGGTTTTATCAATAAATTTTATTCCTCCTTCTATATTAAATTTAATTTTTAGATTGCAAAATACTTTCACATTCATGAGGTTGATATTCCTAGTTCAGATAATGAAATCACATAATATTTAATGTAAAAGTTTTCCAATTTACACCTAAACTGTTTTTTATTAAACATATTATACAATGATATAAAAGGTATTTGCTTTGAGACAATGTCAAATTATATTTTCCATATTGAGCTGTAATTACATAGAAGAGTATATTTTACTTCTTCTGTGTGCAAACAGATGAAATTGTTCAAATATTTAGCATTATGTTTTTATTCCCATTTACCTGAGTGATAATTACTATGTCAGAAGATTAAGTGGAGGGAGAGACTGGAAATATGCAAAGAATCTGTAACAAAAATCAATATTTAATAAACTTTGCATTTTAGGAAAAAAATGAGTAAAGGATGAAATATGCCCTTTGCAGTAGATTTAACTCAAACTTTTCAATTTCAGTCCTGAATTTCAATTTGCTGAGCAAACTTTCTCTATTTGGACATGTTTTCTTCTCCTCTGGCTTGGCTCCATTTCCACTGATGCCTAAAGGATTTGTGCGAGTTGGCTCACATTTACAAAGCACCCAGTGTGAAATGGGATTTTACTCCCTGTGCATTTATTTCTTTCTATTCTTTTCCTTTGTTGTTAGTTAGGAATTGACAGGAGCTTCACACTGAGATGCAAGTCATCAAGAATACCCGTCATGGAAGAAAAACATACTTTATTCTATTAAAAAGTAAATTATAGCAGATACTAGTTATCTGCTCCGACCATCAAGGCATGGTCCTCAGATTTTAAAAATATATATATTTCAGAAACTCCATCATCTTTTCAATTAAAATAATGAAATTGAATTATTGAGTGGCTATTCAAACCAGTTAACCAGAAATGGATCAAAACCTGTCTACATATATTGAGTGTGTATTTAGAAATGGGGTGATAAACACAGAGAAGAGTGGTTCTTCTATGACAAGGATAGATTTGAAGTGATTGTTTTATTCAAGAAGCAATAGCACTACTAAGCGACTTTAAATTCCATATATACTCAGTTTGTCAACATTCTGTCATTGAAAAACATTAGCTTTCATTCTACAGTTTTATTTAGTATAACTTGCCGTGTAGCAACAGCCTTCTCTCTCTCTCTGAATTTCTGTGAAAACTTAGTTTCACTTGCATTTCATGGACCTAGTATAAAATAAAGTTCCACTGCATAGCACTATCAAATCTAGTCAAGTGGGAGATTCTACTATCTACATCCATAACATTGAGATCTCAGTAAAACCCTGAAACAAATGATATTTGAAGTCCCTCTAGGCAAAAACTGGAAATTTCAGTCAGAGGTATATATATGCAGGATACAAAAGAACTCACTTCCCTCTGTGTAAAATACAGAACAGAGTGATTATCTGCTTTCATGTGAGAAAGACACTAATTTAGTAGATAAAAATTTTGTATTACTTTTAAACATATTATGATTTTAATGATGTAAAATTGAATGTATTTTTCCAAAGAAGAGAAAAACTTGACATTTAAAAATATTACTATTCTTTGTTAATTTCTTTCATAATTTCAATTACTTTAATGCCAATCTTAACTAGCACGATCACTAACCACAAGTGAAAGTCACCTCTCTTTTTTGCCAAAATCCACCCAAAACTCACCTGAACCATGCATCTCTTCATGAATAATCCAAAATAATATTGATTGAAGTCATTTCTACCTGTTTTAAGCACCTACAAAATTCTAGGCAGTCACTAGCCACTGAGATATAAAAGTTACGTTAGGGGCCAGCCAGGTGGTGTAGCAGTTAATTTTATGTGCTCCACTCCGCCATGCAGGTTTGGATCCCGGGTGTGGACCTATGCACCACTTGTCAAACCATGCTGTGATGGCGTCCCATATAAAGTAAAGGAAGATGGGCACGGATGTTAGCCCAGGGCCAATCTTCTTCAGCAAAAAAGAGGAGGATTGGCAACAGATGTTAGCTCAGGGCTAGTCTTCTCGAAAAAAAAAAGTTATGTTAGATATGATCCTAAAATAGAGATTTTACAGTCTAAGGAGGGAGATCTGAAAACAATCAAATCAATTGCTGTGAATGAAATATTTGCTGTATGCTATCCAGAGGCAGAGGACAGACACCAAATCTAATCTGGTGAAGGAAAGAGGGAGCATTGAGAGACATTAACCCTTTTTAATTCTACTCCTCAGCCTTTCACATTTTCTCAAGTGGGAGTGCAGTGAGGACCTATCCTCATTGACTCATCCACACCCCAGGGCTCACTAATGTGAGAAGTCTGAAGTCCAGACCATCTCAGAGCATTCTTGAAGGAAAAAGATAATGGTAAGCTGGCCTTTGTATCTCAGGGAGTCTTGTCAGTACTTTTAAAGATAAGAATCATTTATTGTGAGGTCATTTGTTTTCTAGGAGTACTGTTTTCACGCTTTGAAAAGTTTGCTGACCTTCACTCTGAAGTAGGATAAATGATTTCCTTTTTTACATTATCAACTTTCTTGGAAAACCTTTTTTTATTTTTTAGAATGTAGAAAGTAAATTCCAGTCCAGCATACTGTGATTATTATGAATTATAGATTAGTACCACTTTAGGATACATTGTACTTAATGTATTAAGTACATTTCTGCTTACAGAAATTTTTCTTTTATATTTATGTGCTCACTCACCAAATGTATGGCATAGTATTTGCATGGGTTTCTTTTATTTTTTTTGAAAGACATAATATTCTCTCATTTCATCTGCTCTCTCTATATTGATAGATGATGCACTATACTGCAGGTTGGCTATACGATCCTGTTGTAAAGTGTTTCCACTTTACCAAATAAAAAACAAAGAAACACATTCTAAAATATCACACCATACTTATTTTCTTCTCCAAATAATTTTTTCTCATTTTAATATTGCTCAAATCAAGATTCATCTTAAATTGCTGTGTGCATTGATGCAATTTTCCACACAAAAGGTAAAATCAAAGTTTATATTATGCCTCATGATTGATGGAATCTTCGAATTGATAAAATACAGTATTCATAAGAATATTTACCTATTTACCAATAGGTGAAAAGTTGACATCAACTCCCATCACCTCCTAGAGAGGAAATGATTTATGCTGTTATTACCATAATATTTCATTAATCTATTTTATTCACTTATGAAACTTTAGAATGAATCCATATCTGAATAAAATCTGTTTCAGGTCTCAATCCCAATGCAGCATTAATATTCAATCATTTAAATTATTCTTTCCCAAATCAATGTTTTGTTCCAATGTATAAGCACACGTGGATTCAAACTTTCTGGTAATAGAAATTAGTTTATAAATGCATATTTTCTAAAATCTTGCAAATAAATCTAAGCTTTGACACATCTGATTAAATAAACAGTTGAAAATGAAAAAAATAGATGTAAATAAACCTTAGGAGAATTTGATTGTCTCTGCTATACAAAGATCTATATTTTGTAAGAAATTGTCCATGAGACAGAGGCAACAGCTGCAATCTCTTTCATTTGTTTGTTTAGCTTTTTATTTATTTTTCTAACCTGATCTATATTCTGCTTTAAGAGGGTTAGGAAATCTGAAACTCCAAGCCAACCAGTGATTTCAAAAGTTGACACACTTTTACTACGTCTGTTTGAACTGAGGGATGGTGCTGTGGGGGATGAAAACTAAGGGACCAAGAGTCGAAGAAGCAGTAACAAGTTTTACTTTGAGGAAAGCAAATGAGGGCTAACTTTTCCTCACACTTTGTGAAGGTGCAAAGTTTTGCCACCAGCTCATAGAGCAGAACTTCAGACATGTGTTTTCTTAGTTTTCTGATATTAATTTCACTTCCATTTTTGCTCACATCTTTTTCCAGTACTCTCATTGTAACTCCTAACATTTTAATCTCCTTCTTTTGTGGAACTAATTTCAGTTATATTGCTCTAGTGAAAAATGAAATCAGCAGAATTTACAATTTGATGTAGTATTATATACTTATTCCTTTAAGGCTAATGTTCTAAGTTGTTATTATTTATTAAATCCGTCTGTATTCTTCTCTTTCAGTCTCCAAACCATACTGGCTTCTCTGAATTTTCTAATTGAAATACAAGACTTAGACTCTATTAGAATTACTTAACACACACTTACAAACCTTTAAATCTTTAAAGGAGACCATTAGATACATTGTGCCCATAGGAATAGATGAAATCTGAATCTTATGATAGAATTACATTTGAAGATATTATTAATACCTCTTTCTACCTTGACTCAGTTCCTTATACAGCTGAGATTTAAAACAAACTTTTGTAGATAAACCCTGGAGAATGGCTAAAGTAAGCTATTTTTAAAAGACAAGTAAATTTACTAAACTCCAGAGTTCTAAAAGAAATGAATCAAATTCTGGTCTCTAACCTCATCTAGCTATGTAACCTTAGACTACTCTAACCCTCAGTTTCTGCATATTGTAATGAAAGGTATTAAATTTTTATCTTCAGTGTACAGAACATAAAAAAATACTGTCTTGAAATTATAATGTTGTCCAAGATTCATAGATAATTAGTTTTACTTTTAATTTTTAATTAATTAACTAATTAATTTCTTGTACTTTTGCTAGAGTACATTCATTTTCAAAGGATTAAATACCTAAGAATCTTGTAGTTTTCACTTTGTTATATTGTTTGAAACCAATCTGTCTTTCTCTCTTGATGTCTATATCTCTGTCATGTTTCTTCTATCTACTAGAATAGATGGTGGGCATTGCAAATGAAATTTGAGTTGATCATAGGTAAATGTCTCAAAGTGACAAAAGGTAATGAACTATAGAAGTGATCCCTGAAAGTATAGTCTTTCACAATGTTATAAACTATTAAGACATCAATAAAAAAAAATTAGAATTTCAGAAAAAAAAATTGTACATAGATGAGATTTTTGAGAACTGGAAAGGGTCTGTGATTTATTAAATGATATTTGGGTCAAAAAAAATGACAAAAGGTGAGGAAATTCTATTTCCTCACAGAATTTAAGTACTTCTAGCAACTTGCATGCTTTCTTGATGTGAAACTTCCATTAGTCTGAAACAAGAGAGAAAGTGACTGGCTTTGGTACAACTATAACTAATAAGCACAATCTTTGAGTGTATTAAATTGTTTTTTAAAATAGAAGTTGTTTCCAGCTGTCCCAAATGTTTTTTGGTGGCAGATAGGCTTTCTTGGTGCAGAGTTGTACAAGCTGACTCTTTAAGCTGATCTTTTTCAGTCAGTAATATTTTGTTGATTTTGTGAAACAAATTCATATGGGTTTTGGTGTTTTTATGTAAAAGCTTGAAGGAAACAGTTATTTACATACTATACTTTCTCTATAATTGTTTCTAAAACTATTAGACTAAGAAGATCAAAAACCTTCTAGCAAAATCCAAAATGTATACTTACTCCATTAATTAAATCATTTCTACATCATTAAACAAGCTAAGACATTTAAGAAGGAAGTGACTAAAATTTTAATCTCACACCTATTCAATGGGAAATAAATCAAATATCATATGGTCTATGTTATGGGTTGAATTGTGACCCCTGAACAGATATGTTGAAGTCCCAACCACTAGCACTTGTGAAAGTGACCTTATTTGGAAAAGGGTCTTTGCAGATGTAATCAGTTAAAATGAGGCCATTAGGATGCGCCATAACACAGTATGACTGTCGTCCTTATAAAAAGAGAAGAGACACAGACACAGGAGAGGAGAACACTACCTGGCAACAAAGACAGAGACTGAAGTGCTAAAGCTGCAAGCCGAGAGATGCTGAGGATTGTCAGCCAACCACCACGTAGAAGAGACGCTAGAAAGACTTTTCCCCTGTAGGTTTCAGAGGAGCATGGTCCTGCCATCACCTTGATTTTGGATTTGTAGCCTTCAGAACTTGGAGACAAAACATTTCTCTTGTTTAAAGTTACATAGTTTCTAGTAGTTTGGTAGGGCAGCCCTAGGAAACTGACATATACCATCAGGTCTATATTAAAAATAAATTTACTTTTAATTATAGTTTAAATTAGGTTTGGTTCAAAATAGTATATAATGATGTCCAACACTTAAGTCAATGTTAGCTAAAGAAATGCGGTTATGTTTTGATTGTTTACATTTAAAGGAGTAAGGATTATCCACATTGTGCTTAACAAAATTCTTCAATATTCTATACAGTGATTTTAAATTAAATACCTCTTAAAAATAATATGTACTTACTTTTGTATAAAGTTGTTATTTTCAGCCTTTATGCACTTTTAAAAGGACTTGCTTTACTTCCACAGTCATCCTGCCCTGTAATGCATTAGGCTTTTATTTATTTTTTTAAATATATTTTTTATTTATTATTATTATTTTTTTTTTTGTGCGTGTGTGTGAGGAAGATCAGCACTGAGCTAACATCCGTGCCAATCCTCCTTGTTTTGCTGAGGAAGACAGGCTCTGCGCCAACATCTATTGCCAATCCTCCTCCTTTTTCCCCCCCAAAGCTCCAGTAGGTAGCTGCATGTCACAGTTGCACATCCTTCTAGTTGCTGTATGTGGGATGCGGCCTCAGCATGGCCGGAGAAGTGGTGTGTCGGTGCGCGCCTGGGATCCGAACCTGGGCCGCCAGTAGCAGAGCGCGTGCATTCAACCACTAAGCCAGGGGGCCGGCCCGCATTAGACTTTTAAGGTGGACCTCTCCTTTACCAGGGAATGAGGCAGGAAAGTCTAATTTGTAAATTAGAACTTAGCAAGAGAATAAAACTAGGAGTTACAACTATTTTGAGAAAAAGATCTGACAGTGTCTTATAAACCTAAAGATACCCCTATCATATGACCCTGCAATTGTACTCTTAGGTATTCACCCAAGAGAAATAAAAACACATGTCTACACAGACTTGTCAAGAAAGCTCATAGCAGATTTAAGCAAAATCGGTAAAACCTGAAAACTTCCCAAGTTGCCATCAACAGAATGGATAAAAAAGTGAGGCATATTTAGGTACATTTGGGTATATTCAAGTATATTAATAAATTGTGATGGATAACTGTTGAGCAATAAAAATGAGAAAACTGTCAATAGACACAGTAACATATCTAAAACTCAAAAAACATGCTAAATGAAGGAATGCTACATAAAAGAGTACATGCAGTATGGTTTCACTTGTATGGATTTCTAAAAGAGGTGAAATTAATCGGGATAGTGGTTGCCTCTGGGGTTGGGTGGAGAAGAGACTGACCATAGAAAAGCGTGAAGGTTTTTCTTGTGTGATGATAATGTTTTGTACCTTGATAGGTGATTGGATTGCACAGGTGCATACAGTTGTCAAGATTCATGAAGTGATACGCTGAAGATTTGTATATTTTATTATTTGGACATTTTATTCTAAAATAAATTGTAAACAAATATTGACCTTTAGGTGATTATACACATTTAAGGTATTTAGGGGGAAGTGTACTGATATCTACAAATATTTTTTGAAAATATACAATAATAAGGATTGAACTATAAAAAGATAGAAGGATAAATGATAAAACAAGAATAGTAAAATGTTAATAGTGAATATATGGTAATGTGGCTATAGGGGTACTATCAAATTCTTTTCACTTTTTAGCATGTTTGAAAGTTTTTATAATAAAATCTTGGAAAATCTTGATGAGAAAAACTCAAACATATAAGTGCATAAATAATCTCCAGAGTATGTTTTTCTAATGGTCATAATGAAAAAAATGTTACTTCTGTGTTCAGAATTTTTCAATCGTATTGATTCCTAAACCACTCATTGTAATTATTTAACATACAAGATAATCATTGAACTCAAAACAGAAAACCATCACCTACAATAAAATATTATCACTAATAGAGTCTACTAGGATGTCTGTATTTATCACAAGAACTATATATTACATAGTATTGAATACAGTGTTTTATATTTATAGTTGTCTGTTACTGATGATAAGATATTAATACAATGTTGTAGTAAATTTAGTTATTAGCTAGAGGCATTGGGGTCTATTGCATAAGACAGATTATATATTTCTACATTGCTACGTTGCTTATAATATTACTATAACCTTATTTAATATTCTAGTTATTACATAGTAGATTTTTAGTAAATGTTTGTAGAAGGAAAGGATGGATAAATGCGTTCCATTCAGAAAGATAATAAGAACCATTGCCATCTAGCCATCAGCTAGAACTAATGAAAAAGATCCCCCCAGATGCAAACAGGGCTGGGGAATGGTGTCTACGGTTGGGCAGCTGCTTCTCAGCAATGATTTTACATCAAATAAAGGGAGAACACAGTTCTCGTCCCTCTACGGGAAAATCTTGCCCACATTTATTTTGTTTTGAGATATTTTGAAGGCAATATTTTCAGCTACTTGTTTAAGTATTATCTTTTTTTAAACTTGTGACACCTAAAAAGGCATTTGAAAAATAAATTATATGTATGTGTACACACACACACATACACACACACACACACACGGATAATGCATATACAAGACTCTTGAACAAATGCCTATTTTGTGCCAGGCACATATTAGAGAGAAAAATATAAATAAAATACCAGCCCTACTCTTTGTGTGTTCCGAGTTTTCGTATCTAATTTTTCTCTAAATATAATTGCTGAAAACTTTGAATTTATATAAATCTCTAAAAGCTTATGAGACTAATAGCAAGTTCACTTTCACTTAAAAGAGATCTGGGGAAGAGGGGAAAAAAGGAATTTTTTTTGGCAAAATGAGAAATCGCACAAGGACTTAGATAAGTATTTGTTTGCTGTTTAAGAAAAGCTTAACTGCTGGCTGGGTCATGTAACAACCTAACAATGATGGTGGTGATTTCAGTAAATAGAACATTACAAAAAAATAGAAGAAGAAGAACGGCAAAATACAAAAAAATCTGTGTAGTAACACAGAGAAATGCATTTTTTTTTCTGCCTCGAGCAAATACGGAAGTCCTCAGTATAATGACATTTTCTTTCTTTTGTACTAATGTTTAGTATGAACCTACTACTGTTGATACACTGTGCTAAGTGTTTTTATAGTCATTATCTTATTTGATGTTCATAATAACTTTGTGATGTTGGATTGTTATTCTACTTTTATAATTTTTTTTTAAAGAGGTCTTCGAGGGGAAAAGACTTACGTAAAGTCATAGTGGAATTTTAAATTGATTATCTGTAACTAGAACACTGTATTCTTTTGAAGAAACTGTTTAGTGTTAGTATGTGATTTAACAATAAAAATCTAAAATCCTATTCTTTATTAATACTCATTGTGTTTCCATATTATTAGATCTGCTTCTGTCAAAAAGTTTTCATTTAGTCAGCTGCTAGCATAGTACTCAGATGAGTCACACTTTATTCCAATCCTCTAATCCTTAAAGTGCCTGCTGATCCAAAATAGAGTCAAATAAGTATTTTGACTTTATTTACAAAGCCCTAAATGGTGTGGATCCACTAATGTGTGTGGATTGAACAGCAACCTGGATCCAATCAAGCATACTCAGCTAGCTTACTAACAGTCAGTAACTCAATCTCCAGATACAAGTTAGTAAAGGAAGAGACAGAGTTTTCTAAATCAGTGGATACAGTGTCTGAAACTTCCTGTGAAACAATAAAACTTAGGGACGAAAATATTAAGAAATGGCTGTGTTATCTTTTTCCTTGATGATTTTATTGTTCTTCAGTAAATTGCCCAGATTCCAATAGACTCCAGAAGAGTCCAAAATTTTAAGAATAATTTTGTCTTTCTCATGCTTTCTCTTACACAGCTTACACCAAGAATATGGATATAAAAAGGAGGAAGTATAAGATCCTCAAGGAAGAGGAATTGGTGGGAAATAGGAAGAAGAAGGAGAAAAGGAAGACAAGATAAAGTAACAGAAAGAGGAAGGAGAAGGCTTAATTAGAAAAATAAATATAAAAGGAAAAGAGCAGAAAGAAGAAAAACCACAGTATGAAGTAGAGAAACCTAGGAGTTAAGGGTAACCTGAGGCGACCCAAGTGCAAAATCAGGGTGTCAAAGCTCAATTTCCTTTTCTGAAGCCGGAGAGGTAACATAAAAGAGTAAATTGAGTGGCTGTAAGAAAACCATGCTCCCCTTTTTATGACTTTCCTCTCCCCACATCTGATAGAGAAATAAAAATAAATATTTCTTAAAAAAAAAACAGTGAAAATGCAGTGATTAGGAGCAACGTCCTCCTCAGCTCTGGAGAAAACAGGGAATGATGGGGCAAACCAGGCTTCATGCTGGCGCTGGAAGAGGGTGAGAAGTAGGCACCACTCAGCTCTGACCAACATTGACAAAACCGATTTTTAAGGAGAAGCTGAAATCCAAATTTTATGAGAAATCGAAATATTGACAACTCATTCAAAAAATGTTTAAATCTATGCTTAAATCTAACGTTTAAACAAGAAATGTTTAAATCTCATCACCCCTTACTGACTCCACTCCTACAGGTTGGGTGGTTGGGCCCAGGGGCTGCCTGATCCTATGCGTATTAAAAAGACAAGGGATGTGGGGGATATAGTGTTCCTCACTTTGCCTCTCTCTATCTTCAAGGCCTGGTGGACCCTCTGATTACTATGTTCTTCTCTAGATCACTTTCCTGTCTGAAAGATGAGTGCACAGTTCTCTATGCATGGTCTGTGAGGGGTGGCTCTATGGGCTTGCCCATTTTCTGCTTCCATCAATTATTTGGTTTTTAACGAGAGTTAGTATTTTGCTTTGGTCTAAATTAATTTTTAGTGGGAGCCTCACAGTGTCCAATTCTGGCTTATTTGTTGTCACCTATCATCTCGGACCAAGCAAATGCACTGAAGGGACCACAGCAACTATAGCATAGTTCCAGGAATATGTCCTGCAAGCAGAACCCACTTCAGGGCTATGGGGTCATTACAGTTGCAAAGGGATCCACACTCAGGAGTCTTGGTGCTAATGAGAGCTCTGTGGCTGCTGTCTTGAAATTATTAACAGTGTTAAGTTTGGATATGTGTTTTGTAAGTGAAGTTTGATGGACAATGGATCACGAGCCAGGGGCTTAGAGTCCCTGCACACATGCCATCCTGCGTCCTTCTGCTTCCCACCATCTCCCCACTCTCCGAATGGGCTCTTGGTTGGCAGCTCCCTGCTCCTGTCCTGTTACCACGGCCACGCTCCACCCCAAGGGGGCCTGGGTACAGGCATGGTGAGCGTTAGGGTTAGGCACAGGAACCCTGGGGCCACACCTTGGGGCTGCCTCCAGGTACCTGTGAGTCACTATGCTCATCCTAAAAGTGCCCCTGTGCTTGAGGGGCATGACATTAAATAGGAAATAAAAAATATCATCGGGGGCTGGCCCCGTGGCTTAGTGGTTAAGTGCCATGCGCTCAGGTACTGGCGGCCCGGGTTCGGATCTGACTGCACATGGACGCACTGCTTGTCCGGCCATGCTGAGGCTGCGTCCCACATACAGCAACTAGAAGGATGTGCAACTATGATGTACAGCTATATACCGGGGCTTTGGAAAAAAAAAAAAGGAGAGTATTGGCAATAGATGTTAGCTCAGAGCCAGTCTTCTTCAGCAAAAAGAAGAGGATTAGCACAGACGTTAGCTCAGAGCTGATCTTCCTCACAAAAAAAAAAAAGAGAGAGAGAGAGAAATGCAAATTAAAACCACAATAAGATACCATTACTATATTAGTCAGCTTGGGCTGCCATAACAAAATACCATAGACTAAGTGGCTTAATCAATAGAAATTTATTTTCTCCCATTTCCAGAGGCTAAAAGTTCAAGATCAAGGTGCCAGCATGGTTGGCTTCTGGCAAGAACTCTTTCTGGCTTGTAGATGGCTGCCTTTTCTCTATGTCCTCACATAGCAAAGAGAGAGAGAGAGCAAGCTCTCTGGTGTCTCTTCTCATAAGGGCACTAATGCCATGTTGAGGGCCCCACCCCCATGACCTCATCTAAACCTAATTATCTCTCAAAGGCCCCATCTCCAAATAGTATCACATTGGGGTTCAGGGCTTTGACATACAAATTTTGAGAGGACACAAGGCAGTCTCTCACAATTACAAAGCTATTAAAATTTCTAAATTTATGATGTACACCTGAAACGAATATAATATTGTATGTTGACTATACTTCAATTAAGAAATTCTAAATTTAAGAAGAAAGACCATCTTGTAGGACTGAAACTTTAAACCCATTGTTTCAGTCATCCAAGAAGAAGAAGTTCTAGAGATCTGCTGTACAACATCGTCCTCATAGTTAACAATACTGTACGATGTTCTTAAAAATTTGTTAAGAGGGTAGGCCACATGTTATGGGTTTTTTACCACACACACAAAAAAAAAAAAAAACAGGAAAAGAAAGACCATACCAGGGTTCTGGTGAGGATCTGGAGAAATGGGAACATTCATATAGTTTGTACAACTACTTTGGAAGTTTCTTAAAATTTTAAACATATATCTGCCTTTTAATCCAGCCATTCTATTCCTAGGAATTTACTTAAGAGAAGTGAAAGTACATACCCACACAAACACTTGTACATGAATGTTCATAACTCCTTTATTTGAAATAGCCAATAACTAGAAGTAATGCAAATGTCTAACAGGTGAATAGATAAACAAATTGCATTATGTCCATACAGTTAAATACTATTCAGCAATAAAAAAGGATAACCTATTGATACATACAACAACATGGATGAATATCATAATTATGTTGCATGAAAGAAGTCAGACAAAAAAGAGTTCATACTGTATGAGTCAATTTATATAAAATCACAGAACATGCAAATTGATCTCTAAAAACAGAAAGCAAACCAGTGTTTGCCTGTGGATAGGAGGAGGGTGTAGAGAGGGGTGAGAAGGGAAGAGAGGGATTACAAAGGAGCATGGAGTAATGGATATATTCATCATCTTGATGGTGGTTATGGTGTATAACATGTATGGTGCATACATGTGTCAACAATTATCAGATTGTACAGTTTAAACACATGCAGTTTATTGTAAGTCCATCTTACCTCAATAAATCTTTTTTAAAAAATTCATAAAATTTTTTACTTCCAGCCCTGATTCCAGCTACTAAACTATCCCTCCTCTGTAAACAGCTATAAAATAGTGCATAATATTTAAAACAATAGATTTCAGATGTTAGACAAAGGGAGTTCAGGACTGTGATCCCTGAGGAATAAGAAACAAAAGAGCTGACTCCTATGCATGTTGGGACTTTTCTGCCAGGAAGCCCAACCAAGGATGTAGCTTAAGGAAAGAGGGTCAAAAGCAGAGTAGAGCAGCCTTCCTAAGCCAAGAAAACTGAAATCAGAATTCAGGGAGGCTGAAGTAGATGATCATATTAAAAAGATCTACGCAATTAAAGAGCTCTAGAAATCTGCACTTGGGTCTGGCTAGATACTGAGTGGCAGATGCTCAGGGTGAGACTCCCTAAGGAGAGTAAAGAACAGCTACCCAGAAAGAATGACCATGGCGGGCAATAAGGTGAACAACTCTCTCAGGGGATGCAGGACTAGGAGATGTTTGGGACTCAACCAACCACATTGGAAAGATTTCCTGAATATGAGAACATTCAGTGAAGGTACCAGAAAGACTAAACCTTAAGAAAAGAGTTACACTAGCCTTAAAGTAGAGGCTAATGTATAACTACACTAGCACAGTTTAAAAACAAGCCTGAAAAGAATTAAGCAATTTGAAAATAAACTGCCTATCAGAACAAAAATCAACATCCTTTAAAAAGAAGACAACAAAATGTGGAGATTCACAATGTGCATCATGCAAGCATGGAATTACTAGGAGAATCAGGAAAATATGACCCAGAAGAAACATCAGTTATTAAAAACAGACTCCAAAATGACAGGAATAATAGATTTAACATTCCTTAAGTTATATATATACTGGATGGATTTAACATCAGATTAGATACTGCGTGGAAGAAAATCAGTGCACATGAAAACTTAGAAACAGCAACTATCCCAGCTGAAATATAGTTGAACTAAACCAATATGCATTAACCTATGGGATAATATCCAGCCACCTAACGTTGATATAATTGGAGTTCCAGAAGGGAGGGGGGCAAAAATTGAAGAAATAATGCTTTTCCAGATATTAATTAAAAAATCAATCCACGGATTGAAAAGCTCAGAGCACCCCAAATAATACACAAAAAACATACTTAAACAAATACTTAAAAACACAAAAAATGTAAACAAACCATAAAGATTAGTATGCTAAAGGTTTTAGTGGAAAAAGAGAACAATGTGAATAAATAGATGAAGAAACTCATCAGAGAGATGAAAACAATAGAAAAGAGCCAAGTGGAAGTAGGGTTGAGAGGTGCGAATTCCTGTAGGAGAAAAGGTTCTGCCGGGAGACTCAGTCACAGTGGCATTAAAGTGTAAGCTACAGTCATGTCTGGCCCTGTCGGGGTAGGAGTGATGGACCTGACCTTCAGGAAGCAGGACTGCTCTTACACAAGGTGGGTGGGGGGATGTGTTTGGGTCTTGACACTTCTTGCTATTCTCTTGCTCCATATTGACAATAAACAGACAAGTACAACAGTCCTGGCTGAGAAAAGCGTGATGTGCCAGGACTCAGACCTTTAAGAATGAGGGTCTACGTGAAGTGACTAAGTTCTCTGAGGCCAGAAGAGGTGCCAGCTGAGGGTGAGGGAATTTAGAACGGGTAGTAGAGGAAGATTCTAATAAAGAAGTTGCAACCTGAGACCAGCTGCAATAGGGGTGATCCTCTCAAGTTTCCCTCAGGAGAAGAGGGTGTTCAAAATCCCAGAGGACCCCAGAGTGCACGGGATGGACTGTGGTAGAGACTGTATTGTGCTGCTCAGCACCCTCGTCAGAACAAAGGATTTAGATTCTCCAGCTCTTGGTAGTGCTGCTGGTAGAAAGCCCTTATCCGTAATCTCTTTACTGTGATTGCTTCAGCTGAAGAAGGCCACCTCATCCAAGGCGACGTCTCCTTTCTAGAGTGGTACGCATTCAATGAATGATCAGTGCAGGGGTATAAAGACCCAACTCCCCTGCCCCAACTCAGGAAGATGCTGAAGGATCATCTCAGCTGAAGCCTCCACTAATATGCATTTAAGGGGCCAGCCCCACGGCATAGGGGTTAAGTTCGGCAAGTTCTGCTTCAACTTTGGGGGTTCAGATCCCGGGTACGGACCTACACCACTTGTCAGCCACCCTGTGGCACAACCCATGTATAGAGTAGAGGAAGATTGGCACAGATGTTAATCTTCCTCTAGAAAGGAAATAAATAAATAAAAAATATTGTGTTGATAACAATGCAAACTTTTTTTTGAGCAACTAGGATATTTAGTCTTAGAAGTTGGAGTGTGGGGTATGAGTCAACTTTGGCTGGAAGCACAGAAGTCTTTCTAGTGACTAACACTGGAATAAACCACCTTGCAAAGGTGAATTTTCAAGAAGATCACTGAGGGATGTTGCATACATGTAAGAGACTCTCCAATCTGATATTTAATGTGCCTTCAGCAGAAAGATGTTCAAAGAAGTGCTACTGGATGCCAAAGCCAAATAATTTCTTTTAAATATAATATTTAACTGCATTTTGGCACAAAGAAATCTCACAATTCTCCTTTTTCTTCTCCATGTACATCTTATGTTAAAATAACTTCAGCTTTTAGAAATAAAACAACAAATTTAACTTAACTCAAGGCAAAATAAAGCCTTATATTAAATTTCCAGTGAAGGTACTTTTGCTGAAAACCTCTTAGAGAAATCAAAGGGAAAAGAAGCTAGAAGTACATAAACAAGTTATGAAGGAGAAATTGATTCTGTGAGGACAGATTTATTTGGTTTAGCTTTCTCTTGGTAATATAAAATACGTAATAGATTTTATGAGGATTTTCTTATTGTCCGTACTCAGTTCAAATTCATACCTCAGAGAAAAAGATAATGTTGATTCTTCCTGGTTAGCCTGAACTTTCTTTTCCAACACTTTTCACAGAATGGTATATTAGCTCTAAACAGCACTGCCTATGCTTGAGAGAGCTGCCATAGCATAGCTGGGTGAACCATCACTGCCCCTGATGTCTGACAAAATCTAGAATACAAGCTGGCCCTCTGGAAGGGATGGTGCTGGCACCAGCCAGCCCTCTTCATTCTTGGACCACTCTAATTGATGGAACCTGCTTCTTCATATTGAGCCCAATTTCTAGACCATATAAATTAAGTATATGGCCTTTCCTGCAAATATTATGGTATTTTTTGTACTATGAGCTTATTATATGGTTGGATTAAGTGAGAGCTTCCAGATCTAAGACACCAACAAAAAATGATTGACTATATTGTATTGTATTATAGTATAGTATATTACATTATCTTATATATAAAATGGAATGCATCCCCTCTCAGCATCCACGCACATCATCGTAATGGCACATCTTCCTTATAAGCAGCACAAACTTCCACTGATACCAGCCCTGGTATCAGTTCCCCTATGTTAAACCCAGAATATATGGGGTTAAAACCAAAAGCACTCATCCTCTTTCCCTGTTTCTCTAAGTTACATTCACATGTAGATATTAGTTGTTTTACATATTGCTAAAAGCCCAGGTGGCCTCAAGCTGGGCTCACACTGATGTTTTGGCTCATTACCAGTTCTTGAGGTTTGTTACAGGGAAACTGATATCAAGAAGCTCAAGCTTCTCAGACCTAACTTCTTGGCTTCCTGGCGCCAGAATCCACCATCCACCAGGGAGACAGAGACAGTTGAAGGACACCCACCTGCAATGCCCTTATCTGCCATCCTCCTCCCTGCCAGCAGCCTCACAAGGCCAAGGCAGGCTGGTGGGAAAGCGCTGACCAGCAAGGCCACAGGCTCTCCCTCCCTACCAGCAGCCGCATTCCTCACAACCTTTAAAACCGCTTGCCTCCCATCTTTCGGGCAGACAGGACAAATTTGAGAGCTCTCGTCTCCCGCTGACATCACCTGAAATAAAAACTCTTTTCTTGCCATAAGCCTGGCGTTCTGGTTTTATTTGGCCCCTCTTGTGTGGGTAAAGAACCTGGGTATGTATCCAGTCACACCACTGTTACGTCTACTATTCAGAATTATTCCAGATTCCCATTACTAACGGCTTTTAGGCTGCTGTTGTTTATCAGTCTCAAGAGATGAGATTTCTAGCTTTATCTCTCTGACCTTTACCTCTAAGGTCTTCAACTTAGCCATAAAGTGTTAGTTAGCGATCGAGATATGTTTTTCATGTCTGTGCTTTTTCCTACTCTTCCAATTTTGTCTAGGATTTCACCTTCTATCACCCAGCCCCTATTTTTCAAGATGCAACAAATACCTACTCCTCTTACGAAACTCAGATTAAATGTTTTCTGCTAGGAAGCATATTTTTACCCACTACAGATATAATTTGCTCCTGGTTTGTGATCCCAGTGAAGCCCCCCAGATATCTATCAGGAAAAAACTTATTACAACAGGCCCCTATATGACCTTCCATCTCCTCCACACATCAAATCATTCTCCACAATGCCAGACCTATCTTATTACAGTGCAATTCTCATTGTCCAATTTCTCTTCATACCTCCTTTTCATTGCTTTTAGGATAAAATTAAAAGGATTTAGCAGTTACCATAAAATATAAAGCTCTTGATGATTTGATATCAGACTATTTCTTTCGCTTCATTTCCTGTAGTCACTTCCCCACTAGCTTGATATTTAACTGTTAGTAACTTTCTTGATATCACACATACATCCTACACTCTCTCATATTCCCCCAACAACCCACCAAAATTTCCCACTTTGTCCCTTGGAGAGGCAGTGGGTGATTCTTTCATATCATTCAGATCTAAGCTCAAATATCACTCTTCAGAGAGGCGTTTATTAACTCGTATATAAAGAGGCTTCCCCATCACTCATCTCTCTGCTTTATATTCACTTAGCACTTATTGCTGTCAAGAATGGTAATATTTGATTGTTTTTCTGGCTGCTTCTATTATAAAGGAAGTTTAGTGATTGTAGGGATTTTTTCTTGTTCTCTGTTCTATTCCTAACTCCTAAAACAGTGTCTGGTTTTTTTTTTTTAAAGATTTTATTTATTTTATTTTTTCCCCCCAAAGCCCCAGCGGGTAGCTGTATGTCGTAGCTGCACATCCTTCCAGTTGCTGCACGTGGGACTCGGCCTCAGGATGAACGGAGAAGCGGTGCCTCAATGCGCACCCAGGATCCGAACCCGGGCCACCAGCATCGCAGCGCGCGCACTTAACCACCAAGCCACAGGGCCGGCCCAACAGTGTCTGTTTTTTAAGTGACTGAATGAATGAATGTGTCTGTTAGTTACCTGGGAAACTCATTACTGTGTCAGCACCTTGTACTTCCCCTTCTTCACAACAGTATCTGAAAATTGGCAGGAACTCAGTGGTCATCTCCCCAAATGCTCAATATTTTTAAGATTCAATGAGCAATAAATTTTAAAACAAAACTATCCACTCAAAAAAAATGAAATTTCAGTTCCCATAAAATAGTAAAGACATGACTTCACAATATTTTGAGTGAATTTAGCTTTATGGAAAACCTACTGCATGGTGCTTATTGTTTCTCTTTTGGCCGTGGAATACTGCAAACCTCAGGAAGCAGAGACCAACATCTGCAGCTCTACCCAGCGAACCTCTGAGCCAGCCCATCTTCCTGTCACTACGAGATCTTCATCACGCCTTCCTCTAAATCCACTTCCTCATGACTCTTTCTCTCCCTCCCAGCTTGGTGAAGGAAAATAATGTGATAATCTTATTTGAGCAAAAATATTGTTATCTGATAATGGCTTAATTCATCTTTTTTAGAGGTTTGTATTTGTTTTAAACAACAACCATTAACCCAAAGAAATGAGTAAATAACTCAAGATTTTAGTTGGAATTCCTGGTAAGGAGAGATGTTATCTTTCTTTCAGCCTCTCAAATTATTCCTCATAAAAAATACTCTGCATAAAGATGATCTAGATTAACAAATATAAGAAAAAAAATTTACTAAAACACCTTTCCTTTTAATACTATTAGTTTATTAATAGTCAATGTTTTCATGGTAATAAAAATAATAATTATAGGTAAAATTTATTGAGAACTTAACATATACCAAACACTGTGCTTTTCAAACATTATCTCATTTTGCCTGTATAGCAGTACTACAAGAAATCACTTTTATCCCAAATTCACAGGTAGGAAAATAGGCTTAAAAAGTGGTTAAGTAGCATGTTTAATATCTCACTGCTGGGTGGTTGTGGGGCTGGGACTCACTTTTTTATCTGTATGATTCCAAAACCTTAATATTCTACAGCCTTCACAAAAAAAGCAAGTTTTGGAATTGGATTATATCTTATCTTTCATTAAAGCTTATGTATAAATCCAACAGCCCCGAAAGGTGGTAAAATCCCATCTTTGTGAACAATGGAAAATTCATGACATCATCAAATGTAACTAATATTTTCATTTAGGTCCGATTGTTACCACAGCATTTTCCTCACTGATCAAAATCTGCCGCCTGTATAACAGGCACCATTTAATCCTATTCTTGTTCCTCAACAAATAATATATGCAAAATCAAGTACAGAACTCCCAAAGACTGTAAAAAAAATCTCCTAATTTGATATTCTAGAACTTTGTGTAAATCTTTTAATAGATATAAAAAAAAACCTAGTTAATTTTAAAATTTTAACTCTATAAATTTTTAAATCCATTGAATTGTACTATAACTTTTTTATAACAAAAGGGTCCTAAGGTATCAATCCTTCCATTTTAGTTTTCAACATTCTCTAAAATCTATGTGTGAACAATTGTTTTAAAAACTTGACATTAAGAGAAAAAGATAAAATGATGTGACAATTTTTATTTTAAAATACAAAGCCATTTCAGCTTCAACAGCAAACATTTTGATCTAAGGTGTATTTCCTACTTACATGGGTTATTTCAACTTCTTAAAATATGATTTAATTCTGACTATGGGTCATATCAGGAGTCCAAATATGCTTTCTTTGCTACAGGGCTCAGCCATTCAACACTCTGCAATCAAATAACTAACAAATAACTAACATCAAAGTAATTAAATGATTTGCATGCCTAGTTACCTAAGGTGTGCTTTCCAAAGATTACAATATCTTGTATCTAAAGTACCACATTGATATTCTTGCTCTTCAGCTCCTTATTTTGATTTAATTTGAGATATGCTAAGACACAAAAAAGATCATTTACTCTTGGATGCAGATATAAGAATTTTTTTATTTTCCAGACGAAATGAAACTTTTTATTTGACTGTTATTGAGTTTTAGGAAGTATCGGCTTGGAAATGTTTTTTTGATTATAAAATTTAATGAGAAAATGGGGAGATATCATTGAAACAATACTAGATGAATGTTTAAATGAAATGCTGGAAATGGCTTTTATAAAGTATATTTATTCAAGTACCACTATGTTCTTTTAAAAAATATTCTTACATTGTACTTTTTAAATTAGACAGCTGCTTACATATTTCTCTATTCCAAACCACTGCTTTAGACATTGAAGTAACATGGTTACTCTTCCTTTTTTACAGTTATAATCTTACCAACAGCTTTTTTCTTCATCTTATTTTGTTAAGAGATGAAAGCCAGATCAGTATTATACTAAATTTGTTTAGAAAAAAGGAATTTAGAGGTTCTTTAAAATTTTTTTTAATTAAAGCTCTTGCTGTTAGAGCTGTCACTATTGCTCCTTTGTTGAAATTTAGTGGAAGTGACCAACATGAAGGCCAATTCAGTTGCTTTAACTTGAAAAAACAAAACCTACTCCCCAGATACTGCTTCCTGTCATTTTCGGTAGCTCAGGAATGTGTTCATATGTGAGTCATAGAGCATACATTTTTAAGATTGCAAAATTGTAGTAGCATGAGATAAAGTACGTTAGATTTAGATTGTGAATATATCAGTTTCAAATTTACAATAATGCCTGCTTCAGTTTCTATGTACATAGTCAAGTTTATTGCTGGGAAAGAGAGGGGAAGTTAATTCCAGATTTCATTCATTATTCAAGTAATTATTAAAAATATAATAAACGAATCACAGACATTGCTCATTTTTATTGGCTTTGCATCAGAGCTTCAAATGCTATTGTAAAATTCAGCAACTCATGAGGTTCCATGGATACTATAATTTTAGAGGGATTTGAAAGATTTAAAAAGCCTACAGAAATATTCTCATGGAAGTAGTCTTTTATGATGACTATCTATACCATTTAGTCATACACACTTGCTGGCAGAAAAAAAAAAAGAAAAATAATTCCTAGAATTTTTAAGTATCTCAATGAAATCATAAATAAAATGCATGTATAGTTATGCATCGCTTTACAACAGGCATACATTCTGAGAAATGTGTCGTTAGGCAATTTTGTCATGGTGGGTACATCGCAGAGTGTAGTTACACAAACCAGGATAGTGTAGCCTACTGTACTATACACCTAGGCTGTATGGTCTAGACTATTGCTCTTAGGCTACAAACCTGTACGGCATGTTTCTGTACCGAATACTGTAGGCAATTGTAACACAATGGTAAGTATGTGTATCTAAACCTAGAAAAGGTACAGTAAAAATACAGTATAAAAGATAAAAAATGGTACGCATGTTTAGGGCACTTACCATGAATGGAGCTTGCAAAACTGGAAGTTGCTCTGAGTGAGTCAGTGAGTGAGTGGTGAGTGAATGTGAAGGCCTAGGGCATTACTGTACACTACTGTACACTTTATAAACACTGTAGACTTAGGCTACACTAAATTTATAAAAAAATATTTTTCTTTCTTCAGTAATAAATTAACCTAGCTTACTGTAATTTTTTTACTTTATAAAGTTTTAATTTTTTTAACTTTTTGACACTTTTAAAACACAAACACATTGTACAGCTACGCAAAAATATTTTCTTTCTTTATATCCTTATTCTACAAGCTTTTTTCAACTTTTAATGTTTTTTATGTATCTTTTTTACTTTTTAAACTTTTTTGTTAAAAACTAAGACACAAACACACACATTAGCCTAGGCCTAGACCGGGTCAGGATCATCAAGTCACTGTCTTCCTTCTCCACGTCTTGCCCCACTGCAAGGTCTTCAGGGGCAATAACACACATGGAGCTGTCATCTCCCATGATAACAATGCCTTCTTCTGGAACACCTCCTGAAGGACCTGCCTGAGGCTCTTCCTGTGGAAGTGTCGCTCTTTTCAGAGATATGTTCATGGTGGTTTGCTTGGTTTCTCTTTTTTTTCCATCATAGATTTGCTTGTAAGCAGATGGACACACCATGACCATTTCTCTCTATTAATGAAAACATTTTCGTGTGTGGTCCATGTTTTTAAACTTTTTAAGGAGCTTGTTGAGGTCTACAAAATCTTCCACTAAACCCTTCACTGTGAATTTTCTTGAGGGTTCTTCTTCTTTTTCTTCTCCAGTTTCCTTTTCTCTTGCCTCTTCTTCAGCTATGTGTTCCTGTTCCAGTTCCAACAGCTCCTCATCAGTCAATTCCTCAGAAACCACCTGTAGGAGCTCCTCAATGTCATCCTCGTGTTAAAGGACATTCACACCCTTAAAAGACATTTAATCCTCAGATTAAAGTTGTTTTCTATCTCAACCACAGCCTTGTTGATGTTTGCAACTTCACCATCCTTGGCAAATCCTTTGAAGTCATGGATAAACATCTTGAGTGTCTTCTTCCAAATGTCATTCATATACTTCTTGTTGACATCACCCCAATCCCAAGCAAGGTTCTTGATGCAATCACAGATGTTGTAATTATTCCTGAATTGGATCAGTGTCATTTCAGTGTCTTCCTCAGTTGCAGCAATAGCCTGGGCAAAGGTCCTCCTCAGGTAGTAGGCCTTAAAAGCTGCTATTAACTCCTTGATCCATTGGTTGGATCAAAGAGGTGGTGTTTGGGAGGAGCAACACCACTTTGATATTGGGATAAAGATCACCAATAAAAGGAGGATGCCTGGGAGCATTATCGACAATGAGCAAAATCTTGAAAGTTAAGTTATTCTCCAAACACTACTTCTCCATTTTGCTGGCATAGCAATTCAGGATGGCATCTTGGAAGAGGAACTGGGTCACGCATGACTTCTTACTGCTCCTGTAGTACACTGGCAGTGTGTGCTTATGATATGCTTGAATGCTCTGGGTTCTCACTGTGCCAGATCACAAAGGGTTTCAATTTGCTGCCTGCAACATTGCCCACAAGCAAGACTATTATGCTAGCCTTAAAAGCCTTGAAACCAGGCATTGACTTGACCTCCTTGTGGAGGAAATTCCTTTCAGGCATCCGTTTCTAGAATAGGGAGGTCTCATCCATATTGAATATTTGCTCTGACAAGTAATTTTGCTCCACAGTCAGCTTATCTAAAGTTTCCAAAAACTCTTCAGCTGCCTTCACATCAGAATTCACAGACTGGCCGCTCATTTTCACATTACGTAATGAATAACAATTCTTGAATTGTTTAAACTACTCAGAGTTAGCAATAAATTCAACATCACAGTTGGGTCCAGCCTTTTCTTTCAACATCACTAACAAACAATTTGCTTTGGTCATGATCATCATGGTGCTAAAAGAGATGTGCTTTTGTCTGGTCTTCAACCCAGGTCATTAGGAGTTTCTCCATGTCTGATGTAGGCTCTTCTCGAATTTTTGTTAGTCTCATTGCCTTCAGTGAAGCAGATACTTTAACAGCTTCCATCACTGTTTTTGTTCTTCAAGATCTTAGCTGTGGTGCAATGGCGAGCAATAACCATCATTGATTTTCCATGTTTGGAGTCCTTAATCACTTTTAATTTTGTTTCCAGGTCAATCATTCAATGTGGCCTCTTACTGGCAACATTAGCAGCGGATTTTGTACACTTAGGGGCCATTATGAACAAAACAACATGAGGTGAAATCAAGCACAAGAGAAAATGATGCAATCAAGACATGCGGTAAACACAAGATGTATAAGGCTGCTACTGGAGTAACATGGCGTATTGTTTTACAGTAAACTTTTTATATAAGTAGAAAGAGTACCCTCTATAATAAGGATAAAAAGTATAGCATAGTAAATACATAAACCAGTAACATAGTCATTTATTATCATTATCAAGTATTATGTATGTACATAATTGTATGTGTTATACTTTTATACAACTGGCAGCTCAGTAGGTTTGTTTACCACAAACATGTAAGTAATGTGTTGCACTGTGATGTTAGGATTGCTACAACACCACTAGGTGATAGGAATTTTTCAGCTCCACTGTAATCTATGGGACCACCATTGTGTATGTGGTCCGTCATGAACCAAAACATTATGTGGCACAGGACTGTAATTTTGAAGTTGTCTATAAAAAATTAAGGTAAATATTTAGAAAAATAATTAAACTAATGGGAACTTAACTCTTCCCCTCCTTTACCTAAAAAAATCTTCAAAATTTTCATGTGTTTTTTCAGAAAACTCAATTACAGAGAGAGAGAGAAGAGAGAGATAATGATAGCAAGAGAGAAAGATGGTAGTTTACAGAAAGTTCTCATTAAATAAAATCATTTTAAAAAGTGTCTGACAAAGTTCTTAATAAATATCCTCTTCCTCACATCTACTTCCTTCATTCCTCCTATCCTCAGTGTCTCCCATTTCTTTTGTCCATAGAATTAGAGAAAAACAACATACGAAAAAAATACATAGCACTCAGTCCTTTTTTCATCCAGATTCATCATTCATTTTAATCCCTAGTACTTCATTTAAATCCTTAGTACTCTGTTTTTAACCTCAAATTATTGATTACTTCATTCACCAAATATGTATTTTTTCAGATACAACTCTAAGAGCTTGTAATATCTGTCAAAAAATCAAATCAAATCAATTAAAAATTCCTGCTTTCATGAAATTTATGTTCTAAAGGAGGAGACAAGTGAAAAACAAATATAAGTAAATAAATTAGATATTTTTTCCTGCCTTTTCCAGCTTACGGACCCTGCCAAGTCAACATCTTGCCTTGGTTGAAAATTACCTTCTTCTTTCAAACCTTCCTTTTATAAGGACATTTGTGATTAAATTTAGGGCCCACTCAAATAATCCAGAATAATCGTCCATCTCAAAATGCTCAACTTAATTTCATCCGCACAGTCCATTTTGTCATATGAAGTAACCAGGTTCCAGGGATATGACCTGGATATCTTTGATGGTCATTATTCAACCTACCACAGCAGTCATGTGGATCAGGAATGCTAAAGCACAATGATGATCAAAATCAAGCGAAGATGAGCGTGGAAAAGCATTTATTCCATGATCCTAAGTAATAAATCTGACATCATTTTTATACCAAAGTTCCTAGGCAAAGAATTCAGACCTATTTCTGAAAGTGTCTGTATTTATTTTATATATATATGTATATATACACACACACACACTCATACATATATATATAGTGTAAATTTAAAGTCTACATATATATTTAAAAAATAATAAAGCCACCACCACGTGCTAAAAATTCATAATTATGTATATATATTTCTAACCTCAAATACTTAGAAATTGTTTTCTGGAAACATATCCTATAAGAGGAAAAAAGCAGGAAATAACAAGGCTTATTAACAAGTCTTGGTCCCTTATGTTATCTAGCTTTGCTTTTCCTACTTTTGTAGCAAATGATATAGAAACTAATATAATTTTTTAAAATGGTGTCAAGAATTGTTGGAAGCTAAAGGTATAGCATTTCGACAGGTTCCAACATTGTACTTTAAAAAAAATATATCCATACCTATTTAATTTGCTAAAGTTCAACAAAATATTTAGGATTGCATTTTAACAATACTTCTGTTTTAAAGCACAGACATCATAGACATCCATGCCCACATGCTCTGAGATGACGTATACAAATTCAGATTTTCCTAGTACTATCAGGGACCAAATTCCCTACATTAAAATGGTCACATTGAGTTAGTTCCTGACAAGTTCTTTGAGACATTCTCAAACATGGTTACTGTCTCTTGCCATTTTTGATTTTTCTTTGTCCAAGATTTTCTATACAGAGAGGACAAGCCTCTTAGAGCAATGCCATTTCTCTTCCCATTCCGTATTTCCTTTAGCCTGAAAAGAGTCTGTCATAGGCCACAGTAACTGGTTGTTTCTGATTATAAAGAATCCTGAGATCAGAAAGTTTATATCTCATTTAATATGATTATGCTTTCGTTATTTGTTGTGTGACATTTTACAACTTTTAAAAAGTTATACCTGACATGTGAAAATAAAACAGAAAGATGAACATATAATCTTATATAAAAGACAATTCTAGATACAGCCAGGTGTTGCTTAATGATGGGGATAGTCCTGAGAAATGCTTCCATAGGCAATTTTGTCATCATGTGACCCTCTTAGAGTGTACTTACACAAACCTAGATGGTATAGCCTACCACACACCTAGGCTATATGGTAGTAACGTTGTGGGATCACTGTCGTATATGCAGTCCGTCATTGACTGGAAACACTGTTATATGGCACTTGACTGTATTTCTTTTTCTGGTGGTATTTATTGAGGAAATAAAAAGGAGAAAAATCATGGTAATTGACAAAGTATATAAGTCAAGTAGTAGAACAAAATGTTAGTACCTCACTATCAACTTTGACATAATAAATTGAGAAACAGTACGGTAGTTCATGATAAGCAAAAGATTAATAGCAAGAAGTAGCATGGCCCAATAGCAGTATTATTAGAGAGCTTAAAGTACCGAATTAACAAAGGAGAAGCTTATTACTCTCCATGTTCCTTCATCTTTATGTTTCTATGGAGGTTTTCAGCTGTAAAAGTTTGTATGTGGAGAGAACAGCCTTGTTATCTGATTGTAATTTCAGTTTGCTTCAATATGAGGAATCTTCCATTTAGATGCAGGTCGTTTTCTCTGTGAATTCCTCAGTTTTTTCTTTCTTCCTGGGTTGCTTTATCCTTATGCCGGCCTTTTTCAGAGTAGCAAACTGCTGCAGGGGTCTACATGTTTTATTATCCTCATCAAGTGAGGGCAAGAATGTGTCTCTTCCTCCAACCATGAAAGTAAGGCCAGGTATTCACTTTGATTAGATAATCCCTGAACAAATTACAAATTTGTTAAATACTGGTTTTAACAATTTCAGTCAAAACCTACTTACTGATTCAGATGGTAAATATGTACTATCTATCAGTAGAGAGAAGTAGGAGTTCAGATTTTAGATTCAGACTCTCTCAGACCAAACTCTGACTGTCACTTAGTAGCTCTCTGACCTTGGGCAAGTTACTTTACCTATATCTCAATGTTCTTATCTGTAAAATGGGAATAATGATAGTAGCTATCTCAAGGGTTATATTACGCAATGTCACTAAGATAAAATATATTATATAAAAATTGCTTAATAGAGTATCTAGCCATCAAATCTTAATTAATTATGTATGCTTATATGTTAATTTGTAGATATGAGCAGATAAATAATAAACATGCTAATATACATAGTCATGATTTCCTAGATTGTAGATGATTTGACTTTTTAGCAGCTAAAGAAACATTGCTTTTTATAATACATATTTTGTTTTAGTTTCTTCCATTTAAATAATAAAGGAATCAATCCTAAAACAACTACAAGTTAAGGATGTGAAAGATTTGAAGAGTTAACTAATTATGGATGTTATTTATGAATATCATAGTTGAGAACACATTTGAAAAAAGAGTACTCTTTATTTCAAGTTTTCTGAAGCATATTTTAAAACACCAAGTGTTTTTGTAATTCTAAAAACGTTGTTCCTAGATACGATGGCCAAAGAATTATATAAAATAACAATAAGGAAATACATCTTACTGTCATATTGTTTTACTTTTTTGCATCAGTGAATGGTAAAGCATAAGAATAAAATATAAATAGCACATAAGATAATATAACTTGTTTCTCACTCTAAAGTTACATGAATTAAACTATCATAATCTATAATGTTCTACTTGATTTTTGTTAATCTATTAGTGGTTAATTTATTACAGTTTTAATATATTCCATCTTTATTTTCTAAAATAAGATTGAAGAAGTGGTGATACGAAAAGAACAATGGCTTTTGAAGATTATAAAATTACTAAGGCAGTTTTCAATTTGCAGTAGGCGAAGAAAAAATTAAGTATGTAAAGCAACGATAATACAGTTAACAGAGTTTAAGAAAAGCATAATGCCGCCCTTATAGGTGTTGTGTTTCAAGTCATTACTCAAAGGAATTTCACAGCAACGAGAAACATAACTATGATAGTAAAAAAAACACAACTAAATTCATAATATATCTTCTTTTTCTATATTAGTCATTAAAATTATCTAAAAATAAATATTAATGTGTCATGCTTTCTGACTGAAAAATGTCCCAATAAAATTGTTGATGCCTTCTACAATCATTTTCATACTGATTTGATATTTAAAATCAAAGACTACTGAAAGCCGCTAAATCTTACCTATTGGCCTAAATGAATCAATGTAGCTTCATTCTCAGGAATCATTCAGGGTTATAAAATGTAAAAATCAGTAGAAGATAAAATATTGTATTTGAATGCAGACAATGTTAAATTTCTTAATAAGCCTTTACTAAACAAAAAAAACTGGGGATAAAAATTAGTCTTCAGTTAGTTGTATTCATTAGTTGATTTATCACTGGAAGCAGAATTTCTTTCCTTTTAATTGAACAGTAATATACATCAAGTATATCGTCACAAACTCATTGATCTTTTCTTAACCAGAAGTTAAATCTCCATTGTTAAAAACAAAATACAGTTTTCTCTTCTAAGGTTGGTTATATACTGCCCCTTACTTTTGCTATCTAGCTCACAAATTTCTGCAGGTTCTCATGGGTGGCAAAAGAGTGATTAATGTCTCTATGTGATCCATCTGCATATGAATAAAACTCTTATATATTGTATGAGGAACCATAAGTGTGCTTGGTTTCATCAGGCTATAGCTTCTGATACTTATTTTCATATTCTTACATCTCTTCCGTCCTTTTTGTACATTTTAGTTACTTAGTGATTAAAATATATTTTGCATTCATTTTATTTTTTGTTTGATTTCATTTAATAAAATAATAAATATATTTATTTCCATTTCATTTTTAATTGCTTTTATCTGTACATTTTATTGCTAAACTTGTGATTTAAACCCAGGAGTAATTAGAACATTTTTCATATATGCCACTTCATTAAGTGTGAACTCTAAAGAGGAAATTATATGAACAACACAGTAATTGTACCATTGAGAATATTCTAATTTTGTATTAGGAGGTAAAGTGGTAAGAATATAAATATTTTGGTAACAAAGCCATAAAGAAACAAAGGGGTTTTTTTTTGCCTGTGCAAAGCAGATTAGAAAAACAGTCAATTATTTCTCTTCTAGAAACATTTGCTTTCTGCCCCAGATTTATGGCTGGATGTTTACTTGGCTTGTATAGTTCTCAAGAGATGTGGCTTATTAGAGCCACTTTGTTGGAAGTCTTAGAAATCTAATGACAGTTGTTTGTTTTTCCCAAAGAACCACTTTCTAATGATTTTTATTCAGCCCTGCAGTATTAAAATGACATGTTTAGTTCTAGATGAGAGTTTTAAAATTATTTAATCTATTCTGATACTTGTCATAGAATAAATGTCAATTTTTCTGACCTATAGTAAATGTTTAGAAGCAGATCAATTATATTAATATAAATGTTGCCTACTTCACTGATGCTTCACACCAGCATGGATAACAATTTGAAGCTACCCGATCAATGCTATGCATGTTTATTTGCAATAGGTAGACATTCAGTCACAGACATTTATTCTGTTGATATTTTAGATTTGATTATCTCTAATATAATTTAGTTCACAGTAATTGCCAATACTGAGGACAATACAAGTTTGCTTTTCCCTCCACATAGCCGGGTATTGACCTTCTTCCATATCTTTCCATATGAAGTTCTCCTTAATCATTACCCACTCCGGAGACATATAAAACAAGTAGTATTTGTTTAGAACTTACTATAGCTTTGTGATGCAGGATACAAAAAAAATCCTTAACGAAATTCACAAATAAACGTACAACGGACTAGTGGCAGAGAGTTCCAGTTATAACTGCGCAATTAAAAAGAATTGTGGTTCAATCCTGACTTCACTACGTTGTCTCTGGGCATGGGCAAATCCAAACCTCTATAGCTCAGTTTATTTATCTGTAAAGGGAGTAGAGTAAAAGGGTCTAAAGGAGATACTGTATTAAAAGCAATAAAATTAGTGCCTGACATAGGACTCTTTACGTAGTCCTTTTTATTCTATTATCATCTAAAGGATTACACTGTTAATGTCAGAATGATGTGGTGAGGATCACATGGGCTTTCAAGTTAGGAAGACCATCTTGACTCTGCTAACTAGCTGTGTGACTTTGAGCAAATTATGTTACAGATAGGAGTCTGCTTATTATTTATAAGAATAAGAATCATATTTTCTTTTACATAATAGTGTGGTAGGATTAAATGAGATAAGCTATATCTTTTCATAGCAAGGAGCCAATAAATATTCGTTTTATTGTCTACCCAGCCATTCAGCTGAAGAAAAGAATCATAAAGCTTTAAATCCATTAGACTGTGTAATAAAATGGTAAAATTTATACACATAAAACATAGATGAAATTACTAAAGAGTAAGTAACTTTTAATTTGTAAATACACTGTCATATTTTATATCACCAAATGAAATTATTGCTATGCTTGTAGAACCAACTTATCTAATCATTTAAAAAAATCTAGAAAATCATTTGAAAGTTCACATTTTTGGAACTGTGCAAATATTGTACCAGTTTTCCTTCTCCCAACAAAAAAATTTCAACAGAACATGAAAAATGAGAAATGAAAGCAGTTAACAATTAAAGCCAAAGTATTTTGACTAACAAAAGTCACTCTAAAAATCTTTACCTCACTCCCTGTTCAACAACAACAAAAATAAGGTAGTAAGTGAGTTAAAGAGGAGAATTTAGACAAGCTGTATTTTGACGTCAGGAAACATTTTATACAACTATCTCAAATATCCGAACACTGCTTGGGCAGCTCAGGCTCCCTTTCTTAAAATTTTCCTTAAAATAACTGGGACCATATCACTAAAATGATTATAATCAGTTATGTAAATACACTAAGATACAAACACGCAAGTATTAATGCAAAGAGACTGTAAAACATGCTTTTACTATTACTTTACTATCCTTTTACAATAAAATAATATCATTTCACCATCACCTTAAAGTCCTGGGATGCCGTATACTGTAAACTGTGCACTAAATGTCACCAGGAATATACAAGGATTAGAACATTTATATCAAGTAAAGGGCAAGTTTCTTTCTCTGCAAGTTCTCCGTTTGCTACCTGCTCTAACTAGCTGGTTGAAATTAAAGATATTTTCATTCTTAGTCACCTATTGATTTAATGCACAGTGCTATGGTAGAGAGAGAGGGGAAGGACTGAGAAAAGAAATTTGCCCCAAGATTTTAACAACTGTGAGGGAGGTCCTGCAGGTGGGAGTTGAGGATAATGTTTGGAATTATTCTTTGTTTGAGAAATATTTCCTATATCACCATCTGCTTAATAAGAGCTACCTGTAGTAGGAAGATCTTTCTGGAAGCCTGCATGTATTTGTGCTGCAGACTATTCTAGTATGTGCCTCAACTTTTTTCAAAATTCTTGATCTCCACCTCAGCAACTCATGCAGCTCTTTTGAAACTTAAAGACAAAGGACATCTACTAAAATCCCACAAGACACTCAGGCTCACCACTTCAAAACACATTTGGCATAAGTAGTAAATGCCAAGATTCTGAAAAATGAGGTTGAATTTGGGGCCTTCATCATCAGAGGAGTCCTAAAAGGTCTTTTATAGAGATTTTTGCTGAGAAACTTCTAGGTACAATTCTATGGCAGAACAGGGTTCCTGACATTTCTCTGGAATTTAGGAGAAGACGTGCATGTGTGTGCTCATTTACACATAGTTTAAATAGGCAGACATACCCGTATATTCTAATAAGCTAAATGATTCACTTTTAAATGTATCCCCAGATAATAAAGCTAAGTATGCTTGAAGAGGGCCTAAAAAGACAGTTATGTAATAACTTATTGCACACAATGAAGTATATTTGAATAATTCTATTTATTTGAAACCCTAAGTCAGTTTCTATTTAACTACTCTCTGAAATACTGCCATGCAGGTCACTTGCTTAGCTGTCATATTTTTCCTAAGACAGATTTCACATCTTTCATGCTGTCCTTAGAAACTGTGTAGGATGGGATAGGGACTAAGCAGATAATATTTATTGAAAATGCTTACATCTGTGCAGAAAAAATGCCATAGATGAAATTACTTGTGTTTCTTTATTTTCAAAATAAAGAAAAATAATCATGCATACTCAGTGTTACTCCAGATTAAATGAGATAATCCACATAAAAGAATTGGAAGAATGACTGGCACATAAGAAATGCTCAATAAAAACAAGACATTGTTATTATTATTGTATTATCCAATATTGCCTAAACGTGTTGATGTTTAACAATAAAATGTTTTATTGTTGCTTTTAATACTGGTCATTTCATTGTGTTTACCTGAATGCCATTCTCTGTACTTATCACTATGACTAAATCAAAGTCTCTATCTACCTATCTTTCTATCTATCTATAAACCAGCTAAAGAATGAATAATGGTAGTTAAGAAGAATAGTTAGAAAACTTTTTAATTAGGCTCTATTGTATGTACAGTGTGTATGAATTTGGATGTGGTTTTGTATTTGTGTGTATGACTTTGTAAAGCATATTCAAATAAGGTATTAATAATTAGTCCAATTAGTGGATATTATAGCACTAATCAGGATCATTTCTCGAGCATTGGCTTTGAAATAGTTTGTACTTTTTGCTTTACTTATAAAAACACCAGTCACCCTCCCTCTCCTCATTTTCTCCCCCCAGTCCTGCAACCACTTTTACCTTCTGTAGCTACTTTCTTGGTGCTACTTCTTGTTTTATTGTGTTTTTGGTTGTAGGCACCATATATTGACTACTCACCAGGACAGTAAAGAATTTAGCAGTCTTTCCACCCCCTACCCTAACTACACATGCACAACCTTCCTACAACTCTTTCCTACTAATTTAATTTTATTGTAATATAGGTTAAATAAAAAATCCAAATTTTGACCATGTAAATGCTATTTACGTTACAGTTACAGAGTGAATGATGATTCATTTTCATGTTTTATGTAACTCTTTTGATTTTTCCTGACAGTAAATTTGCTCTGACTTCTTTTAGCTGTTATTTTTGTTGTTATTACTTATTTATCTCCAAACTCTCCTCCAGCTGTCCAAATCTCCTCTCAAAATGATCAAACACAGTAGGTGGTCTATCAATTTCCTCTTTTTGGAGAAATCTCTCACAGAGTCTTCTGATATGCTCAGATTTGGCGTGCTCTATGTCTGGCACACAGCTGTTATCCTAGTTTCCCCTACACCATTATCCTAGGGATGTATGTTGTCTCTCATTATTGAAATCTCTCTTTTCTTAATTCTTGCTTGGGATGCTCCCTTGTTTCGGTGGGAGGCCTCCTTTTGTAGGTTCCCAAGAAATGATGCATGAAAACTGATGCTTTCACACCTTGAATGTCTGAAGAGGGATTTATACCATTTGGCTGATACTTTGGACATAGAATTCTAGATTGGAAATTATTTCTTCTCAGAAATTTTTGCGTAATCTGATTAGTTATGATTTTTAACACAGTACAAATTACTATTTGGTGTCATACAACATCTTGATATTTGTACAGCTGGGACCTCCCTAGATCTCATTCATCAACTTATTCTGTTCTTTCCTTCAAGAAATATTTACCATCTAAATTTCTGTAGATATCTTTGCCTTTAAAAACTGTGGCCTGTGAAAGCATCTGAATTTGGTGGAAAACAAGTGCTGTTCAACAATCTCAAAGCATTCTAGTTTCTGGTGTTTTGCATTTGATCTGCTCATGGCCCAGCTCCATCCCTGAAGCTTTGCAGAAACTTTAATGTTCCTGAAATTTCAAAGTGACGAGCCTCACATTTATTTTCTCCCATTGTACTGAGTACTTAGTGGACACTTGAAATCTGGAAAATTACGTTTTTCAGTTTTTGAAAATGGTATTGAATTATTTTATTGATGATTTTCCCCAACCATTTTCTTTGTCTTTTTTTTGAAATTCTATAATTCAGATATTGGGACTCCTAGATAAATATACTAATTTGCTTATTTTTTCTTTCCTATTTTTCATCTCTTTGTCCTTTTGTTTAGCTTCCTAGGAATTGTTTTCATTTCCTTTCCAACACTATGTTGCAGTCCTATGCTGAGCCATATCGGAGCTGAAGCAAAAGGAAAAATCAGTGATACTGATCTTGTCTTTATTTAAAAAATTATTATTTTGTTTCCCTTAATTTTATGCATTAGTTTTTAATTTTTAAAAATATTTTATTAAAATATAATTTACTTGGATCATTGAGTTGATTGGTATACCCTTAAATTTTGCACATGAAGTCGTTGACTCATTTGATTCACCGTAGTCTCAACCCTGCTTAATATTCCTTGATGTGTATCCTTTCTTAAAGCTGAGTATACCTGGTGCTAGTTGAAGCCTCTTGCATTTCATGAGTTTGACTGTTAATCCAAATCAGGAACACTACCACTTGTATGGTAGAATTGGAATTACAGATATCAAACTTTAAAAAATACAGAAACAAAAATTGGACAAAATTGAGCTAATAAAGAGAATAACATTTCAAGATAAGTAAAAATTCTGACTTAATTTGCTTAGAGATATATGAAGATATTGCCACCAAGAACTGGATGGTATTTTCAAAGCATGGAATATCCAGAGAATTAATAATTCTTCATTTTTAACCAATCTCTACTTTTTTGCCTCCACACTACCCCATCATTTATCACCAGAACCAGAGGTATCTTGTGCTGCAAATAACTAAGACTTTGGGGAATTCTGCAGCGTGATGTCGATTATGTTATTTCTGATCTTTCTCCACTAACAGCTTAGGGTTTACTTTTCTCATGTGTTTGTTTTTTACCTCTAGTCCAGAGTGTTCCCATTTGCAAAATGCTGCACTGTTCTCAACTCCCAAACTCTCCTAACTTGAAAGTTTGTGTCTTGAAATGAAAACAAAATACCCTTTAGTGTCATTTTAGTGAAGTTCGAGGATGGAGAGACAGCAGAAGTAAGTGTTCAGTCTGCTACCTTTATTTGAAATTTAGCTTTTTAAGTGTTTATTGTGTTTATAAGATACTATAACCTTTGTCAGCATGGAAATAGAATGACATGAGTCAAAATTTCTGCAGTGAGACTTTAGATGTACAAAATATATTCATTTTTTAGCAGAGGGTTTTAAGTATCTTCTGTGTACCAGATGCTATATTCTTTATTGAGCATATAATCTTTCAGGAAAATGGACATATCAACAGGCATTGTCTAGAGTTTGAAATATGTTATATTGGAGGAAATCTCAAGGTGCTATGGGTACAACCAGAAGGACGTTTCACCATAACTCAGTAGTTCAGGGACAGTCTCCTAGAAAAGATAACTTATAAGTTGAGTCATTAAAAAAATTAGAACTAAGTAATAAAATAAAGACAGGGAATGGGGAGAGACTGCTTCAGCTAAATATAACAGTAATGCATTCGAAATTCTGCAAGGATAAGAGAACGTGGCAATGAGGGAAGCCTCAAGTGGTTCTCTCAGCATATTTAGAGCAAGATATGAAAGGCAAGAAGGAATGAGAATTGTCAAGATACTTCTTCAAAAGGATAAGTCACCTATTTGTAACATTGATGAGTCAACTATGTCTTTACTGAATTAGAACACTACATATGGAAAATAGAAGTGTAAACAAGATTAAATGGATGAATTTACCACTTGACCTGCCAATCAGTATGTTGGTTTTTGTATTTATTTAGGAAGAAATTAATATTTATAACATATGAAATCTAGATGGAAGAAACTTAAAATTATGCAACTTGTGAAGGAAACATGACACACAAAAAAATACCAAAGGAAACTCTATTTGACTTTCTGTGGAACTAATCCTAAGATACACCATTGTATTAGAAAAAAACACTGGGAGCATGAGTTGATTCTTGACATTCCATTAAGATACTAAGGTTAGAGTCTTGACCAAGCTGTTTAACAAACTGATACGACCTTTCATTCCAGTGAGCATTTCTCAGTGCTCTAAATTTATCACCATGGAATATACAGACAACAAAAGGAATTAGCAGCAGATAGAATTTTTTTAAATGTCTTGGTTTTCAGAAGGTTAAAAAGCATATTTATTTATACTCAGAAACTAAGTGCTTTGTCTTCTGCTACTTATTGTTAGAAAACAAAATGACTAAGAGCTCATATTTCTAAAGAGCTTAACTGTACTTTAATTGCCGTGTTCCTAATGCACTGCTAAAAATGGCATTTCAACCTAATTGTTTTCTGCCAAGAAATTGTCCCTGGCATTTCTTTGTCTATGTGTTCATGATTAATTAACCCTTCACTAGTCCCATTAAAACAATTAATATAATGGAGATTTTGACATACATTTTTTAAATTATTAAAGGTCATGGGAGTCATACTCTAAGGTACTCAAGGTAAGTACAATCATTGGGAGTGGGCATGTAAGAACAGGCAGTACAGCCTAAACAGTTGTTTTTCCTTCTCCATATGTAACCATAGAAGTAAGTCCATTCTCCCAAAAGAATGTTTTAGCATTTATTTTAGCATGAATGGTATTTACAGAGGCTATTCTCTTCTCACCTTTCCATTATGCCAGTAAACATTCACTCATTTACTCTTGAGAATATTTTATTCTTGGGGCAGTGGCACTCAAATTGGGACCACAGTCTTTTTTTTTTTCCCAAGCTAGAAGAAAACACAAAGATATATTTTTTTTATTGTGAATTGTGATCATTTTTATAGCTGAAAAAAAAGGTGGATGGAGATTAAGGCCCTTGGTTAAGGATATTATGACATTGATATTTTCCATTTTCCTATCATCATTAAATTTTTGATGTCTTTATTTCTTTAGGTTTTGGATATCTTCACAAGGGGCTTATTAGTGAGTATTAGTAGCTTGTAGATCAAAGAACATTGATATTCTAGACGTTAACAATATTTGTGTTTTGGGACTAGTTTTTAGCTTCTCATAGTATTAACTTTTCCCCTTGTAAAACAGAACATTGACCAATGACTACAAATGTCCCTATTTGCTGCAAATTTCTATACTTGGGTTTTATGTATTTACTCAGGTCTTAAAGTCTCTCATTTAAGTATTATATGCATATCATGATTTAATTTTCATCTTGTATGCTTTCAAATGCCTTGCCACATAAAATGTGTGAACAGTAATTTTTATTTAATTACTATGAGTGAGTATTAAAAATTATTGAATCGCATATTGGGAAACATTTTAATAAATACATTAATCTATATTTAATATTTATTATAATATTAATTCAGTTTCAGTTAATGTCATAATTATTTAGTATTTACTTAATAGGATAAAAAATTTTAGGCAAAGTAGATATCAAGACAAAAATTATTACCAGACATCAAGAATAATATTTCACGGTGATAAAAAGAGTCAATCCATCAAGAAAACATAATAAACCTAATTATATATGCACTTAAGAGCAGAGTTTCAAAACACATGAGACAAAAATTGACAGAATTGAAGAAAGAAATCTCAAATCTACACTTTTGGATGGAGATTTTAACACTGCTTTGGTAATTGAAAACAAGAAGACAAAAAATCAATGAACAAAATTATCAACTCACTTAAACTAATTGACACTTATAGAGTACTACTTTCCAAACTGTAGGATGCATATTCTTTTCAGGAGTACATAGGGCATTCACCAACTCCCAATAAATTTGTACAGTATACTATTTGACTACAAAGCTATTAATTAGAAAGTGATGGAAAAAAGATAGGTAGAAAATCTCCAAATAATAAGAAATTAAACATAAAACTTGTAAATAATCCATGGCTCAAAGAAGAAATCACAAAATAATTTGGATACCATTTTAAACTGTAAAAGACTGAAAGCAGACCATGACAAAAATTGTGGAACACAGTTTAAGTAGTGCATAGAGAAAAGCTGATAATTTTAAATTACTCTTTTGGTGAAAAAATGAAGTATAAAAATAATGATCGAATTTTCTACCTTTAGAATTTAGAAAACAAAAATCAATTTAAAATTTAAAAAGAGTAGTTGAAAGGAAAATTAATAATAGCAGCAGATATCAATAAATTTGAAAAATGAAGAAAAAATATTAAAAAATTAACAAAGTCTGGGGCCAGCCCAGTGGCATAGTCGTTAAGTTCGTGTGCTCTGCTTCAGCAGCCCAGGGTTCATGGGTTTAGATCTCGGGGTGGACCTACACACTGCTTATCAAGCCATGCTGCGGCAGGTGTCCCACATATAAAGTAGAAGAAGAAGGGCACGGATGTTGGCCCAGGGCCAATCTTCCTCAGCAAATAGAGGAGGATTAGCAACAGATGTTAGCTCAGGGCTAATCTTCCTCACCAAAAAAAAAAAAAAAATTAACAAAGTTAAAATTTTTTTCTTTGACAATATTAATAAAATTCGTATATCCTTAGCCAGATTTAAGGAAAACATAGAGGATAAATTCAAAATACCAATATCAGGAATTAAGGGGACAATACTACAGATCCAACCAACAGCAAAGTTTCACAATATTATTTTATAAATTGTTTTATATAAATAGATGTAATAATTTAGTAATAATAGACAAATTTTCAAAGAAAATCTGAATATCCCTTTATCTGTTAAGAAAATTATGTTTACAATTCAAAACTTTTCCACAAAGAAATTTCCAGGCTATTTAAATAACTCTTTAAATAGGTATTCCAGTAAATTCTATCAATTACATGAAGAAGAAATAATGCACAAACTTAGGAAATAGAGGAAAGAAAGCACTTCCAAACTCATTTTATGTCTTGATGCCAAATATGAGAAGGACTTGAAAGGAAAGAAAATTACAGTCCAATGTTTCTCATAAACATATAAGCAAAAATCTTTAACATAATATTGGCCAATCAAATTTGGTCGTATAAATGAAGGATGCTACATGGTGACCAATTGGAATGTATTCCATTAATGCAAGATTGGTTTTTGTTGTTAGTGCCCTCAAGTTGATTCTGACTCCTAGTGACACTGTGTACAGCAGAGTAGAACCCTGCCGGTCTTTTTGCACCATTATCTCATCTTCTGGCACTATACCAGAAAATGTTCTGCTGATATTCAAGGGATTTTCATAGATAGCCAGTTCTTGGGAAGTGAGTGGCCAGGTCCTTCTTCCTACTCTGTCTTAGACTGGAATCTCCACTGAAACCTGTCTAGCATGGGTGACCCTGCTAGTATTGGCGATACCAGTGGCATAGCTTTCAGCATCACAACAGCAGTTGTCACAGTATGACAACTGACAGATGGGTGGTGTGGTTCCCTGACCTGGAAATGAACCTGGACTGTGGCAGTAAGAGCACCAAATCTTAACCACTAGGGCACCAAGGGTTGGTTTATTATTCAGAAATTTATCAATGCAATTTGCCATTGTAGTATATAGTATATATATAAAGTAGAGAAGACAAATAATAAGATGATCTCAAAAGATGCAGAAAAAATGTTTGAAATCCAGCTATAATTGAAATTCATGATAAAAATTCTTAAAAATCTAATGATAGAGTAGAACCTTCTCAATCCCATTAAGAGTATATGTGAAAACTAAAATCATACTTAGGATAGAAAACTGAACATGTCTCTCGTAACCTTGAGAATATGACAAGAGAATGAGTTCTCACCATTTCTATTCAACATTGTAATGGAAATCCTAGCTAGTGAAATTAGACAAGAAAAATGAAAATACCAATGTTGTCATGAAAATCTTAATATCAGATAATACAAGTGTGTATACATAAAAACCTATGGAATCTGTTTAAAAAATACTTGGAGTAATAAGTGAATTTAGCAAACTCACAGGATAAAAGGTCAGTATTAAATTTGATTGTATTTCTATACACTAGCAATCGAAAATGAAAATTTTTAAAGGTTACCATTAATAACAGCATCAACTAACATTAAATAGGAACAAATTTAACAAAATATGTGTGGAATCTCTAATATGAAAACTATGAATTGCTTCAGAGAAATAAAATAAGACCTGAATAAAAGGAGGGCTATGCTATCTTCATAAATGAGAAGACTCAATATTTTTAAGACATCAATTCTTCTCGATTTGTTAGCTTTAATATAATTTTAATGAAAATATCAGAAGAACATTAGCTGATTCTAAGATGATATGGAAAAGGATCCAGAATAGTCAAAGTAATCTTAAAAACAAATACATTTGGTAGAGTTACACTAACTTATTTCAAAACTTGTTTTTAATTTATAATAATAATAGATTAACATATCAATAGCATAATTCAAGAGTTTAAAAATCTCACACAAATATTTTCAATTAATTTTGGAATAAGGTCTGAGTCAATTCAATGGGGATAGAAAGTATTTATAAAATGTTGCTGGAATCAACTGGTTTTTAATTTTACTTTTAAGATGATTCTTGATTCCTATTTTTTTAATATACAAAAATTAATTTAGCTGGTTCATAGAACTAAAGGTAAAGCTAGAGGAAAAAAGATTCCAGAAGAAAATATAGGAGAATAACTTTACAGTCTTGAAATATGCCAAAATTCTTAAACTGTACATAAAACACAAAACACTAAAAGTTTCTATTTACTTTTCCTACTGTAAATGCTTTCAGAGGATGATATTCTAAATCTAGATCTAGGCAATAGAATCATGGAAAGACCATGGCCTTGAAACAAGAGATACCTGGTTAGACTGGGTAGGTAAATGCTGGGTTAAACACCAACAGCTTTATTAGTGTAAGAATTCCTCATACTTTTAATGAGCTAATGTGTTCTTTCTGTCTCTAAAACAGGTATTTGGTATAACAGTCCCCAAATTTCTGCAAAATTATCAAAGAAATTATCGATGATCATAAAGAAAATTATCACAAAATTCCTATTTACATCTTTCATTGTGTGTGGTGTAAAGAATGTGTTTTGGAAAGCAACAGGTTACAGGTGTCTTGGTTTTTTGGTCATCAAGGTCTGATTAAATATTTGATGTCCCTTTTTCTCTTAATTTACAAGTCATCACTCTTATGAGTTTTTCCTCAAGTGTGCATCTAGGAGATAAGCCCCCCATTACTGATATTTTATTTCAGGCTTCCTGCTTTATCGGTTTATTGAATATTTGTCAAAGTCATTAGCAGTTTCTATACATATTGACACTGACTCCTCCTCTAATCTATTTTGTAAAATAAAGCCAGATTAAGTGATACACATACACTTACACAGATATACGCACGCACATGTGTGTGAAGTGCATGTATGTGTAGGTATGTATGCATTTATGTAGAACATGCAGAAGGAAAACCCTATAGTATCTAGTACCAGATTTTTGTGTGTGGACTATCATTCACATTCTTATTTTCTATGCTTCTAAAAGAAGAGACTGGACATGTTCGGGGGACATAGCTACATGCCAACAGAATCCCAATTCCTTAATCTAGTGTTAAATCTCCCACAATCTTGTCCTAATCTACTTTCAAATATAACTTTCATCCTTAGCAGCTGCCAAGCATAACATAATATATCTTCTATATTTAGTTGATATACCTGTTGAAATAAGCAACTAATTCTTAATAACACCTTCTCCATGCCTTTCTTTATGCCATCTCCTGTGCCAAGAATTCCTTTAGCTTTCTTCAAAGCTTAGTGTCATATGACCCCCAGCAATGTGCTGTTGCTATTTCCCTCAGCTGGAAATGAACTCTAGTTCTGCTAAATAGTATTAACATTTTCAACTTCTACTTTATACTTAAAGCATATTGTATTCTTTAAAGTGTATATTGAATTTCCTTACTATATATTGATTCCATGAGGTAAGAGTTAATAATTTACAACAATAAATCCCCTATAGACTTTTATACACAGTCAACTCTCAATAACTGCTTGTAAAATCAATGGATATTTTAGTAATCATAGATATTTTTGTTATTATTTAAACTACTTAAAAAGATATCCACAGAAAATCTCATAATTACTCTTGGGCAATACTTGTTACGTATACCATAACTTTAATGTCTAGTAAGTTTTGGTAGGTAGGCCTTAGTTGTGTAGCGAGGAAGCTACTGAAGTGTGAAGCTTGCTGAATTCTCTATCTTTGTACAATGTGTATTTGCAATTATTTTGTTAAATAAACATGATTATATAACTTTCAGTACTATGTATTTAATATACACATTATATTTCTTTTTTTGTAATAATTTTTATTTTTATTTATTTGTTTTTTGTGTTAGGAAGATCAGCCCTGAGCTAACATCCATGCCAATCCTCCTCTTTTTGCTGAGGAAGACTGGCCCTGGGCTAACATCTGTGCCCATCTTCCTCCACTTTATGTGGGACGCTGCCACAGCATGGCCTGACAAGCAGTGCATCAGTGTGCATCTGGGATCCAAATCCAGGCCATCAGCAGCGGAGCGCATGCACTTAACCACTATGCCACAGGGCTGGCCCCAATATGTACATTAGATTTCTTATATTCTTATTTATGGAATTATTTGGTTCTCATTATCTGATTTCATTCATTCAACATGTTTTATATTCCAAGCACTAGGCTGGGCACTCAATATTGTGATTAAGTTTTGTAGAAGAGACACAAAAATAAACAAATAAATAATTCTTTCTCTCTCTCTCTTTCTCTCTATATATATGTTTATAAAATATAGATAAAACGCTTAAAAATTATGGTAAATTCTATGTGGTCAAAGAAGTCTGTAAGAGCTGATAACGAGATTGGATGATTAGAAAGGGCTTTTTTGAAGAGGTGATATTTAAGCTATTTAAGCAGAGTCTGAAAGGTGGGGAGATACTCATGTTAAAAACAGGAAAATTCATGATAGAGAACTGTTTAAAAATGCCATTATAATCTGAGCAACAAAATACTTGTTAAATCCTTTAAATGTCTCTAACAAAATAGTTCTTTGTTTGAATTACTCTAAAAATAATACGAATTTAGTCTCTGTTTTTAAGTGGTTTTCCTAACAAAAAAAAAAAAAAAAGAAAGAAAATACCTCATAGTGAGGTATATAATAGGTTTTTATAAAGACATAGAAAATTCAAAGTTCAAACAATTTTAATTCTCTATAGAAAAAAAAATTAGAATGGAAAGAAGAGGGTAGAAATATGCCTAATTATGTATACTTTGCATATGGTATAACAGTATTTTTTTTTCCTAGGTTCCTGAACTGGTTTTCTTTTTTCATTTTTTTTTTTTTCAGAGAAATGTTTTCCAGAACATTTTGAAATCCTAAAATCATATTATTAAATATATTCATTTCATGCTCCTGTTTGTTAGGAGGCTTTACAAGGTTTTAAGGTCACAGTTTAATTTAAGGACTGGGAAATGTGAAGAATATCTTATTTAATATGGTGAATTGTGCTTAAATGATCTGATAGGCTCTCACAGTAATGCCCTAATTATGCTTTAATTCATTAATAAGAAACTTCTGGTTTATGTCAAATGCTCCACATTGTCACGAGTGGGACAAAACCAAAAGACACTACCATACAGATGCAGCATAAAGTCATTTTCACCCAGTTAGAAGACTTTTTCTTTTGCTACTCTTGAAATGATCAAGTTTGTTTTGTATTGCAATACAGACTGTAATGAACAATTTTAAATTAAAAAACCAGAAAACATATCAGTTTATATTGCTAGTTTACCTACACTTAAGACCGCTGTCATGCACCCTAAGAACATTTTAGAAGGATTTCACTGATTGCTTTCATTTAACTACCTCTTTGCCCTTTATTGGCTTAATTTTACACAAAATGGAGCACACTTAAAACCCAAGGGAAGATATGAAATTTTAGTTTTACATACTCAATCATGGAAATAATAAAATGAAGAAGGTTTTTTTGCATTTGCTAAATATCCTACATCCAGCAAAATAGATCTGTACTAAAATTTCTCAGCACAATTTTAACAGACAAGAATAAGCATCTCTTCCTTTTATGTTCCTTTCAAATTTGAACCAGTATCTGTCTCATCTTCCAAAGTATACCATTTTCTTTCAAAATATATAGAGTAATAAAGTAGATTTTTCACAATGGAAAACCGTACTGCAAATGGGAAAAATCTTTATTTTCTAAAGCTTTTTCTTTGGTGAGACCTGCTTCAATTCAGCCCTGCATTTTTTTCAGTATAAATTAACGCACTTACACACATATCCCTTTGTTTAAATAAAGAAATCATAGAAATGCATTCATCAAGAGCTAGGCTATTATTGAGAAACATTTCTATAACTATTTCATTATCAGAATAAATGACTGCGCTAACAGCAGAAGGGTTGATTAATTTTTTGTTATAAACACTTGCATATTAACAGATAGTTAAGTTTTTGTCAATCCCTTTGCTGTTGAACTGTTCCAAGAGATCATCTAACATGTTCAAGTTACCAGTCTTCTAATAAATAAAAATTTAGTAGGAGGAGGCTGTATGAATCAAGTCTGCATCATCCCACAGCATAGGTCTGACGACCCCTGAATGTGACCTGCTCCCAGAGGAAACCAATTTAATGCTCCGTCACACACAGAACAGTATGTATGAATCACAAAACCTCCAGATAAATTAGTGACAGGTACATCTGAATAGGATTCCTTCTAAGTCGCTTATCTGCAGCCAGGCAAGCTTGTTTCGCCCTCACTTTCAAAGATAAAGCCACATGGCATGTTGCCTTGGCAGATTTTCACAAAGCAAACAGCATCCATTGTCTATTATTGGGGGAAAAAAAAAATCTCCCTATTATTTCAGGTATTGTGACAGCAAATGGGATAAAGTGTAAATATCTGCTAGTGGAAAATTCATCAGTCGGTACCAAGCCTTACATCTTCTCTAACTTTCTTAAGCTCTGTGCCTCATGTTCTTATACTTTCATTTTTGACAGTTCGGATACCCCAGAGCTGTAGTCATGGCAAAGTTCAAGAACAAAACAGCAAGTTATCAAAGACAACTTATCAGAGGCCAAACAGGGAGAAAAGATGCCAACGATTAATAAGTATCTGAAAGACAGATCTATGACAGAAGAAGGAAAAAGAGTGCACCAAGCTTTTACCTTTAATGGACCACTAATTCCATTTGAAACACCCTAGAGAAAAATTGAGACGCTGAATACATGCTCTGAGTACTTAGGGTTATTGGTCATAGAAAAGATGAAAAAATAAATTATGTACAAAATAACCTGGAAAATGTTTATTTGTAAGGGATCTTATTTACATATCTTATAAACCATAAATAAATTGGAATATCAAAACTACATAAAACTATATGCTTTAAACAGAATATCAATGAATAGCACAAATGTACTATCTTCTTCAAAATTATCTATTAATTATTAGAATTCTTTTAAACTGAACAATAAAACAAATACATCAGTTCTCACTTTCTCCGTTTCTTATAGTCCATAATTCCACTTAATCAAGACTTTCATTATGTATCTTGATAAAGGCCATGTCATATCACAGGTCAGTTATATGGCATACTAGAATTCAATAGCACAAATTAACAGGACTCATGTTTTAGGTTCTATTGATAGTCCTTCTCATGCAAAGTCAGAGTTGTGCTTTCTTGGGTGAGTCTACGTTAAAACGAAATGACAAAAATCTTAGTTTCCCATACCACTGCCAATTAGAATGAACGCAAATGAACCCCCAGGTAATCAAGGAGAAAAAAATTTCGTGAAAGAGTACTGATTTGTAAATTTGGTCCTTTCAGATGTAGATAACATTTACCCCTCTTCCTCCCCCTATATCTTTGTAAAATTTTGCCCAATGAACTCATTACTATAGAAACTCAACTATGGCTCTAGTCAGTTAATGAAATTCAGGTCTGGGATTAATCTCCATAAATATGTACAATGGTTGGGCATCTGGAATTGAGAAAGACAAGGGTGATGCAGGAAAGGAAAAAAAGAATAAACCATATAAACAATGTACGATATGATAGATTTACCTAAATTAACTGCTGTCCTATATATAAAGTGATTCATAGTACTCTAAATGTGTAAAAAATGAAAGCAAAAATTCTTTGAAAATATTACCAGTATCATATCCAATGACAGTTTGGGGAATATAAATATAGCTACTAAATTTACCTTCTTTGAAATTACACAGGTTTAATTAGATTGGATATATGTCCTTTACAGCTACAATAATTTATGGAACATTAAGCATCATTAAAAATATGCAAGAACTTCAGTTAGCAGGCAATAAAATTATTATTTCTGCTCTATCTAGCTACTACGTTTATGCTGAGTTATTTATTTACAATGCATTTTAACATCATCAGTAATTTCTTAGAAGCTTCAGTAAAATGGAGAATTAAAATGTTCAATTAAAACATTAAACTCTACTTGTGAAGCACCATACTATAATAATGATAGTTTATTTTTCATGAATTAGAAAAACATAAAAATGTAATCAGAACAATTGGTTTGAATATTTAAAAAACCAAATGTCATGTGTGTATTGTTCAACACTTAAATTCTATACATACAAAGTCAGGTACTGGTTCTTAATCACTCCACGTCAAGAGTTTTTTACTGCATATTGGAGTATTCAAACTTTCTGGTTCATTATCCTTTAATTCAACAAATAGGTATTGACTGAGAGGGACTTACAATTCCTCTCAGCTTGATTAAACTTTAGACAGGTTTCTTCCTGACTCTAAGCCCCTGGTCTCCTTTTTCTTAGAGCATATACTTTAAACGTGCATTATAAAATTTTTTTGCCCCTTTGAGATATAAATCTCCTCCCAACCTCTTGCAAGTTTTACAACCTGGAAATGTCTTTCTCCAGGATTTGGGAGCTATCCCTTTGAGGTGTAATTGTCAAGCAAGACAGTACCTCTATCTCCCAGCCTCTGGTGATGGTTGGAGCCTGACTTCAATAAGCACTGTTAATAAACACAGATGACCTAATCACATTGACCAACCTCCCCACAATATCCTCCAGTACTTTTCCAATAGCCCATCTCAGCTCTTAAAAATCTCCCACTTTCTATTTCAGCAGAATTAAGTTCAATATTTCTCCCTTTCTGCAATAATCTTGAATAGTCTTCCTTTCCTATTTAACTCCATCCGGTGTAATATTTCTTTCCCATCCTCAAGTGTCTATTGTGTGCCAGCACACTAGTAATTCAGTGGTGGGAATATAGACACTGTACTTGCCTTCATAGCCCCTGCAATCTAGTGAGAGACTGAGACAAGTAAATTGACATTTAAAATAGAAGGTGATCAATACTAGACTGCAGGAACAGAATGGGGCACTCAATAAAAGTGAAGCAGATGATGAAAAGGATAATAGAATAAGTGTCATAGACTCCATCACTTCATAGATGATGAAGTATCATCCAGGTAAGTTGGAACAGGAAATATGCTCCAGGAAGAGACTCCAGCATGTGTGAAAATCCAGAAGCAAAATAAGCATTTCAGTGCAAAGAAAAGAAAGATCAGAATGGCTGAATTGTATAAAGTGATGTGGGGGAGTGGCAGGAAATGAGGCTGAGATGTAACAGGAAGGAGATAGGAAAAGGCACTTTTTCAATCATATGGTGGTTCATTTTTGTTTTGATCAACACATTTGTAGGGGAGGTGATACAACTTTCAATGTCAAGGGCTCTGGTATCAGACAATCAGGCTTTGAAATCTGACTCTATCTCACAAGTTGTATTGTATGATATTAGGCAAGTAATTTAACCTCTCTTAACCTCAGTTTCTCCATTTCATAAATGGGGATAATAAAAATACTCACCTCATGAGGTTTTGTGAGGATTAAAAGGGAAACTCCACATAAAATATTCAGCACAAGTCTTGGTACATATAAAATTATGTATGATGATGATGATGAAGACAATGGTAGAAAGCAATCTATGACAATATTGATGATGAAGTGCATCCTCTATACAAGGCCATAAGGGTCATGGTTAAGTGTCTGAAGAAAAGAGATATTGCTGAAATGCTTTAAAAATGGAGAAATATTATCGAGTTTACATTTTTGAAATAGCATTCTGATTACAGTGAGAAGAATGTTTTGAAATTTGGGAAGTGAATGCTATAATCCAAGTCTGAGAACAGATGTAGCCAAAACTTTATTTGAGTAAATATTTGTAGGTACATTAATTAAAAATCAATGTGTGAAGAAGCGATGGGTTTATAATAGAATGGCCTAATAATAGGGTACACACATCTCTGTTTATTAACTGTTGTCTGGTTGTAATTATTAATAGCACAGCTTTTTTTCATAAAAATATCCTTGTTTGGATGAGAAACTATACACTAGATGTCTTTGTGAGCATGAATTAGTATGTTTTCTAAAGAGAATTTTGTTTAATCAAGCAAATCAATTGAATGGATGTCATCTCCAGTACAACAGTAATCATAAGAGAAAGGGCTAATATTTATTTTAGCATATTTATTTGTCAGACAATGATTTATGCTAATTACATGTATTGACTTATTTAGTTCTAACAACAAGCCCATGGGCATTACTGTTATTTCCATTTTTCACATGAGAAAATTGGAGCACATAGACATTAAGTATTTTACCTAATTCACATAGAACGTGGAGGAACACAGATTCAAACCAGATAGTCTGAATCCACTGCTGGTGCAACTCTGATGTGAAAAGGGCTATAATGAAGTAGTTTTTAGGGAGGCTGAAGCTCAGAAAAGGCTACTATAATCTAAGAGGATATTAAAGAAACAAACAAAGAACTTTGGGGCAATTTCAACAAGGTAGAAGGCACAAAGAGGATAAAATCAGTAGCTTCAAAAAAGAAAGGAAATTTCAGGTAGATTTGAAAGAATGAACAAGATATTCGCCTCCTTGAAAACCAAGCATAGTCTGCTTTAAAGAAAAATCTGTAATGGTCCATATTTTCCCCTTGTCCTTCCAACTAGATATGGTCACTTTATCTTCTAAATGCTTTTGTATTTACTAAATATATATAAAAATATGTTTATGAATCCCAAATAAATCTATAATCAGCAACATTCTGATCGATTTCTATTATACTTAAATTAAAATCTAAAATTCAACCTCCTTACCGTGGCCTCTCTGATTATATTCTTTCCTATAGTGAACACACCCACCCACACCCACACACACACACACACACACACACATTCGTGTATGTAGCACACACCAACGTCCAAGCTACTGCTCCCACAATAACTTCTATTTTCCTCCAATGCTCCAAGCTTCCACTGTTTCTTTTGCTGGAATAAGCTTCACCCAGATCTTACATGACCAGATCTATCTCATATGTTTCTTTTTCCACTTTCTACCCCTTTAGGAGATATATGAAGATATTTTTTAGGGAAAATATTTATTTTTTGCTAAATGTGTTTCTTTTTTTTTTTGAGAAAATTCTACCTGCCATCTCATTCCTGGTCTGGCTACACTCCCCAGGTCCTTTAAAAACATGTGGTAGTAAAGAGTCTCTCTCCTTGCTAGCAAGTGTCACAGCTACAGTTTTACGTGTGTTTGTATGATTATTGACAAAATCATTAACAGTTTTAAGTCTCACAAGGGCAGAGGCACTGTTGGTTTTTATATTGTAATATACCCTGGGGGAGATCAGAATACGCCACCCTAACATATTCCACTTTTGAATATGGATTACTTTTCGAGCTGAAGGTAATTGAAAATCAATAGATGCAGAAAGATGGCTACTCAGAGCTTCCCCTATGTGACTAAAAGCAGAAACTTCAGAGAAATGAGGACTGCTAATCATTTCTTCTCTGGGACATTTTTATGGCCATGAAAAAGATAGAGAGTTAGCACCAAAATGAATCTTCACACACACAAAAACAAAAACCTTACTAAAATAGCTCTTCTCTCCCATTAGTTTCCTCATATATTTACTCTCCCACAATTTACTCCCCCACCTAGAAGACCAAATCCTCCTTTCTTGTCTAGTCCACAATTTATTGCCCTTCGTTAAAAATATTGTATAAGCTTCCAAGTCTAACCACTTCTTGGGGTTTCACTTCTTTTCTGGGGAGCCTCCACACATGTAAATTAAAATAAAGAACCATATGCCTTTTTTCCTATTAATCTGTCTTTTGTCAGTTTAATTTGCAGGTCCCAGTACTAAACCTAAGAGGGTAGAGGAAAAGTTTTTTTCCTCTGCTACTATCCCCAGCACCTAAAGCAATGCCGGACTCAATAAATATTTGGTGAATAAATTACATATGACTTGGCAGGAAACCATGTACTTGGAGTGACTGATTCACAGAAAACAGCCAATGAAAACTATCAATTGAAACTACCAAAGAAAAGTTGCTGCAAACATAGTGTTCTGTGTTTTATGTTGTCCTCATCATCATGACTGTTTCTAGAAGTTACATGAGGTCCAAATGTAATAACTCAAAATAATAATAATAAAAAATAAAAGTTGGGGGCCGGCCCAGTGGCGTAGTGGTTGAGTTCACACGCTCTGCTTCAGCGGCCTGGGGTTTGCAGGTTCAGATCCCAGGTGTGAACCTACACACCACTCATCAACCATATAAGGCAGCATCCCACGTACAAAATAGAGAAAGATTGGCACAGATGTTAGCTCACAGACAATCTTCCTCTTTTTGATTGAGGAAGATTGACAACAGACGTTAGCTCAGGGCCACTTTTCCTCACCAAAAATAAAAAATAAATAAAAGTAAATAAATAAATAGAATGACTCAAATGAGATTGAGTTAGGAAGTCCAGGGCTGTTTTGGCAGCTTTGTGGTCGTCAAAGACCCAGAAGCCTTTCTGATTTTCCACTCTTAGCCAATGGTTTCCACCTTCAATGTGTTTGGAATATTGCTACTTTAGTTCCAGCCTTTACAGGTTTTGGGAAGCAGGAAACAGGAAAAGAAGAGGGAAAGAGACACATACCAGCTCAGTAGGCCCCCTAAAAAGAGCTATTCTAGACTCTGACCTGTAACTTGAGCTTACATCTTATTGGAAACATCTTTCAGAACTGAAAGTGAAACATAGTTATCTAGATAATTCTATTGCCACCTTAAACAATATAGTGATCTATTAGTAAGGTAAATGGTAGAAATATAAACAATTTCTTTTTTCTCTTGTGAAAAGTATTCATTTTTAATTTTTTGAGCATTTTGCATCATAAAACTGTTTTCTTTTTTACTAAACCTTCCTTTAAACCTACTGTCCCAAAACGCTAAACAAGGGAAGCCCAGGATTAAAACCAGACTCGTGGTTTGAAATATCAAGAACTGTGAAATCTATTAAGACAAGTACGAAGACAAACCTGATGCAAGACTATCTCTTATACTCTGTCCATTTCAAGTATATCCCTATTAGCACCCTTATGAGACTTCGGCATCTTATCCTTCTCCAGTCCCTGACTACCCTCTTCTCAACTCTTACGAGGCTTTATTCGGTCAATTCTTGACGAGAAAATTACTGAAGTTAAGCCACAGCCGCAAGAAGGCACTCTTCTTTGGCTGTTAATTGTTTTTATGTGTCTGTGCACTTACTTATGAGTGAATGCTTGCTGTTTGGGCTATTCATTTCAAGACAAACAATGAACTCGTACAGTGGTGACCTTAATTGGGATAAATTTGGCAGCTCTACCATTTCTTTGATAAATTTTCCTGTTGCTTATTTTAAGCTGAAAACAGAATTATCTGCCAGAATGAAATGAGGATTGTAGATTCTCAAATTTATCCCCCATCCTCTGTTCTCCCAGAAGATGGCCAGATATTTGAATTTCAAAGGCAATCTCACCATGAAAACCAAATAGATGGAGTAGAAAAGTCAAGGAAACAACCACTTTAGAAGGATATGGGTGCTCTTAATAAACTTGAGAGGAAGATGTTCTATCCAAAGAATAAGGAGTGAAAATACTTTGAAATGAAATTATATTTACGTTCTTACTTTTAAATTTATTTTAGGGACTCTTCTGTCAAAAGAGAATTTGCTTTTAATTGATTATGTAAGGCCCTGAAGAACTAAATAGACTACTTCTTTATTCCATGACAGTTTTGCTATTCCAAAGAAGAAAAACTTACCTGTGCACAAAGAAAGAACTGACTTCTGAAAAATAGCACTTTTTAAATTTTTGCCAAACATTGTTAAAAACAGTAAAATTAAATTCTCTTTCTCTACTATTTCTTTTTAGTGCTTTAGAAGTATCAGAACAGGTTCCAATTGATTGTACCTTATACACACCAAATAGAGACTACACAGATGTGTTTAAAAATCCGTAAAATACAGATGACTTCCTTGAGAAAAATGTCACTTCTTTTAAGTGTTAAATAGCCAGCAATACAGTTCTCTCTTTTCTCAGTGTGTGGGCGATGCTGGGATGACATCTAAAGGACCAAACATAAGATTTCCCAGGAGAAGGCTGCTGCCCATTGGATTAATTATGTGACATCTTCAGCCATCAAATAACAGCTTGCTTCTATGTAATTTGTGACTATTGGGACAACTATTTACAGGTGAATACATTTCTTTTAGTTTGTATACATCCTATAAAAATTCCTAAGGAGAATGCTAATGAAATCATTGAAGAAATATTCCATTACTTATGCATCATAATCTCAGGTGTTCACTTTTTCTTTTGAAAATTTTAACACAAAATATTTCAGATATAGCAATATAATTGCCCCGTAATACGTTTAGGATAATGTAATATACTTAATTTTTTAAAAATGCTAACAACATCATGCATAAATTTGTGACTGACCTTAAGTCTCTTTTTTTTTCCTCTGCTTTATTGAGGTATAATTGACAAATAAAAATAGCATATATTTAAGGTCTACAACGTGATGTTTTGATATACATATACATTGTGAAATGATTACTGCAATCAAGCTAATTAACATATTCACAAACTCACATAGTTACCTTTTCTTTTTGTGATGCTAGCATTTAAGATTTACCATTTTAGCAAATTCTAGGTACAATACAGTATTATTAACTATGGTCACCACATGGCACATTAGATCTCCAGAACTTATTCATGTTGCATAATGGAATATTTGTACCATTTGACTAACAGCTATGTCCCCCACTCCCTGGTAACCACCATTCTACTCTCTGTTTGTATGAGTTTGACTTTTTTAGATACCACATATAAGTGAAATCATGCAGTTTTATCGTTCTATGCCTAGCCTATTTCACTTAGGAAAATATCCTCCAGGTTCATCTATGTTGTCCTAAGCGACAGGATTTCCTTCTTTTTTAAGGCTGAACAACGTTTCATTGTATATCATTCCCCACTCCATTGTGTGTGGGTACGTACACACATCACATTTTCTTTATTCATTCATTTGTCAATGGACACTAAATCTTTAGTCCATTTTGGGTTGATTCTTGTGCATAACGTAAGAAAAGGGTCCAATTTCATTCTTTTGCATGTGGATATTTAGTCTTCCAAACACCATTTATTGAAGAAACTATCCTTTCCCCACTGTATATTCTTGATGTCTTTGAGAAAAATTAGTTTACTATATATGTGTGAGATTATTTCTGGGCTCTCAATTCTGTTTCATTGGTCTACGTGTCGGTACCATCCTATTTTGATCGATACAGCTTTGTAATACAGTTTGAAGTCAGGAACTGTGATGCCTCCAGTTTTGTGCTTCTTGCTCAAGATTGCTTTAGCTATTCTGAATCTTTTGTGGTTCCATATGAATTTAATCATTTTTTTTATTGTGTGAAATATGCCATTGGAATTTTGATAGATGATATATTCAATATGCGTTGAACCTGCAGATGACTGTGTAGTATAGACATTGTAACAACATTAATTCTGCAAATTCCTAACACATGATATTTTTCCATTTATTTGTGTCTTCTTCAATTTCTTTTGTCAGGTTTTTTTTTTTTTTTTTTTTTTGTGAGAAAGATCAGCCCTGAGCTAACGTCTGCCAATCCTCCTCTTTTTGCTGAGGAAGATTGGCCCTGGGCCAACATCTGTGCCTATCTTCCTCCACTTTATATGGGATGCCGCCACAGCATGGCCTGACAAGCGGTGCCTCGGTGAGCGCCTGGGATCCGAACCCAGGCGGCGAGCAGCGGAGCACGAGCACTTAACCACTACGCTGGTGGTAGGGCTGGCCCCTTGTCAATGTTTTATAGTTTTTAGTGTCTAAGTCTTGTACCTCCTTGGTTAAATTTATTTTAAGCTTTTTTCTTTGATGCTACTGTAAATGGGATTTTCTTAATTTCTTTTTCAGACAGTTTACTGTTAGTGTATAGAAAAGCAACTGATTTTTTTTTAACATCTTTTTTTGTTTTTGAGGAAAACCAGCTCTGAGCTAACATCCATTACCAATCCTCCTCCTTTTTTTTTTTTCCCAAAGCCCCAGTAGATAGTTGTATGTCATAGCTGCACATCCTTCTAGTTGCTGTATGTGGGACGCGGCCTCAGCATGGCCGCAGAAGTGGTGCATCGGTGCGCGCCCGGGATACGAACCCGGGCTGCCAGTAGCGGAGCACTCGCACTTAACCGCTAAGCCACGGGCCGGCCCAGCAACTGATTTTTGTATGTTGATATTGTATCCTTCAACTTTACTAAATTTGTTTATTAGTTCTAATAGGTTTTTTTGGTGAAGTCTTTGGGGTTTTCTGTATATAAGATCATGTCATCTGCAATCAGAGACAATTTTACTTCTTCCTTTCCAATTTGGAAGCCTTTTATTTCTTTTTCTTACCTATTTGTTCTGACTAAAATTTCTAGTACTTTATTGAATAGAAGTGGTGAGAGTGGGCATCCTTGATTTATTCTCGATCTTAGAAGAAAAGCTTTAGTTTTTGCCATTGAGTGTGATGTTAGCCATGGGCTTCTCATATATGTGCATTATTATGTTGAGGTATGTTCCTTCTTTACCTAATTGTTGAAAGTTTTTATCATGAGAGGATGTCGTACTACAAATATAAATTACTGTAGATATGGTTATTTTTAATACTTTTGGCTCTTAACTTTTACACTTGGTTTGAAAAACGTTTACATATCACCATTGCAATATTAGAGTATTCTGAATTTGACTATATTCTTACCTTTACAGTGAGTTTTATACTTTCATATGTTTTAGTGTTGTTAGCGAGCATCCTTTCATTTCAATTTGAAAATTTCCCTTTAGCATTCTTGTGATGCAGGTCTAGCGGTAAGAAATTGCCTCGGTTTTTGTTTGTCTGGGAAAGTCTTTATCTCTCCTTCATTTCTGAAGGACAGCTTTGCTGGGTAAAGTATTCTTGGTTAACAGTTTTGGCATTGAGCTTAATTCCATGGGGGCCAGACTGGGTCCACAGTGATGGGCCTGGTCCTGAGTCTTTGGGGGTCAGATTGGAGACAGGGTTCACTGATTTGGGTCTGGGTCCTGGGTCCACCAGCGCCTGGGGTCATAGGGGCCAATCCATTGCCATGGTTCACTAGAGTGGGCTTGTTGCTGAGTTCACAACAAGGTCAAGTATTCGCCCACTCTCCTTCCCCCACACGAAGGTTCTTTCTCCATGCTGTGCTGTAGCCTTGGGAGAGGGGTGAAGCGGATAATGTGAAACTGTCTTTCCTATGCTTTTCAGTGCATCTTTTCTTATTTCTGTGCTATCCTCAGGTGCTGTAATCTCTCACCTGGCTTACTTAGCACTTGTAAAGTTATTTTTGTGCATGGATGGTTGTTCAAACTGATGTTTCTGTGAGAGGACAAGCACTGGAAATTCCTATTCTGCCTTCTTACTGACGTCCTCTGACTTGAACTTTCTAAATGGGGCTCACAGTGGCACTCAGATTACCTATTTTCTTACTTTTTATTCTTACTTTTAAAAAATGGTACTTCCTAGAGAAATAGCAGAAAAGGATTATAATGAATAATTTAGCTACAAATTTTAATAGAATTTAAATGCTATCCATATAAAATATTTCCATTATTTTTCTGTCCTCGGGACATTTCAATATACAGCATCAGAAACAGGCTACCGATCACTTGCTATACAAAGTGGACTAAAATACTGGGTAGTTCATCCACTGAAGTAAACAAACCATAATTTGTTTATTTACTCATCTGTTGAGGGATATTATTATTAACAATAAAATAAAAAATGAGTTAATAAAGATTTTCCAATTGAAATAAAATGCTTTCTGTTCTCACATTGGAGGATAACTATAATTTTTGTATTAGGCATGGAGTCTTTTAGAAAACACTATCACATCAAGATTAATTATAAAATTTGTAATATCTGATTGCTGAATCCATGACTAAAGGGCAAATATTGACTATGGAAAAACATACTGATGTCTTCCACTTCTATGCTTCATAAGGAGAGTCAGTCTTTAATACACCTTTGGAACAATCCCCATTTAACTCAGTTTCAAGATAATACACCACAAGCTACTTTCATCCTTAGAAACTTTATTTCCAGTACTGCCTTAGCTGCCAATAAAATTATGAGAAATTTCAGACTTAAGTACGTGTCACCTCACGTGGACACATATTTACTTCTAGTTCTGACAGAAAGTATAGATATTTAAACTTGTAGTTTCTTAGTTGGAATGAGCCATTTTTACAAAGAGTCAGTAAAACTCCTAACCGGACCATAAGTTTGGTCCCCATATTTCCTAGACAGGAACTTTTATTACAATAGTATTAAATTTAAAGTAGCGTCTTAACTTACTTCTACCTCTCCTTTTCTCTATTGAGCTTTCATGTTATTATTTGAAATTTTAATTCAATCAAGTTGATAAAATTATATTTTATTCTGCAATGACATGTCTCTTCACCATTTTGTCTTTAGGTTTATTCTAAGTATGTATAACTTACCTAATAAACATTTGCATTATTATGGAAATACATACACACACATACATACTCATATATAAACGTTTAATTGTAGCTCAGAATCATGTGTGCAAATTATTTCTTTACATTCAGCCCAGTTTCACAAATAAATAAACCAATAAAAAGATTCTTAATATCTAGGTGAAATAAATTATTTCTATTTATACTTTATAAATTGTTCAAAATCATTCTATATTTTAATTTACCTCACATTTCAGTAATAAATGTACTGTTTCTAGTAGCCTTGCTTGTTGAGAAAAGACTCAAATGCTTTTGTCGTTATGTTACTAATAGCATTCACTCTTTAGTCCTTTCCATTGCTTTAAATGTAGTTCATTCTTCTCTTGAAAGATATTCATCTTTGAATCCACTAAGGTACTGATTTAATTTAAACTAACTGTTTTCTAGGTATGCTACACAGCTTGAAGTTTTTTCACCTACGCAGTTCTCTTCCTTGGATTTTACCCTAGTTTTGCTGGTTTAAACATTTCAGTAATTTCCTCTGAAAGGGGTTTATTTGAAAGTAAATTTTATGCATTGTTGTTACCTAAAACTACATTTATGTATGGCCTTGGCCCGTGAATGATAATTTGGGCATAGGATTTCAGAAATTTTTTTTCCCCAAAGTCACAGTGCATGGTTGTATATCCTATTTGTGAGTCCTTCTAGTTCTTCTATGTGAGCTGCCTCCACAGCATGGTTACTGACAGACGAGTGGTGTGGTTCCTCCACCAGGGAAGCGAACCCCGGCCGCCGTAGTGGTGAGCACCAAACTTTAACTACTAGGCCATCAGGGCTGGCTCAGGATTTCAGAATTTTGAAGGCTTTGCTTCACTGCATTTACCCAATGTTGTAGCTATCTGTATGACTCTAATTCTTTAGTAGATGGTATTTTTGGTTGGTTGTTTGTTTTTTCTCTTGGAAAACTGAATCTTCTATCATTCTTGGGATTCAAAGATATCATAATGATGTCTATTTATATGGATCTTTTATAATTTTTCTTTTTTGGTAGTTGGCAGCTTTTAAAAATCTTGGCACAACTGTCTCTCTTCAACTCTGAGAAATTAAAATGGGACTCTATTAATAGATTTTATTTTAAATAAGAACTTGATGGATTTTTGCATTGTATATTTTTTATTATCATATTGCTCATTTAAAGAAAATGAATCACATGTACTTAAATGAGATATTTGTTAGAATTATTTGGTTAGAATCCAATAGCAATTCCTGGAAACTAAATTTATTATTACTTGCATTTATTTCCATTATATGTTACAGATATGTGGTCACCATGCCCTCAGAATCTTTCAGCAAATTAACATACAAAGAACTGGGATATATTTTCACACATAATTGCCAGATATTACATATGGAAAATTGGAAAGGCTACGTGATTTTATCTTCCTGAAGAGGAAATTCACCTTACCCTTTGGAGTGCATCTAAAGTAGGCAGATCATCTTAATTTAATAAGGGGCTCCGGTAATTTGAGGCAGGTTTTCAGTCTTTGTGAGGCCCACTGTATATCTGATTCATTTCTATTCCTAGTAAATCAATTATCAATTTTTAATACGTTTTTAGAATTCACTGAAATATTTTCTATTTAATCTTCTAAGGTTATGGTGGAACTTGCATAATCATACATTTCTGGTGATAATATAAATTGACATGATCTATCTTTTTTGGGAGTCTGTGAATATCTTATTTATTTTTTCTTGTTTTTGTTATTTATTCCCATGTTCTTTTTTCCTCCACTGGAGACCACCTGAATTTGTTCTTACAAGATCTTTTGTTTTTAACATAATTTTATTTTGTTGTATATTTATACATTTTAAGTGGCATCTTGTGGCAAGGAGTTCTCTGTCCAAATCAACAAAATCTTCTGATTCTATGACTGTATTTTTTAGAATTGTTTCTCTAAGCCCTCACTCTAATTTCACTAACAAATAAAAGCTTGGATGCTTGTGTGGAAAAGTTTTCGCTGTCTTTGGGTAACCAACTTAACTTAGATGGTTGAGTGAAATATTCACATTCAACCAGGTGATTTCTAAAGCTCTCTCTAATACACAGCAATAAATGACATTTATTTCAGGTACAATACATTCATGCCCAAGCAGATCTCTGGCAAGGAAATAGGGGGCTTCTCTAGATACTGAAAGTTGTTTAGTTCCAAAACCTAGCCCAAATCTGCCTTAATTTTTTTTTTCTCTTGTAAATGTAGTATAAGAGGTTCTACTTAACCATGATATTTCACAATGCCTGTACTGTTCCAATTCGTCAGTTTCTAACTTATCTAAGTAACCAGTAGAGATGGCTATGATATACATACATTTGATCAAAAATTTCTGTGATGCAGAGATGATGTACAGAGGAATCAAGAACAATAAAGTCTTGCCTACAATGGAATCAAAGTAGGGGGGAGATGGTTGAATATATTCCCCAACTATAACAAAATAAATGAAAATCTAAAATTAAATCACACATAATCCTATCATCCTAACATAATTATTGCCAGTAAGATAATTTTGAAATGCAGTTTATGAAGAATTATTAGGAACTATAAATATGCATATATTTTCACTCAATAATTTCATTTCTTGTAATTAAATCTGAGGAAATAAATCAAAAGAAAATGCAACTTTGTGCATTGAAGTGTTCATTTTAACATTAATTTTAATAACAAAAGGTTTAAACAGCCTACTGACTAGGGTAAAATTATTGCACACCAATTTAATCAGTTCTTAAAATTAAGATTATCACTATAGCTACATGGGACATCCATTTGACATAACATAGAAAGTTTATGTCAAGACCATTAAAGTAAAAGTGAAATTCCTTTATATGGTTAAGAAATGAGAGAGACCTAACACAATATGAAATAGTTGCATTAAGATAGCTGGATTGTTGTGAGTTTCTTTTTATTTTTCATTATTATAATTGTAGCTAATATATAAAAATCATAGGAAAAGTAAAAAGTAGAAAATTAGAAGTAAATAAGAAGTGAGTTTAATTATATAACACCCATGGAATAAGCAGCTAGGGGCACTTATTAATGATACTAATTTGAAACCATGTTTAGTCCACCAATTAACTACTTTTATTAAGCTCTTGTTACATGCAGATTTGTTTTATTAAAATTTTTTATAACTAGATAGTTAAAAAAAACTACTCCACAACTTAACTTTTAAAGGTAAGTTCTGTCTTTGTCTTATTCAACGTTTTATACACTAATGTCTAGAACAATGGCTTAAACATGGGCATGCTCTTGATGAGTATCTGTTGATTAAATTTGAGACTATAAATCTTTGATATCCTTTTAAAAATTAATTTAACTTTGAGTAGATAATGCATGCACACAGATCAAACAATGTGACAAGAATACACAGTGAAAAAATTCTACTTCTCACCATCATCTGCCAGCCACTTTTCTCTTCCCACAGACAGAAATACCTATGAGTATTATTTCCCTCTTTGTAGACAATGATAGCCTACTACACATAATTTACTGCAGATTGATTTTTTCCAATTAACAATATATCTTAGAAGTCTTTCATATCAGCATAAATTTGACCTTCTTCATTCCCATTTATGACCACATAGAATTCCATTACATGGATACATCATATCTCATCCCCCTTCATAAACATCTCTTTTTGTTTTTATTTTACTCAGCATTTCCCAAGGTTTTGTAGTTGCATTTTTGGTCTGATACAAGGCATCAGAGCCAAAAGTGAAGTTTCTCATATTTTTTAAAGCTTCCTCTCACACATTGTATCAATTTGTTAGGAGATTCTGCTGGTTTTACCTTAGGAACATATCCAGAATCCAACTGCTTCCCACCATTTCCACTGAGCTATTTTCATTTTTCACTTGGATTGATATAATTGCCTCTTAAATGGTCTCCTACTTTCAATGCTTGCCTCCTTTGCAGTCTAGTCTCCAAACAACAGATAGTAGGAATTATCCTTTTAAAATATAAGGTAGGACTTCTAGAATTGGCCAAGATAGAGTAAATACAAATCACTTTATCCCTCCCACTGAATAAAATTAAAAACCCTGGACAGAATACATAAACAACTATCTGTAACTATGAAAAAAATAAATAGTAGCAGGTAGAATGAGAGGAAATCAAAATTCAAAGAAGGACATGCATGGGAGTAAGTTCTCTGTTTTATTTTTTTTCCCATCTCTTCTTGCCAAGACTATAGAGCCTGATCCTGAGACTGCAGCGAGCACAGACAGCAAAGGCTCAAAGCAAACTTCTTTTTCTGGTACAGAAAGCTAGGAACAGGGACCATTGGGATGGAGAACATGAGAGGAAATTACCCTGTTTTTCTCTTTTTACTCTCCTAGCCCTGCCCAAAGTCAAGTCTCAGTCATAAAGCTACATTCCTATGATGGTGACAATGGACAGAGATAGCAGTGGTGGTGGCATCGGTGGACCTGCAGGCACCTAAAACTCTCAGGAAAAAAAATCCTATTCTTTTAACAGAGAAACGGAAAAGAGGCCCTTGTCATATGAAAAGTGTAGGAGGACTCCCCTTTCTTTTCTCTCTGTCTTTTTTTTTTTGCTACATTGCCCCAAGATGGAGCGAGTTGTAGAAACTGCAAAATTAGTGATGCCAATACCCTGGCATAATAATCAGCATGCTCACTGAGGCCACTGGTACTCAGAGAGTATGAAGAAATCATGAAGAGGATGAAACTGGAAAAAGCAATTCTTTAAGTCTGTACATAAAGTCCATGGCTCACCCCCAGGTTGTGCATGTATGGAAGTGACTTGAATCAACACATCAAAAACTTTGAGAATTTGTCATATGAAGTAAATGACTTTCCAAGTGACAGATTAGCACCTGATTGGTGGACATGTTGGGTGGACCAGAATATGACTGTTAAGGCTTTGGTAACTATACTAGTATTGGAACTATAGTGAATAGAAGCTGGGTCATAGCATTCAGTCTGAACCTCGCCAGGTTGACTGCATGCTAAAACAAACCAAACAAAACAAAATCTTCCAGAGGATTTTTAAAGGACCCAGAGTCTCATATCACAATATTAAAATGTCCAGGATTAAATCCTCAATTAATAAACATATTTAAAAAACTAGGCATATCTTGACAGTTCTCAAGGAGAAATACATTTAAAAGACAATGACTCCAAGATAACTTATGTTGGATTATCAATAAAAATTTTAAAGCATGTCTCAACGAAAGGCAAAAACTCTTGAAATGAGTGAAAAGGTAGAAGTTCTCAAGAAAGAAATAGAAGTTACAAAGAAGAAGCCATTGAAAATTTTGGACCTAAAAATCACGATACCATACACAAAAATTTCCATGGAAATGATTATAGAGGAGAAAATTAGAGAACTTGAAAGTAGACTAATAGAAAATATGCAATTTGGACAACAGAGAGAATAAAGTTTGAATATATAAAAGTATTCAAGAGACCTGTGACACAATATCATAAGGTCATTGGAGTCTCAGAAAGTGAAGAAGATATTAATGAAGAAAAAATGTTTGGAGAAATAAAGGGTGAATACTTTCCAGATTTGGTAAAGGACATAAACTTATAGATTTAAGAAATTCAGAGAAGCTCAAACAAGATAAACAAAGAAAACCATATACAGATGCATCTTAATCACACTGCTGAAAACCAAAGATAAAGATAAAAACTTTTAGGCAGGTGGAGAAAAATTACGTTACATAAGATAAGAAGACAGAGTAACCACATTTTTTTGAAGTGTTGAAAGAAAATAAATGATAACACAGATTTCTATAGAGAGTAAGCATATCCTTTAAGAAAGACAGCAGAATAAAGACATTCTCAGATAAAAGAAACCAGCAGAATCATTTGCTATTAGACTTGCCCTCAAAGAAATGGTAAAGAAAATTCTTTAAGCAGAAGGGAAATGGTAAGAGAAAAATCTAGAACCTTGGGAATGATGAAAGAGCAACAGAATGGTAAACAACTGGTAAATAAAGCATTATATTTTACCACTAAGTTCCTTAAAATATTTATAAGTATTGAAAGCAAAAAAATATAAAATTATCCAAGGAGATTTTCAAAGTACATACATATAATACACATGATAACAACTCTATACAGGAGGGGAGTGATAAGTAACAGGACGTATATGGTGCTAAGGTATCTACTTTTTATTTGAAGTGATAAAATGTTAATTCTACGTAGATTGTGAAAAGTTACGTTTATATATTGTAATTCCTAGAGCAAGATTATCCAAATATGCTAAGATATATAGTTGAAAGCTGAAAAATAAATTAAAACGGATTACTAAAAATATTCACATAATCCAAGAAAAGGCATAAAAGTGGCACTAGAGGAACAACACCAGAAAAAAAAATAACAGAGATGATAAAAAAAATCTAATAATAAAAATATAAACCTATATCCAACCATATCACTAGGTACATTAAATGTAAATAGCTTAAACTCAGCAATTAAGAATATTTAATTCTTATCATCAGATTGGATTAAAACGATAAGAAGAGCAAAACAACATCCAGCTATGTACTCTACAAGAAACATACTTTAAACATAATTATATAAAAAAGTTTTAAAATCATTGTAACAGTAATCGAAAGAAAGCTGGAGTGACTATATTAATGAGTCAAATTAGATTTTAGAGTAAGGAAAACTACTAATGACAAAAACAAATTAACTACATAAAGACCAAAGAGAGCAATTCTTCAAGAAGGTATTGCAATACTAGTGTGAATGAACTTAAAAAGATTGCTTAACATTCATGAGGAAAAGAACTGATAGAACTGAAAGAGAAATAGAAAAGTCCACAATTTTACCTGGAGACTTCAATACTCCTATGTATGTTAATCAATAGAACAAATACGTAGAAAATCATTAAGGATATAGAATACCTGACCAATATTATCATTCAAATTAAAACCACACTCAACTACAGAATACGCATTACTCTCAAGTACACATGGAACATTTATCAAGATAAATCTTATCTTAGATAACAAAAACAAATTAACAAACTTAGAGGAATTAAAATTATACAAAGCATGTTCTCATCTCATAGATAGAGTTAATTTAGAAAATAAATAGAAATAAATCTGTAAAAGTTGCAAAATATTTGGAAATTAAATAACATACTTGGAAATAATCTATATGTCAAGAAGATGTCTCAAGACAAACTGGTAACTATTTTAAACTAAATTAAAATACATCATGTCAACATTTGTGAGATACAGCTAACGCAGAGTTTAGAGGGAAATTTATAGCTTTGAATGCTTATATTAGAAAACAAGATATATCTCAAATCAGTAACCTAAGTGTTCACATTAAGAAACCAGAAAATAAAGAGAAAATGAAACCCAACACAAGCAGAATAAATGGAATAATAAAGATAAGGTACAAAACCACTTGAATTAAAAGCAGAAAAACAATAAATAAAATCAATGGTACCACAAGTTAGTTCTTTGAAAAATTTGGTATTTTATTAATATTAATACATTTTATTTTCAGATCAATCAAAAGAAAGATAGAAAGAAAGCAAAAATTACCAATATCAGTTACAAAAGAGGAATATGCCTACCAAAGTCATGGCCATTGAATGTATAATAATAAGATAAAAGGATAATAAGAGATACTATTAACATTTCTATTCCTATAAATTCAACAACTTAGAGTAGATGGACCAATGCCTTGAAAAACAAAACTACTAAATTTCATACCAAAAAAGATAGCCTCAATAGTCATCTATCCATAAAATCAACTGAGTTTGTAGTTTACCATCTTTGAAGAAAATTACAGGGCCAGATAATTTTGCTGGCATATTTCAAGAAATATTTAAGAAAAAATTATACTAATCCTACAGAATCTCTTCCAGAAAATTAAAGAACAGGGAATACTTCTTAGTTTGTTCTTTGAGGCCAGTATTCCTTGGGTACCAAAACCAGACAGACATTACAACAAATGAAAACTAAAGAACAATATACCTCATCAATATAGATGTAAAAATCATCAACAAAATTTAGCACATTAGACACAATATCCCAAGAATGAAAAGATGGTTCAATATTTGAAAATCAATTAATTAAAACTTCCTACTAGTAGACTAAGGAGAAAAACCGTATGATCCTATTAAGAGATGCAGATAAAGCATTCAAGACGTTTCAAACATTTATTTATGAAAAATAACTAACCTCTCAGCAACTTAGGAATAGAATTGAACTTCTTTAAAATAATAAAGAGCAACTATAAAATCTTACAGCCAACCTATTTAAAGGTATTAAAAATAATACCACAGAGCTAATAAAAAAATAATAGTAAAATATATTATTACTTGGTTGAAGAGTAACTTTTAAAATGAGAATTAATAAACACAAACCATAACATAAAAACTATTGACGTTTGCTATAACAAAATTAACGAGTTATGTTCTACAAAAGACAAAGTTAATAGGTGGCAAATTAGGAAAAAACTTGCAATGTCTAAAATTGGCAATAATATACAACAAAATTATACAAATCAAGACTAAGAAGGAAGATAAAAAGAAACTTTGGCTAAATATTAATGCTTTTCGCAGAAGGAAATGCTTGTCTAGCTATCAAGTGTAAGACGTGAATCCCAATCTCATCACTAATCTGAAAAATTGAGATGAAAACAAAAAATACCACTTCGAACTCACCAGACTGGCATATTAGAATGTTGGTTAATACAAAGCGTTGTGAAAAACGTGAGAGCCTAGATTTATGCAATCAACCTGGAGATCAACAGGAAACACTTAAGGAAATGATGTGTGCATATCTACCCTAAGATCCAGGAATCCCACATTTTGGCATATAACTCATGGAGAGAGAACTCTCACACAAGTCTATAAGAGACCTAATTATTTTTTATCCTAATTGAATGCATAATCTAGTCATCAGTGAACTTATTCTATTTACATTTAACACTATCATTTAAAACAAAATTCGTTTTGATTATTGATGAGGTAAAATATATATCTCTATTATTTTATTTTATTGTCTCCTATATAATATGGTTTATTCCTTCATTTTTAATCCCCTCTATTGAAATAAATTGTCTAACTGCTCTTTTTGTTTTCCTTTTATTGTTTTGGGAATTATATATTGTCTTTCCATTATTCTAGTGCTTATTCTTAAATCATAATTTGCAAACTGTTTTTAACTAAGTCTAACAGTACTTCTTCAGTATCTTTCCTCTGCTTTAGCACGTTCCAAGAACCGAAGAATCAAAAGAACCAAATCTCTCATATAGGTTGATGTTCAAGTGACACCTCGCTTATAAACTTACCTCTATTCATCAATATGGTTGTTTTGGTCATTGCTTTTTTTCTTTTTCTTATTTTGCAGCCAAAGTGTTTACCAACTTATTTGTTTGCCATTGTTTTTGTGTTCATGTTTGTCTTTCTGGGTTCAGTTCTTTCCAATTATAGTACAAATTTATCTACTTTTTGAGTGAGGGGCTTGATATACTTTTTAGACCTTTTTGTAAAAATATCTTTGTTTTGTCCTCACCCTTTTCTTTTCTCCTCTTCTATCCTCTCCTCTTCTCTTCAATACTATTTCGGAGAATCTACTATCTATAAAGCATATGCTAGGTTCCAGGGCTTGCAGAGACTACAACGACACACAAAATAGACACATATCCTCCCTGTCTTCACTGACCTTAGTATATCTGGTATGAGTATTGTATGCTCTTACCGAACTTCCTTCTGCTAGGCAGTGAACTTCTAAAGGAAAGAGACTTCTCCCCTCTCCACTCTCTTCTTGATACAGAATTCCGGATTGATAGTCATTTTCCTTCAGACATTTGAAGATACTCGATCTTAAGGATTCTGTTTCACATGAGAAGTCAACTGTTGTTGAAATTCTAAAAGCTTTGTAAATAATATGCCATTTCTTCTGATTTTCTCTTATTTTGCAGGTTTTTCAGTTTTATTATAACATATTTAGATGTGCCTCTATTATCTTTGTTTTCTGGTCAGGGTACTATTTCATTCTTCAACCTGAGAATTTTTTATTTTTATCTATTCTGGGAAACTCTCTGCAATTATAACTTTAAATATCGCTTCTCACACATTATCTCTTTCTGGAAATTCCCCTCCTCATATATTGGCACTTGTAATTCTATTTTACACATTTCCTAACCTTTCATATTTTTTGTGTTTCACCCCTCTAGGCTGAATCTAGTAAATTTTCTAAAATCTTAATTACATTTAAATAATTTTTCTATTTAAATATGTCTAATCTGCGATTTAACCTATCAGTTAATGTTTTACTTTATTGATTACGTGTCATTGCTAAAAGTTCTATTTGATTGTTTTACAAATGTGATCCCCTCTCTCCAAACCAAATGTGTTTTTTAGTTTTTCTTTTATTTCTTTAATCATTTTATGTGTTCTTACTTCACAGTCTCTTTCAGATTGGTCTATGATTTTAGAGGATATAGTCCTCCTTTACTCATGTTTTAATCTCATTCTCTCTTTTGATTTGGGAGTTGCAGGAACTGGGGGTTACAGGAGTGGCTCTCTTCAGATTCATTTTGCATTTGTTTCTCTCCTTCATTTCGGGGGTTTCACTAAGTGAAGACCAGTTTGTCACTGTTGTCTTTTGTTTTGTTGTTGTTATTGTTGTTGTTGATCCCTTGGGTTCAAATTCCCATATCATGTATGTAATGTAAATTTGAACTCTGTGCCCAAAATGTGCTGTGAACTTGAGTTTTCAGGTTTTCACAGCAGATTTGTTTTTCCTAGAAAGAGCCCCAAGGAAAGTTAAATTTTCTTGCTTCTTTCCTGTGGTACACTTACAAGGTCCTCTCCATTAAAGCCCATTTCTCTATTCTTTTGTGGGCTTTAAAAGCCCAGCTCATTCAGGAAGTATATCTGACTCTGGTTATCATACTTAGCTACCAGTTGCAACTGTATCAGCTCAAAATGTTCTGCTCCAGCTACAAGTTCCTTCTTTGTGGCACCTGGGGATTTCCCTTTCATTACTTTTGCACTCAACTATGCATTTACTATTTAGTGTATCCAATATTTGCTAGTGTTTGTGGCAACAGTGGAAAGTCCACATTGAATCAGACCACCATGTTGCCGGGACAAGAAATACATATGGTTCTAAGACCAAACCATTCCTTTCTCCTCTCTGCTGTAATTAGAAGCTAATGATTTCCAGGTTCCATTGGAATTCATCTTACATAAAATAAAGTCAAATAACACGCTACCTTTTTCCAACGACATTGTCTAAATATAAAATAGAATGTTTTATGCATTTCTGTAGTTCCATCTTATGTAATGCATTTTTTTCTTGCTGATTTGAAAAATAAATATAAAATGTCTTCTGTTGAGTTTAAGGAACTACCTCTTTTTAATCTTCAATAGACTCTTTATCTGTTAGATTTTTTGTAGTGTGTAATTAACTTTATTTTCTCTTGTCTCAGCTGGACTAGATTGCTACTAGGTATTATTCTGGATCCTACTTAATAGCTGCTTCTTCCTTTTCTAATTTCTGAGTCCTAAGTCAAATCTTCTTAGTGCACTGTTTCTCATTTCTCTTCTAGAAAACAGGAGTGGCATACACGATACGTAAATCACTGCTTTATTAGAAAGCAGTTGAATTGGGGCATCAAAGTTTCTTGTTCATTCAAAAGTGATTATTGAGTGCCAACTTTGTAACATTTACTGAGCTAGGACTGAGGTGCATCTTTCAGTCAAAAGTGAGGGGGTAATGATATAGTGTACTCAACGTTAAAATAAAGACACATTATGGGACAGGACATCTCAGTCAGAGAGGGAGTGACGTGGAAGTCTCCTACCAGGGGGGTGATACTTGCACTGAAACTTGAAAAATAAATAGAAATTTTCAGCTTGAGGAAACATGTACAAAATATCAAGGAGTGAGTAAACATGATATGTGAGAAAATGCAAGCATTTTAGTATAGCTGAACCATACATTATATGTGGAAACTTGGCTAGTGATGAACTCTAATGAGCTTCCAGATGCAAGCAGTTAGCAGATCTTGAATGACTTTGTTTCTCTGCTAAGGGAGTTGAAAATAGTGGAGAGGTATAGATGGGTACTAACAAAGGAAATAACCTGACTACATTTACAGAGTTGAAAGATCGTTGTGGGAGCAGCATAGAGTACTGAGGACAAAATGCCTGTGAACCATTCTCATCACTCAATAAAGTAGCTCTACTGATCCCCAGTAATTTGTTTCTCTGCTTAAATGTTTTTTTTTTTTTTTTTGTCTATTTAATCTTCAAAAGTTCTCTGAGTCAATATGAATGCATAATTCCCGAGGTACATTTATTTCAATAGTATCAACTATGTCCTATGACAAACATTGTGCTAAGCTCTAGGAATGGTAAGATAAATAAGACAGGGTTCCTGATTTCTAAAAGTTAACTACTTTACTGGGAGGGCAGTCTCTTTCAATAGCATGTCAAATGATTTCACAAAATCATGCAAAGATATATACACATATAAATCATGGGAAGAAATAAAATTTATGCTGAGACTTGCAAGATTAACAAAATTGCAAAAGGTGCTTACTCCCCTTGGACTAGTATTAGTTATTGCTCCCGCTAAAGAGGGTTAAATATTCCCAAAGTCTTCCTCCTTTCCTCCCTGCCCTTCACCCCTCAACACCCTACGTCTTATTAGTCACTAAGACTTGCTGTCCACTGGTGTGCATTGTGAAGGGGGAAAGCTTTAACATGGACATTCCTCTCAAATTCTGCTGTTCATTTCCTTCCCGCTCCTTCTAGTCCCTCACCATCTAGATCTCACTTAAATTTTGGTAATTACCTCCTTCCAGGACAATCAATCTTCCAAACAGCTGCTAGAGAGATCTTTCAAAAGATAAATTTGTTCTTATGGTTCCCTTGATTAAAAAAAGTAAAACAATAACAAAGGCATTTGGTAGTCCTCTATTGCCCTCAGGGAGAATTCCAAATCTCTGTGCAGGTCACAGAACACCCCTCACTGGGTGCTGGAGACTCGTCTCATCAGTCTTTCCACTGCGTTTTCCTTCCTCTCAAATGCTTTAATTTTTTAAAAAATGTCTCTTCATTTGTAAAGCTTCCTTCTCTATCCTGAAGGCAAAAGTAGACAGGACTCTAAAATTACAGGGCTTTTCTCTTTGTATGAAATTACTTATATGTGTTTTCACCTCTAGACTGTGAATATTTAAAGGTGGAGAATGTATTTTATTCATCTTTGAATTCTCAGTACTTGGCACAGTTCCTGGCTCAGTTCTTGTCATCTTGAAAGTATGCAATACACTTTAAAGTGAATTAAATAAAAATAAATTAACCCAGAGTTGAGAACAAGACCTAAAAGTTAAATAATATAATAAATCATGAAAGAAACGTTCTTTTGGAAAGCAGAGATCTTAAGAATGTTCCTGTAGGATACCTTTGCGCTTAAGTATTCAACATTTGCCTTTGGGCCCTTCAAAGTTAATCAAGATTTTTTTCAAGTCCATTAAATGATTTTTAGAAAACAAATTTAACAAAATATACTGAATAGAATAAAATTTTATGTGTAGTAACCATATTATTAGGCAGTTACAAAGTGTTAATTTAATTCAGTTCATATTACTGAATGTTTGCATAGCCAACCTTTTCTTTATTTGAATTCAGAATGTATCAGTTCATGTGTTTTATTATTTTTAATATGACATCAAGACACTCCAGGGTACATTTTATTATTCCATTTATTCATGCTTAGGGTTATAAGCACCAAACCCAAAGGCTAAGTGTTTTAACCACCCAAATCATGTATTAGTGGATCAATAAAACACACCCTGGAGTATCTTAATCCTATAATATGTCTCCTACTTCTTATTAAAGGAAAAAAAACAATTAATCTTGAACAAAACTAACACTTTAAAATAACATCATTCCACTTTTGGAATTGCATTTGTGTGAAATATGTAGGGTACAAATGAAAAACAATGGCAGTTTCTTGTTAGGACATTACTAGAGAAATGATGAATTACGCAGTCCATCTACTGAAAGAATAAGTATTTCTGCTCTAAAAACTCCTGTGGATAGACAGCCCAAGTCTAAGCGAAGTATTATATATTTAGTTCTGGTAATTCCTTGTATAGTGGCAATTCAAAACAAAAGAATTAGACAATGGAGTGTTGCATTTAATTAAATATATCTGATAAACTGTGACTTGTCACATATTTCAGACAATTTTACATTCAATTACAATAGCTTATAGAAACCACAATTTTTTTAATAGCTTCTCCCTCTGCCCTGTGTTTAGTACTGAGTTTTTCTGTTGTCGCCAGATTAATCACACCCAATACATCAATTTGCATATTGTAGATGCTCAACAAATATGCAGTGTAAATGATGGAATAATTGTATTACTAACAACCTCAAATTCCATTTTGGAAATTATTGAATTATAAATGAGATTAAATACAACATAAACATACACATATATAATATGAATAATCAACTATCTTAATAAAATTATCACAAAAGGCAAGAGAAGGCAACAATTATTTGTATAACCTCTAATGTTAATAATATTTTTGTGTGTTAACTCATTTAATTTTCACAGTACAATTAAGCACAAAGCCTTATTATACCTGAATAAATGATGAGAAGTCTGAAGCTAAGAGATATTGGGAACATTGTTCATGCTAGTAGTTGACAGCACTAAGATCAAAAAGGAAACAGATCCGGAATGTGTGTGATTACAGACCCATTTTTATTTTCACTATAACATTTTTAAACTAAATGTGTTCAAAAGTTTAAATTTCATTTAACAAAACTGACTCAGCTCTAATGATTCAGACGTCGGTCTGGGACTGACTCTATTGTGAACGTGTATCGTGATTACACAGTGCTATAGACCATGAAAGTGCAACAGACCAGACTAAATCTATACCATTCTTATTATATATACCTCGTATTGAATGTTTGTTGTCTTTTTTTTCCTCAAATATGTACATAAAAAATCAATTGTTTAAACTTTGGATAAGTGGATAAACGCTATCTCAGAGAAGATCAAAGAAGAAATCTATAATATTTCTGTGTATTTTCAGACTAAATATTGATTATAGGGAAAAAAACTTGCCATCACAAAAGAAAATAGTATATATATATATATATATTTTTTTTTTAAGATTTTATTTATTTATTTTTCCCCCAAAGTACCAGTAGATAGTTGTATGTCACAGTTGCACATCCTTCTAGTTGCTGTATGTGGGACGCGGCCTCAGCATGGCTGGAGAAGCGGCGGGTGGGTGCGCACCCGGGATCTGAGCCCCGGCTGCCGGCAGCGGAGCGCGCGCACTTAACCGCTAAGCCACGGGCCGGCCCCAGAAAATAGTATATTTGGAAGTAATAGAGTTCTCTGTTGTGATGGAGTTAATTAACTATAGTAGAGCAGATTTGAATAGCCGAGAAACAGTGAGGGAGCCAATGAATAAGACATGAACTAAGGTTATTTAGTGGGTTACTAAATAACTATTGAACAACATCAACACTGTTCAAGTTCCTTATTCTGCTTCCCTTCTGTCCCACTTCCACTGACCTTCTTTTAACATCTTGTTATTAACTTATTCAGTGAAATCTTCACATTGACAACTACTGGTGTATATAGCTGTGACTTTTATTCAAACATTCAAATATAGTTTGAGTGTTCAGTAGATTTCAAACATTGTATTAGGATCTGATGACATAAAAATAAAAACTCCAGAATCCTACTATTAAGGACCTAGGTCAAGATTATTCTGTTACCTAACTGCTTTTCTGTAAAAAAGGTAGAAATGATATGGCAAAGAATACATATGAAAAACTGCAAGATGCCTTTGGCTCTAGTGTGGATTTCAGCAGTATAAAGTGAGAATAAACCATGTGTTGAAGCCTTTAAATTTCATGCAAAGGATTTGAATTTAACCCATAGATGATAATGAAGCATTGAAGGAACTTAATCTCTGGACTAGTGTACTAAAAGTGATGGTGCAGTAAGAATAACTTCGTAATGGCACACAATATAAAGTAGCCAGCACTCAGATGACTTTATTGTATATCCTATAGGTGCCAGCCACAGCGCTATAAAGAGAACAGAGACTTCATAGTCACTTAAAGGGGATTATATGCTTTGATGAGTTTAAATAATGACAGCAACAACAGCAGTTATCATTTATTAAATACTTATGATTGGCAAGCAAGATATCAGATTGGCCTTATAGGTATTACATTCTTTACAGGTATCTTATAAGGTGTATACCATTTATTCCATTTTTATAAATGAGGGAGTTAACCTCAGTTAAGCAAATTGCCTAACTGAGATTAGAAACAAGGCATTTCTGGTTCCAGAGCTTATGTGTCACTACGCACTTGCCCTTGAGGAGAAAATGGGGCACACCTTCAGATTTTGTGGAGAGGTTTTCTGTTTAATGGTGCACTATTGAGGGCTTACTACTCATAATAGAAACTATACTTATTAAGGATAATAAGAATAAAACTAATTTAGTAGCGTGGTCATGAATTAAATAAAGCCTACTCTGCTGGTGTGGTAAAATTTTTTAAAAATTAAGACTTTTTATTGTTTTAAAGCATTTTTAGGTTCACAGAAAAATTTAGAAGAAGGTACAGAGATTTCCCGTATGCCTTCTGCCTCCACACATACATTGCCTCCCGTATTATCAACATCCCACACCAGAGTGGTACATTTGTTACAACTGAACCTAGGCTGACACATTATCACCACTAAGTCCATAGTTTATTAGGGTTCACTCAGTATTGTACATTCTATGCATTTGGACAAATGTATAATGACACACATCCGTAATTATAACACAGTGTATTTTCACTCGCCTAAATATCCTCTGTGCTTCACCTATTCAACCCCCTCCCCCCCAACTCCTGACAACCAGTAATCTTTTATTGTCTTCATAGTTTTGCCTCTTCCAGGGTGTCATATAGTTGGAATCATACAGTATGTTGTCTTTTCAGATTGACTTCTTTCATTTAGTAATATGAACTTAAGTTTCCTCCATGTCTTTTCATGTCTCGATTTCTTTTTAGTGCTGAATAATATTCCATTGTCTTGATGTACCACATTTATTTATCCATTCATCTACTAAAGGACATCTTGGTTGCTTCCAAGTTTCTGGCACTTATGCATAAATCTGCTATAAATATCCACGTGCAGGTTTTTGTGTGGACATAATTTTTCACCTCATTTGAGTAAATACCAAACAGTGTAATTGATGGATGCATGGCAAGAGTATGTTTAGCTTTGTAAGAAACTGCCAGACTGTCTTCCAAAGTGGCTGTACCATTTTGCATTTCCACCAGAAATGAAGGAGACCTTACCAGCATGTGATGTTGTCAGTGTTCTGGATATTGGATTCTAATAAGTGTGTATTCTAACAAGATATCTCACTGTTGTTTTAATCTGCATTTCCCTGATGACATATGATATGGAGCATGTTCCCTATGCTTCTTTGTCATCTTTATGTCTTGTTTGGTGAGGTGTCTCTTCAGGTCCATTTTTTAATTGGACTGTTTGTTTACATATTGTTGAGTTTTAAGAGTTCTTTGTATTTTTTGGATAACAGTCTTTTATTAGATGTGTCTTTTGCAAATATTTTCTCTCAGCCTGTAGCTTTTCTTCTTATTGTCTTGATATTGTCTTTTGCAGAGCAGAAAGTTTTCATTTTAATGAAGTTCAAATTATCAATTACTTCATGGATTGTGTCTTTGGTGTTATATCTAAAAAGTCATCACCATACCCAAGGATATCTCGATATCTCCTATGTTATCTTCTAGGAGTTTTACAGTTTTGCATTTTATATTTTAAGTCTGTGATCCATTTTGAGCTAATTTTGTGAAGCGTTTAAGGTCTACACCTAGATTCACTTTTTTTTTTTGCATGTAGATGTCCAGTTGTTCCAGCATCATTTGTGAAAAGGCTATCTTTGCTCCATTATATTGCCTTTGCTCCTTTGTCAAAGATCAGTTGAATACATTTTTGTAGACCTATTGCTGGGCTCTCTATTCTGTTCCACTGATCTGTTTGTTTATTCTTTTGCCAGTGCCACAGTTTCTTGTTTATTGTTGATTTACAGTGAGTCTTGAAGTTGGGTAGTGTCAGTTCCCCAACTTTGTTCTTCTCCTTCAATACTGTGTTGTTTATTCGGAGTCATGTACCTCTCTCTATAAACTTTAGAATAAGTCTGTCAATATCCACAAAATAATTTGCTGGAAGTTTGATTGGGAGTGTACTGAATCTATAGATAAAGTTGGAAAGAACTAACATCTTAAAATTATTGAATCCTATTATCTATGAACATGGACTATACTTCCATTTATTTAGTTCTTTGATTGTGTTTTCTCAGAGTTTTGTAGTTTTCCTCATATAGCTCTGTACATATTTTCTTAGACTTATACCTAAGTATTTCATTTTTTGGTGACAGTGTACATGGTATTTTATTTTTAGTTTCAAATCTCACTTGTCAATTGCTGGTATACAAGTAAGCAATTGACTTTTTTATACTAACCTTGTATCCTGAAACCACATTATAATCACTTATGAGTTCCAGGAAGTTTGTTTTTTTTATTTATTTTTTTCAGATCTTCTACATAGACAATTATGTTATCTGTGAACAAATCAGTTTTATTTCTTCCTTCCCAATCTGTATACCTTTTATTTTCTTTTCTTGTTATATTGCATTAGAACTTCCAGTATTGTGTTGAAAGGGAGTGGTGAGAGGGGACATCCTTGCCTTATGCCTGGTCTTAGTGGGAAAGCTTTGAGTTTCTTACCACTAAGTGTGATATTAGCTGTAGGTTTTTTGTAGATATTCTGTATCATTTTGAGGAAGTTCTCTTCTATTCCTAGTTTACTGAGTATTTTTATCATGAATTAGTGTTGGATTTTGCCAAATGCTTTCTCTGTATCAGTTAATATTATCGTGTGATTTTCCTTTTTTAGCCTGTTGATGTGAGAGATTACATTAAAAATTAATTTTTGAATGTTGAGCCAATCTTGCATACCTGGGATAAATCCCATTCGCTTGTGTTGTATAATTCCTTTTATACATTGTTGAATTCAATTTGTTGATATTTTATTGAGACTTTTGCATCTATTTCATGAGAGATATTGGTGTGTAATTTTCTTTTCTTGTAGTGTCTTTGCCTTGTTTTGCTATGAGGGTAATGCTGGCCTCATAGAATGAGTTAAGAAGTATTCCTTTTGCTTCTATACTCTGAAAGAGATTGTAGAGTGTTGGTATACTTTCTTCCTTAAATCTTCAGGAGAATTCACCAGAAAACCCATCTACACCTGGTGCTGTCTGTTTTGGAAGGTTATCAATTATTGATTCAATTTCTTTAATAGATTTAAGCCTATTCAGACCATCTGTGCCTTCTTGTGTGAGTTTTGGTGGATTGTGTCTTTCAAAGAATTGGTCTATTTCAATTAGGTTATAAAATTTGTGGGTATAGAGTTGTTCATATTATTCCTCTATTATCCTTTTAATGTTCATGGGATCTGTAGTGGTGTCCCTTCTTTCATTTCTGATATTAGTAATTTGTGTCTTTTCTTTTCTTTTCTTAGTTAGACTGGATAGAGACATAGATTTTATTGATCTTTTCAAAGAACCAGCTTTTGGTTTACCGATTTTCTCTATTGATTTTCTGTTTTCAATTTCATTGATCTGCTGTAATTCTTATTATTTCTTTCCTTCTGCTTATTTTGGATTTCACTTGCTCTTCTTTTCCTAGTGTCCTAAAGTAGAAACTTAGATTATTGATTTTAGATATTTCTTGTTTTCTAATATATGCATTCAATGCTATAAATTTCCTTCTAAGCACTTCTTTTGGTATATCCCACAAATTTTGGTGAGTTGTGTTTTCATTTTCATTTAGTTAAAAATATTTTTAAATTTCTCCTAAGATTTCTTCTTTGACCTATGTGTTAGTTAGAAGTGTGTTGTTTAATTTCCATGTATTTTGGGATTTTCCAGTTATCTTTCTGTTATTGATATCTAGTTTAATTCCATTGTGGTCTGAGAGCAGACATTGTATGATTTTTATTCTTTTAAATTTGTTAGGTGTGTATTATGGCCCAGATGGGTGTGTATTATGGTCTATCTTGGTGAATGTTCCACATGAGCTTGAGAAGAATGTGTGTTCTCCTGACACTGGATGAGGTAGTGTATAGATGGCAATTATATCCAGTTTATTGATGGTGTTGTTGGGTTCAACTATGTCCTTACTGATTTTCTGCCTGTTGAATCTATTCATTTCTGGTAGAGAGGTGTTGAAATTCCAACTTTGATATTATCTTCATCTATTTCTCTTTGCAATTCTAGTAGCGTTTTCCTCACATAGTTTGATGCCTTGTGGTTAAACCCATATACATTAAGGATTGCTATGTCTTCTTTGACAATTGAGTCCTTTATCATTATCATTGACCTCTTCCTTATCCCCGATAACTTTCTTTTCTTTCGAGTCTGTTGTGTCTGAAATTAATAATAGCTACTCTTGCTTTCCTTCGATTAGTGTTAGGATGGTATATTTTTCTCCATTCATTTACATTTAATCTATAAATGTCTATATATTTAAAGGATTTCTTTTTGACAATATATAGTCGGTTCTTATTTTTTGACCCACTCTGACAATCTCTGTCTTTCAATTGGTGCATTTAGACCACTGACTAAAGTGCTTATCGATATAGTTGGATTAACATCTACAATTTTCATTACTATTTTCTATTTTTTGCCCTTGTCTTTGTTCCTATTTTTGTCTTCCACTCTTTTCCTGCCTTTTGGGGTTTTAACTGAACATTTTATATGGTTCTATTTTCTCTCCTTTCTTAGAAAATTGGTTATACATCTTTTTTTACTATTTTTTAGTGATTGCCCTAGAGTTTGCAATATACTTTTATAACTAAGCCAAGTCCACTTTCAAATAACACTATACCATTTCACAGGTAGTGTGAGTACCTTATAATGACAAAATAATCCTAATTCCTCCATTTCATCCCTTGAATGATTGCTGGCATTCTTTTCATTTATATATAAGCATGCATAAATAAATACATATACACATACACACAAGACATATACATAAGATATATATGTAAGCATACATAATTAAATACATTGTTGATGTTATATATAGTAATATTTTGAACAGACCTTCAGAAGGGTGCACTGGCCCTTGTGAACAAATGATCTCAAAGACATGATAAATAAGGGGGAAACAACTGTATTTTTCAATGCTAGGAATTATAATCCACTTCTCTTGGCAACATTTTCCTATGTTGAGAACTCCTTACTGCCAGAATATCTGCTTTACTGCTAAAATAAAATCTAAATGTTGCTTTTGTGATTCAGTTATGATTTCTTATGAATAGAGTGGGGAAATGAGTGAGTGTTGATTTATTTCAGAGAATAAACGAATATTTCTAAGTCCCTTTTTCAAGGAACCTTGCATACACAGACAAAAATAGGGAATACAAAGGAATAGTGCACTCAAGGTGTTGTATTCGCTAGCAGAGTTAACAGTAGAGAGAGAATGGAGAGATATCATGGAGATTCTTTGCTGAAAATGCTGTATTTTTTCATTACTGAGCTGCAGAGAAACTCCTTTTAGACTGCTTCAAAAATATAAAAAACATGAACAGAAAAATAAGATTTGATTAGATGTGGTGCTTACTGGTATTAGGTTGACTATAATTGATCTTAATATTCCAAGTTTTTTTTTCTTTATAGTTAACCTGGTTAATTTGTTTCCTACAGTTTATAGAATTTTCAGAGAAGGAAGAGGAATTTGCAAAGCCTAAGTGAAGATTTGACAGATTTCTGCCAAACTAGGGTATATCACTTTAGGTACTTTACAGAACCAAAATGTTCATGTCCCTGTATATAGTTATTTATACTTCTATTTTCAAATTTTAATTTTTTTTTTTTTATAATTTTATTTTTTTAATTTTTTCCCCCAAAGCCCCAGCAGATAGTTGTATGTCATAGCTGCACATCCTTCCACTTGCTGTATGTGGGACACGGCCTCAGCATGGCCAGAGAAGCGGTGCGTCAGTGCACGCCCGGGATCCAAACCCAGGCCGCCAGCAGCGGAGCGCGCGCATTTAACCGCTAAGCCATGGGGCCAGCCCTCAAATTTTAATTTTTAAAATTTAAGCTAAATAATACAACTGAAAATTAACAACAATCTCACATAAACAAACCTGGAAGAAAAAAAATTCAGATTGTCATTAACAACAATGAGAACTTTGCATATTAAAATTTCTGGAATATGTTCTACTAATGGAACAATAAATATACTTCCGGGGTCAGCCCAGTTGCCTAGTGGTTAAGTTCATGCATTCTGCTTCTGTGGGCCCGGCGTTCACTGGTTTGGATCCTGGGTGTGGACCTCCTCACCGCTCATCAAGCCATGCTGAGGCAGTGTCCTGCATAGAAGAACTAGAAGGTTCTACAACTAGGATATACAACTATGTACTGGGGCTTTGGGGAGGAAAAAAAGAGAAAAAGTTGGCAACAGATGTTAGCTCAGGGCCAATGTTCCTCAAAAAAAGAAAAAAAATATATATATATATACTTCTAGCAATGCTACTTAAAGAAAACTACAAAATGTGTGATATTTTAAAGTGAGAGATATAAATGCAGATCAATAAAAACATGAAAAATGAATGAACACACTATTTTATTATAAAGTTTTCATTAAATCCCTGAAAATAGACTTAAGGTTAAAGCAAATTGTTTTGGGATGAATATGTAATTATTTTGGAAAATAAAATTATAACTCTATATTACACTATTCCCTTCCTCCTAAATTTGCAAATGATAATTTTTTAAAAACTAGGTCAAAATTGTATTGTATATCAATATAATTTTTGAGTTAGAATGTAAAGGCATTTCTGTACATTTGTATATTCCCTGTGCCTAGAACAATTCTCAAAATGTAATAGGATCTAAATAAATATTTTTAGAATTACTAAATGGAAGAGACTTTACTGTATATGATAAATACAAACAAAAATAGGTCATAAGAAAAATGAAAAAATGGGGGAAATAACCATAAGTTTAGAACTATAAGATAGCTTATAAGTCTTTAAAAAATTCTTTACTAACCCAACAGGAAAAAGATAAATTGGGCATGAATAAGTAATATGATCATCCACTCCTGCACACACACACATTCCAGAGAGAGCTAGAGAGAGGCCAATCCAATCAAACATAGAAAGATGTTCTGTAGTGAGAGTGATTTAAAAATTGCAAATTAACACACATGTGTAAGATCATTTCCACCTCTCAGATTGACAGTGGTATTTTACAACGTTGACAAATTTCTGGGAAATATATACTCTTTTATATTACTTATATTTTATCTTCTGGATATAAATTAACACTATGATCCAATGTCTTATATATATACCATTTGACTCATTAATTCTATTTCTAAATGATCACCCCAAGGGGCTAATTAAGAATTCGAGCAAAGATTTATCCACAAGAATATTCATTGCTACATTGTTAAAATTGCAGAAAACTTGGAAAAACTTTATGACCCTACAATGGGGAGACTGGTTAAATTAACTAGAGAAGTCACAAATGATGTTTTGCACATTTGCCCAAATAGATTTGCATGAACAGTTACATTCAGTGTGGTAAGATATAGCATCTACCTTTAAGTGAAAAAGCAAAGTACGTACAACTTCCAATGTGATCCCATCATACCTGTACATAATTGTGTGGTTGTGTATAGACATAGATAAAATTGTGTTTGTGTATATATATAGATAGATAATTTTGTGTGTATGTATAGAGAGAGGGGGAGAGAGAGAGAGATACAGAGAGAAAGAGAGAGACAAACAGAGGAATTGGAGGAAGGAATATAACCTTAAAGGGTTGACACTGGTAGAATTTATGTATTTTATTCTGTTCTTTAACCTTTATTTTCAGATTTTTCTGCAATGAATGTATAATCCTTTTTGTTAAAAGAAACAATAAAAATAATGTTCTGTTTTCAAACATCTACATTCTTAACCCAAGAAACTGACGGGGTCCACCTCCCATCATTTTAAGAGGAAATGGTAATAAATAATATCAACATGTGTCCTGTGACTCAAAAACAAGGTTGCTTAGCATGGTACTCGGCACGCAGTAAGCATCAGGTAAATATTTGCTGAATGAATAAGGGAATGAAAAAACTGTTTGCTTTAAGCACTCTATACAAAATAATGGGCTTCTTTCAGTTTAAAATTTGTGAAAATTAATTAAAATTATACTTTAAATCATCATGATTTAAAGCTTGCTCATTCCTACTACAATTTTAAAGGATCTCATCTCTGTCCTCGTATCTTTTTCCCATCCTGCCATTCTCCAATCCAGAACTCCATTTTTTCCTGACTTAGCACATGGGGTTCTTGTTAAATGTATTCCTTTAATATCCCAAGGCAAATTCATAAACAAATGAGTGATTCATTGCATGGAAAAATTTGTGGTGATTCGAAGTGGGCATTGTGTAGGAGGGGATAGCACAGTCAAGTATTAGTCTAACATTTTACTCAATGACTTTTAAATGTGTTGGTGTCCTAGATACTATTGAATGGGTCAAAGACTAGAAATGGCTAGGCCTAGTGTAATTATTTCTTACGTGATTCATTTTTCTTCCTTTTTTTGTGATAACACTGACTAATGTGCTGTAACACTGGAATACACTTAAGTCTGTTCTGTTTAATAATTCTTGATCTACATCACAATGCACATTCTTCCTGTAGAGTAACAAATGCTAAGAAATAGAGCCACTACAGAAGGTTTCACTGATACTGGAAACTATATTGAAAAGAAATTGAAGACATTCACCAATTTTCTGAAATGCTCATATATCTAGCTTCCCCTTCTCTTAGTTGAAAAGACTTACTCTCTTAATTCTTAACAGAAAGAAGAGAATTGCTCCTTTGTGGCATTATTGCCTAAGCAATCATTCTATATACATTGGAATACTGCTAGCATGTCAGAGATAAAAAACATCATTAATGCTAAAATAAGGTAATGATTATGATGATTTAATTCAGTAGAAGGTAAGCTTCATGAGCGCGTGGATTTTTTGTTTTAATCAGGGCTGTCTCTTCAGTACCAAAAATAGTAGATGGATGAAAAATCATGATGAGACTAAACCTAAACATTATACACGATACTGTGCTAAGTCAATTATATGTATTTCATTTAATCCTCATGAGAACAAAATAAGGTAGGCCTTATCATTATTATTTTATGATGAGGCATAAAAGAGATCAAATATCTTGCCCGAATTTACTACTAATATGTGACAGAGCAAAAAACCAGATATAAATTGTGAAAATATTCTGTCTGTGAGAGAATAAGATTTACTTAATTGTTCACCTTTATCAAAATACTCATTTATTCTCATTTCTTTTCTATATCAGTATAATCAAGGTGTGAGCCCCATTAACCAGCTTAATATAGAACTACCTTCCTGTTTAATGTCCGGTACTCTGGGTGTGCTCGTGTAAATTTATAGCTGCTACTTATTTTCCATATGGCCTCGTCCTTGCTGCTTCTCACAACCTGCTCCCCTACTTCCACACCACTATAGACACCAGTTAATGGCTCTACTCAGGAATCTGCTCTCTTTTAGATAGTTGATTTGTAGTGTCAATTTCACCAATTTCTGATTCACTTAATTTCTCCTAACCCCCTCTCCTTTGCCTAGATACTCTCACACTAGTCTTTCCCCATGCCTAGTAAGAAAAATATCTTGAAAATTATATGTTACTGTTTAAAATACCACTAGAGAAAATGTTTTAACTCTTTCAACATAGTTTCCTACAGTTTTCCAAAGCATGCCATAGTATTTCTTACACAGTAGGTGCTAAATAAACACTTCTAAGGCAATGGATCTGGCAGAGAGTTATATAATTTTTAATTAGTGACTGGCATGGTGATGTAAAACAATTAAAACAAAAATGAGATGCAATAATTAATAATAATAAACAAAGTAATATATGTATTTCAGTTTGTTTGCACCTCTTTCATACTAGAATGTTTTTCTTGAAAGTAATCCCATTTCTTCCACCTCTTAAATTATGTCTTTCAAGTCTATCTATATACTCCTCTCTTATTATCTGTCATTTGTTACAGGTCCTGTTCATGTCATGCCACAATTAGTGCAATGGACTCCTAACTAGTTCCTGCCTCAACGTCCCCTCTCCAACTGGATACCAGAGTGATTTAATAAAAAGAGAATATTAGCCTGAAACTCTCTTGCTTAAAGTCTTTCAATGGCTCCTCATTGACTATAAAATAAAATGTAAGGGCTCATGCATGGCATATGTGACCTTTCATGATCTGAGCCCTCACGTCTTGTCTGCCTGTCTCAGATCTTGCTACAACCACTAGGTCCAGTCCATTCCAGACACAGGACATGACTTAAAATGAGCCATGAACTTTATGGGATTGGGCCTGTTCACCTGTTACTCTTCCTTCCTGTATGCCATGTACTGACACCTTTCTTACCCAGATCCTTTCATTCACTTGGCAATTCCTCCACATGGTTGAAAATTAAATCAAGATGGCACATCCTGATAGTATCTTTTCCTGTCTTCCAGTTGCAGCCTAGATGGATATCCTATGTGCTCCCTCTCAATTGTGTACACACAACACCATCAGTCTTATCCATTGGTATTTATTTTGGAGAATCAACTAAGTACAAGGTGCTGTGCTAGTTCCAGAGAATACAGGGGATATGGTGGCAAACAAAGCAGATGCCTACATTGCCTGTCTTCATAGCACACAGAGTCTAGCTGTGAAGAGAATTGCCTTTGCCTACTTCCTTCCACTATGCAGTAACCTCCCAAAGAAATGGGACCTGCCTTTGATCACTATGTTCCTAGTGACTGGCACATAATAGGTAGTGCTCACTGATGAAGGAGCTTCCCCAGTTCTGTGTGGAGAAGTCTCTAGGTCTGTTTATTCTCAGGACTTCACCAGTGCAGTGAAACATATTTTATTTTGAAAGATTATCTCAGGTGCACACTGTGAAACAGAACTGTATACATAGCCTATATGTCTCCTTTGCAATTACATAGTTTTTGCTTATTTCAAAGTTTTTTTCCATGTGGTGACCAAGGGCAAAAAATTATAAGAAATTGCTTAAACTCAAACAACTAAATATTTTGGACTACTATTCTCAAAGAAAAAAGAATCACTAGGGAATAAAGTTGATAGTGATTAAAAGTTCTCAGCAGACCTCAGTAAAATATTACTAAAAATTGAATTACATCATTGTGTATCCAAAATGCTGATAGAAATTGTCTCTTCTTCTATTTGACTTGTTAAATACACAGCACAAATATATTCATACAATGCTCAATTTAGCTATTGTGTTTGCATGGCTGACTAATAAAACATATCACTTTAAATAATTTTCCTCTCAGAAGTCTAAGCTACCAAATGAATAAAATTTTAAGCAAGTTGAGTGGATATAATGTGTCATATTTATCCCTCAATTTATATAAATTGGCTTAAATATTGGTACAATTTTATGAATATTACATATCTATGTCAATATTTCAGGCACTGTAACGAGTTTCTTTCCTTTCTAACAGACTTCTTCCAAATACAAAATGTAAATAGTTGTCTGAATTAACCGTTTTAAGTCTTGATGAATTTCCAAATGATCAGGAGCCCATAGCAATAAAAATTTTACTGCCTACTTACTTACTACTCCTAATCTTCCCAGAGATAATGACTGTGCACCTTCTGAACAAGATTCACATAAGTTAATGTTCAGGGCATCCTCCTTTTTCTGACTATTATTGCAATCTATATGTGAGTATATATATATATTTCATATCTGTGTAATACCTATACTATTATCCATTTAGAATTGAATATATAATATTTATAAACACAGTATATTGACTTTTTTGGTTCAAGGAATTGTGGAAATATTTATGCTTATATTATTTATTTATTTATATTATGTACTTATAATTATATATATCTATAAATAAATCCATGAGCTACAAGCAAAGAACAACTGTGGGAGGAAGCATAGTAAAAATCTATTTAATGAATGTTCAACGACATTATTTATAAATGTTGTCAATTGGTTATTTTATCCAGAATGTGGAATAAAACGGGAAAATATTGTTAATGGATTCAATAATAAGCCCATTACTACTGGAGCTCTAGTGTGACTTCTGCAGCCCTAAAGATTATAGCTGAGCAACAGAAGGAGAAAAAAGTAGATCATCCATTACATTGAGCAGTTAATGATATTTTATTACATTATTTATCAAATACTGCAGATTGTTATTTGTAGCTGCAAGCTTGACCTTAGCTAATCATAATTTGATGAATGTGTGTATCGTAAAGCATGAAGACAAAATGCCCTATTGTTTTATGAAGCAGGAACATGAACTAGTATTATGAAATTCAGTAGGAGTGTAGTTTCAAGATATTAATGCTCAGACACTTATGTGCAAGACAGAATAAATGCTTATAATTCAGACACGGCTGCTGAAATTTCTTTCTCCTTCAGTAATATAAATATTCAAGCCATGTATCTTGAATGATTCCTGCAAAGCCTTTTTATAAATGCAGCAGGAAGATTGTAATGATATTATCTGTAATCATATTACTGATAATGATATTATTAAAATATCAGAGTTCATATTCTATCAGGAAAATGTGAAAGCAATCAGAAGTTTTTTGCAATGTTATTTATGAGTTTGTATTTAATTAGATTTGACTATATATTTTGGAGAGAAAATATAAATGTAATAAAGAAACCAACACCTACTGTATAATTTTTAATTTTGTCATCCTTCTAGGAAAGGAAATGCATTATGACTTCCAAGATGAGAACAATTACTTCATTTTGTATATATTTTTTTAAAGATTTGGAGAGAGAAGTTTGCTCATTAGAACTCTTTCTTTTCATATGAAAAGTAATATTGGTGACAATGAAGCAATATTTTAAAGCAATAATGTAATTTTGAAAGCAGTTCTTAGATATCAAATCATAAAATTTACTTTACACATGGGCCACCTAGATTTATGAAAGAAGAAGATAATAGAAATTAAACAGGAACTCCTTCCCACTTAAGAGATCTTTCCACTGAACCACAGTGCCTATGAATGAATATTGATGATTAATAAACTCTTTGGCTTCATTCCTGAACACAGATTTAGTCTTTTCCTTCTAGGACATGGAACAAACTTGTAAATTAAAGGTGAATCTCACTGAAGCCATTGAGTCTAAGGATCAAATTATTATGTTTCACAACTTGTTATGTCTAATACTAAAGTGTTTTTTTTCCTCCAAAAATATGGCTGTCAAAATTTTATATTATTTCCAAATGAAAGTTGTATGTGAAAAACTGAATTATGGTTTAGTAAATGTTCACTTTCTCTCTTCTTCCTCTTGAGACAGTGTACTTCGTGACAACAATGACTTTGAGTGTGGCCATGTGACTTGCTTTACCACAGCAAAGAACGTGAGAGTATAGAAGTCTTAAATGTGCTGTGCAATTTGATCTGGCTTATGTCTTCCTGGGATCCTCTGTGGACAGAAGTGAGCATGCATGCCGTTAACAGCTTTCATTCAGCCAGGCTCCAAACTGAGACTCATGAAGCTGACTTGGACACAGATGAGATCCTGGAACCATGCTCAGATGAACCACAGCCTGAGCAGAGTCACTAAACTGATTCCGGCAGCAACCAGGAGAGCCACAGTTGACTCGTAGGTTTGTGAGTCTTGTTGTAAGCCAGTTTAACGTGTTGTTTTTTTCTAAGCAGCATTATTGTTGTATAGTTCACAAATGCACGTATGACTTTCTGGAGTATTATTGATAAGAAACTTTTATTTTCTTAAGTACTACACTTAAGAAACTAATTTACTTTTAAGTTGATTTAAATTCATATATTTAAGGTCTAATATTTTATATTTTATTGCTGGGTAGTGAGTTAGTAATTGCAGCCTAATCTGGGCAAATATTTATGGGAAATAAATAACAAAGCAGAAATACTTCATATTATCATGTATAAAATTCATTTAACATTTCTAAATAAGGTAACAATTTATGTTTATTTTATCAAATCAGTCGGCAAATGATAACGCATTTGAGGACACACTTAAGATCACATCCATATAGAAATAGCAAACATTTTGGAATGCCCTTTTCTAACTCAAAGTTTGAATCACTGCCTAATAAAGACATCCAAAACAAATTTGGGATCAATATTCATAACCTTTTCTTTATATGTGTTTCTTAATTGATAAATAGATAAATGAACCCAGTTCTCACATTTAAAATTATAGTTACAAGTATCAAAAATTAGTTCCAGAACAAGGGATTAGAACTTCATATGGGAAACTGAGGCTCAGGAAGACTGACGTCAGATCCAAATACAGAACTTTCACACGGTAGAACCAAAAGTTGATCCCAGTTCTTCTGATCCTGTGACTCCTATACTATCCATGCATTAGTTACATGGAACTATTTCTTTTTATAAATAAACATTCTTATTTTCCAGAAGGATTTAAAAGGTTATAGAATGTGGGATTACTGAATCACTTGACAGTTTTTTCTTCTTTCTCATTTTGTAGAACAGGATATTCAAAATTTGTATTCTCTATAAAATCTCTTGCAATTGGGCAACTGTCAGAGAGGTGGTCTTTAGTTTTCAGAAGCTTTATTTAAGAGCCTTTTTGTAGAATATGAAAGACAGTTAAGAATGTGCAATAACTACAGTCAGAAAATATCTTAATCCAGAGAAAGAAATTTCAACATAGAAGAAACCACTAGCAAATTTTGATTTTTAGAGTAAATTGCTGCTTATCTTATTGGTACTGAGCTTGTAACTCAGGACAATTGTGCCGTGGGGTTCTTGATGCTTTAACAGTAAGGGGCTAATCAAAATGTGAAAGATGTATAAATATGCTAGTGTCTTTAGAGAGGAAAAAATATCATTGCTTTGAGATGAAAGGAAGTTGTGTGTGTGGTTGATAAGGTCCAGTGGTAATATTGACTGAGCAAGTTGGTAGTTTAATTTATTCAGTCAAAAAGTTGGCATTTTTTGACATAGTTCTTAGGAGTATCTTTTTTTTTTTTTTTTTTTTGTGAGGAAGATCAGCCCTGAGCTAACATCCATGCCAATCCTCCTCTTTTTGCTGAGGAAGACCAGCCCTGAGCTAACATCTATTGCCAATCCTCCTCCTTTTTTTCCCTTTTTTTCCCCAAAGCCCCAGTAGAAAGTTGTATGTCATAGCTGCACATCCTTCTAGTTGCTGTATGTGGGATGCCGCCTCAGCATGGCCGGACAAGCAGTGCGTCGGTGTGCGCCCGGGATCCGAACCGGGGCCGCCAGCAGCAGAGCGCATGCACTTAACTGCTAAGCCACGGGGCCGGCCCCTAGAAGTATCTTTTTGAATATGTCTCCTCAGGCAAAGAAAACAAAAGAAAAAGTAAACAATGGGATTACATGAAGCTAAAAAGCTTCTTACACAAAGGAAACCATCAACAAAACCAAAAGACAACCTACTGATTGGGAGAAGATATTTGCAAACTGTATATCTAATAAGCAGCTAATATGCAAAATACATAAAGAACTCATACAACTCTACAACAAATAAACAAACAACCTGATTAAAAAATGGGCAGAGGATGTGAACAGACATTTTTCCAAAAAAAAGATATACAGATGGCCAACAGGCAGATGAAAAGATGTTCAACATCACTGATTGATAGAGAAATGCAAATCAAAACTACAATGAGATATCACCTCATGCCCTTCAGAATGGCTGTAACTAACAACACAGGAAACAACAAGTGTTAGAGACAATGTGGAGAGAAGGGAACTCGCATACACTGCTGGTCGGAGTGCAAACTGGTACGGCCACTATGGAAAACAGTATGGCGATCCCTCAAAAAATTAAGGCTAAAACTACCATATGATCCTGCTATTCTGCTGCTGGGTATTTATCCAAAGAACATGAAAACACCAATGCATAAAGATATATGTACCCCTATTTTCACTGCAGCATTATTCACAATAACCAAGACTTGGAAACAACCTAGGTACCCAATGACAGATGAGTGAATAAAGAAGATGAGATACGCGCGCGCGCACACACACACACACACACAATCGAATACTACTTAGTGATAAAAAGATGAAATTTTGCCATTTGTGACAACATGGACGGATCTTGAGGGTGTCATGCTAAATGAAATAAGTCAAATGGAGAAAGTCAAATACCATATGATCTCACTCATATGTGGAAGATAAAACAGCAACAACCAACACACAGACACCTAGAATAGACTGGTGGTTACCAGAGGGGAAGGAGGTGGGAGGAGGGCAAAAGGGATAAAGGGGCACATTTGAACTGTGATGGATGGCAACTAGACTTTTGGTGGTGAACACTATATACTCTATAGAGAAGTCGAAATATAATGATGTACCTTGGAAATTTACATAATGTTATAAACCAATGTTACCTCAATTAAAAAAAAAGGAGGGAAAAAAAGTGAAAAAGAAATTGACATTTTTATAGAGTAGCCTTGGAGCAAAGCTGATTTGGATTCTAATCTATGTTCTGCTACATAATAGCAGCGTATAACAAGTAAGCTATCTATCCTCTTTATAGCCTGGCTTTCTTACCAATAAAATGAGGATAGTAATATCCTGCTTTATAGGATTGTGGTGATGATTAAACAATATGGTTTATAAATGGTAAGTTTATTTTTATAACTACTGGGAAACTTTTACCAGGTAACAGGCACAGTGTTTGGCACTGGAGATACCAAGATAAAAGTTATGGTCCTGTGGAGGAAGAGCAAGTAATTAGGTACTTTCAGTAGGTGGTAAGTGTCCTAAAAGCCTAAGAAGGACAGAGTGCGGTAAAGATCACAAAGGAGCATATTTAATCAAGACAAGGTGGTGAGCGAAGGCTTTTAGAGCAAGTGATACATTACCTGAGTTTTGAAGGATGTATAGGAGTTAGACACGTAAAACAATGAATGTTAAGAAATCAAATTGTTTACAGTCGTCAGCATATGCATTTAGTATTCAGTAAATATTTGATTGACATATGTGTAAGTGAATGATTGAAAGGATGTTTTACCTGCTGATAAAATTTCTTTTTTCCACAATAATTGTTGGAAGAAAATTATCATTGTTGGGAAAACAATTTATATAGTATAAGCAATCACCTTATTAGTAATCCAAATTTTAACCAGCATTTTATACATAGATCGTTTAAATTTTTAAACAGTTTCACTACTATTGTGAAGTATTTTAATGTCTAATTAACTAAGAAAAATATTTGCTTATTTAAAAAACGTTAAAGTATTTACATATACACACATACATGTGAACTTAACAAAGCTTAAAAGGTCAATTTTCCCAGGCAAAGCAGGTTATTTTTCCAGCTTTTTGGAAAATTAGTTTTAAAAAAAATCACTTATTTAACCATGTTTTTCCCATAATTACAATTATGTTGTGTTTTGTAAATTTGTTTGGTACAAATGGATAAATAAATGTTCTTATTTACTCTTCAGAGATTGCTTTACCAAGTGTCCTTTTATGGAAAGCTACAGAATCTCATAGAAAAATTCTAAACTGTTATATGCATCACCTCTCAATTATAATATGTCAATCCACAATACTTGAAGTAAAAAAATTTGTACGTCTGAGGTTCTTTAGTATTGAAAGCAATGCAAGAGATCATGCAGTTCAAAACCATTATTTCAGAGATGAGAAAATTAAAGTTTGGAGAGATGAAACAATTTTCCCAATAAAACAATTAGCAAACACAAATTGGGACTAAAGCACTTTCTTCTGTATTCTGTTAGAGGGGGAGTGTATGAGTAAACACGATGTAATCAAATCATTAACTTCTTTCCTTCCAGAGGTGTGGCAGACACTGTTGGTCACCTACACAAGAGCAATCTTCCCTTTCTCATGCTAAACAAAAAAGAAATTTATTTTCTTGGCAACGTACTCAGACTGGGAGGATAAATCATGGATGTTCTAATTACTGGTTCTCAACAGATGGCAGTGCTGTTCCTCCGGGAAGTGTGAAGAGTGATGTAGCTGTCATGACGATGAGCCACAGGCGTTTAGTGCTTAGGGATCATTGGACAGTCCTACACAATAAAGCACTGCCTCATCCAAAGTGCCAATGCTGCCAACCGGAAACACTGGCTTAACTAATCATAGCAATCTTTTGTCCTATTGTGCCAGGAAGGAGTGTAGGGATGGGCACGTTACCCAGTTCAGGCCAAATGAAAGACAAAATGAAGTCTGTTGTAGACTTCAGTGATTGGACACCCTAGCATAGAGAGGTGGTCCTGTGAAGAGGGCTCATCTTGCTCCTGTACTCCTCCTTATTGCTGTGTGCACTCTCCCCAGAGGATATGGTAGTTGGAGCTGAGCAGCCACCATGTGATGATGTCACTAACATGATACAGAAAGCAACAGAAAGGCAGAGAAGGACAGAAAAGTTAGGGCATCACTCAGGGAACGCATACCTTCAGACTTCTCAATTAACACACAACACATAGCCGTATAGGTTAAGGACTGTCAGTCAGGATCTCCATCATTTGCTCTTCAAGGCATGCTACTGATAAAATAAATATCTTGGGTAAATTTGGTCATTGGAAATAAGATATGTGAATATTGCTTAGCTATATTTGAGCCATTCTAAAATTAATGCTTATTTTAAAGAAGTTGTATGCTCCATTGATATTAGGCCAGTAAATATTTTCATAGATTTAAATATTCTTAGAAATCTGGTTGGGTTATTTTATTTTTTGAGGAATGTTGTATGTGAAGAGAGAAAACGTTATATCACTACTTAAACGATATTTTGGGAGTACATTCATGCCCCCTCCTCACTTTTGTCAATGATCTCTTGCCAAGAAACAATATTTGTAAGAGCTTTAAAAAAAGAGGGGAAAAATACAATCTTTGAATGATAACTAGGGACATTAAATAATTTAGTAAAGTGATATGAGATGAAAACCTGGAACATAATAAATGGCTTCTAGAAAACAGACAATCCAACTAATTTAGATTTGTAATTTGAGTTCTAAGTTTCTTTCCCATATGTTGAAACATGTTGCTAAATTTTAGAGATGGAAAAGAGATCATCCTATAGTTTCAGCTTTTTTTTTTTTTTTAATTTTCTTTAAATTTTTTTTTTGTTTTTTTGTTTTTTTTTTTGGTGAGGAAGATTGCCCCTGGGCTAACATCCATGCCCATCTTCCTCTACTTTATACGGGACACTGCCACAGCATGGCCTGACAATTGGTGCATCGGTGCATGCCCAGGATCTGAACCGGCAAACCCAGGGCCGTCGCAGAGGAGTGCAAACACTTAATCCCCACACCACCAGGCTGGCCCCAGTTTTAGCTTATTTTTAACAATACTTTATTACTATGTTACTGTTCGTGGTTTACTTATTTTTCCAATCTGTTTAAGCATTCATAAGGAAAAATGTTTTAATGGCTGAACCAATGCACATTCAGCACATTTTAAAATCATGCTTTTAAATAAGCACAGAAAAATGAAAACTACTCTATGCGCCTAAGAATTGTGTATTGCCCAACAAGCAAGAGAGAATTCAGCTGAATTATGAAGCTTAGGTTACACCTTCCAAAACTACATTCAAGGAAAACTCTTCCAGTAAAATTTGTGCTTTGTTATGCATAGTCAACCAAAGTAGGTTTTTGATGTGTAGCACTGAGCTCTTGTATTTTAAAGTGCAGTGGCCTTTTGGATTTACAATTCAGTGCACAGTAACTATAATACCATAATAAGTCCTTGATTTTCTTTCGCTTGAAATGTACAACAAATTTTTAAAGTGAATGGCTTTATAACACAGACTCATCTGTTTCTTTGTGTGTGCTTGTTGGTAGTGATATATTATATGCTTGTGGAGTGTGCTAACAATATGTCTCAGAGATACACAAAAATAATTAAATTAGTATCACGAGTAGATAGTTAAAAATACTGCAGAAAAATATTATGTAGAAATGTAGTCTAATCATAATTTTATATTATCAAAGCTGAACACTTTTATTTAGTTGGTATAATTTCCTCTCTGTTAATTTTCTTATCCCACATTCAAATGTAAAGTAAATATTATTGGATTGTGTTTCTTTTGCTCTTTTTTCCTATAGAATATTTCCTCCAGAAAATGACTAGTATTAAACAACAATATTTTGGAGTCTATGAAGACCCAATAAAGTAAAATGAAGAGTAAAATGTAAAATGAGTAAAAGAGACAAATGTAAACTTTTATGTCCAACTGATGAACCTAAAAACTGGATGCAAGTTAGACTAATTTTGGACATATTTCAAAACACTGATACCTCGATCAAAAATTCTAATTTATTGTTCTGAAGTGAAGCATGTTTATCAGTACTTTTTAAAAGCTTTCCAGGCGATTCTTACATATGGCCAAATTGAGAACCTTTGACCAAAAACCTATTCATTTATAATTATTCATTTACATAAATAAAGGATTAGAAGCAAAGAATTTTGCAGCATAAAAGACTTGAAGATGATCAAGTTCCACACATCTTAAAAGACTGCTTTCCCACCATGTCTTTAGGCTAAAGGACACTTGCATTTAACCACCAGCAGGAAATTAACTCTATTGGCAATTATCTGGATGCCCACCCAATATTTGGGCACTCATATTTCTACTGGAAGAATTTTATTCATGTTTCAAGTATCTTTTCTTAAAAAAAAAAGCAAAGGTGTGTGTTTCTGAGGAGTGAGGTTGAATGCAGAAATGCAGGAGGTAGCAGATGGGGCAGAAAGAGACAAAGATACAATGTTACATATTTCGCTTTTATATAATTAATTCTCCCTTTAGAGTAAATGAAACCAGAGTTAATTGGCTCCATTCTTGAAAAAGATTAAAATACACGTTATAATAAAAATAGCTCTGTGAAACTGTATTCTGTGGTTTTCCTGCAATATCTTTGCCTACTCATCTTGCGTCATTTCTGGCTAATCTTCCCTCTCCTCTTTTTTTTTTTGTTAATGCAGATGTTCCTTAGTATGTACTCATCAACTTGCTCTACAGAAGCATTTTTCAAAGTGCTGTTTGAAGACCACTTGTACCCAAACTTCCAAAACCTATACATTTCAAAGTCTCATTCAGCCATAGTGGATAAGAATGCTCAAGGATTGATGACTGTATTTTTTATTCTATTAATTTTTTTATTTATCTTTATTTTTAATTTCTTTTTCTTATTGAGGTTACTGGTTTATAACATTACATAAATTTCAAGTGTACATCATTATACAGCAATTTATGTGTAGACTACATCATGTTCACCACCCAAAGACTAATTACCATCCATCACCATTCACATACACCCCGTCACCTCTTTCACCCTCCTCCTCCGCCCTCCCCCTCTGGAAACTACCAATCTAATCTCTGTATCTATGAGTTTGTTTGTTGTTGTTGTTGTTTTTATCTTCTAGTTAAGTAGAAGTGAGATCATATAGTATTTGACTTTCTTGATGTGATCTATTTCACTTCGCATAATACCCTCAAGATCCATCCATGTTGTCGCAAATGGCAAGATTTCACCTTTTTTTCATAGCTGAGTAGTATTCCATTATGTGTATATACCACATCTTCTTCATCCATTCATCCCTTGGTGGGCACTTAGGTTGTTTCCAACTCTTGGCTATTGTGAATAATGCTGTGATGAACATAGGGGTGCGTATATCTTTACGAATTCTTGTTTATGTGTTCTTTGGATAAATATCCAGCAGTGCAATAGATCATATGGTAGTTTTATTCTTAATTTTTTGGGGAATCTCTATACTTTTTTCCATAGTGGCTGCACCTGTTTACATTCCAACCAGCAGTGTACAAGAGTTCCCTTTTCTCCACATCCTCTCTAACACTTGTTATTTCCTGTCTTGTTAATTATATGCATTCAGACAGGCATGCGGTGATATCTCATTGTAGTTTTGATTTGCATTTCCCTAATAATTAGTTATGTTGAACATCTTTTCATGTGCCTGTTGGCCATCTGTATACCTTCTTTGGAAAAATGTCTCTTCTGATCTTTTGCTCATTTTTTAATTAAGTTGCTTGTTTCTTTGTTGTTGAGATGTATGAGTTCTTTATATATTTTGGACATTAACCCCTTATCAGATATATGGTTTGCAAATATCTTCTCCCAATTGTTAGGCTATCTTTTCATTTTGTTGATGGTTTCCTTTGCTGTGCAGAAGATTTTTAGTTGGATATAGTCCCACTTGTTTATTTTTTCTCTTGTTTTCCATGCCCGGTCAGACATGGTACTCGAAAATATGCTGCTAAGACCAGTCATAGAGTGTACTACCTATGTTTTCTTCTAGAAATTTTATGGTTTCAGGTCTTACATTCAAGTTTTTAATCCATTTTTAGTTGACTTTTGTGTATGGTGTAAGATAACGGTCTACTTTCATTCTTTTGCATGTGTCTGTCCAGTTTTTCCAACACCATTTACTGAAGAAACTTTCCTTTCTCCATTGTATGTTCTTGGCTCCCTTATGGAAAATTAGCTTTCCATAGATGTGTAGATATATTTCTGGGCTCTCGATTCTGTTCCATTGATCTGTGTCTCTGTTTTTGTGTTCGTATCCTGCTGTTTTGATTACTACAGCTTTGTAGTATATTTTGAAATCAGGGAGTGTGATACCTCTAGCTTTGTTCTTTTTTCTCAGGATTCCTGTGGCTATTTGGGGTCTTTTGTTGTTCCACGTAAATTCTAGTATTCTTTGGTCAATTTCTGTGAAAAATGTCTTTGGAACTTTGATAGGGATTGCATTGAATCTGCAGATTGCTTTAGGAAGTATGGATATTTTAAGTATGTTAATTCTTCCAAACCATGAGCATGGAATATCTTTCTATTCCTGTATGTCTTTTTCAGTTTCTTTCAATAATATTTTATAGTTTTCAGTGTACAGGTCTTTCACTTCTTTGGTTAAATTTATTCCTAGGTATTTTATGTTTTTTTGTTGCAATTATAACTGGGATTATATTCTTAATTTCTCTTTCTACTGAATTGTTGTTAGTGTGTAGAAATGCAACTGATTTTTGTATGTTGATTTTGTATCCTGCAACTTTACTGTATTCATTTACTATTTCTAAGAGTTTTTTGGTGGATTCTTTAGGATTTTCTATATATAAAATCATTTCAGCTGCAAATAGTGACAGTTTTGCTTCTTCTTTTCCAATTTGGATCTCTTTTATTTCTTTTTCTTGCCTGATTGCTTTGGCTAGGACTTCCAATACTATGTTAAATAAGAGTGCCAAAAGTGGGCATCCTTGTCTGGTTCCTGTTCTTAGAGGGATAGCTTTCAGTTTTTCTCCAGGGAGTATGATATTAGCTGTGGGTTTGTTGTATATGGACTTTATTATGTTGATTTACTTTTCTTCTATGCCCATTTTATTCCGAGTTTTTATCATAAATGGATGCTGTATCTTGGCAAATGCTTTCTTTGCAGCTATCAAGATGATCATGTGATTTTTATTCTTCATTTTGTCATTGTGGTATATCATGTTAATTGATTTGTGGATGTTGAAACATCCCTGCATCCCTGGAGAATCCCACCTGATCATGGTGTATGATCTTTTTAATGTATTATTGTATTCAATTTGCTAGTATTTTGTTGAGGATTTTTGCATCGATGTTCATCAGTGATATTGGCCTGTAATTTTTTTTTGTGTGTGTGTTGTCCTTGTCTGGTTTTGGTATCAGGGTAATGTTGGCCTTGTAGAATGAGTTAAGAAGCTTTCCCTCTTCTTCAATATTTTGAAAAAGTTTGAGAAGGATAGGTATTAAGTTTTCTTTGAATGTTTGGTAGAATTCACCAGGGAAGCCATCTGGTCCTGGACTTTTATTTTTGGGGAGTTATTTGATTACTATTTCAATCTCCTTACTGGTGACTGCTCTGTTCAAATTCTCTATTTCTTCCTGATTCAGTTTTGGAAGGTTGTATGATCCTAAGAATTTATGCATTTCTTCTAGATTATCCAATTTGTTGGCATATAGCTTTTTACAGTATTCTCTTATAATCTTTTGTATTTCTAAGGTATAATTTCTCCTTTTTCATTTCTGATTTTATTTATTTAGCCTTCTCTCTTTTTTTCTTGGTGAGTCTAGCTAAAGTTTTGTCAATTTTGTTTGTCTTTTCAAAGAACCAGCACTTGGTTTCATTGATTTTTTCTGTTGTTTTTTTAGTCTCTATTTCATTTATTTCTGCTCTGATTTTTAGTATTTCCTTCCTTCTACTGATTTGGGGCTTTGTTTGTTCTTTTTTTCTAGTTCCTTTAGTGTACTGTTAGACTGTTTGAAATTTTTCTTTGTTGGGGTAGGCCTGTATTGCTATAAATTTCCCTCTTAGTACTGCTTTTGCTGTATCCCATACATTTTGACATGTCATATTTTCATTCTCAATTGTCTCCAGGTATTTTTTGATTTCTCCTTTGATTTGTTCTTTCACCCAATAGTTGTTCAGTAGCATATTGTTTAATCTCCACATATTTGTGGCTTTTCTAGTTTTCTTCTTGTAGTTGATTTCTAGTTTCATACCTTTATGGTCAGAAAAGATGCTTGGTATTACTTCAACCTTCTTAAATTTATTAAGACTTGTTGTGTAGCCTAATATGTGATCTATCTTGGAGAATGTTCCAGGCACATTTGCAAAGAATGTGCATTCTGTGGTTTTTGGATGGAATGTTCTGTACATATCTAAGTCCCTTTGGTCTAATGTGTCGTTAAAGGCCAATGCTTCCTTATTGATCTTCTGTTTGGATGATTTATCCATTGGTGTAAGTGGAGTGTTAAAGTCCCCTACTATTATTGTTTTACTCTCTATTTCTCCTTCTATGTCTGTTAATAATTTCTTTATATATTTAGGTGCTCCTATGTTGGGTGCATAGATATTTACAAGTGTTATATCCTCTTGTTGGATTGTTCCTGTTAGCATTACGTAGTGCCCTTCTTTGTCTCTTGTTACAGTTTTTGTTTTAAAGTCGATTTTGTCAGGTACAACTATTGCTACTCCAGCTTTCTTTTCATCGTCATTTGCATGAAATATCTTTTTTTATCCCTTCGCTTTCAGTTTGTGAGTGTCTTTAGGTCTGAGGTGTGTCTTTTGCATGCAGCATATATATATTGGTCTTTTTATTTTTTTTTATCTAGTCAGCCACCTATGTCTCTTGATTGGAGCATTTAATCCATTGACATTTAAAATAGCTATTAGTAAGTATGTACTTATTGCCCTTTTGTTACTTTTTTGCTGAGTGTTTTAGTAGATCTTCTCTCATCTTTTCTTCTTCTCTTGCTCTCTCCCATTGTGGATTGATGGCTTTCCTTTCTCTTAATGTTTTGTGTATTTATTATAGGTTTCTGGTTTGTGATTACCATGAGGTCCCTATACAATAACCTATGTAAATAGCAATCTATGTTAAGTTAATGGTCTCTTGATGCTTTGCTAAAATCCCTACTCTTTTACTCCCTTTCTCCCACATTTTATGTTTTTGATATCATATTTAACCTGTTTTTTGTGTATGTGTATCCATTAACTTCTTATCATGGAAATAGATAATTTTAGTACTTTTGTCTTTTGACCTTAATATTAGCTTCATAGGTGCTTGATCTGCTACTGTTACTGTATATTTGTCTTTAACAGTGATTTTTTTTTTTGGTAATTTTCTTATTCCCATTTACGGTATTTTTTTTTCCACTTAAGTCCCTTTAACATCTCTTGTAAGGCCAGTTTGTTCGTGATAAACTCCTTTATATTTTGCTGGTATGGAAAACTCTTTATCTCTCTTCCCATTTGTAAGATACCTTTGCTGGGTAGAATATTCTTGGCTGTAGGTTTTCCCCTTTTCAGCACTTTAAATATATTGTGCCACTCCCTTCTAGCCTGAAAGGTTTCTACTAAGAAGTCAGCAGATAGCCTTATGTGGTTTCTTTTGTATATAACTTGTTGCCATTCTCTTGCAGCTTTTAGGATTCTCTCTTTTTTCTTTAATTCTTGACATTTTAATTATAATGTGTCTTGCTGTGGGCCTATTTGGGTTCATCTTATTTGGTGCTCTCTGTGTTTTCTGTACCTAGATGTCTTTTTCCTTCTTTAGGTTAAGAAAGTTTTCAGCTATTATGTCTTCAAATACGGTCTCTGCCCCTTTTCTCTCTCTTCTCCTTCTGGGACACCCATAATATGGATGTTGTACACTTGATGTTGTCCCAGACGTCTCTTAGACTGTCCTCATTCTTTTTTTTTCTTTTTTATGTTCAGCTTGGGTGATTTCCTCTACTCTTTCATCCAGCTGGCTGATCTGTTATTCTGTGTTATCTGCTCTGCTATTGATTCCCTCTAGTGAATTTTTCATTCCCATTATTGTATTCTTCAGTTCTGATTGGTTTTCTTTCATATTTTCCAATTCTTTGTTGAAGGCCTCACTGTGTTCATCTAGTCTTCTCCCAAGATCAGTGAGTGAATAATGTCATGACTATCAGTTTGTACTCTTTATCAGATAGATTGTTTATCTCTGTTTTGTTTGGTTATTTTTCTGAGGATTTGTCTTTTTCCCTTATTTGGAATATATTCCTTTGTTTCCTCATTTTGTCTATTTCTCTATGCTTACATCTATGTATTAGGTAGATCAGCTACATCTCCTGATCTTGGAGAAGCGGCCTTGTGTAAGAGATGCCTTATGAGGCCCAACAATGTGCTGCCCTCTTGTCACCGGTACCAAATGTTCTAGGACTGTCCCTTGTGTGGGCTACATGTGCCCTTCTGCTGAGGCAGGGTTGCTTATATTGCAGGTGCATGGGAAAGCTAGGCTATCCCCCTGGCCAGCTGGTTGTAAGGCTCCACTGCATGCGGCTGCTATGGTCCCTTTGTCACTTTATTGGGCAGGAGGAGTCCCCAGTACAGCTGGCTGTAAGGTCTAATAGCACACACCTGCTGTCGTTTTGCTGTTAAGTGAGTAGGCCTCCAGCGCGGTTGGTTGCTAGGCTCAGGGGTTCAAGATTGCTGGAGACCTCTGGTCTGGGAGGCTGTAGTCAGCTTTCTCAGTAGTACAGCTAGGTGGTGCCGGGCCCAGGCATGGCAGCACACAGTTGTTTCAGCCATTGGAAGGCGAGTCAGATCCCCTATGTGGCTGTTTGAGAAATGCAAGTCTGCTGCAGCTGACAAGCCCCACCACCTGCTGACCCACACACCCTGTCAACATAGTCCCACCCCATGCGCATGCCCTGCCCTGCTGCAGAGCCCCCACACACCCCACCTACTCAGGTTGCCTGCTGGCTTGCTGGTGGGTGGGCCCGGTCCCGAGGGCGGACTGCCTGCCCTTGCTGAGCTGGATTAAATCAGTGTTCTAGTGGGCAGGGCAAACCCCTGCATTGACAGCCCAGGGCAAGAAATCCACTGGCATCTGCCAGTGTCTCTGTCAGCACGCCTGTTCTAGGTCACAATAATGGCTGCTGCCAGTGTCTCAGTCCCTGGTGAGGTTGTCCTGGCTGCCTCCTGCCTCCCTGAGATGCACCCAGAACCTATCAAATAAGTCTTTCATCAAAGGACTGTGCACCTTTCTTTCTGGTGATTTTATGTTGGTTTCTGGAACAGGTGAATTTGTGCATGGGCCTTTAAGAGCAGGATCTTCTTTCTCTTACATTTGATGGCTTTTCTGGGGGTATTCCCATTGTTTTTAATAGCCAGCAAAGCCAGATATTATGACACCCATCTCAGTTGTATTGAATTCAAAAGCCACTTATCGTGGCAAAGCTCTCTCGCTCAGATCACCCACTGCTCTAGGAATAGCTTCATACCTTAAGATTGCTCCCGGTCATGAAGCTCTGTGATTAGAACATGTTTTTTTCCTCTCCAGAAAGGTATTTCTGCCTTTTTCACCTTAGTTAGTGTTTTCCCTTGCTGTGGGGGTTCTTTTTATCCAGTTTCCCATTCTCTCTCAGGAGTAATTGTTTCACTGGTAGCTATAAATTTGTTGTGTCCATGGGAGGAGGTGAGTACAGAGTCCTCCTTCATCACCATCTTCCCAGTCAGATCATCATTATATTAATTATTATACTCATTAATCTTTTTTTTTTTTGGCTTGCTTTTTTTAGTTGAAGTGTAGTTGACATACAATATTATCTTAGCCTCAGGTGTACAACATAGTGATTCAACATATACATATATTATGAAATGATCACCATGATAAGTCTAGAAGTCTTCTGTCATTAATCTTTTAATACACTATGTGCCTTAACAGTATCAATGTTTGCACTATTACTTCTGCTTTACGTATTATAGCACATTCCATTGAAATTTTTCAAAATACAGAGGAATTTCATGAAGAGCAGGAAATAGGTTCTTTCCTCTTTGTCTCCAGCAAGTAGAACGGTACTTATCACACTGTAGATGCAAATATATATATGTGTGGAATAAATTAATGACTCAATAAAACAATCACCTTCATGCTCATTTAAACTCAAAAGATAACTCAATGTCATTGCCTCCAAAATTCTGTTTTACACCATCTTTATCTTCACTGGTTTCCCTAGTTTACATGCTTTTGCCTCATACCCACATCTCTGTTGGGTTTTTCCTCTGGATGATGGTTCACTGATTAAAGGCTCAAAAACCAGCCCATGGACCAAGTCAAACCTACCCCTATATTTGGTGTTTATCTTAAGTTTATTAGCAAGAAAATAAAAAGTTTCTATTTTTAGATGGTGTGATTGTCTATGTAGAAAATCCCAAGAAATCTACAAAATACTCCTAGAACTAAAAGTGAGTTCAGAATACTCACATGATACCAGGTAAACATACAGAAATCAATTGTATTTCTGTATACAAGCAATGAACTTTTGGATACTAAAATTAAAAATACAATACCATTGATAATGGGGGAGGCTATGCATGTGTGGGGGTAGTAGATATATGGGAAATCTCTATATCTTCCACCCAATTTTGTCATGAACCTTAAACTTCTCTAAAAAACTAAAGTCTTTAATAAAAAAGAACAATACCACTTATAACTGCTACAAAAAAAGAGAAATATTTAGGTGTAAGTGTAACAAGACATGCACAGAACTTGTATGATAAAAACTATACAACACTATAGAAAGAAATTAAAAAATCTAAAAACTAGAGAGACCTACTGTGCTTATGGCTTGATTGGCTCAACATAGTAAAGATGTCAGTCTCTCACACTGATATACAGGTTTAATGCAATTTTTATCAAAATCTCATAAATATTATTGTGTATAATATATATTTATAGACAAGGTTATTCTAAAATTTATATGGAAAGGCCAAAGAGCCAGAATGCTTAACAAAATTTTGAAAAAGAATAATTAGGTGGGCAAAATCAGTTTTGATTTCAAGATTAATTTCAGTTTTAAGAACTGACTTCAAGATTTAATATATAGCTACAGTAATCAAACTGTGATATTGGCAGAGGGATAGACACACAGATTGACAGAAAAAAATACAGATCCCAGAAATAATCCACATAGATATATCCAACTGATTTTTGACAAATTTGCAAAAACAAGTCATTGGAAGAAAGATTGCTTTTAAACAAATGGTGCTGGAACAATTGGACATATATAGGCAAAAAAAAAAAATTACCTTTGACTTAAGTCTCACATCTTAAACAAAAATTAACTCTAAATGGATCATGGACTTAAATGTAAAATATAAAACTATAAAATTTTTAGAAAAAATAAAATATAGGTGAAATATTTAGGACCTAGGGCTAGTCAAAAAATTCTTAGATTTGACACCAAAAGGATGCTCCATAAAAGAAAATATTGATAAATTGCACTTTGCCCAAATTAAAAACTTTTGCTCTGTGAAATTACCTATTAAGAAGATGAGAAGACATGTTCAAAAGTGGGAGAAAATACTTGCAAACCACATATCTGACACAGGGCTAGTATATAAATATATAAAGAATTCTCAAAACTCAGCAGTAAAAAAAGCAAACAATCCAACTAGAACATGAGACAAAGACATGAAGAAACATTTCGCTGAAGGCTATATACAAATGGCAGATAAGCACATGAAAAGACACTCAACATCATTAGCAATTAGAGAAATGCAAATTAAATTACTACATATCTATCAGAATGGCTAAAATAAAAAATAGTGACAGAATCAAATACTGGTGACAATATAGTTAAAGTAGTCATTCATACATTATTGGTAGGAATGTAAAATGGTACATCCACTCTGGAAATCAGCTTAGCAGTTTCTTTAAAAATTAGATATGCAACTACCATACAACCCCACAGTTGAACTTTTAGGCATTTACTCAGAAAAATGAAGACCCATGTTTACAAAAAATAACTGTGCATGAATGTTTATATCAACTGTATTCATGATAATTTAACTAGATGTCCATAAATGAGGAAACAGTTAAACAAACTGTGGTTCACCTATAACATGGAATACTAGTCAGCAATAAACAGAAATGAACTATTGATACATGGAACAACCTTGTTGGATCTCCAGAAGTTAAATGCTGAATAAAAGAAGCCAAGTCCAAAAGGATACATACCATATTATTCAATTTACATAACATTCTTGAAATGGAAAAACTATAGAAATGGGCACAAATTAGCGGTTGTCAGAGGTTAAAGAGAGAGTGAGGACAGGAGGGATGTGGATTTGGCTACAAAGGGCAACATGAGGGATCCCTGAGGTGATGGAAATGTTCCTATCTTGACTGTATCAATATTAATATTTGAGTTGTGACATTGTACCATAGTTTTGCAAGATGTTATATTGGGTAAACAGTACATGGAATCTCTCTGTGTTATTGTATAACTCCATGTGAATCTACAGTTTTCTCAAAATAAAATTTATAACTTAAAAAAAGTGCATCAGAGACTTCTTACTGAAAAAAAAAAGGATTTTAAAGTCATCAAGAAAATAATCAGTCCCTTATAAAAAAATGTAGACTGAAACAGTTGAAGGGACCCCAGCTGCACTCAGACTTTGACAACCCTTCCAGCAAAGACTGGTCAGAATTTTTGTTAAATATGAGAGAACTTTAAAATAAGTGAGTTTTCAACACTAGTTCTCCTGGCAAAGGGAGTGGTATAGCAAGAACCAACAGGCTTTGGAAAAACCCACCGTGCTCTGTTCAAATCATAGCTCTGTGAGTCACTGATCACAGACTATTCCTTCATCTCTAAATGAGAAAATACTGTCAGCTTCTCAGGATCAGTAAAATATTAAATGCTTTGATGTATATCAAGTATATCAAGTAATATGGCATCAGAATCACCATAGTTCTCAACCATCACCACTTTGCCAAACTCCAAAGGGTAAAGTAAGACATCAAGAATGTCAGACAATGAACCAAAGTAGTGAAACATTTCATGTGGTTATAGTCCATGTAAAGTAAAATTAAGGATTATGTCAATTAAACTGTTAGCACAATGTTCTACCTGCTCTGACATTTCAGAAATTTATACTTCTCTGTTCAACTGAATGAAATCTCAAGTTTTCCTAGGCTTCACACATTATCCAATTTTAATTACAATACAAAGGAAATTTGTTTTATGCAAATAAATACCTAATTTTAGGCCACATGTTTCAATAATAGCAACATACGACTTTATACAAATTTCACTATTTCTTAGTAAAAATATTTTCTCCCCTAATATAACAAAACATATTTATTATGAAAAAATTAAGTGATCTTTAATGGATAGCAAAACTTAAACATCTTACTACCATTATTATCTGAGAAAGGCATGACAAGTACGTAAGTGCATACAAGTATGTGTCAGCTTTATTATGCTTTTGTCCTTCTTAATTAAAAACTTAGACACAAACAATCCACTTAATATCTTTGATTAGAAAAATTCACCTGCAATTAACTAGGTTGAAATATTTTTGTAAAATTTAATGGGGTTTATTCCAAAGCGAAATAAAAATTTCTAAACTATTATCACTATTTTGTAAAAGTCATTTACCATAACATACTGTCGACACTATGAAGTTCAATGATGAGCAAAGACATTAGGGCTTAAACTTGCAAATGAAGGGCACATATTTTTATTACATGTAAAAACCAACGTCATTTCCATTATTACACAAAGTTAGAAAAAGTACTTTATTTATTTAAGTAATTGCCTTTGTCTTTGTTTATGATCTACTCAACATGCAAAAATTGCTAAAAATAGGATTTTATTCACTATTTTATTCTTTTATTTCCTAATAATTCTATTATCTGTAGAAAAATATGTTACTTATAACTAAAGAACAAATTTTGTTCTCATTTATTCAATACTGTGCTTTAAAATACATGTTAGAATTTAATATATTTATTAAAAATTTTTCTCATAGGGTTACAATAAAGCATCTTTTCTCAGTATTATAATTTTTGGTATTATATACCAAATTGTAATGGAAGATGCCATTTAAGATTATACCTGCCGTTAGGATGTAACTAAAATGTGTAAAGAGGAAATGATTACATCACATTTGACCATTCTCATTTATTCCAAAAAAATTATGAGAACGTTGAGTATGCAGAGTTTAGTGTTTATGAGCAAGAAAAGAAAGTTTGGGTGAAGTTTTTATTTGCTTAAAAATGCATACTCTATTGTGGCTCAGCAGGATTAATGTCATTTTAAAGTGGAGTTTACTAGAGTTGGATATTGCTTTTTTTTTAAGTTCAATCAGTTTGCAGTTTGGTTCAACAATCCCCTCAGGTGCAGTTTGATTCAGTGTTATAAAACAGTTTATCCTGTATGAATTTGTGAATAAATCACATCCCTCACTACTCTGTAAGGTCCATTTACTACACACTTGGTAGAAAGACAATGTTTTCCCAAGAAGATGAAGACATATTGTAGCCTTATGTCTGCCATAAGGTTTAAACTCAACACAGAAATTTATAGCTGTTTTTTTCTTTTTGGAAGCACAATCTAGTCAAGCATTAAATATATAGTTAACAGATATCCAATAGTCACAAGAGAGTTGACAACTTAAATTACTTAGTTATAATGAAGATAAACAGCAATCTAAACATGGGCATATATTGCACTCTGCAATGCAATTGACTCTAATGTCGTTGCCAGGCAACTTCCCAGGACAGATTAAAAACACTTCCTGTAATTTGATGGTATCAAACACACGCACAAACACACACACACACACACACACACTTGCAGGAATGACCAAAGCTCTTGTGTTTTAAAAAATGTGTGACCATAAAATGCATTTGAATGCATACACGGGTGACATCAAAATGAAATTCTGTTTTGTAAAATGTATCCTTCATGGTGTGAGACTTTAATAGAAATATGGCCTATCATAGACTTTCAATCACTCACAAGATATTTAAGGAGTGAAACTGTTTATTTTCTGAGATGAATTGAGTGTTCTAGAGGATTTATACCACTATTTGAGGAGATTTTTTGTGAAGCAAAAATTAACTGGAATGAAATCTTTTTGTCCTAGTCATTTGTATAACTGGAATAAACAAATGGTATTACACAATAAACAGTATATACATGACTTCTTACATATTGGAGATTTTTTAATTTTTCCTCATTTTATATATTTTTACTTATTTTTTCTTTCCTAATTGCTCTATTATAGCTAGATTCTGTCTCTGAAATTCACATATACAGTCTATTATTGAAAGAAGAATTATAACACTTTTTGGTAGGCAGAAACATATCAAAAATCAATTCTGTCAGTCAGATGCAGAAGGTCAAATACCGTATGATCTCCCTCATTAAGTAGTAGATAACAACAACAAACAAACACAGACACAGAGATTGGATTGGTGGTTACCAGAGGGGAAGGGGGGAGAGAGGAGGCGAAAGAGATAACTCGGCACATGTGTGTGGTGATGGGTTGTAATTAGTATTTGAGTGGTGAACATTATGTAATCTATGCAGAAATAGAAGTATAATGATGTACACCTGAAATTTATACAACGTTATAAACTAATGTTACTGCAATAAACAAAAAATTAAATAAATAAATTCTGTAATATTTGTCACTTAGCAAATCAAGCTTATTAACTATTTTTATTCTTTTTTCCTCTCTGAAGAAACAACTAGATTGATCTCACTATTTACTTTATTATTCAAAAGTAAAGACAAAACTTTAGTCCCCCATCTTTCCACAATAAAATGTCCCTCTATTCCCCTGATCATTTTTGCTGTCCTCTACATAGTATCTAGCTATTTTTCTTTTAAAGTTTCAGAAACTTCTTCCTGAGTGCTTTGTAGTTATCTAGGTTCAGTCATTCAGTGACATTTTGCAAAGATCAGGAAAAGATTTCAGACATTTCTGTTCTATTTTCCTTTGATGCCCACAAGTGTGCTTGCTGGTTGAGTTGTAGCAGGGTCGTAGGGAAAACAGGACTGAGCTGATGAATAGATACACTCAACATCTAAGAAATCAAGTGTTCTGTAATGAACTCTAAATTTCACAGTACTCATTCTATTAAGCCACTTTATTTCTAGAAATCAGTTAATGCAGACATTAATGAAAACTAACTATAAGTTTATTCATTGGGCCAACTAAATTTTATCTGAGAAATACTATGCTCTAGGAATTGTGCTAGGTACAACAGTTATAATAGCAATAATAATAGTATTATATCATGGTAGAAGCACCTAAAGAATCCAAAGTCAAGAGAGTAATAATGATAATGCAGATTAGCATTTATAGCATCTTAAGATCTTTATATGCATCATATCATTTCATTATTTATATGCATCATATCATTTCAGATTAGCATTTATAGCACTTAAGATCTTTATATGCATCATATCACTTCATCATTAGAACAACCCTTTAAAAGTTATTGTTATTATTCCTAATTTACAGACAAAGAAAGTGGGGCACAAAAATTTAAAATTTTAAGTAAAACTCGAGATCGGCAGACTTGTTACTTAAATTTATTATTTTACCTCAGGGTATATCCTGTTAGGCAATGAATTTTTAAAACGTATTGGTATAAAGCATTTTGCTCATGAAATTTGTCTGTTCATATTTGTGTTTATATTGATAACTGTTCAGAATAATGTGCAAGAAGTATTGAAGATCTAGAATAGAGGCAACGAGTCAGCTGTGGAGCCATTCTAATCCCCCAGACATAAGAGTATTAAAAAAAAAAGTACTTGAAATAAGAATAGAGGGACTGTGGGCCAACTGGAGACACTTCATAGATAGAACTGAAATTAAGGTGGGAGAAGCTGTTGAGGAAGAGGAAAGAGTGAAAGATAACTTCACTCTTCTAGGTTTTGGCTAAAACAGGAAGTGAAAACGAAAGAAGATTGTTCAGGGAAAAATAAATGAGATGAAATATTGAGCCTGAAGATAAGATGCCTACTATACTGAATAGAAGACTGGAACTCAGAAAAGTGTACATAGCCAGAAACGTAAGTTTGCAAGTGACAAATTGGTGGAATTATGTTCTAATTTTGGGCAGAAAGGATGAAATCTATTGCCCAAGGGGTGTGGATGGCAGATGGAGATGGTGTGGAAGTTCTCTTCTGAGAGTTTATGTCAGTGAAACAGAAAGAGCAGAGGCAGAGGAAAGTTAGGAGACAAGGGAAGGTGTGATCAGAGCAGAGATGTTATAAAATAAAAGATTCATGAGAGTAATTTTTCAAGGGAAATGCAGTCAGGTTGTGATGTGCCAAGGGGCCCACAAAAATTAGTGTTCATGAATTGTCCATGAAACCAGTCAATATTATTTTCTCCTGCCATCTTCAGCTTCCCAGAAATAGACATTAGGGTCAGATTTAACTTGGAGTTTGGCCAAGTTAGTATAATGGTGGGGAGAGGGAGAAGGAGGGAGATATGGAGGAGGAAGAAGAGGAGGGAAGGAAGGAGACAGAGAAAGAGAAAGACAGAGAGAGAGAGAGAGAGAGAGAGAGAAACTGTTTTTTTTTAGTAACTGCTTTGTTAACTAACCAGAATTTCCTGCGTATAATATATAGTTAATAGCAGGTTTTGACTCTCTAGAACAAGAAAGCATTTCAAGGAAGAAACTTTTCAAGAAATGCTCAAGTAAACTCAGAGATTTTTTTTTAATTTCCTTTACAAGTATATAGGAAAATTTGAATAAAGTATTGAGAAGAGAGATAGAAAAAAGTAAAATGAATAATTCGTTTGATAGTTTCTATGCATCTAAATTAATTTTAAGAATCAAGACCTTGAACTAAATCAACTATCATGAGAAATAAACCTGAAGATTCTAAGAATGGATTTTAATTAGTATTAAACAATTCTCAGACTAGGAAATCATATGCATCAATCGATATACTGTACAGAAAAGTAGATTCTTGACTTTTTATTATTCCCTTCACGAATATAGTGTTTACAATATTATACTTGTTCAGCAAAATGTAGCAAGTTAATCCTATTCTCATAAGAATAATTTCAAACCCAAGAGCCTTCTTTATAAAATGCTGGGCACATATGAGCTACTTTTTTATTGATTTAGAAAATACATGAGTTGTCAGAAAAATCCTATTTTTTAGAGCTATAACAAGATTTTCTTAACTGTAGATGTTTTAAAACAATCATTAATTACTTTTTTGAGCCAAGTAAATTTAATTCATGTTGAAGATCTATAATGCTAATCGTTGTGTCTTGTCTGGTTTTTCTAACTATGTACCTTAACGCTGACTGCTCAATAGGAGATTAGATGTCCCACCACAAGTGTACTTGTTACAGGGCTGTTTCACGTTGAACAAGATGGGGAAAACTGGTTATTAATTCCAGCCACTTTTCCAAAACTGACATTTCCCTAATTTCACCAGTAGAAGTAGTAGCTGTTTGAAGCTGCTGCATTTCATGTCATAAATGCTTGTTCATTTTACAGGCCTAATGCCCCTTCTCCCTGAGAAGCAAATTTTACCCATAATATGACTGAGCCCTATTTGTACTGCATCACATAAGAATTTCTAAAAATTATCTATGGCAAGATGATTTGAGTTGCAATTGGTGATGCTAGACAAATGTCTCCTTTCTTTACTTCCCACTCCCATCCCAGCAGTGGTAATGGACAGGTAATCTATGGGAAAATTGTGGGGAAAGAGAGGAATGGATGAGAGGCAAGGTGACATCTGGACCCCAATCACTTGTTTACTCTTCATATCTAGCAAAAGAGAGTTACATCACTACATCAGCAAACCTAAATTACAGAATAGAATTCAGTCCCTTTCAGATGCTCTAATTGGGGAAAAATTGGAATAACTCCTTGAATGACATGGATATCAGACTCCTTTTCCTCAACTATCATTCATTCTACATTTATTAACATTCATGGTATACTAGACATTATGCTAATAACTACACAAAGATGACTACAGCATTGTGTCTGCGAGAGGAGGAGGTGAGAAAGGAGAGAGGTGACCATCTGGTAGAGGACATATGAACACATTGGCATACAGCATATTTATGAAGAAATGATGGAACATGAGTTTGGAGTCATAGGCAAGGTCCATAATATTAAAGACATTTTTGGAGATCTACGCTTGGATTTTTTTCTCAATAGACAACGGAGAGATCATGAATAATTGAAGACTTTTAAAGGCAGGGAACGATATGAGTTTTAGAAAAATCATCCTGGCAAGACTTTGAAGAGGATTTATGGAAACAAAAAACTTTGACACGGGGAATCTAATATAATAGTTGACAGAAAATAAGAGGAAGGAAGTGAGGGAGGGAAGAACAGAGGGAGGAAGGGAGGAAGACTGGATTAAATTTTGAGGATAGAGACGATAGAGAAGAGGAGATGAATTTAAGAGATACTTGGAAGTATAAATAACACGTTATAGGGACTAATGCAAAGAATCCGATGTTAAGAGGATAGTTTGGGGCTGGAGAAAACTCTGCGAGTGGATATGATTACTTAAGCAAAATATAATGAATGATAGAAGAAGAGGACTAAGGATTATAACTCTAACATACCTTATGCTTAAAAAGAATTCAGAGGGACTGCATAGGATTCATGGAAAGAATATCCAGAAAAGCAAAAGAGAAACAAGCAAAAGAATGGAGGTGTCAGATGACAAATGACCAAAATCCTATTCAAATGAGTACTAAAATGTAGTGAATGGTAATCATTCATGATCTTTGTCATAGCAGTTTCAATGGAGTATTGTAGGTGAAACCCCGATTGCACAAATAAGATTTGAGGAAATATGATCACCCTTAAAAAAGAATAGGAGGCCTAGGAAGAGAATGAGATGGAATGCTATTTAGAGGAGAAAATAGGCCTATATGAAGGGCATTTTTACTTTTTTTGTATTGAGGGCTATGTGTACAAATTTGTATGCTAAAGAAAAAAAATCTAATAGAGACAGATTGAAAAGGGACTAAGAGGAAATATTAACTAAATCAAGATTGCTAATCAAGGGAAGACAGGATGAAAAACCAGTTGTAAGTATATCTCATTCAGGAGAAGGAATATGTCTTCTGCTGAGATGGAAAGAAATGTGGTACAACTTTCCAAGATAAATTACCTGTGCAGTGGAAAAATTTACCTTCTGAGTCAAATTTTTCTTTATGAATCAGTAATTAATTTAATTATGAATGAGGTTTATATTGAAGTGCTAGAGGGCTTAGAGAGAATGCTGAAGGTTTTAAATGACTGTCAGAGAGCAGAAGAGGAGCTAGCTACGACATAAAGAAATATCGACAAGCCACACTGATTACCCAGTTGAGGATTGACACTATATTTGGGTAGTGCAATAGGCCTATCAGTTTCAAAATTGCCTCCAAAGCTATACAGTCACATTTGTGCAGAAGAAGAGGAAGCATTTTGCTGAGTACCATAACCTTGTACGATAACAAGAACAAAAAGTATGGGTATTGTCAATGGTGCTTGATGAGGAGACAAGAACGTGCAGCCAGGTGGAGGCTACGAAAGGCTGGGAGAAAGAAGGAACAAGAAACAACATGCTCAGTGTTATGGGTTGAATTGCGTCCCTCCAAAAGATATGCTGAAATCCTAACCTCTCGTACCTGTGAATATGACCTTACTCAGAAGTAGGGTTTTTGCAGATGTAATCAAGTTAAGATGACATCAATAGGGTGGGGTCTAATTCAGTATGACTGGTATCATTATAAGAAGGGGAAACTTGGACACAGACATTCACACTGTGAAGACCGTGTGAAGATGGAGAAACACAGAGAAGATGCCTATGTGACAATGAAGGCAGAGATTGGACCAAAGTTATCTACCAGCCAAGGAGTGTCAAAAATTGCGTCAAACACCAGAAACCAGAAAAGGCAAGAAAGTAGTCTCCCCTACAGGTTTCAGAGGTAGCACAGCCCTGCCAACATTTGATTTCAGACTTTCTAACCCACAGAACTGTGAGACAATAAATTTCTGTTGTTTTAAGCTACCCAATTTGGGGTATTTTGTTACGCAGCTTTAGGAAACTAATACACCCAATAAGAGTTATCATCAGCAATCTGTATAGATCAATTAGTTTTTAGAATGTGGAGAAAACTAATTAGTTAGAAAAATGAATGCTTTTCATTTTATGTTTTTTATAATTGATTTTATGATATATATGACAAGAATATGAATAAGCGAATTGGAAAATATTTTACACAGCTTAACCTTAAAAAAAAACTTTTAGGGCCTGGCCCAGTGGTGTAGTGGTTAAGTTCCCGAGCTCTGCTGCGGTGGCCCAGGGTTCAAACGTTCGCATCCTGGGCACGGACCGATGCACCGCTTGTCAAGCCATGCTGTGGTGGTGTCCCATATAAAGTAGAGGAAGATGGGCATGGATGTTAGCTCAGGACCAGTCTTCCTAAGCAAAAAGAGGAGGATTGGCAATGGATGTTAGCTCAGGGCTAATCTTCCTCATAAAAAAAAGGAAAAAGGAAAAAGAAAAAAAAACTTTTAACGCTTTCTATTAAACTAGCCAATGACCAAAGAGTTCTTCATTGTTGAAAGAACCTGAATTTTCAGTGTTCTTTCAGGCTAAAGTATACTTTGTTAAAGTAAACCATAAGTGTAAGAATAGTATATATTTAAATGTTGCAAAATCTATTGATGGGAATGATTTATCTGCATTTACTATCTGACACAAAGCATAGATACCCATTGATTCTGGTTTACCTGCTTTTATATAACACAATTAAATTATAATTCATATAAATTGAAATAAAAAAATATACTATAATTAAACCTTCACTTTGAATGTGAATGTGGATACCTGTACATATTTTTTGACTAATAAATGCTTGACTGTAAAAAATATTTAATTATTTGTACATTTAAATTATTTGAATGGAAAATATTTACAGGCAGTATTTGCAATTGGGAATTTTATTGCCACCCTTAGATTATGTATAGTGCAGGGAGGAAGAGAGATGAATGGGGTTTTTTGGTAACAATAATAATGGCAACAACGATGATATGAAACCTAGGCTTTAAGGAATGATTACTATATCACAGACTTTACAAGGACTATCTTATTTACTTCTCAAAAACAAAAACAAACAAACAAACAAAACAATGAAGTAGCTGCAATTATTATGCTCATTTTACAGATGAGAAAACTGATGCTTAGTGAGCATGAGTGCCCTGCCAAGATCATACAACTAAGACATGGTTGACGACAGGGTTGGAGGCCAGGTACATCCCAGAACTTTTATGGTTAATCACTATACTGCTTGAGTAAATTTCATAATTATGTATTCAAAGAATATACATTCATTGCACTTCTTTTCTTTTTTTATTGGAGAAGCCATTTCAAAAGACTACTGATAAAATATTCTATGACCTTTATGTTCTCATTTGAAAGCCTACTTATAACTAATTGGAGATAGAGTGAATGGTCAGAGCATATGATTTGTGAATCACATATATAAATATAAGTCTGGGTTATGCCAGACTCGTTGATGGACTGCTTGAGTATTTAACACAAAACAGGCAATGAATAATTATTCACTTTTGTTTAAAAAAATGAATGAAAGAATGTATGAATTAATGCTCAGAAAATACTGCAAAGAACTGAGCTCATCGACAACTGAATATAAACAGAAGAGCTAGTAAGGAGAAACAAAGTAAAAAAAAACACTAAGGCTTCAGGTAAGATAAAGGAGAAAAGAGTATTACAAAGATTGTAAATACAACTGGGGAAAGGGAAAAGGAAGAAAATTGAAGAAAGTTGATTGGATTTTGCCAAGAAACCATTTCTGACTCTGTAAAATAATACTGGCAGAAGGTTGAGGTCAAATATTCTGCTGAAATGACTTCCTAGAAAAATCCTAATTTTTTTTTTCTCTCAGGACAATTTTCAGAGTTTTCTCTAGTTTTGAGAGTTATTATGGTTATCAAGAAAAGGTTTATGTTAGAAAACAGCAAAACAAAACATTTTCAAAATATTTCACCTACTATATAGTGTGTTTCAATCAAATGTACTCATAGGAATCATGAGGGAAACAAAATAACATTATTTTTCTTTCCATATCTTATAACTTCATGATCTGTTATACGATCATTATCTAAATATGGGGAATTAATGTAGAATTTAATTAAATTGTAGGATTTCTTATAACTAAATTAAGAGGATTTCTTAAATTTTACAGGTCTGTTAAAAATTCCTGCTGAAAGTCTTCCATTCCAAACTCTAACACCCAGGGCTTGAACCCAGTAATATTAAAAAGGAACAAAACAAACCTGGTTTTCTTTCAGCCTTTTTATGTTTATATATATATGCGTGTGCATACACACACGTATATATTTAAATATATATACATATGTAAAATATATAAATATAAATTCACAACACTTCTGCAGTTCAGCCAGGTTTCTGGCTTTCTAGATCAAGGAATAAAGTAAGAAGCTCATTGTGAATTTTAATAAGTGACTAGAAGAAGAAAAGTGTGGAAGAAGAAATGTCTAAGGCATTTTAGTTTTAGACAAATGTACCAAAGGGAGTAGGGAAGTCAAAATACACAGAGAAATGGATAGCAATATTTTGGTTCTTAAGCACAGATGAATGGACAAAGCCATTTTACCTCATGAAGTTATCTTGTGGTAGTTGGGTGATAAAAGGAAAATGAGCCCTTAATGCTCAAGAAATCAGTGTGGTTGTGATGGTGTGGAGGTGTGTGTGGTGATATCGGGAGAAGGAAGGTTAATTTTGACTCTATTAAATGAGTTGTGGTGGGACATGGAAAAATCCATGAATGGAGATCATTTTGTATGCATGTGTTGAGTAGAGAGGCAAATGTGAGGACAAAAGTGACAGAAAAAAGCTGCCTACATTTATCATAAATATCACTATGTTCCTTTTAGTGAAGGAATTGTCAATATAGACCATGATTTCTTTTTTTAAGTTAACTGTTTTACGTTTGGTTCTGAAACTCTGGATTATTCATGTAGATGTTGATAAAATATCTTTTACAAGGGTTTACTGTTTAAGCTAATTCATAGGTAGCAAGACTGTTCATAAATTCTCTAAATTTGAACAAAATTTATGGTACTACAAAATAGGCTGGGCCAAGTTTTAGTAGCTTATAATACGAAATTCTGTCTAGGTGAATTCCAAACATTACCAGTCTCTCTCCATAAGAAATAAACCATAGAAAGATGCACAGTACTCTACAAATCACATTGTGCTTTGGGCTATATAACAACCTGCATTCTAAATCACCTAATAGTTTGTAGCAACTCTAGGTTAGAAATATGACCTAATCTTATATGGCCTACCACTTGAAACATTTGGCCATAAAAAAAAACCCCATGTATAAATCTTTACTTGGTAAATTTTTCTGGTAAAATCTGCATCATAGCCAACTCAGAGTTAGGTTCAAGATCTGAATATTCCTTCAAATTGGTACACATTTCAGAATTTTCTTCATTGAGAGATAACCAAACTAAATGTAATTTGGGTCAGAGTCTGAACAGCTCCTTCGGATAGTAGAATACATATCTTAAACTTGGGTCTTCTTTGCCTTCCTGTCATTTTGAATGTCTCTACATGGCAGAAGCAAAAGAATGCATTTTTATGTAACAATATTAATGATCAGATGCTCAATGACAGTAAAAAGAGTTTGACATATCTATGTTTAAGATAATTACTTTAACCCTTGCTGATATAGTGAATATAACATTTAGATTTCCAGAAATTGGGCTCTTCATACATTTATCATATCTACCATTAGTCTTTAAATGTTGACTTCAACTGAAGGTCATTTATTTGCTTCTTCAAATCTGTCTGCTATATACAGTAACTTTACCCTGAATAGCCTTCCAGAAAAATATTCCAAAAACCTATATTTCACCATTTGCCAAGAAGCCTTATACTTTTTAAAAGACCTGAGGTTCAAGACCAAATCTATAATGTAAAGAGAAAAATATAAATCCCATACAACATTTGTAAGTATATCTGCCATTGATTCAAGTAAATACGAAATATATAAATATGAAGCATGAGCACAAATCATGAGTCTTAATCTCATGAGTCACTCTTAAATATTCACAAGAGTCACTCTTAAGTAATTTAGTATATGAACAAGATTATTGCAGGAAGAGAAACTAGGTTACTTACTAACGATTTGGTACAAAATATGATTTTTCTTGAATCAAGGCTTAGAATTGGGGTTTCTTTCAAAGAAGAGATAGAATGATACAAAAGGACAGAATGACAGAAATCCAGGGGCCATAACACTATGATAAATGGAGATAGAGTTTATATGTATTAAACATTTTACCACCCAAACAATCTTCTGCTCAAATCTGCCTTTCCATCATGCCCATTAGTCTTTTCTTCCACTCTCATGCTGACTTAAACACAGTTAACTGAAGTATAAAATTCTATCAGCAAATATATAGCTAATGTTCCAAACCTTGGAACTGTGAGAAGCCCCGGGTAGTTGCCTTAACCATTAAAAATAGAATTTAAGAGAAATCAATTTCTTTTTAAAACTTACAGATCAGTTAAAAGAACATCAATATCTCTGAAAGAGTCATGCATTTGGAAAAATATCATTTTTCAACTCTTGACAACCTTAAAAATTGCTATAGCATACAAAATCACAAACATACCAATAGCTCTGGTTGTAAGGGTGCAATGAAGCCTAAATCTTCTGGCCAACAAACAACTTCTGTGTCAAAGAGGTAGTATTTTAAAATCAATTTTTATGCCCATGGTAACTCCCATTTTGAAACGAAACATAAAATCTGTATTTTCTTTTATAAAATGATATGGGTCAATATTTTGGCTAATGTAACAAAACTCAACAGGATACTGTAAAATAATTTAAAATTTAGATGTACAGGCAGTTAAATTCCATTTCAATACATTATTTTTGAAAAGTAATGTGTGTTGTTTTTTTTGGAAAAAATAAAAAGTATCTTGGTTGCAATGATAAACCAGCTTTTCTGCAATGGATCCCTCCAGCAAAGGCTTAAAATACCTGATTTGTCAAAGTCAAGACTCCTACTAATCTTTCCCACCATGTCAAATACTAAGAGCTATCACCTATTCATTTTGTTGTGCAGTGTAGGGAGAAAGATGGACAATGGCAGAAAGCAATCTGCACAAACATCAGAATAAAATGGTCTCTTTGAGCACAGCTACAAGAAGGATGCAGAAGAATTAGAAAATCAGCTGTATTTTATGAGATTTCTTTTGCAACTCTCTCTTTGCCTGTACTGTTTGAATGTAAATTATTCTTAACTTTACTACATTACTTAGTTAATGAACATTTTAAGACTACGAAAATATTTTCTATTAGTGTCAAAATGTTATATGTTTCACTGCACTATATAGTCATGGTAGAGTGAATAAAATATTAAACATGAAATGCTTTAAAAGCTTTCAAGCAATATTATTATTGCTATTTAACCTGAAATAAAAATACTCAAGCCAGAGTTTTAATATTATATCAGTTTATAAATACTCTACCTAAATAAAAATGTTTGTCTTTGGGAAGTTTCAGAAAACCTATAGCAGCTATATTTGTTTTTAACTCTACTAACATGAATGGAATTTTCTATAATGGAACAATTAAGAATTTGACTATTAACTACGTATATAATATCTTCCCTTATTGAATGCTTGTATGCACGTGTGCACATATATGCATACATACATGCATAAATTTGTGCGTGTGTGTGTGTAGAGGATATGCTGCAATTGAATTACATTGCAATGTAAATACAAGTTCAATGATTCTGGAAATGCCTCACTGTAGAAGAGATTGCAAGTAAAACCCAGGGAAATACAAATCTTGATGTGTTAAAATAGCCATTGCTATTATATTGAAAATTAACATGATTCTTCACATTCTCAATAATGGAAAATCAAAGTGAGGGCCTTTGTTGTAAATACGTGTCCAGTTAGGTCGTAAACCAAACAATCTAGATATTTAGAAAAGCAGTGTCAAAGATGCAGAGCAAAAGGAAAATAAGGAGGCCTAACTGTTCTGGATATATAACCTTCCACCTTCACTAGAATTGTATGGAAATCAAAATTATTAGTATGGATTAGCAAATCACGAAAAATTGACCTGAATATTTGTGTTCACACACAAGAAATGAAAATTAAAGTGAGGTTTCCTGTAACAGTTTACACTTGGTTAATTGACATATATAATAAAACATAGAATAATTGACATATGTAATAAAACATAGAATAGAAGAAAATAAGTGTTAGGAACACTGGGTTTAAGAACCATTTCTTCCTCGTATTAGCATCCTTAAACTACTATTACCTCATCTACAAAAGGGAATAATAATAGTGGTACTTACAGTTGTTAAGAGGTTTAACCTTTCTCTTTAGATTCTGCCCCCTTTTTCCTCCGGCAATCACTGGAAGTGTACTATGCTTTCTCCAAACAGTTAAAACTTCTCTTATGTTGTATACAGTGTTCTGTTTTGGAGTAAAATTCACTACTTTTCATTTGTTATTTAAAAAGAGTTTGGGGCTACAGCTTTTTTTTTTTTTTTTTTTTTTTGGTGTTGGTGGTGGTTATTATATGTGAATAACTTTCAACCTTACCTTTCCTTCAGTTGACCTAACTAACTTGACGGTCAGAACGGGGCAACGGCTTAGTGGTCTAGGTGATGTCTGCTCAGTCCCTGAAGCACTGAAATCCACTAATTCATGAGTGAAGATGTCTGGGCATCATCATCATCATCACCATCATTACAAATGCTTATATAGAGCTTAATATCTTATGCCAGGCACCACTCTAAGAACGTATGTACTAAATCTTCTAATCCTTATAACAACTCAACAAAGTACGTACCATTATTATATTCATTTTATAAATAATAAGTCTGAGGCACGCAGACATAAAATAAGTTATTCAAAGCCATACTGCCACTAAGCGATAGACCCTGAATTCAAGCTCAGGCAGGAAAGCAGTGGCTCCAGATCTCGTGGTCTGAACATTACACCATCCAGACTTTCACCGTAATTTAAGAAGAATGAGAAATACACTAGCCTAATATATTAAAAACTGTTATACATATTACACCTGTATTTGACTATTTGGATTCCGACAATGGCAAGTTTTAGATAGCACTGAGTCCATTCTCTCACACTTCTGCTCCAAGATTTGGAGTGTCTTGCACCAACTACCAAAGAAAATTACATGAGAATTTCCAATGAGTATATTGAAGTATTGCATGCATGTAACTTTCCCAATATCTTGGAGTTTTCCAAGGTGAATGGAGGTATTAAACTTGCATTTGTATAACAAAGATTCCTTCTGATTATAGAGAGACCTCACAAATGACTTTCTGTCTCTGCATAATTTAAATAGTGTTAATAAAATTAATAATAATAATAATAAAGTAATAATAAAAATTTAAACCTATATCAAACCTATACTGTATTACCTGGTATACTCAGTATATATTTTATCTCAATCAAATAAATAAAAAATTAGAAAATTTTCCTCTTTTTGTAATAGAAGCAAGCTATGTAAATGCAATACACATATATATATCTAATGAGGACCTTTCATTTTAAAACTATATTCTCAATATTAGAGGGATATCACCTATTTGATGCTCATCTAGATAGGCAATATATTATGGCATCTGCCCCTTGACAACTGTGAATGTGTGGTCCATCACAGCGAATGACTTTCTGGGTATTTTCTATTTCAGCAATGTCCTTAGAGCATTAGTGTATGTTTTCATCTCAAGAAAATGGAGAACCTTATGCTGCCTTCCTTCACACTTTGGCTCTAAGTCTGCTGCCTATTACCAGATGTTGAGAAGAGTAGAAGGGGAAATATATCATAATAATAAAATTCTAAGAATTATTGTTTATTGATCATTTATAAGGTTCCAGATGCTATACTAAATAAATATATCATCTCAGTTAATTTTCACATATAAAGTATAAAAATCACATGTATTATTGACCTTATACAGATAAGGAAACAAAGGCTTACGGATGTTAGGCAACTTGCCCAGTGTTATACAGCTAACTTGTGGCAGAAATGGTTCTGGAACCAGGACTCTGCTCCTAATGCATACTTCCTTCAGTGTTATATGGAAACACACCTACAGCTGTAAGGTATAAAGAGAAATCACACCTAGATATGCTTCTCTGACCTTCTTACACCATTGTCCTATTCAAGTGTCCGTGCCTTATTTTTTTGAACAGCTTTATCGAAATATAGCTGATATGCGAAGAACTGCACATATTTAATGGATCCATGCCTTGTTAATGGCAGCTAACAGGCGCAGGAGTTATTGGAGAAAGAAAGGCCATCACAGGTTTGGGATACTGCTCTTATAGCTTTATTCTATATGCTTCCAGAAAAGGAGAGGGTTATGTTTCCTAAGGAGGGACCATCTTCTCCCTTCGGTGCAGCTCTGATGCTCTCATTCTACATTTCTTAGTGGAAGGATGTGGGCTATAAATGGACATGTACTTCATATATACAGTCATGACTTTGACGATTCACTTACTGGAGAGGTAGGGAGTACTATACACACTATCATTATAGAGCATTAATACATTAATAACATTAATACAGTTACAAACGTTTTAGCATATTAAGATATATATTTGCTGCTCTTCACTTTCCGTCCCTTCAAAATGAAGTTTCTAATATCATAGAGCCTGTACTTGGCCAACTGAAGGATTCTTTTTGCTTAAATTATAGAAAAAATTTTTTTGGTTCTCTCAGCTCCCTTTCACATACACACATCCACTTGCACACACGCAGTTGCTCCCACATGTTCAGAAAGCGAAGTTTTCATATCCTTAATAGTCAGAGTTTTAGTTGTCCAATAATAGAAAATTCTGTTCCATTTATATCGGTGGAAGTGATATATATGATCGTCGCACGTTTTCTAAAATGTCACAAAAGGGGAAACTTTTCACTCACATAGAATATTTAAAAGCTAATAGAGTATAAAATCTCTAGGTCAAATTACTTTATATCAAGTTCTAAAAACAGGAGGGGCCGGCCCCCTGGCGTAGCGGTTAAGTGCACGTGCTCTTCTGCTGGCGGCCCGGGTTTGGATCCTTGGCGCGCACCGATGCACCACTTGTCAGGCCATGCTGTGGCGGTGTCTCACATAAAGTGGAGGAAGATGGGCACGGATGTTAACTCAGGGCCATTCTTTCTCAGCAAAAAGAGGAGGATTGGCATGGATGTTAGCTCAGGGCTGATCTTCCTCACAAAAAAAAAAAAAAAGGAAATGCATGCATTGTATACAATTCAAGACTGGATTCTTTACCTAGATTATCTCATTTAATCCTATAAAATAGATGTTTCTTATCTCCATGTTAGAGATGGGGAAATGCAATTGTATAGAGTTTAGGTTAACTGCTCAAGTTCTTACAACTGATGGGTGATGGAACTAGGGTCTGACCTAAAGCTTGTTCTTAACCATACATCATACAGCAGGACTGGGGAGAATAACAGAAAAGAATCTCTGACGTTTAGGGCTCAGTTCCATTGCTGGCTCATTGCAAAAGAGTGCTGGAAAGTCCTGTTAGCTCAGCACAGTGAAGAACTAGGCATCAAGATCCTGATACTAAAAAATTCTGATTTTTTTGTTTACAGGTAAATCTAATCCGAGGAGCCAGGAAGGAAGTAACATTCTTGATATAGTTGTCCACTTTTCAGAGTATAAAAACAGTGACATTTTATCAAAAGTATATCTAATATAAGAAACTTTATCTATTTATCATCTATCTGTATATTATATATATGTGTATATAAATAAATAATTGGTACATCTTATTTCAAATCTTAAAATGTAATAGGCAATAATAAAATGAATTAAAAATTAAGTATAGAGTAAAATCCCATATTTGATATACATTTTTTCTGCTCCAACCAATGGGATACATAATTTAACTCATGACTAGGCTAAATTTAGGATTTAAAAAACGTCTTATTGAAAAATAAATAGAACACAGAATTTTAAAACCTATATGCAACTATCTATCTTTATCTCTTTAAGGTGTAATTCATTGTGGACCAACTTTTGTTAGTTAGCTCAAACTCTCATTCATACATTTGTGTGGTTTTTCAGGTTATACTTGGTAGAAGAAGAAATGATTTGATGTACTTAGTATTCAACAGAATTTAAGATGTAACTGTCAATTTGAAAGAACAGTCATAATTCCCTTGCTATTAAATTCCAAATATCCGCAAATATCATTTTTCTACCTTCCCACATAGTTTCATTCAGGATCCTACTAACATTTTTGCACAGCTATTGTAAATCTTTGTGTACCCTAAGACCTTGCACACCATCACTGTTTTAACCATTGAGAGAGTAATTATTCTTCATATTTGTCAATAGAATAAACTGAAGTTCAGTGAGTCTAAGTAACTTTATCAAGATTACAGAATCACTGAGAGTAAAAGATAGGATCTAATATAAAAACTAAGGTCTCACTGGGGGCTGGCCTGCTGGAGTAGTGGTTAAGTATGCACACTCCGCTTTGGTGGCCCAGGGTTCGCAGGTTCGGATCCTGGGCGCGGACCTATGCATCACTCATCAAACCATGCTGTGGCAGGCATCCCACGTGCAAAATAGAGGAAGATGGGCACAGATGTTAGCTCAGGGCCAATCTTCCTTACAAAATAAATAAAAAAGAAAAGAAAAACTGAGGTCTTCTTGTCTCTACTGCCAACACTCTCTGGCTAAGGCATGGAACGCTTCTCAGTGTCTATTTACTTCAGTGCCAGGAGAGAATACAGGCAGGATAGCCACTTTCAGCTGTCACTGGATGATACTTAACAGCCTGACTTCCCAGTTGTTTTGGATGCTTCTTTCCTTGATCTAAATTGGTCATGAAAACACTTCACCTGTCTTGCATATGGGTGCTATAGAGGTTTTCAAACTGGGTTCCATGGAGCTTTGAGGTTACATTTGTTTTCTACTATAGTTACATTTGAAAATAAAAATAGTATTTTTAAAATTTGAGTATCACCCCTAAACATTTATGTATACAAACTTTCATCCTAATGAGTCAAATATTTCTAAGTTTTTCTCATCTAAAAACAACCAATTAATGAATCCAAAATTATTTTGTGCCAGCACCACTTAGGTATTTTGGGGATGAGAAAAAAAATAGGTGTGGTTTTTTCCTAAAGTTGCATTTACCCTGGGGAATTTCAAACTGCATGTCTTGTGAAAATGATATTCCACACACATAACTGATGCCACTTCATTTCACCTCCATAGACTTCAGGGTGTCATTGTACAATTTCTGATGAAGGATCTGACACCATCCATTCTTGTTCTATTTCAAGTTCTCTTTAGCTTGTAGTTTGCATTTCCCGTTCTCTGATACAAAACTCCCTCAAGGCAAATGGTCTTTTATAAATACAAGAGCCTCCCTTGTTTCTGCTCAATAACCTCTTTGAAAACATTTTCCAAAGCTATTTCTTTAAAAATTTTCATCCTAAACTTAGCATAGCTGATATTAATATATAGTAAAATATTCCTTTAAGCAGAACCTATGTAGATGATAATTCGAGATTTTAGGCAACTGGAAAGCAAATCCTGAATAAGCTGTACTTTGTGAATTCTGCAATGGAATGTGTGTGAGTGTGTGTGTTTTAATTTGTAGTCAAGAAATTTATGAAATAGGGGTAAAAGTTAATATTTAAAAGAGATTATTTCCTCCACCGTCTAGAATTTATAATAACATAGACTAGAACCCTTAATGTACTGGAGTAAGCACACAGGAACAATATATAATTAATCAAAATAACTGAAAGAGGAGTCAAAGGAGAAAACAAAATCACAGTATGAAAACATATATGGTTAGGAAAACATAAATAAATTAATTACTAATCAGAATAAATATTACTTTGTTAGTAGGAAAAGCCCCGGGTTAACTACAATAAAGTTAAAAATTGTATATACATAAGTATGCAACTGCTTTCGTGCATGAGCTATATTACAAATTGTTCCATCTTTTAATAATATTCTATCTTTCCTAAAGGGCAGTTTCTCAATTAATTATATTCTCTGCTTAACATCTAGAAAGTAAAATATATTCTGTAGAAGATGGTATGTGTTTACAATATGAGGAAACATTAAATCTTTGGAGAATGGATTAGTTTTCACTTCAAAAAGTTCACCAAAATAAATTCAAAATAACTTAAAGTGTTATAGGAAAATCACAAAATGATATTAACACTCTGAAAGAGGTGACTAGAGTTAGGAAAGTCTTTTCTAACCAGGTCTAAAAAAACCCCATAACAAAACAAAAAAAGAAATCAATTAGATTGATATAACTATATTACTATAACTGGGGAAAATTTTTAGTTTTCTATACTTCAAAACTTATTTTATGTGAATTAAAAGTAAATGAAACTCTGGAAAAATACTTTCAATATATGTAGACAAAAGTTTTTTCACTGCATATGTGATTATTATTGTAATATAAAAATTGAGAACTTCAATGCAGTCAACAGATTAATATTAGTTCTTTTAATTTTTTTCACGAGATTTTTAGATTGTTATATTCTTGATATCATTGATATGCCACTTCTTTTATAATAATAGAATAAAAGAATTTCTGAGTATTTCTTTAGATAGTAGAGATAATTAGATTATTGTTGGAAAATACACATCCTCTCCCTCCCTCATAACCTTGGGAAGAAAATACGTCCATGCCCCTTGACTTTGGGCCTGGTTATATGACTTCCTCTGGCCAATGCAACATTAGTGACCATGACAGCAGCTTGAGAAGACTCGAGAAGTTCTTGGGCCTGTCCTCTCACACTTATGTCATCACCATGAGAAGAAAAGGGTATATTCTGGCTAGCTGGCTAGTACTTAAAGGAGGATGAGATATGTGGAGAAGAGATGACAAATTCCAACATGACACTGGCTGTACAGATGGATTACAAATGCTGTGACAGGAATCACAAATGTTAAAATCAGAAGTTTCACAGATCTACTGTATTTATTTTACAAGCAAAATGGAGTGACATTTTTTTGAGGGTATGGTTAACTAATGCTATGGGTGTTTTTCATGTCACGATAATTACATAGCAGACCATCCAAAAAAATAGCCATGGTAATCAATCTAGTGTAATCATAATGTTTTTCTTGAATATACCACACACTTCCCAAACAGTGTTAAACAGGAAAGAAAAATAAAGCAAATAAGTAAATAATAAAATATCAAGTAGTTATAAAGTATATGAAGAAAAAGTGTGGTTAACGGTATAGATACAGAGTGACACCAGGAGCAGGGAGCTGCAGCAATCTTTCTGAGGAGGTGATATTTGAGATGAATATATAAAACGGGGGAGTGATCCATGAGGATATCTGGGGGAATGATGTTCTTGGCAGAGGGAACAGCAAAAGTATATGTCCTGGGCAAGCTCGGCCTTGTGCTCGAGGATTAGTAGCACAGACACCCACGTGGCTGGAGCACAGTGAGCATGGAGACGTGTCGTAGGTGAGAAGGGAGAAATGGCCCTAGTAAGATAGAGCAGGAGACTGAGTTTATATCAAGGAATTTTTATTTCATTCCAAGAATAATGAGAAATGACTTGCGGAATTCCTAACAAGGAAGTGACATGATTAGATATATTAGTTATATGTACTCTTACTACTTTTTGGACTAGGGTAAATACTCACATGTATACATTTTCAGAAGTTAATATCATCAGCCATAAATTTAAGCCCATTTTCCAAAGTCTAAGTAATCAGTACTGGACTATTTCCCAAATTGTCTTACCTAGAGCACTGTCCTTATGAGATACACCTGGGAAAATAAAAAGTTCTTTGGGCTACATAAGTTTAGAAAAAGCTGGTTACCTATTTTAAAATGTTTCTTCTTGAAAATGAACGGTACATATTAGAATTCCAAAGACTATCAAAAGTCCTAAAGTAAAGAAACGTGTTTTACCCAATATTTTGCAAATGTATATGGCCACAAAATACTCTTATCATTTAATACATATTGCCATTATGCAGAACTGAAGTTTTTTCATATATTCCAGGAAACAAAATTCCAGGTCATTGTTTTTGAAACTGCTCCAGGAGACCATGGGGTTTTCCGCTGCCCCTTTGGGTGTGGAAGTGGTAGTGGTGCAGACACTAGGGCTTGGAAACCTTGCCTCTTGCTTCAACTATTTAGGATTTCATTTGAACAAAGGCCCATCTTGATTTAAAAAATAAAATCCCATGAAAAAGGAAAATAAACTAGCATGTTCTTTTAGCAAGGCATTTTTTTCTCCCTTTAGGGTGTTTATTTAGTTTGTGGATAATTAGTTGGCTAATTACAGGCCCGATAAGACTGAAGTCTCTCAGAATTGGCTAACTTCACTAGATAAATGTAGGACACAATTCTAATTTTAACCAAGTATTTTTCACCTCTGTGCCATTGATTATAACAATCAGATAAGAGACTGGAGCCTGGGAGCCAGATTATATGATTTGTAACATCCCATTAATTATGGACTTGAGGGATCTTATTGACACTATTAAAAATATAGAGTTTGCAAGAAGATAAAATAAAATATATACGATAATTTAATGTTCATATAAACGCATATATATCAAAAGGATTTATTAAAGTTTTTAATACTAACAGGTATCATTTTGAGAGAAAGAGCACATTTGTATGAGTTTTAAATTTACAAAGCCTATTTACAATAGCTATACTGGAATATAAACAAAATGTAAAAAATATGAGTATTTTTCCCCATCCATTTTTTTGCCTTTTAAATAGATGGTGTTTTTTAGAGCCGTTTTAGGTTCACAGCAAAACCGAGCAGAAAGTATAGAGAGTTCTCACATATCCCCTGTTCCCACACATGCACAGCCTCCCCTAATATCAACATCCTGCACACTGGTGCATTTGTTACAATTATAAACCTATATTGATACATCATCACCCAAAGTCCATAGTTTACATCATGGTTCATGCGCAGTGTTGTATATTCTATGGATTTTGACAAAAATGTAATGACACGTTTTGTTTCCATCATTATAGTATCATGTAAAACAGTTTCACTACTCTAAAAATCCTTGTGCTCTACCTATTTATTCCTCCCTCCCTCCTAACCCCTAGCAACCACTGATATGTTAATTGTCTCCATAGTTTTGCCTTTTCCAGAATGTCATATAGTAGGAATCATACAGCATAGAGCCTTTTCAGATTGACTTCTTTCACTTAGTAATATGCATTTAAGATTTTTCCATGTCTATTCATGGCCTGATAGTTCATTTCTTTTTAGCACTAAATAATATTCCATTGTCCATATGTAGCACCATTTGCTTATCCATTTACCTACTGAAGGACATCTTAGGTGTGTCCAAGTTTTGGTATTATAAATAAAGCTGTTGTAGATATCTGTGTACTGGTTTTGTGTGAACATAAGTTTTCCCTGTACCATTTTGCATTCCCACCAGCAATAAATGAGAGTTTCTGTTGTGCCACCTCCTCACCAGAATTTGGGGTTGTCAGTGTTTCAGATTTTGGCCATTCAAATTGGTGTGTAGTAGTATCTTGTTTTAATTTGTAATTCCCTAATGAGATATGATGTCGAATACCTTTTCATATGCTTATTTGTCATCTGTGTATCTTTTTCAGTGACGTATTTGTTCAGTACTTTTGCCCATTTTATTAGGCTGTTACATTTCTTATTGTTGAATTTTAAGAATTCTTTATGGGCCAGCCCCGTGGCTTAGCGGTTAAGTGCGCACACTCTGCTGCTGGCGGCCCGGGTTCGATCCCGGGCGTGCACCAACGCACCGCTTCTCCGTCCATGCTGTGGCCGCGTCCCACGTACAGCAACTAGAAGGATGTGCATTTATGACATACAACTATCTACTGGGGCTTTGGGGGAAAAAAAAAATAAATTAATTAATTAAAAAAAAAGAATTCTTTGTATATTTGTATAACTGTCTTATTGTGTTCAGGTGCTACAACAAAATACCATAGAATAAGTGGCTTATAAACAATAGAAATACATTTCTCACAGATGCAGAGGCTGGGGTATTCTAAACCAAGGCTCGAGTAGATTTTGTTTTTAATTTCAAATTCCATTTGTTCATTGCTGGTATATAGGAAACTGATTGACTTTTTAACACTAACCTTGTATCTTGCCACCGTGCTATAATTGCTTATTAGTTTCAGGAGTTTTATTGTCAATTATTTTGGATTTTCTACAAAAACAATCATATCATCTTCAAAGATAGTTTTGTTTCTCACTTCGCAATCTGTGTACCTTTCGTTTCCTTTTCTTATTTTATAGTATGAGCTAGGACTTCCAGTGTTAAAAAGAAGTTGTGAGAGGGGACATCCTTGCCTTTTTCCTGATGTTAGCGGGAGAGTTTCTAGTTTCTCATCATTAAGTATGATGTTAGCTGTAGGTTTTTTCATAATGTTCTTTATTCAGTTTACTCAACTCCTTTCTATCCCTAGTTTGCTGAGATCTCATATTATATCCACAATATATCTTTAAATAAATAGGGCATTGTTTTCAGATAAAGAAACTGAGCCTTAGGTTTGTGATAGGTCATTTAGATGGAAAAGGGCTAATATATGAAGAAAGCTACAGAGAAACTAGAAAAAAATACAAAAGTAAATATATTTAACTAATATGATGATATTTAGAATAAGATGTGGCTATGGAAGTGCTTCTTATATTATTTTTATTTTTTAGGCCTGATTAAGTTATTCTCTATATGACTGATGTCAAGTTTCTCTCAATTTCTCTCTTTCTTTTTCTCTCTCTCTGTCTCTCTCTTCACTAAATATATACATATATAATATATAACATAACATAATACACATATGTATATGGATATTTGGGGGGTGTTAGATAGTGCTCTAAAGAAAATTAAAACCAAATCTACTTAAACATATCTGGAGACCATTTGTTAGCTTATAACTGTTCTAGGGAAATCATCCCATGTCCTCTGATGTCAGAGATACGTCTCGAGACATTAGAATATCTCTTGATTTCCATGATCCAGTTTAGCTCATTTGAACAGAAATCAGTTAAGCTATATTTTCTTGAGTAGTGTTCATCTGAATCCATAAAAAGTGCTAATATTATAATTAACAAATCTTAATTTACATAACAAGGGATCACACATAATAAAGTTATCTGCTAAGAATTTATTATATGGGATTAACCACCTTCAAAAGAAATGTAAAAAATATCACTTTATAATTCATAATTTAATCTGGATTTTAAAGAAATAAGGCAAGTAATTCTGCTGGACTTATCATATTTGAATTAACACAAGAAATGGCACACAAAAAAACCAAGTCAAAAGCAAATTGAAGCATGTCTATGACACACAGAAACACCAATCTATAAATCTAAGTGTACGTTACACACATGCCCACATTTCAGGTATACTAATCTTTTATTCCTTGATAGTTAAAATAGAATAATCCTTTTATTTTCTTCTAAAGACAGATTTAGTTCTATTTCAGTATACTTCCCTTCCTCTCTTCTAATCTGCAACTGACTAACATTTCCTTGACCTCTTATTTCCCATGCTGAAATTCTCACTGTCTATTTCAGAATAAAGTGTATTTAGTTATTAGCAGTAAGTCATTCTCCTCCTTCTCAATAATTTCTCATCATTTCTACATTATCTCCAGTCTTATTTCTCTCTCTCTATTTTTTTTATCCCAAACACTCAAACACCGTCTGGAGTGGTCCACTATATGATGATTAATGTTCCTCAATAAAAGTGATATTTGATTTTAAGTAAACTCTACTGTGAAATATATTCTCCATTAGAATGGCTGAGGCAATTTCTTTTTCTCCCTGTTTGTTGTAACCCAAAAGAACCTAAGCCGTAACTTCCATATTTATACCTCTTTCTCAGACATTTCTTCTTAATTTGATTAAAAACTGTCCGGGCCGCCCCGTGGCTTAGCAGTTAAGTGCGCGAGCTCCGCTACTGGTGGCCCAGGCACAGCTTCTCCGGCCATGCTGAGGCCGCGTCCCACATACAGCAACTAGAAGGATGTGCAGCTGTGACACACAACTATCTACTGGGGCTTTGGGGGAAAAATAAATAAATAAAATTATTAAAAAAAAAAAAAAAAACCTGTCCATTACAAATCTTTGTTCGAATCTCACAGACCTCAGAATAAAGATAAGTATATGAGCATTTGCAATGTGTCTTATATATCGACTCTCATTGTTTATTACTTATTTTGTTAAAAGGTTCTTAGTAACAAAATCTATTAGGTCTACTATCTTCATTTGCCTTCCCTTTCTCCATTCCCATTAATTTGCATATCTAAAGAAACAGTGAATTTATGAAACAAGACAGTGACATTCAATAGTAAAATAGAAACACATCAAAATATAAACATGGTAGAACCTAATCACATATTGTTCAGGGTAGAGAGTATTTTTAGCGGCTGATCCAAAATCTAATATGCTTGCCAGGTATGTGGCTATTTTATCAATGGATGCACCTAGCTATTGGTACACTTCACTGTAAGACTGCTGATATTTAAATTTTTTTATAGTGATGATGGAGAAAGGGAGGGTAGGAGGAAGGAAAAGAAAGAGAAAGAGGAGAGAGAGAGATCGATTAGGGAGAGGAGTATTAAACCCAAAACTCAGAGACTGAGTTTTGAGGAATTCTTAAATGTGTGGTCCAGTAGAAGAGAAAGAATAAGAAAAGAAACTATAAAAAAAATGGGAAAATCAAACAAACAATGAAATTATGAGAACGTGGTATCAGGGAAGTAAAAGGGAAAAATGTTTCAAAAAGGGTTGAATAGTCAACCCTTCAATACTGGTGGCAGACCAAGACGAAAACTGAAAAGTGTCCAGTGGATTTATCAACAAGAAAGTCAAGTGGCTACCTGAGAAAGTTTGAAAGAGTCACGAAGGTAGAGTAATATTGGGGAAAACTGGAGAGAATTGGAGAGGTCATGGAAATGATGTCTGGAAAAAAAACTCTTTGAGAAGTTTGTGTAAAGTAGCAGAAATAGGAATGGTGTCTAGAGGAGAATATGCTATCCCAGCCATTGGTTGGTAGGTATGTGTAGTTAACACAGAGAGACTTCCAACTGGAACAATTTTATGGAGAAAATAGAACTGAAGATTAGGAATAAAAAAGTTTTGACAGATTGAGGTAGATACCTGAAAAGTCAGAAGTAGGGGAGAGATTGAACACTGATAAAAGTTTGGTTGCTTCCTCCCACTATAGAAGGTGGAGAGAAGAGAGGGATAGGTATAGGTTGAAGACAGATTTGAAGACAAAAGATTGTGAGGGAACTTGCCAGATGATTTCTATTTTCTCAGTGAAATGGAAGGCAAGATTATCAGCTGTAAAAAAAAGCAGGTGGGCAAAGAAGACGAAAAAATTTGAAGAGTAATGAAAAAAATAATTTCCTAAAAAATAACTTTCTAGAGAGCAGACTTCTCAAACAATGTCTAGAAAGAGAGAATCTGTGACAAAGATGTCTCATTGTCTTTGTGATTATGAAGTAATGAACTTGCATGCTGTTTATAAGCTTCAGTCTTTTCTCCACAGGGATAAAGTGATAAGAATGCTCCAAGATGGAAGAGATCATTTTACCTGGAGTGGGCATGAGGTTTGCTGGGCAGATATCCTGATATAAAGTGGCCTCTACTCTGAGCCGTAAAATGAATAGAACCCGGACATGAGACAATAGAAGAAGCAGTGCCCTTGTCATGAATAGCAAAAAGGAAACGCTTGAAAGTAAAAGATTCTAGGAGATCCTGCTGTGCCACATTCATCAGGGGGCAGAGGTGCTGTATTTGCTTCTCTTTCCTGTCTTCTCAAATAGGGTGTGTGTATATGTGTGGTATGTGCGTGTGAGTTATAACAATTGTAGTTTCTAAAGGCAAAGGCAATAACGAAAAGAAAAAAATATATACATATACACCATTGAACGTGATTCTTGCCCTAGAAGCATATTTTTGTCCATCTGAGGTTCACTTCAAAATTGAGAAAGAGAGAAACTAAGGGAATTGGGGCTTTATGCTGCTGTTTCCTGCTGCGGGTACCTGAGGGTGACACACACTCTTTGAGAGGGCAGAAACCATAGAATGTTCACTGAATTTTTTTTTTTTTTTTTTTTCCCTTAGCTCTCTTTTAGACCAGACTCTCTTTCAGGGGCAGGGTTGTCTTTACATTTCTTTCAGGACAATGTACACAGCTGAAGCACTTAAAGTGGCTTGTATCAAAAGCACGCATAATTTAAAAGAGGGTGAAAGGGAAAAAATGACATTGCTACAGTTTTCCAGCCTCACGCATTAAAGAGTAGGATTATTTTTAAATCTGAAAAATTAATTCTCATTGCATTTATTCTGGTCCCTGACTGTCCCTGACTCTGTGTAAGATACACTTAACCTATTTGTCCTTTCCAAAACCTCAAATATAAATGAGTCGTTTTCAAGCACATTTGTGAATCATCATTAAATCTGTTCAGTTATTTTATGTTCCATTTCTTTTATAAGCTACATATTTCCTTTCCTTGAAATATTTACCAAGGTAGATAGTCAATAAACACTTATTGAAATGACCAAATGAATGTGAATATGTATTAAAGACCCATTAGACTGATATCATTAGACTGACTGCTTATACCTTTGAAGCTGAGAATACTACTCTGGAGTAAAGCTCTAAAAAGTTTTCTATTCAAATCTCACGGATATATATATTAATTCACTCATGTAATTGAGCTACTGAAAAGAAGAAAAACTACAGACAAGTTCACTTTAAAAAATAGATTTAGCTTTAAATGCTGCTGTTTGGGTTTTAAAGTCTTTTTGATATGTACATCATTGTTTTCTGAACAAATGCTTACCAAGAAAATGAAGGGTTATATAAATGCAAACTTAAAATGATAAGCTTCTGTAGGGATTGCATTGCTATAATGTATAATCTTCTATTATCTAAAATTAATTGTGCACATCAAATATTTGTATATACTTATACATATGTGTATAAATAAATATGTGTATATACATATACATATTAATACAATTATATACACATATATTTATACACATAATTACATATATGTATATGTATATGTATATACATATATATTTATATACACAATGTGTGTGTGTATATATATATATTTTTCCAGTATTTCTTTCTATTTTAGACAGATACAAATTCAGGTAGAGTTTATAACAGGTAGAGATTTTTGTCGAAATATTGAAGTATATTACAGGTCCAAGAAATTTATGTGAAAAACAAAATCTTGTTTCTATATGTACACAATTATATTATTTAGAGCTAAAGTGACAAAAGCCATATGCAGACAAACTCACCCAGAATTACTATCTCCCGCTCTCCTAATTTTTAAAATGCAAGGAGGTTAGCGTAGTCAGAAATGTCTGCAAGTAAAGCCGAAGGCCAGATTTGGTGGGGTTCTTGAAGTGTTATGGTGCTGAGCTGCTGGGCAGTAATAACGTCAGTGGTCAGGGGAAAACTTAAGCACATGGATTCACTCTCGGCCTTGGTATCAGAACACCGACTCTTTTCTCTTTGTCCTAAGCAGGAGATTTACAGTAGAAGACAAAACACAACACCACATTTCATTCAGCAGAGGAGTAGTTTAAGACTCCCCTGCCTCCCATACAAATTTAACATGTGCAATATGATTTAGTGTTTCAGTTTTATTTTGCTATAACGTACAGGCTAAAGGCATTATGAAAAAGATAGTTCAAAAGAAAAGAAAACATTTTTTGACTTGCAACATAGAACGGCTTCTCTTCTCCCTGACCACATTATGGTTTAAAAGGATTTCTTATCAAACTCTCACCATAGCAAAGAAAATGAAAGCTTCTCTTACCAGAGTGGAATAAAGCTTCAACCTTGCTATAACGTTTTCTGTAGCTCTTGTTTGAAAAGACAGATCCAAAGCGGCTTTGTGCATACAACTGATCTGGCGGATCTCCAGGCCCTGCACAAAAAAAACAGTATAATTGGCTCTCAAAAAAGTGTTGTAAACATTCGTCATGATGGCACTGAGTGTTGAATCTAGTCACTGTTACCCTAGCAGACTTTTTACAAAGAGGCCAGTTACATTTCTACTTTCAATACTTGCTGTTTGGTTTTCTCTATTCAATACTGAGATTAATATCTTTAAAGAAACCATGAATTTGTGAGTGTCAGGTCTACTACTATGTTAAGATTTTTGGGTTCTGAAAGTGTGGTTCAAGACAAAAAAAAAATTTAAATCAAGATGACATTGTGTGATAAATAAATTTACTTGGTATTTGTATGTCTTTATTTTTAAATTTGACAATATTCAGTCCATTATCTACATGTTATTGAGATTCCGATATTATTAAGTCTCTCTCATTTACTGTTTGATAGAAGTCAAGTGAACATTCTGCATCTCTAAATTGCACAGCAGCCACATCAATAATGCCTACAACATACCCTAGAGTCTGAGACCAACTGGGCTGGATTTCGAAGTCTTGTTAAATATTCCACTGTTCTTCAAAGAGGTTCAGACACAATCACATCCTTTAATTTTTACAGGAGCAATGAAGGGGTCACACAGCCTGGGCTTTTTTCTTATTTTTAAACATTCAGTTTTTATGGGAGCATTAACTGATGATAACTACGAGTGGCATATTCCTGTCACCAAGAAAATGTGAACACTAGATCAAAAAATAAGCCTCGATGAAAAACAGTCTCAAGTTGTATCACTTCTTATAATGATCTAAGCAATACGTTGATCTTATAACAACATGAAGATGTAATCTTTGCCTTGCTTTCCATGTGTATAAAGCCTGGTTAACAGTTATCAGCAGTGTTACTGTTTGAAAAATATGAATTAACTGCATGGAAGGTTCTTTTTATTTTTTTGCATTTTTATATCTGATAGTTTATTTTTCTTCATACGAATTAAGCATAACAAAACAACTTATGACTATACAAATTATAATTGTACAAAGCTCTAACAATTACAAATTATGATAATTTTTAACATATGTTTCCTAAAAGCAAGTACAAATTTAGGTACTCTACTAGTGTAAAATTTTAGGTATTGCTGAGTCTTTTTAAGTAATATCTTTAAATTAAAAGAACCTAGAACCTTGGAAACTGAACATTTCTTCTTTATATTTGTAGATATCAGTGCCATTTAAAGATTTTGATTATAATTCAAAATACTACAGACCGATATATGGTCTACAACTACAGATGGCTAATCTTCTCAATGTGTTGCTTAGGCAGAGTGTGGAAGAAGGAGCCCTCGTACTATTTTTCTAACGTTGCTATCAGTGAACTATTATCTCCCTTATCGTATAACATTTGTCTTTATAAAATTTTCCACTAACATTTTCTTATTTAATTCTTTCATCGGAATAGTGAAGAGGGCATTACTGGTCTCCATTTTACACATAAGTAAACTAAGACTTAAGGATAAATGATTTGACAAATTCATATCGTAAATTCTTTTTTTTTTTTTTTTTTTTTAAAGATTTTTATTTATTTTTTGCCCCCAAAGCCCCAGTACATAGTTGTCTGTCACAGCTGCACATCCTTCTAGTTGCTGTATGTGGGACTCGGCCTCAGGCTGGACAGAGAAGTGGTGCCTTGATGCACACCCGGGATCCGAACCCGGGCCGCCAGCATCGCAGCGCGCGCACTTAACCACCAAGCCACAGGGCCGGCCCAATATCGTAAATTCTTAACTGTAGGGCCTTCTGATGTTGTTCAACTATATCCTAAAACCATTTCTTCTGAAACAATATTTCCAAGATTTAAAAAAAAAAGTTTATGTGATTTAGCTTGCTAATTTCAAATGGGGAATAAACATTTAGAGAATTATTAGAATGTATTTGCAGCTGTGATACATTGAGGAACCTGAAGATCTCTTTCTAGGCCTAACGATTTTGGAAATGATTTGCAAATGAACTTAAAAAGACAATTCTTTATGATTTTATTTTAAACATTTTTTAAATTTAAAGATTACCTATTAAGTATCTACTAGGTGACAGAACCTTCATTAAGTTCTTAGGATACAATAGTGAACAAGATAAACATCTTCCCTTTCTTCATGTTATTGTCAATCTTCCTAACTACAATGGATTGGATCGCCTTGAGTTTTCTTCACTGAGAAAATAGTAGCCACTGTATAGAAGTTCTCAACTCTCCCAGTTCACCCCAACTACCTACTAAACTCCTTTGAACTTCACCCATGAAGCTTTTTAAATGTTCAAGGAACTTTCTCACGCTAATTCCTCTCATTTGCTTCTTCTGCACTGAATTATTCTCATTAGTTTAAAATCCTGCTTTAATATTTCCACGTACTCAAAGATAAAACCCTCCCACCACCCCACTTCTCCCTCTTGTCATCATGTTTCTTCATTGGAAAATATCTCAAAAGATTTACTTTCTCCCTTTCCAATTCCTTCTCAACTCACTCATACAGACAGTCATACCCATCAAGCCATTAAAATAGATTTCACCTTACCTGACCTCTCATAGTGTCTGAACTCAATTAACTAATTCCTTCTTGAAACACTGTCTGTACACTTTCCCTGTAAGTGTTCTCATCCAGGTCTATGGCTTTAAATATTATCTATATTCTTTTGACACCAAATTTATATCTGCAGCCCTACCTCTCCACTGTACTCTAAATTCTCCATCTGCTTACTAATCTCAATTTTTGGCTCTCTAACAGGCATTTTTAATTTCAAACATGGCAAAAACAGAACAATTGATTCTACCATGTCTGTGCGAATCTCACCTTTCTCCAGTCTTCCTTATTTTATTAAAATTCACTAATTGTTTAAGCTAAAAACAAATGGTTTTTTAAATTTTATTTTTTATTGTGTTAAAAATTCATAACATAAAATTTACCATCTTAACTATTTCTAAGTGTACAATTCTGTATTGTTAAGTATATTCACAGTATTGTGCAACCATTTGCACAACTTTTTCATCTTGCAAAACTGAAACTCTGTACCCATTAAAAAAACTCTCCAATAGCAATGATCTATTGATATATGCAGTGATATAGATGAATCTCTAAGTAATTGTGCTGAATGAAAGAAGCTAAACAAAATGAGTACACACTGTATGATTTCATTCATATAAAATTCTAAAAATGCAAACTAATTTATAGTGACAGAAAGCAGATCATTTGTTGCTTGGAGACTAGAAAAGAGGGGTAGAGCTGGTGAGAGAGACAGCCAGGGGTCATAAGGAAACTTGGTGGGTAACGGACGAGTTCATTATCTTGATTGTCTTGATGGTTTCATGAGTGTATACATATGTCAAAACTAATCAAATTACACACTTTAAATATGTATAGTCCAATTTATGTCAATTATGCTGCAATAGTAGCATTTACAATAAACCTGTAAATAAATAAATAAAACTGTAAATAAAACTCCTAATTAATAAGAAAATTATACTCAATCTAACGTTTAAAGGCAAAAATATTTGTACAAGCACTTCACAAAAGAGGATATCCGAATGGCCAATACTGTATGAAAGAGTGCTCAGCATTATTTCTCATCGGGGAAGTGCATACTCACTACATTGAGTAAAATGTCTAAAACATTTCAAGATTTGGGGAGAACTCTTATATACTGCTTAAAGGTTAGCAAATTGGCACAAGCACTTTGAAAAACTGGCAATATATACTGAAGCTGAAAATATACTTACCCTATAACCCAAGAACTACAGTCCTAGTTTCATACTCAAAAAGTATATGCATATGGCATCAAAAAGTGCACATTAGATTGTTTGCAGGAGCTCTCTTTGCAGCAGCCAAAAACTGAAAACTATCCAAAAGTCGATCAGCAGTAAAACGGATTTGTTTTGGGATATTCACATTATATAATAAAATATATCAACGAGAATTAGCAAACTATTGTTATACATGACAAAGATGGATGAGTCTCTTAAGCATAACGTTGAGAAAAGATATCACACATATAATACACCTTGTATGATTTTATTTATATTGGCTTCAAAAATGGTCAAAACTAATTTATAGTAATAGATGTATGGGGGTAAACTGGGGATAATAACTAGGAAGAGGTATGAAATAGTTTCTTGTGATATTGGTAATATTTTCTTCCCTATTAGGGTTATACTTACTTACAGAGACAATGTTCTTTGCGAAAATTCACTGTGTTATTCACTTAAGAGTTTACACTTTTCTGGATATGTATGTTTCCATAAAACTTCTAACATATACATCTTTAACAAAAAGATGCAATAAAATCATTGTGATATGTATTCTTTACAACAGAATTTGAAATGTTTTTGAAAGCATATTGCTAAGGCAATAGTCCATGTTGTCCTGATAATGAAAACAAATCACACAGATAAGGTTAAAATGTTCCAGTCAGAAAATAGCCATTTGAATAATTACTTATCCCAGGATGACTGCACCAGATGACATTGTAAAGGTAAATAATGCATTTACTTTTCTCAAAAGAATACACCATTATAGCACAGATTTTACCCTGTATTCATTTTACATTATCTGTTTATGAAACTTCTTGAGGTTCTGACTTAGAGAAAACAACTTGCTTTTTTGTGCAAATTTACAAAATCAATGTCAACAGAAAAAAGGAGAAATATAAAATAGTTTATATTATCTTATTGCTTTTTCCCCCTCACATTACTAATATGAATTCTATGTATTGTTTTCTATATTATCTACTGTTCACATAATAAGATGAAAACTGCTATCAGGGCTTAGAGTTAATCACGTAACTCATTCTTCAGATAAATACGGACGTCATTAGCTATGGTGGAAAAAATGTGGATATTACAGTGATACAGAAACAGTCTTGAATATATGTAAGTTTGTGCAAGTTGTATTTTGTTGCTATGCCTCCTTTTCCTCATCTGTGAAAGGGAGATGGTAATACTCAACTTCCTGACTGATTGTGAGGAGACAATAAGATAATTAATGTTAAGTGTCTAGAATATACCTTTACATATTTTAAATGAAAGCATTATATATGAACATATAAAATATGTTCTAATTTAAATACCATTATCACATCGTGCACCAGTAACAAGATGGCTTCCTTGGCCATACATTGCTACTGTTTTATATAATAGTCAAGCTTGGAATATAATGATATAAAATGGATAAAAAGATGAATAACACCAAGGAGAACAGATATTATAGAATAGTGGCCCTATAGCAAAAACAGTCCAGTAGTCCCCCCTTATCTATGGGGCACATGTTCCAATACCCCCAGTGGATGCCTAAAACCATGGATAGTATCAAACTCTATATTTTTTCCTATACATACCTATGATAAAGTTTAATTTATAAATTAGAAACAGAAAGAGATTAATAATAATAACTAATAATAAAATAGAACAATTATAACAATATACTGTAATACAAGTTACCACAGATTTTAGCAACCTCAGCACATGATTTTTTTTCTTCGCTTATTAAGTCGAGAACTTTCACGTTTTCACTAAAAGGAAGCACTTTACGGCTTCTCTCTGGCACATCCGAATTGCCAGCATCACAACTCTCATTTTTTTTATTATTATTAAGTAAAATAAGGATTCCTTGAACACAAGCACTATGATACATAACAGTCTATCTGATAACTGAGATGGCTACTAAGTAACTAACAGGTGGGTACTGTGTACAGTGTGGATATGCTAGACAAAGGGATGATTCATGCTCTGGTCGGGACAGAGCAACACAGCGTGAGCTTTCATTACACTACCTGGAAGAGTGCGCAATTTAAAACTTATGAATTCTTTATTTCTGGAATTTTCCATTTAATACTTTTGGACCATGGGTAACTGAAACCACAGAAAGCAAAGCCATGGATAAGGGGGGACTACTGTATTCCAAAAAAGTGCCTTTTCTCTGGATAAGCAGAATTCTGTTTATATAACTGTGACAGAGCACTTGGTCTGAGTGAAAAAGAACGACTGGAAACACCTTGGCTATAACTCAAAGTAACAAGAACTACATCAATAAACTTATAAAAGTTTAGAGATTATTATTTACCACTAAATAAAATCATCATAATGCATAAGCACCGGTTATATTTAAAAAAGGAACCAATTTAATGCAATCATTTTCAATAAGAAACTCATGGATTGACCAAAGTCTGATCTCATTACAACTTTTAATGCTTTAAGTGACTTGGTTTATAGTCTCCCTCAATATTTCCCTAGAAAAAAAACGAGATCGTTTTAAAAAGTGAGGGGACCAAGTGTAAACACAAGAGATAGAGGAGAAAAGACATAAAAATAATGAAAGCAATGAACAGCAAGAAAAGAAAATGCAAAAATAAATAAAATCCCATTGATAGTCATATCTATACTCCTTTTTTGCCATGACATGCGTATGCCATGACATTTTATTATGTCAACTAACCTAGTATTTCAGAATATGACTGTATGTGTATGACTAATCATCTCAAATGTATGAGTCATTTAACATTGTTTTGCCTTTGCCTAAGAGCAAAATAATTTTTGTGATTTTTAACATGATTTTTAAAAAATGGCCAGATTCTCAGAAAGTAGATCAATGATTTGCTGAAGATGGGAGCGGGGGCAGAGGTATTGACTGAGAAGGGCACTGTTTCAGATGAGGAAACTCTTCCATATCATGATGTAGTTGTAGTTAACATGGTTGTATACATTTATCAAAACTCATCAAAATGCGTACTTGAAATGGATATCTGTATATATATATATTTTTTTGTGAGGAAGATCAGCCCTGAGCTAACATCCATGCCAATCCTCTTGTTTTTGCTGAGGAAGACTGGCCCTGGGCTAACATCCTTGCCCATCTTCCTCCACTTTATGTGGGACGCTGCCTCAGCATGGCCTGACAAGTGGTGCATTGGTGCATGCCTGGGATCCAGACACGGGCTGCCAGCAGCGGAGGGCGTGCACTTAACCGGTGCGCCATGGGGCCGGCCCCGAGATGGATATATTTTTTCGTTTGTATAGCATATCTCAAGAAAAATTATTAATACTAAAAAATTACAAGTGTTAGGCCAAAAAAAAAAAAAAAGTAAGAGATGTTGGATTTCTGATGGACCACAGCAGTACACAACTCCTAAAGACTATTATTCACAAATGTAAATGGTTCCCTTGAAGTTGTGCAACAAAGATGGCCCTTCATGCCATGCCTTATTCTTTCATAAATCATTTAGAACTTTTTCTACTCTGTGACGCATTTATCAAATGCACACTCGCTTCCCTTTATGTCATCTGTACAGATTTCACAACTTAATAAAATTAAATATGCACCAAACTGTACTTAAATAAAAAGCTTATGATAATAGTCTTTTAATGGTGTGTAGTAAACTCCTCCATAATAAATAGGCTAGACTTCATATTAGTTTTTAAAGATTTTAAACAAACACATAAAAATGGGGTATAACAACATTGACTTTCACTATAAAATGAAACATTAAAAACTGGCATATAAAAAAATAAATGATGGTTAAGTGAAAATTGAATTCGAATGGCAATACTCATTGTTAATACTGCTCTTTCCTTTTCTTGTCCGTTTTTCTCTTCTGACTTTTCTACCCTCTCAAGCCTACCCTCTTCCTCGCCCGATTCCCTTCTTTCTTCTGTCTACTTTTTCTCATTATTATAGTGGCTAATATTTATTGAATCGTGCCAGGTGCCAGTTTGAATGCTTTATGTATGGCGTAAGTTACTTTCTTTCTTTTGTCTACCATATCTCCTCCTTTACTAGGTCCTTCAGCTTCTACTTTCAAAGTAACTTGCCTCCTTTATTTTCAGTTCCATCCATCTTCAGTAACAACCAATATTGACGTGTATCATTTTACAAATAAACCCTTTAGAAGATTATCATGAATTAGCATGTTTTCTTCTTTCCTATCAACTAATCAACATATCTTATCACTTGGGTTCTGCCCTCAGCATTTCTATAAAAATAAACTGCTATTTAGACTGTGTGGCAGTATTATTTATCCTTGAACTCTGAGTCATTTGACATTGTTTATAATTTACATTTAAACTTCGAACTCTCTCCAAATTAAGCATATCTGAAATATTTCATCATTATGTAACCTGAGTTTCCTTCCTTAAATCTCAAATTGTCAATATAACCTCTCTGTGTCTCAGACTTTGATTCTGAATCTTCTCTTCTAGTGTTGACAGTTTCCGAGTCAGTCACTCACCATCTTAAGCCACTCTGCTTAATGCTGTGGTCTTCTTAGCTAATATTTGCAAGATATTGCAATTAACAGTACATCAAATAAAGTAACCCAGAAAAGTCAACACAATATTGAGAAGAAGAACAAAGTTGGAGGACTGACACTGCCTGACTTCAAGACTTCCTATAAATCTACGGTAATCAAGACAGTGTGGTATTGAGGAAAGAGTAGACAAGTAGATCATTGGAATAGAATAGAGAGGCCAGAAATGGAACTACATAAACGTAGTCAACCAATTTTTTAAAAAGGAAAAAAGGCAATACAATGAAGCAAAGACAGTCTCTTCAATAAATGGTGCTGGAACAAGTGGACATCCACGTAGCAAAAAATGAATCTAGATACAGACTTTACATTCTTCACAAATTATAACTAAAAATGGATGGAAGACTTATATGTAAGATGAAAAACTATAAAACTCCTAGAAGATAATGTAGGAGAAAACTTAGATGACATTGGGTATAGCGATGACTTTTGGGATACAAAACCAAAGGTATGGTCAATGAAAGAAATAATTGCTAAGATGGACTTCATTAAAGTTAGTAATTCTGCTCTGCAAAAGATAATGCCAAGATAAAGAGAAGATAAGCCACAGACAGGGAGAAAATATTTGCAAAAGACACATCTGATGAAGTACTGTTATCCAAAATATACAGAGAACTCTTAAAATTCAACAACAAGAAAGCACCAATTTGGTTAAAAATGGGTCAAAGACTTTAATAGACACCTCACCAAATAAGATGGAGAGATAGAAAATAAGCATAGGAAAAGATGCTCTAAACATCATATGTCATCAGGAAAATGCAAATTAAAACAACAACGAGATACCACTACACATCTATTAGAATGACCAAAATCCAGAACACTGACAACACCAAATGCTGACAAGAACATGGACAACAAGAACTCTCGTACAGTGCTGGTGGGAATGAAAATGGTATGGCAACTTTGGAAGACAGTTAGATGGTTTCTCACAAAACTAAACATACTCTTACTATATGATCCAGCAATGGCACCCCTTGGTGTTTACCTAAAGGAGTTGAAAACTTATGTCCACACAAAAACCTGCACAAAGACATTTATAGCAACTTTATAATTGCCACACTTTGGAAGAAACCAAGATGTTCTTCAGTAGGTGTATGGATAAATAAACTGTGGTACATCCAGAAAACAGAATATTATTTAGCAATAAAAAGAAATGAAAGGTGGAGAAATTTTAAGTGCACATGGTTAAGTAAAAGAAGCCAATCTGAAAAGATTACATACTGTATGATTCCAACTATATGACATTCTGGAAAGTCCATGGAGACAGTAAGTGGTTGGGGGAAGGGAGGAAGGGTGAATAGGTAGGGAACAGAGGATTTTTAAGGCAGTAAAAATATTCTGTATGATACTATAATGATGGATACATGTCACTATACATTTGTCCAATCCCATAGAATATACAACACCAAGAGTGAACCACATTGTAAACTATGGACTTTGGGTGAGATTGATGTGTCAATATGGGTTCATCAGTTGTAGCAAATGTACAACTCTGGTGGGGGAGGTTGATGATGGGAGAAGTTACGGATGTGTGGGGACATGGGGTATATGGGAAAGCTCTATACCTTCCCCTCAATTTTGCTGTACCTAAAACTGCTGTAAAAAATAGAATGTTAAATTAAAAAGATAATAAAACAACAAAAAAAAACCCTACATAAGATAATTTGCAGAATTATTAACTGTACAGCTTGATGAATTTTTACAAAGTTAACACATTTATTGAGCCAGTCTTTAACAAATTGAATTATAGAATATTTCCAGGAGCATGAAAGCTTGCCTTAAGGTCCCTACCAGGCATCATTCTTCCCCATACCCTGCAGAAACCACTCTTCCCACTTCTGTCACTGTAGACTAACTTGGTCTGCTTTTGAAAATTTTAATAATGGAATAACATTCTATGTATTATTTTATGTCTAACTTCTTTTGTAGAGTAAGATTTAGCACTGTTGTTCCATGCAGTAGCTGTTTGATCATTACACTTTTGTATACTCTTACATTGTATGACTAAACCATGTCTAACATATCCATTCCAAATTTAATGCAAATTTGAGACACTTTTGACTGTTAATTATTTTTCTTTGACTACTTAATGGTATCCCCAAATTTGGGGAGGGGTAATGAAAATGTTTCAGAACTAGATAGAAGTGGTGTTTGTACAACATTGTGAATGTACTAAACATCATTGAATTGTATTCTTTAAAATAGTTAATTTATGTTACGTGAATGTTGCCTCAATAAAGAGAATTACGTTGCTTTGGACCTTCTATCATATTTTTAGCCTACATACATTGTAGGGTATCCATATGTTCAGCTTTAATAGACGTCGTCCGGCTTTCAGGGGGGTGGTGCCAGTTTATCACATTGACAGTAAATGAGATTGCCAATTCCTCTACATTCTCGCCAACACAATTTGTCTTTTTCCCTATACTCACTGTGCTTTTAATCTGCATTTCCCTGAAGATGAATGATGTTGAGCACCTGTACATAAACTTATAGGCCTTTTGGGTAGCTTTCTAGTGAAGTACCTAATTTTTCATTAGGCAGTCTTATTTCATTAGGTTGCATTTTCTTATTGATTTGTAGTAATTCCTTATATAGTTTAGACAAAAATTTTTCATCATATAAAAATGTTCCCTGATACTTATTCAAATTGTCAAAATATTCTGTTATTATGTGATTTGATTTTTACTCTCCTAATATTGAACAGAAGTTCTTTTTTTTTCCAATCTTCCTCTTTTTTCTATTTCTCCCCAAAGCCCCAGTGCATAGTTGTGTATCATAGCTTTAGAGTTGTAGTTCCTCTATATGGGACGCCGCCTCAGCATGGCTTGATGAGTAGGGAGTAGGTCCACGCCCAGGATCCAAACCGGCCAACCCCAGGCCACGGAAGCAGAACGTGCAAACTTAACCGCTACACCACCGGGCCAGCCCCTGAACAAAAGTTCTTTTTCTTTTAACATAGTTCCATATCCCATTTTTTCCTCTATAGTTAGTGCTTCCTGAGTCTTGTTAACATATATTTGTCTATCACGAAGTCATGATTTTATTTTATCTTCCAGAACTTTCACTTTATTACCTTTTACATTCGAGCCTAAGATCCCTTGGAATTAATTAGTCTGTATTATGTGAGGTAGTGATCAAGCTTCTTTCTTTTTCTTTTTTCTCTCCTTTCTGTTTTTTTGTGTATATGTATATACACACATTTATTTATGTATATGATGTATATACATACAAACATGTACACACATATGCACATCACACATGTACACGTGTGATGTACATATACATGTATATACAGGCATCTATATGTGTATTCTTATATATACATATACATGCAAGTGTATGTATGTATTCATATATGTGTGTATGGGGAGATATATATATATACACACACACAAAATCTGGCAGACATTGAAAACTCCACCCTTTTTCTACTACATTGAGTGTTATATTTGTTGTACATCTGATGATGATATAAAGGTAGGTCAGCTGTCATTCTCCTTTAGTTCCTTTGAAGGCAGTATGCCTTTGCCTCAAGCTGCTCTTAAATAGTTTCTCTTTGTGTTCAGTTTTCAGCAGTACTACTATGAAGTGGCTAGATTTTCTTTGCATTTGAGATTCTTGTAGCTTATTCAATCTTTGGTATTATATCTTTTGTCTGTTTTGGAAGACAATTGGTCAGTACTCTGAATTTTGCATCTGCCTGTTCTTTTCTATCTTTCTATGATTCTAATTAAATGTACCTCTCATATCCTTTTTTTTTTTTGGTCTCTGTTCTTCAAGATAGATATTCTTTGCTTCTTTGCTTAATTCAATAGATTGCTTTAAAAGAAGATTAGACAGTAATCCTCTCTTCTGCAATGTCAATCTTTTTTTACACCTATCTATTGAATTCTTTATTCAGTTATCAAAATTTTCAGTTCTAGGATTTTTTTTTACATTATACACACACACATATTTTTAATTCCAGTTCTCTGTTGAAATTTTCTATGTTGTATTCATTTTTGGATGTAATACTTATAATCATTTTAAAGTTTGTCTGATAATTCTAATATCTACATAACCTGTGGGTTTATTCTATTGCTTATATTTTCTCTTAGATTTCTATCATTGGGTCCTGTTTTCTAGTGGAACTAATTATTTTTGTTCAATTGACGGTAGGCAGAAATTCATGAGCAAATCATCTGATTCGGTTGAGGCTGGTCTATTTCTTGTTTGCTTTTACGCTAGATGGAACTCTTCTGTGGTCTCCACTGGAAGTGTGGGGCGCTAACCAGACGCTCTTCCTTCTCAGTGCCTGAACTCCATGTTGATTTCATAAGGCTGCGTGACTGTCAGGTTCTCTGTTTTGTTTTTAAGCGCTGAGCAGTTGTTTTCCACTTGGTTTCTCTTAATTTAGCTCAAGTTCTTATTGTTGCTCTATGAGAGATTAAGACTGATGATGCCTGTACTTCATTCCAGCCTTAAATGAAACTTTGGGCAAGTTATTTAAACTCTAATTCTTGGCTTCCTCTTCTCTAAATGAGAATAAATATAACCACTCAGAGGATATATTTAAATCACAGATAAAATTTCTTACGTAAAGTGCATTGCTGAGCACATTGCAAGTGATCAATAAAGGGCAGAGGTTATGATTGCTGGTTTTGTTTACTAGTAGATAATAACAGTAACTTACCACTACCACAACAATGTGAGGCAGGCAGGCTAGACTGGTGCGGTGGCTCAAAGATCACATTGGGAACTTGACGCCCTCAATCTCTCAGTTCTACCATTTATAGTCTTTGGCTTTTGTCTTGTCTTCGAGTTTGCCTTCTCTGACACAGAGGCCAGTCCTCCTCCATGCCTTACACTCATGCATTACAGGCAAGAATGGAAAGTTGGCAGCAACAATGAGATGGTCATTCCTGTGTCAGGAAAGCAAACTTCCTCAGAATATATGAGCAGACTTCTGCTTATGGGACTCTTACCAGAACTTTATCCATAACTGTCAGGACTGTTGGGAAAGGTAGCTTCTTACCAGGCACATCACCTCCCCAAACCAAATTTGTCCCACAAATTTACTCACACTTACAAATTTACTCATGATTAAATTCTTATTGTCTATTGTTTTCAAATTATGATGAGCCACGGAAAAAAAAAAAGACTGTATGGCCAAATACGTTTGGGAATTACCTTATATGACAATGTTATAAAAAGCCAATAAATGGGTCAGAACATTATCATAGAGAAAAGAAAAATTGTTCATTGTTTTCTCATAATTTTTTTAAAAAACAAACTTTTTATTTTTAAACTATATGTATAAATATACAGGGCTATTAATCTTTAGGAGACACTTTGGGAAACTACAATATATCATAGTTTATATATAATTATATATACTTATTTATATAACTATATATAAACATAAAGATAGATGATAGATAATAAACATATTTCTATACAAAAGTCACATAGATTGTACTTGCTCATCAATTCAAACATAGATTTTATAAATCAGCAATGGAATGAATTAAACATTCATTTAAAATCCAGTGTTTTCAGCACTGGAAAGTAATCAAAGAGGAAATTCAATGACATGGAGAATAATTTAAAAGTAGTAACAGTGGTTTGGTTTTCTAAAATCACAAATTCATAAAAGGAATGAACTTTCCAAAGTCTGAAGGCATTCATGTTAAATATATTGTAGGGAACTTCAAGTTCTGACATTGAGATATTTTATCCAGTATATTTTAGGTCTATATTGTTTCTGTCTCTTAACATTATTTTGTCTTTTTCCTCTTCTCTCCCCCCCCTTTTTTTTTTGTTGGTGAGGAAGATTAGCCCTGAGCTAACATTCATTGCCAATCTTTCTCTTTTTGCTGAGGAACATTGGCCCTGAGCTAACATCCATGTGCATTTTCCGCTACTTTATATATGGGACACCACCACAGCATGGCTTGACAAGTGGTGCGTAGGTCTGCGATCTGGATCCAAACCTGCAAACCTTAGGCCGCTGCAGCGGAGTGTGTGAACTTCACGACTATGCCACCAGGCCGGCCCCTTCTCTTCTCTGGTAGTACATGTCTTCGTATGTATTGCTAGACCAATAAACAGTGCACAGAGACTGGTGCTGCCTTTGAGTTGATAACTGAGTTATTTTATTGGTTTTAATGCAATTTTCAGATTATGTACTTGGGCTGATTGTAATCTTCTTATCCAATATTTAACTGAAAATGCCCTTGTATCATTTAGTCTACAACTTCAGGAAAAAATAATTAAAATAAAGGAAGGGGTAGTAAATGTGTTTGAATGAATAGGGATTAATTTCTGTTACATTCTTGTATCAAATAATCCGGCAGAATAAGCAAGACTTCCTTCAAAAGCATGTCCCAACTATTCAACACAATTCTCTGCCTTTCTAAAGCCCACGGGTATATGTACTAATACATTAATTAAATCATTCTTTGTGTGAGGAATATCTATTTGAGGAAAGTTTTTGTTCCTCTGGATGAGGTTGACCTTGGTTCAATTCCTATTACCAAATATCTCTTCTTGTTAAATAACTGAAAGTTTTATTTCTTTTATATTATTTTACTGAGAAAATGGTGCTTTATACACCTCTTACTATTTCTGAAAATACAGAAATGAAAAGTAATACACCAAAGAAGCCTCTTCCTTTCTAGGAATAATGAAACCTCTTTAAACATAATTCTCTGAAAACCAGATTTTAGGAAAAGAACCTGATGACAAACATCACATAGAAGTTTCCACTCTTACCTCTGAAAGGACTGTCTGAATATGTGTCCAAATAAATTATAGAAACAGTATAGTTTTAAAATTGGAAAATATGCAAGTAAAGTCGACATATTTATGCTTCCAGGCAAAAATAGGGGCTAAATTTGCAAATGTAAATTATTTTGAAAGTGGTGTTTTGAATTCCTAAAATCAATAATATCTAGTTTTCATATACCCAGGCATGTCCCTAGCCCTATTGGCAAGGTCTGGCATTGTCCTTTTATTCAGCACCCTGTCAGAAAGGAAATTTTTCAAGAATACCTAAGATTTATAACAAATTGAGTTCTATATTTTAAGAAGCCTTTCATTATGCAATATAATCCTGCTGAATTAGGAGATTCACAAAAAAAGAGGTAGCGTTTAATCTGTTTTAAAACTTTCATTTAGGACGTGTCTCCTTTAGCCAACTTCCCTTTAAATCTTTTAGTAAAGAGGAGGAGGCGTATTTGCCCACACAGCCAGGGAATACTGGTATGACACTTGAGGAAAGTTAGGGGCCAGGCTGAAAGTACACATTTTAAAAGATGCATGATATAAATATCTTATGGGCATCCTGTATTATCTCAGCTCTTTATCCTATATCGTCTCTGGAAGGTCTGTTAGAAACTTCACCACCATCTGGCAGAATACATAGTGGATTCTGATACCACTCTACTAATATACACTCAACTACCTTCTACAAGAAACACCTGGGGAGCATTTTCAAAAGCCATCCTTCTGGATCCCATTCCAGAATGACTGAGTTGGAATCTCAGGTAGACAAAATGGTCCAGGAAGTCTCTATTTCAATCAACTTAAGTGGTTATGATAGTCAGCTGTTTTAGAATCAATGCTCTAGGATACATATAATAGATAAATTTTATCAATGACAGGATCATAATTCCAGAAAAGATTGTTTTTTTTTCCTTTGAATTATTAAGTTTAATATATCATCATTTCATTTGAACAGAATTAAGCAATTTCATAACTGGTATACTACTTACAATGCTGTAGTACATTCATGCCCAAATCGGGCACACCAGTTTTCATTATTTAACTTTCATTACTTACGTTTTCAAAGCACATAACAGAGAATTAATGGAAGGCAACATGCAAATTAATACTCAATCTTATCGACCTGTTAGAAAAATGCATGAAAGGCAGGATTAAAATGATAATTTAAAAATAATAGATCTTTCTGATTGTCTCAGTGAAAGTGCTTGATTTTACTTATGAATAAATTTGTTTCAGCTAAGCCATGACATAACTTGGTGGAAAGATAATGTTATTTCTGATTTATTGCTGTCTACTTGCTTTCAGGTCATGATAAAAAGAATATATATGCTGAAGATTTTTCAGTTTGGGAAGTTATTTTCAATACAGTTTAGCTGAAATGTCATCTTAGTGTTAAAGAAAAAGAAAATAGCGTGTTAATTTATTCAGCAAGAGAGACTTCTGGTGACACAGTTTAGACTCTAGAGGCTATGGCTGGTGATGAAGCTGTCAGCAATTGCTACTATTCCCACCCGCTGAAGGAATCTCTAGGAAAACCAAACATATTGCTTTAGCAGAACCTTGTTAAAAACCAAAAATAAAATAATAATAAATACAATCACAGATTTTTCTGTCTTCCCTCTCACTTCATGTACTTCAGCGTGCAATAACCCATGTGAATATCTATTGCCATAAAGTACTTTTAAGAAGAATATTTTTAAACTGAAAATTTTAAGAGCTGAAGATGAAAAGTTAGAAAATCATAGACCAAATTTTTTGTTCTCAATACAAAACAAAAAGCAAAATTAAAAGGAAAAAAGCACTACCAACAAAAAATAACTCAAATCTCTGAAATGAATGTTACCTTTAAAGGTGAGCAATGTGTGATCAGCTACAAAGTATCTTAGCAGCTACCTTAGATTCATTTTAGAAGAAGAGCAGATATGAATACCTTTAAGAAATACTTAAAATCATTAAGATTGTGAAACTAACACATCCTTTATTTTTGAGTGTTTATTTTATTCCACATCCCCATCCAGATGTCTAGACTTCTCTACCTCAACGGCCAAGTAGTCTCTATAATCTTTGCCACTCCTTCTCTAAAAGCTTTCAAAAGTGCAAATGGCCTTTTTCTTGGTAACGTCTGATTCCTGTAGTTTCCCACTTCTCAGTATGGTATCCTCCTGAATCTCTCTTAACCAAATTGATAGGCTGTATTTGCATTTAATATTTATATACACAAGGACAGTCATAAATCTCCATTTGGACGTACGGAGCAGGAAGTAAGAAAACAATTAGCCACTGGATGCACAATGTGTGCTCATCACTATATAAGGTGATTTCACACACATTCAATCTACTCCTCACAATTCTGGAAGGCCATACTTAGTGTGGAAAAACCATAAACAGGTCTTATCTTCACACGTGGAATGAATATCACAGAGTCCTTTCGGACTGCGTAAAATGTAAACAGTGGGAAAATTATAATCATCTCACAATATTGGTAATTCCAGTAGGCAATTTTTTCTTCTCTTTTTGTGAAAGTTCTTTACGAGAACATTTATTATAATGTGTAAAATGCTTTGGGATATATGCACACCAAAACCAGGCTATTTAACTTTGACCCCAATTTTAGAGATAGTAATACAAGACAGAGTGAAGTAAGTTTTCAGAGGCAGTTTCCAATGAGCTAATTTTTAGTTTTCAAAAAAGTCATATTTTCACACACCACCACAGCCTCAGCACTACACTCATTTCTTAGAAGAGTAGCCTAACAGGAAGACATTTTGAGAACTTATGCCAAAATATGCATATGTTTATGAATCATAAAACTATTACTAAAAAAAATTAGTAACTATGTGAGGTGATGAAAGTTAACTAAATTTATTATGGTAATCATTTCACAATATATACATATATCAAATTATTATTTTATGCACCTTGGACTGATAGAATATTATCTGTCAATTATATCTCAATAAAACTGAAAAAAAAAAAATACAGTCCTGATCACTTTAAAAAAAAAAGAGGTGTTACTGCCAATGGAATATGTATATTATAATACATACCTAAAATAGAACTTTTAAAAGAATGAGATGAAGATTAAAGAAAAAATATTGAATGATGTCTTATCATGAATGTGATAGACAAGTTTCTAAAATGGCCCCTAAGATTCCTGTACCTGATATGACACATTGTATAATCCCCTTCCCTTGAGTGTGAGCAGACTCTATGACTATGGTGGGAATATCACTCCTGTGATTAGTTTACAAATCATCTGACTTTGAGTTAACCAAAAGGGAGATTACCCTGGGTGGGCCTGGCTTAATCAGATGATCCTTTAAAATAAAGTGAAGCATCAGAGAGACTCCCTCCTGGTTGTCTGGAGAAACCAAATAGCCATGTTATAAACTGCCTGTGGACCCCACGGAAAGGAACTGCAGGAGCTGAGAACATTCTCCAGCCAATGGCTAGCAAGAAGAGGAGGACCTTGCTCAAGACAGTCACAAGGAAACAAAATCTGCGAACAACTAGTTATATTTGAAGAAGATCCCAAGCCCCTAAAAGAGAATCACATCTTTATACTTTCATGTCAGCCTGGTGATGGCTGAGCAGGGGGACCAACATGTGTGTGTCTGTATGTATGTATGTGTATATATATATATATACTTTCCACATAGTTCCTGGGTCTGAGTAAATCTAACAGGAGTTAAGCAGAAGCATCCACAACCTTAATCAAAGAAATAAATCTCCTTTCCTTCTCCTGCCTCCTCCACTCTCACCCCAGAATAGGAAGAAAAATGAGGCTTAGAGATTAATAACTTGTCTGAATAAAGAATACATAACACCAACTATTATATCATATGAAGAACCTGTTCTTCAGTAGCTGCCTATTTTAAAATGTTTATTCCTTATATTTATGGTATTCAGACATCTTTATTCAGTTACATATCGTCATTGTACTGATTTTGAAGACTCATAGCTCAAGTTCTTCAATTCTAGAAACATCTTGAGTGGTAAAGCAGCTGAGTTTGTATGAAATACAACCGGTCTCTAAATACTTCAACCTCCTAGCCAGGAGTCACAGCAGACTAGGCAAACTCTGTCCTATGTTGAGTCTGTGCTGCCTAATGCAATAGATCAGCATTTTTAAGGTTAGGATTATGGAACCTGGAAAAAGCAAAAATACACCAACATTGCAGTAGGTAGTTAAACTGCCATGTTTAAAACTTAAATAGAAGATAAGACCTTGCGAATATCATATTTAAACTTACTATTCATCAGTTCTTTCAGTAGAATTTCTATGGCCTTTCTCTATGGTTGTAATATGTTTGCCACAATACAGGATTTTTGTGTGTGTGTGTGTATGTGTTTATATGGGCAGGATTTATCTTTAATAATAGATAATAGCATGTTAAAGATAGTCTATAGATCTGAGGCTAACTTAGGAGTAAGTAAAAATATAGCCTGTTAGGCTTTTCTTCCCTGAGGAACGTATTTTGTAAATAGAGAGTTTGAGAGCCACTAGTCTAATTCACTGTTAAATTTTTTCTACTTGCCATTTAAAAAAAATATTATCACTAAAAGTCAGTCTTAAACCAGGTCATGGGAGAAATAGCATACATCCTCAATTACACTCCAATGACAATTATGCCTCATTCTACTCAGGGGGTGAGGGAAAATATATTATCTTAACATAATGCAAAGAGTTTTAAAGTCTTGGCACATTTTTCCTGTCACATCATATTTCCTATGCCCCTGAAAATATAAAATATAAATATTTATTATGCTTCGTGTCCCCTCTAAGAATATAGCTCTCTGGAAAATGGTAAGTCTCAAAGCCATTCACATGTTTACTGTGATGAATGGATATAGATAAGATAAACAGCACTAAAGTGCATGTTTTATTTTTCTTTTTGATTATTTTTGCAGTAAATTCCTTATGTAGGTAAGTCAAATACAGCATGTTTGTTAAATTTTAAAATGTCTTCTTTCTAATGATTACATGGATGACTATACTTTAATTGGTCTCAGTAAACTATTCTTTTGGTGGCTCTTTATGCCTCAATGCAAAGAATCCACAGCAAAATCAATAAAGGCTCACAAAGTGCCCTCAGAATTCCAATAGGAATACAAATGTTCACTATTTGAGGACTTCGCAGAATTTTGTCAATTTCTTAGAGAAATTAAAATGTACTCATGAACGGATGGTTTAACAAAACAGAGATGAGAGGAATTATAGTTTATAAATGAAATTCATTACTGAGAAAAATCAGTTTTGTGCTGTGGTGAAGACTTGACCTTCCAACACCAATACAAAAAGTCATACAGCATGAAACTCTCTGTGTCAGGGATAAGCAGGCATTCTCCTTTATTATTTCTGTTTATAATACAATGGAGGCCCATACCAGTTGCATGCAGCATTACTTCATGAGTATATAACTGTATTTAAATCATCTATATATTACATTTTACAAATGTAATAGGGAAATGTGTTCTTTTGCATTCACCATTAAGAGTTGGAACAGATGGTGAAAGGCTCAGTTTAAACTAATATGGCCATTAAAATAACTGATATTGCATGCATTCCTTGATATAACAGAAGTTTAGTTCACTATAAAATGGGCTTGTGACTTTCTGGAATATATTAAACATAATGTGTCTTTTACAATAGTTTTTCTACATGAGGAAATTCGCTGTTAGAATTTACTCATAAGAATTTTTCAGACAAAAAAATGTAGCTACTCATTCAACAAATATTTACTGAACACCTGTTACATTCAGGCACTGTGCTTCACATTGAGTTGCTTATAAAGGTGAATAAGACATAGTCTCTGGCTTCCAGAAAAGATGGTGGAGAAGAGGGAGACAATAGAAGATGTTGACAACATGTGGAACATTTGGAGCACCTCTATTTGCAGTGACTGGGTCTGAAGCATTTTCACACCCTCCAGGATCTAGGCCCGCAAATCTGGCAGCAGCAGCAAGTTGGCAATATAGCTTAGGTCTGAAGCCCGGCTGAGACATTCTGCCCTTTTGCGTAAGCATGGACAACTGAGAAGAAATTAACTTATCATTCATACATTCACTATGTATTATCCATCAAAGTAGCTAAAAAAGAATTTAAAGAATTAAAAAAAAATACAACAGTGAGCAATCATTTGAAAAACTAAGATGACCTTTTCACATAATGGAATCCTACATCAGTAGGATTAGTCTTAGTGTTTTGCCTGGGATCTTACGTTGTATGCTGTCTTGCCTGGAGTGGATGATGTCTGTCATATCTTTGAAAATTTTGCTCTAGGTCCAGGTTCTATTCAATTTTCTTTAGTCCCTGGCACGCATATGGACTTCCTTTGCCTCTAGGCTTTTCTATATGCTACTGCCCTTGCCGAGGACACTCCATCCCTTGTATCCTTTTTGGCCCTTCTCTTTGCAAGCTCCTATTCATCCATTAGGACTTGACCTAAAGATTGATTTTTCAGACATATTTTCTCTGACCTATAAATTAGGTTAGATTCACCTGAAGTATCTTCATTTAGAACTTTTAATTTTCTTTTAAGAACATCATCTTACTTTGTTTTAATTCCTTGCTTAATATCCACCATGTGCAGCAAGATCGCAAACATAATAATTAGGCGCTTAATGAATATAGTAAAAAAGAAAACTATAATATACTCTCCGTCTTGTGTTAAGTAAAATACTCCCTTTCTTGGCTCATTTTTTCTTTTACTGATATCTACTGGGATATGGTCTGTAGACATTGATAGGTAGAAATGAATGCAAAACTTAAGATTTAAAATGCATACTAAAAATGCATTATTTAAATCAATGCGGTATCATCTTTCTGTGATTCACTAGTTATATCCCGTTCTTTATGCTATTTCAGAAATGTTGTTGTTACTTAAGAAAGCAGCACCAGAGAGTTAATGAGTTTTTAATTTCGCCAGTCTTCTCTCTGGGCACTTTTTAAAGTTTGCTTCATCATCTTGTTTCCTCACAGGTGTTGCTGTACTGTAAGATGATACGACTTGGGAAGTAGCTTTACGTTATCTTTTCCTTGATATCTCGTTGAAGATTTCAAGCAAAGTTTACTAGGTGATTTGGAGAATATGGGGCAGTTTAATCACATAGAATATCATACAGGGCTGCTGCTCAGCCTTCTGCTAATCTAATGAAGCTCTCTAAAGTTAGAGGCAAATTGTTTACTTAAAACATTAAAGAATCATTTTGCAGAATTTAAGTAAGAAAGAATAAGCAGTGGGAATAGAGAAAATTGCATCTGTACTTCTTAAAATGATTTTATATTGAAATCACTGAATGTGGAAGTCATGATCATTCAAACATGTGCATCTGCTTATATTTGATTGTAACATCAATCTTTCAAATAACCATCTACACCCTCAGTATACACCTAATTCATTTTCACTAAAATTTTACTGTGATGATTGTACATTCAAATTTCTGCAGATTTTCTTAGAGAAAATGTTTATGAAAATAAGCTCTTCAAGATCTGATCCTTCAAAATTTACAAGAGCAAAATAACTCTATCTATCCAAATATATTCAGTTTTTTTCCAAATGAGTACTTATTTGTTTATTCAATTCACTTCTCTACAAACTATTATCTATAAAAATAATACTGAATTAACATTCTCATAAGTGATATTATTATTCCTCTTTTATGTAAAGGAATTAATGAATTATATATTGAATTCTAATATTTCACTTACTTTTGGCAAACAAATTCATGACTTTGATGTAAGAGTCAGCTTACTATTCAGATATGCATGATACATTTTATTTACACGATACATTGTGTTATATAAAATGCTTTGATATTCACAATATTTTACTGCAACATCTAGTAACTCCGAGACAGGCAGTAGAATTACTGTTAAGCTTATATTGCAGGTGAGACACTGAGGCTCACAGCAGTTAAGCAATTTTCCATAAGTCAAGTAGCTAGTAAATGATGGGGTCAAAGATTAATTCTGGGTTTTCTGTATTAATCGCCTGTGATCCTTCTATTGAAAAATACTTTCATTTCTGTGTGATGCTAAATATTCGGAAACTCACAGAATTTCTGTTTGTTTCTATAAATTTCCAAGTTGTATAATTGTCACTAATATGCAAATATTTATGTGAATTTGCCATCAATATTTTGGACATATTTTATTCACATATAAAGAAAACAAGGCTTTGCTATGGCTAATACTTTTCAAGCTGATATAGGAGACGGCAATTCTCTCTAAATTCATTCATGCAGCTGTAGACTACTATATTTCCCACTATTTCTTGAAGCCCCTTGTGACCAAAGACTAGCCTAGGGCCAGTGAAAGGTAAATGGAAGCAATATGTTCAACTTCTTGTCTATGTCCTTAAAAGAAAAAAGCCTTATTCTTTCTTTCTCCTCCCCCAAAGCTTAGTGTGTACATGTTTATGGGAGTCAGAGCAACTATCTTAGATCCAAAGAAGGAAATTCTGTGTTGAGGATGGCAAAACAACAAATATAAAGAGCCTAAGACCAGTACACGATGGCATAGTATCACATTAGTCTTTGGGAAGACTTTTGCACTGTATACTTTTGTATGAGAGAGAAACTTCTGTCTTTTATAATCAGTGCTATATTTGGACCTTTGTGATAGCATCCAGGGTCTGTATTTTAAATTATACACACACACACACACACAGACACACACACACATACACGTAATAACTCAGGGATAGAATTTATTCAGAAGTTTATTTTTTGTATGTTATAAATTTTTATCATATAATTTATAAGTTAATTATATTTTCTTGTTAAAATAAATGTTTATTTTAAGATATATAATTTAATGAATAAATAACTGAAAATAGCTTTCTGTTCACTGGAAAAATATTTATCTTTTCTATCAGCTTAAATAATGTTTCCAGGCTTCTTTGTAGCATTTGAGAAAAAGGGTAATATTCTATTATTTAAGAGAAATCTAAATGTACCATAGCTTTTGAGCCAAAACCAGTTACATGGTATATTAGCAAAGATCAAATTAATTGAGTTAAATAAAAAATATCTTAGTTTTTTATTTAATCTTAATTAGCTATTACCTTTCTCCACATTATTAGTAATATTGGAAGGACCAGTGGTTCTATCCCTGTGCCTCTCCTATTCTCTAGCTATACTCACTTATGTTTTCTAGCTACATGGTGACATGTCTCAAATTATGTGCAAAGCCAAAAATTTTTCCTTAACTCAAAATTTGTATGCCCTACTGTCTACTTGGAGCTTCCCCAATACGTACCCTGAACTAAACTCCTGAATCCCTCTACACAAGAAGAAAACTTACTACGAACCCAACCTTCTTCATGACAGCTAATGATAACTCTATCCTTGTAGTTTTTCTCTCCAAGTCTTACCAACCAAAAACTTCACATTTGTCTCTTTTTTTGCACTATTAATTTATTTACCTATTTATTTTTATTGACGTATAATTGACCTACAATATCATTTTAGTTTCAGGTGTACATCATAGTGAGTCAATATTTATATACATTATGAAATGAGCACCACAATAAGTCTAGTTACCATCTGTCACCATACAAAGTTATTACAACGTTATTGACTATATTTCCTATGCTGTACGTTATATCCCCATGATTTATTATTTAACTGGAGGTTTGTACCTCTTAATCTCCTTCATTTATTTCACCCACCCCCAACTCTCCTCTCTTCTGGCAACCACCAGTTTCTTTTCCGTATCTATGAGCCTGTTTCTGTTTCATTTTGTTTCTTCGTTTGGTTTTTTAGATTTCACATATAAGTGAAGTCATACAGTAATTGTCTTTCCCTGTCTGACATTTCAGTTAGCATAATACCCTCTAGGTCCAACCATGTTGTCACAAATGGCAAGATTTCATTCTTTTTTATGGCTGAATAATATTCCATTGTATGTGTATACCACATCTTTATCCATTCATCTATCGACGGATGCTTAGGTTGCTTCCATATCTTGGCTATTGTAAATACTGCTGCAATGAACATAGGGGTGCACATATCTTTTCAAATTACTATTTTTGTTTCCTTTGGATAAATACCCAAAAGTGTAATTGTTGGATCATATGGTAGTTCTATCCCTAATTTTTTGAGGAAGCTCCATACTGTTTTCTTTGGCATCATCTTTGACTCTCTTTCCATGATACTGCACAGTTAGTCTATCATAAAGTCCTCTTGACTCTATTTTAAAAGTTTTACCAGAATATGGTTAATTCTTTCATTGCTAGCATTGTGCCCAATAAGCAATCACATCTTCCTAGAATTCTTCTATAGACTCTTTAATTTATCTTCCTGCTCCAACTGTTCCCATCCCCATAATATACATAAATGCAGGGCCTGAGTGTCTTTTTAAAATGTAAGTTGTGTTATATCAATCCTCTGTTCAAAACCCTATAAGCGCTTCCTCTTTCACTTAAAATAAAAGTCCAAATCCTTTAAATAGCCTATAATGCCTTACGTGAACATAACCCCTGTTATTTCTCCAATCTCTTAAAATTAAGACTTTTCCTTCCCTCAGCCAGCAACACTGGCTTCCTTTCTGTTTCACAGGCTCTCCAGGCACCTTCCCATCTTAGTACCTTTACTCCAGCTTTCTTTCTGGCTGGTGTGTTTTTCCCCCAGATAGCCATTTAATTAACTATTTCACTTCCCTCAAGTCTTTCCTTGAATCTTACATTCTCAATAAGTAACATTTTTAGTACCACGACTTATCTCCAGCTCCCCGTCTGCACTCCAGACCCTCCCAATCTTCCTTAGTCTCTTCTATTTATCCTTGTCCATAACACATATCATTCTCTTACATTTTTATCTAATTTAATTATTTATTTTCTCATGCACTCTCTCTCCTTCCTCTTCCATGTTGGAAGGGGATTTGTTTAGTTTGTTCCCTGATGCATCCTATGTGCCTAGAACATGTGCTATCTGCCCAAAATATATTTGCTGATTTCAAGACATCTAACACCTGATGTATTTCAGCCACAGTACTATACATGTTAATTGTATAATATCAGTTAATCCTGTGGTAGACAGCTTCTGAGGTGGTGTCCAATGATACTTGCTTCCAGATATTCACACCTTTGTGTAATCCTTCTCCTCGAGTATAGGCTGGACCCAGAGACTTGTTTCTAATGAATAAAATAAGGCAAAAGTGATGGGGTGTCACCTCTATGATTGAGTTACGAAAGATTGTGCCTTCCGCCTTGCTAGCAATCTCTATCTTGTTGGTACTCTCTACTGTTCTCTTGCTTACTTTGTCTGATGAATCAAGCTGCCATGTTGTGTAATGTTCTATGGAGAGGCAGACACGGCAAAAAACTGAAGGAGTCCTCTGGCCAACAATTAGAAACAATCAGAAGAGCCAGCAAGACACCGAACCTGCCAACAGTCATGTAAATGAGCTAAGAAACTATTTTTCCCAGCTAAGCCTTGAGATGACTGCAGCCTTTTGAGAGCACCTGACCCATAGAAACTGTGAGATAATAAACGTTGTTGTTTTAAACCATGAATCTTTGGGATTATTTGTTACACAGGGGTAAATTACTAAAATAATTCTCAACACAAAACCATGTGTTTGCATGACGGCCACATCAGCTTATAGAAACTGTGGGAACTGAGAGTGTTTAGCTTTTCTCCCAATGTGAAGTTTACATCTTGTAGTCATTCCTGGGCTTTTAACCCACATCAGTATAATGCCAACTCACATCACCATCTTGTCTTAAATTTTTCTGCTAATCAGTCCTAAACATAAATCTTAAAAGTTAAACATATTGTTTAAGTTTTTAGTGTACTATTTATTTTCTTATACTTACCTACACATATAAAATATATAAAACATAAAATACTACTTAAAACTTAAATGCTAAGTTATATTACTTCCCTCCTTTTCATAGCCCTTTAAAAAATTCCAATGATGCCTTCCATTAGTGAGAAAATTCTTAAGATATCCAACTATATGCAAGCATGTCCTACCACTCCTGACTTTGAAATTAAGTTCTCTGTTTGTATCAGCCATTCAAATTAATTAATTAACTTTTAATGTCCGTTTATTATATAACAAATTTTTTACTAAGGAAGAAGACTTCAGGAAAAACTTCTGAACAATAATTTAGTAAGAACAACACTATGGAAATTATCCCCTACCCCAAAAAGCATATTTGTACTCTAAGACAGAAAATGCAGTGATTTTCAACTAAGTATGACATTCTGGAAATACCACTGGGCTTGGATAAGGAGATGGTGATCTTTTTCCAGCTCTGACACTGAGAGATTGGCCAATACAAAGTTGTTGTGGGACTCCATCTCCTCATCAAATCAACAAGCATCCGGTTTCCACAGTCTTTGGAGTGCTTTCTAATACAGTTCTATGGTTTTATGAAACCACGAAATTATACTTAGAACTAACATCTCTATAGGTTGTGAAATACTGGAGCACATGGATAATTTTTCATTGCTTTTTCTAATGCTTAATATATCTCAATTAAGGCTAATTAAAAATGACTACTAGTTACTCACCCTGTATCCATTCTGCCCTGCTTTCTTACCAATAGAACTCCAACCTTTTTTTTCCAAAAATTTACATGCCTACCTAAAGGACTATAATTTACGGTCTTTCTTACATCTAGAGGCAGCCAATAGGCATCTCCCAGGAATCCTTAAATATGGCTGACTCATATGAGAATAGTGTTCTTTGTTCTTTTCTTTCTTCTCTTTTACTTCTCTGAAATTTAGATGTAATGACTGGACTCTATCTCTATCTTGGCTGACAGGTGAACTTGAGGAAGAAGAAATCCCATGCTAAGGATGAGAAAGAAGTAAGACAGCCCACCCTGGACCCCTGCCCAAAATGTGAACCTATCATATGAGCCATGGCAGAGTTTTATAGTGAGAGAGAAATGAATCTCTAAGTTGTTCATGCCATTTATCTGCTTTTCTATTTTATTAACTGTACCTTATTCTAACCTGATACATTATCCCTTTTTACTTTAAATAATTGTTGTCCAATGCAGGAAATATACAGACTATTTGGACCTAATTCAATAATCAAAGAGCATAATTTATATCATGTTATAGATGTTTACTACTTCAAAGTTTTGCTTTTATGGCACATATATTTAGTTATTATTATAATAATGATGTATTAAAAACAGCTTTATATCATTTTCATCTACATATTCATGCCAAAATAACATAAATTCATTCTCTTCTCTTTCTCTGCTTCTCTCTCTAGATATATATGTGTGTATGTGTGTATATATATATGTGTATATAACTTTATTTGAATTATTAACTTCTTGGGAGGGGAAAAATTATTAAAATGATCATGGGTTTCTCACCAGACACTAAAAATAACCAGAAGAAAATGGAACAGCATCTTTAAAGTACTGAAGGAAGATACCCATCATTCTAGAGTCCTATATCCAGCCAAAATATGTTTCATAAATGAAGGAAAAATAAGGACCTTCTCAGATGAAGGAAAACCAAAAGTCTTTATTTCCAGAAGACCTAATCTAAAAGAGATGCTGAAGGAAATTCTTCAGGCTAAAGGGAAATAATACCAGAGACAAATCTGAATCTTCAGGAATGAAGGAGGAGCAAGAGAAATGGTAAACATCTGGATCAACATAAAAACTATTTTTACACCCTTAGGTTCTTTAAAATAAGTATAACTGGAGAAAAGAAAAATTCTTATCTGGTGGAGTTTTCAATGTATGTACTAATATGTGTCATATAAATGACTACTACAACATAAGTCAATAGAGGAAGGTGAAGTGACCTATACGGTTGTAAGTCTTCTACATTTTCCTTGAAATAGTAAATTATTAACTCTAGATAAACTATGATAATTTAGGTATGCATGTTGTAATCCCTAGAGGAAACAGTGAAAAAAATACAAAGGTCTACAGCTAGAAAGCCAACAAATTAATTAAAATAGAATATTAAATATATGCAAATGAGACAAAAAAACGAAGAAAGGCAAACAGAAGAACAAAATCAGAATACACACTGTACAAAAGATAGCGTTTGAAATAAAGGGCCATAAAGTGTAGGCCCTAAGGATATGTAAGTGAAGTGAGAAAATTTGGAGGAAATGGAGTGAGCCACAGAGTGGAAGCTTCAGTGCAGATGAAGGAGCCTTAATATGATGTAGAAGATCGAAGCTGAGTGGGGCAGATGGCAAATGTGGTGAACAAACAGGATACTGCCTTTCATTTAGTATTATTCATATGTCTTATAATTTATCTACTATTATTTGAAAATGCTATGAACCATAGCAGTGCTTTTTCTGGATACTCTTATTCACTAATTTAACTTAATTGTGATATTTATAATGACTATTTATAATATTAGCCACCATTTTTTATATAGTGTTTTACACTGTAAGCATTTTGATGTATATTATCTCTTTTAAGTGCCAATAGTTTTTTGTATTTTAACTGTATCTAGCAGAAATTGTTTTAAAACATACTTTACTTCTTGGTCAAGTTAATTTAATGTTCTGAATTTTATTTTTATACTCCCATGAGGGCAACTAATTACCGGACTGGACTGGAGTACAGTGATGACCTCAGGAGCTTTTGCCTCTATACCTTCTCTCTATTCTATGTATCTGCCTCCAGCGATTATAGGCTCCTTGAATGATTACTGCTGGTATTCTGGCTTCCTAGAAAATTGGATCATCATGCCTATGAAAGGATTTAACTTTGTTTATACAGAATTTTCAGTAAATTGGCTGAAGGCAAGTGCCTAAGGAAGTTTAGGATCTTTAGCAACTACATTCATGGGTGGTCAGATGCCTTTTTTGCTTACTGCTGGGTTCACAGTCGTTTCTCAGACACCAGAAGTTGAGGAAGTCTCATCTTCAGCTAAGTGTGGTATTGAACTCAATGAAAAGTCTGTACTTGTTAATGAAAGCTTGTATAAGGAAATGTAAAATTCATCAATATATGTATTATTTTCATGTTTTATTATATAGCTAAAATCTTATTATAATAGAATTTTTTTTCTTCTAGGTTAAAAATTCTAAGTGTTCTGTTTTAGTAATTTTAATATGATATATTCCAGAGGACATTGACGTTGTAACAAATAATTTTTGTACAAATTAATATTTTTGTAATTTCAAGTTCAACATTAGAAGCAATTTTGACTATAGTCTTGTAAAATAATCATTGCCTAAGGTACTAACAAATGTAAATTTTCAGTCACAAAACACTCAATTAAGGTCTCAATTAAAAAAAGAGAGAAAGAAACAATTGGAAAAAGATCTCTTAAATGAGACAAATCCTACTGTTGGATAGTAGATAAGTAGATATAACAGGGAGAAAGAGTGGGAGAGAGGAGGAAAGTAGATATTGATAAATTTTTCAATGAAGTTGAAATGGAAGATAGTCTTAAAGAAATCTGAGATGACACCTAGGTAACAGGCAATGGTAAACTATGAGTAAACCAATATTGTGATCTGAATACGGACTGCTCCTTAACTTATTGTCAGGAAAGAGGAAAGAGCCAAAACTAAAAGAGAATTGGACCCTTCATTTACTGCCAGTGTCCTAAAAAACTTCTTTCCCAGTTTTTTGTATTCTGTCATCATTTGTGATGACCTTGGGTCAGAAAATCAAACTCCATAATACTAAAATTCCACCTGCAGACAATCTTCCCTCAATCTGGGACTGGTCACATACACTATGGAATACTCATAAAATAAAACACTGCATTTCTTGCAAAAGAAGTATTGCTTCTGATATGTTTTTATAAAAAGATTTCTGGCAGTATAAAATGACAAACGTGGGTTCTTGAGCAGTGCTTATTTTTTTATTTTTTATTTTTTTTTGTGAGGAAGATCAGCCCTGAGCTAACATCCATGCCAATCCCCCTCTTTTTTTTTTTGCTGAGGAAGACTGGCCCTGGGTTAACATCTGTGCCCATCTTCCTCCACTCTGTATGGGACACCACCACAGCATGGCCTGACAGGCAGCGCCACGGTGCGCACCCAGGATCCGAACCCGGGCCACCAGCAGTGGAGCATGCACACTTAACTTCTATGCCATGGGGCCGGCCCCGCAGTGCTTATATTTTATATCTATTTTTGTGGACAAAAGTCTGTTTACACAGATCTAAAAAGAATCAGGAAAAAGAGAAAAAGTCTCTTAAGATTTCAGATATAGATATTTTGCTCATGCATACCTCTATTAGAACACATATCACGGACACTTATTTCCTAGTAGTTAAAATTACACGCCCATAGATTGATGGAGAAAACAATGTTACAGCTAAGAAAAGATCTTGAACCTGTCAGAAGAAAAGAGACACACTTTGTAATAAGAAGTCCAAGAACTTTCCATACACTGGCTTCAAGAGCACTAAAAAAGTGTGTAAAGCAGTGTTAGAACGATTAATTAAATTAACAGAATAGTGCTTAATAATATTATTTTTAAAAATGAGAGGGCCAGCCCTGGTGGTCTACTGGTTAAGTTCAGCATGCTCTGTTTTGGCAGCCGGAGTTCAGTTCCTGGGTGTGGACCTACACCACTCCATTAGCGGCCATGCTGTGCTGGCAGCCCACATGCTAAAAAATAGAGGAAGACTGGCATGGACCTTAGCTCAGGGTGAATCTTCCCCAGGGAAAAAAAAAAAAGATTACAAATTCTGTTCAGTACCTCACTTATTATTAAACTCCATGTTAAGACTTTCTAAATTTGTTTCCCTAAGATAGAGCCATACTCAATCCTTTCTGGTTTAATGAATAAACTCTACCTCTAACAAGTAATTACAGTGAGAGGAAATGCTAGACATTTTAGATGTGACAATGGGCCTTTTCATACTAAATATATTTGAAGCATGATAGTCCACAAAATCTGTTTCAGACGATAGAGAATTTGCATAAGATCTACTGTACAACAGAAAACAGAAATTTGTATCAATGGATACATTGAAAAATAAGATGGTGTCATAGTTATTTTTTCTCTTAGCTGCTATACAATTTCATATTCCCTTCTGATCCTCTGCCAAAGTCTCTGCAGGACAGACTATAATAATGAGATCTCTTTCGTTAGCAAGCAGAAAGTCAGGGACAGAAATGTTTGTCTCCCTCTTGACTAGAAGTAATTAACTATCTAAATTATAAATACACACTCATGTCTGGGAAAGTTAAGACTGATTTTATGAACTGCATTGATGACAATAGCTCTCCATTTTACTGAAGATTCATACTCTGGCTATTCAGATTTTTCTTATATGAAGGCTCATTGTTTAATAGTAAATAAAAGTTTTCCACTGAGGCATGTGGGGAGTTGATCAGATTAATGTTGAATTTAAAATTATGTAAATTTTTTACCCTGTATTTTTGTACTTTCCCAAGATGTGCACAACTTCATGAATATATAAGTATATTCCTATAGCTGTACAAAGCAAATAGTGGTTTCTTTCATTTCTAAATGGTCAATAATCAAAATATAGGCATGAACGTTACGTGCACAAATACACACATAAACTGATCAAACGTCTTAAAAGAACATTAAAAATATAAATTCAAAGTTAAAAATTCAGCTTTTAACTGCATAAATGTTACTATGCATTTTTAAAATACTAAACCATGTAACGGGGATGGTATAACTTGGAAATTAAGACCTAACTTGAAGTCAGAATGCCTGTTTTCAACGCCCCAATACTCCTACTTACTTGCTGTGTAACTTTTGATAAACTTCTCAAACTCATTAAAATTTAGCTTCCTCAACTGAAAAATGGGAAATAAAATATTAGCTAACTTAGTATTAACTAACTTAATATTTTTAGTGATTAAATGAGATAAAGTAAAAAAAGTTCTTAGCATAGTCTTCAGGACATAGTATGCACTCTATAAATCATTACTAAATGGCATTCGGATGCAGAATGATCAGGTAAAAATAGTTGTATGGAGTATTGGAAACATAATAATTGACAAGAAATTCATATATTCTTTGAAAGAAGATTCAAGTTTAAAATGTACGGAGAATAATTTGCATTATAAAATTGATGTCAATGTTGTTACTACTAGAATATTTGGAATAACTGTAATTTCAAATATGCTATATATATTATATAATGTATTATATCACATAATAATATATAATATAAATAATAAATCATTAGTCATTAATTTGAAAAGATTTTATGGACAAAGGGCATGATTGTGTGAGACAGAGTCTATATGTTATATAGCAAGTACTCATTTTACTTCAACTTGTCGCCAGCATACATTTCTTGAGATACTTAACATTCTAAAATATGTTTTCAATGGTATATTGCTCAATGAACCTATAAATATCCTATTTCAACAGAAAAGCAGCAGATAATAAATGGGGAAACTGGTATTTTGGGAATATCAGATTGATGGTAATCTCTCTTGAATAGGCATGTTATAAATACAAATTGAGACAAAATAAGTATGGTAATATGAACTGTCATGATTTTTACATTACTGAGTTATCATCATCATCATCATCCCCCAAAATCATTGGACAGTTACTATATACCAGGCATTTTTAATTATTTTCCATGTATCAACTAATTCAATTCCACAAAAAATTTGTGTTATTATTACATCCATTTTAAGGAAACTGAGGAACAGGGATTAAAGTAGCTTCCCAAAGCTATCCAGCTAATAAGTTATAGGAAAAAGAATTAAACCCAGGGTATTTAACTAACTTAATTAATTTTAATCTTAAAATAAAATGCTGACTTATTCCACAATAAAGTATTCTTTAACATGGCGCTAAAATTAAAATTTTAAAGTTTTTAAATCTCACATATTTGAAGGGCATCTGTATACTATACACAATATCTCCACAGACTCCTAGTTTGAAAAGTAGAGTTCCATCTGAATGAATAAGGAAAGGTATTGCAAACAAATCAATAGTACAATCAAATAACCAACACTTTTTTATCTCAAAAAAATGTAATTCTACAAACCCACTAAATCATGAAAAACTTAACATTTATCATTCAACAAACCTATACCGTGTCAGTACCTGTTCCAGGCACTTAGTTACTTTTGTATATGAAAACAAAGGCCCCTGTTCTTAAAACCTTACGTAGAGAAACAGAGCCAGCCAATAAAAAATAAATGTAAATAAGTAAATTTTGTGATATGTAAGAAGTTAATATATGCCATAGAGAAAGAGTAGAGCAAGGCAAGCATTTTTAATACTATCTAATATTTTTAAGTCATCTTATGGTTTAAAATATAATCATGATACTCTATTGGGGCAAGAGAGTAGGGCTGCTGTGTGTGTGTGTGTTTGTATGTGTACATGTGGTATTCGTCTGTGTGTGCATGACTATGTATTGCCATTTAGAAAAGTTATAGTGGTCAAACGCTAAGCAGATGCACATTGATACGGTTATCTTCTAAAAGGTCACATACTGTATTAACCTTAGCCGTTTTTTGTTTTTTTGTTTTTTTGTATACTTGAAATACCTTGGGCAATAACAACTCTTCCCAAATCTGATTTAAATGATAAATGGAAAGATTAGTGAGTGACTATAATGATTCAGAATATCTTTGGTACTTGTCATCAGAAATCTCTAAGCAGTTTACGGTATCCTTCGTAAGGAAAATGACTTTGTAACAAAGTAAGAGTAGTGTCTTTTTACTTTAAATGTTACCTGTGTCTAACTGCAATAGTTAGTATGATTAAACCTCATAAAAATGAAATTGACAATAAGGAAGTATCCTAGAAACCCAAGTTGCAGGAGAGGAAAGAATGCAAAAGTGATCATACATTGAAGATTACTCTGAATAAAAACTGAACATCACAATGCCTTTTACATTTACTTATTATCGTTAACCTTGGAAAGAGAAAGGAACCTAAGATAATTTACCAGTTGGTTAAATTTATATTGATACATAATACACTAAATGATATCTTGTTCATGTAACTAAGCAGTTAGTTTTATAATAGAATTTTAAATCAATGTTAATCTGATTCATACTCATATGTAATTATTTAGACGAAACTCACAATCATATTATTTTTTAATTTTATATAAAAGAAGATTCTGAAAAATACTCTAAGGAAATATTGCATTATGAAACAATTCTTGTTATTAGAGAACAATTCTTGTTATTAGAGAACATTAAAGAACATACATTCTTTAATGTATAAGTAATAAAGAATCAAACTTTGCTGCTTTTGAAGAAAAATGAAACAGGAGAAATATGCCTAGCTTTTAGAATACGTTGGTAATGTTTGAGAAACAGCCTGATAATTTAAAGGAATATTCATTTATTTTGCGTGTGTGTGTGTATCTTCACCTAAAATACACACCATTTTCCTAGCTTTGAGAAATTTAGGGCCCTTGATCATTATAAATATAAACCAGATGTTTCATTACATACATATGGAAATACAGTTATCAAGGGTCCTAAGTTTCTCAAAGATAGGAGAAGAGCGTGTTTTCAAGGTGAGGCAATGTGCTCTTGATTCAGCTTACTGTCATAACAATGACACTCTTTTTCAACTTTATTTTAAGAAAATAGATAAATGGAACCGCCTCTTCACAGTACATCTAGTTCTAGATTATATAAACTGCCTCTCTATGTTAATTCCTGAAGAATTCTGTGGTTTCAAGCAAAACAATTGTGTTTTTAAGCTTTTTTTATATTGTGGCAAGAACACTTAATGTGAGATCTACCCTCAGTGAATTTTAAGAGTATAATATATTATTGCTCACTATGGGAACAATGTTGTATAGCAGACCTCTATAGCTGATTTATCTTGCTTAAACGAAATTTTATTCCCATTGTTTAGTAACTCCTCATTTCTCCTCCCCCCAGCCCCTGGTAACCACCATTCCACTCTTTGATTCTATGAATTTGACTGTTTTAGATAATTCATTCCTGTAAGTGCGATCATGTGGTATTTGTCCTTTTCACGACTGGCTTATATCACTTAGCATAATGTCATCAAGTCACATTCATGTTGTCACTTATTGCAGAATTTACTTCCTTTTTAAGGCTAAATAGCATTCTAATGTATGTATATATCACAGTTTCTTTATCTCCTCATCTGTTAATGGACTTTGAGGTTGTTTCCATATTTTGGCTATTTGTGAACAGTGCTACAATGAACATAGGAGTGCTAATATCTGTTCAAGTTCCTGATTTCAATCTATCCCAAAAATACCCAAGAGTGAGATTGCTGGATCATATGGTAGTTCTATTTTTCATTTTTTGAGGAATCTCCATACTCTTTTCCATAGCTGCTACACCATTTTGCATTCCTACCAATAGTGTGCAAGAGTTCCAATTTCTCCACATCCTCGTCATTTCTTTTTTAAAGGTGGTTACTAGAAAACTTAAAATAACATATGTGGCTTGCATTTGTGGCTTGCAATATATTTCTGTTGGACAATGCTGGTACACACTATAGAAGTAGCATCTTTTTAAAGAATTACTTATATATATGCCATGTTTCTCTTAGAGAACCGAGCACATCTTATCTTTTCCATTGATTCTCTAAATAAACTCTAAACAAATAATTTAACTACTATTAGTTTGGTTTCCTAAGGTTGTTTCAGGATAATCTCTGGAACAAAGACTTCCTTCTAGCCCTGTGAATCAGACTTTGGATTTAAAACACTTAGGGTCGAATCTGTGGTCAGATGCTAATTTACTTTTTGAACTATATCAAATGAAACATCATTTTTCATCCTCAGGTTTCTCATCTGAAAAAAATCCATAATTATCTGTTACCTATAGTTGTAAGAATTATAGAATCCATCTGCTAATATTTAGGGATCTATAATGTAATAAACACATATTACTGTAACTGATTATGTCCCTTAACCTCAGCGCAGCAATTAACACACAGTAGGTAAGGATTTTTGCTGCTATTGATGCTCTCTGTCCTTCTATACTAGAAAACAAGATTTTGTTTTTGTCTTGCTTTTTTTTCCTTCCTAAATTTGAAGAGATGCTCTTTGTTCTTCCTTAATCCCATTTGGGCTCTTTCACACACTCCAAAATATCCAGCCTCCTTGAAGTAAAACCAAACAAATATTGTGAGAATGTTAGAATGTGAGAAATGAGATCTCTCAATGGGAAACATTACAAAATAAAACATAATGACAGATGGTGAACAGACTCCAAGGAGACAATGTAAGGCACCTGGGTTTCAAAATAAGTGTTAAACCTAATGATCATCTATTGTTTAAAAATGCTATAAGTTTTAACGTTTTATATGGCAAATATTACATTTAACTTCCTTTTTTAAACATCTTGGTGAAAAGTGCACAGCTTTCTTTTATAGTTTGAATAACAGGGTAACATGAGAGTCAGAAATAATCATGTTCTGGACTTATTAACACCCAGGACCAATTGAATTGGCAAAGATTTTTTTAAAAGTTACAAAACTTAGTGCTGAAGTGAGGGAAATGATTGCTTTCATACCCTGTCAGTGGGAATGTACGTTGGTACAATCTGTCTGCAGTTCAGTCCCACAAAATAAATTAATAGTAATATATATGTGCACGTTTTGCTTTGACAAAGCCCTTGCATTTCTAGAATTCACGTTTAAGGACAATGCCAAAAAAGATGCACAATCTGAAGAGGCAAGAATCTTCATAGCAGCAGTATCTTCATACACACGGATACACACAAAGAGTTAGAAACAACCTACATGTCCAGCAACATGGATATGGTTCAGTATATCATGGTACATATATGGGATAGAATACTAGTTAGTCATCTGAAACGATTTTGAAAAAAAATATTTAATCATATTGAAAGCTATTCAGTTTAATTTTAAGTGAAAAAGTTTACCACATTATATGTGTATATAATACATTTAAAAATACATAATAAATATGAAATATTAAAAGAGAATATATCAAGATATCCTTAATAGGGATAATCTCTAGATTATGGAGAAATTTTTCCTTTTTATTATTTGTATTTTTTAAGATTCTCACTACACACACACATAGGCATGCACACACACACACATCCCCACACTCCCACAAACAAGTCTTCCTTTTTAGGGAGCAAAATAAATCAATGAAAATTGTACTTTCACTCTGACAGTATGCTCAGGGCATTACCAGATTTGATAAGGATATTTCTACTCATACATATAAGCATTAGAGCAACACTAGTCTGATTTTATATAAAAATTTAATCGGCTACATGAAAGTAACAGTCTGTAAATATGGTTAAGTGATAAAATTTATAGATGTTATCACATTCCAGTAATGTTACCTTTCGAGAAGAGAATCCAAATGCTGCTATCAATACAGTCTTTAATTCTCAACAGATAGTCATAGTTATAACGTTTTCTATAATAATCAGCCTGACAAAGTGGATTCATCTTTGTTTTTAATTATAAACAAACTCTTGGGAGAAGCATAATCTCATAAAAAGCGATGAAATAGTCAAAGGATTGGAGTTTACATGAGTATGATATTAGCAATTTCCATTTTATACCTTCTTGATTTATATCTTTATTCAAAAGAATTCCAAATATTTATTTTCAAGAAAGTATTGAGGAAGAAATACATTGTTTGCAAACATAGAATTTTCAGAGTGTTTTCTTGTTTAGAGGGATCAAATTTTCAGATCTAATTTTCTCCAATTCTTAAAGTTGATTTCTTTTTATTGGTGAAATTGCAAAGGATGGGCAGAGACTAATGAAGAGGTCTAGTGGGGGCCGGGGCCGGCCCCGTGGCTTAGCGGTTAGGTGCGTGCGCTCCGCTGCCGGCGGCCCAGGTTCGGATCCCGGGTGCGCACCGAGGCACCACTCCTCCAGCCATGCTGAGGCCGCATCCCACATACAGCAACTAGAAGGATGTGCAGCTATGACAGACAACTACGTACTGGGGCTTTGGGGGAAAAATAAATAAATAAAATCTTTAAAAAAAAAAAAAAAAAAAAAAAAGAGGTCTAGTGATATCATAGTCACATATGAAAAAATTCATATTTTAGTTATTCCACAGAATTTATAATTTTAGCCTATATTTATTTACCAGAGCATGTACATTTTTGATGCCTCTTTTGATTTTGCTAATTACATTTGTTTAGGAATTTCAAAGGAAAAACACTGGGTCAAATACTAATATTTCATTCATGTATTAATTAACACATATATTGATACTTACGTAAAAGTCTTTTTACATAAAAGACCTTCTGTTTACTACGGGTAAGAACAAAAAAAAGAATATGATTCCTTCTTAATAGAGGCTACTATTTAATAAAGAAGATTTTATTCTAAAAAAATACACTCTGTTAAAAGTGTCGTTTAGTTAATGTATGATGTCCCTATTCTAAATAGAACAATCAAGATTCTTGAGGGAAAAAAATAAAAAGATTGTATGGAGTCCAAGTATTGTTAGAAGTACAGTTTAGCTAGAAAGGTATATGGGAGAAGAAAATGAAGGGTTTTGAGTGTACAGGTAAGCACAATATACTTTATTCATTAGACAACAGAGACTCATTTGCAGTTTAGAGAGTGATTCTATCCATTATTTTCTGAATCAATCCACTTCTCCATTCTCATATGGAATTTCCTTATTTTAGGGACTTCAATCTTTGGCAGAGACTGAAGTCCCCTGCTTGGTTTCATTTTGGTTTTGTTCACCCATGCCTCTCCAGCCATTCTCCATGGTATCATATGAGTGATCTTCATGGAATGTAAATCTAATTAATTCATTTCTCTGCTTAAAATTCTGAATAGCCTTTCCCTGCATACAAAATAAAATCTGTGTGTGGTCCTGTCTGTTCTTCTCAACTCACCTCTCGTTGCCATGCACTCTATGCTTATAAACAAACCAGCTACCATGGTTTCATAAGCATGCTATATCAGTATTCCTTCAACGGCTGTTTGCAAAACTTAGAAACCCTTTCCACTCCACTTCCTCATTTGCCTGCTATCCCCATTCTTCTTTTAAGATTTGGCTAAAACTCTATATCTTCTGAGAAACCTTCCCTAAACTTTCTCCTCATTTGAGAACAATTAGAAACTCATTTACTCATTATTCCACAGCACTTTCTTTACACTTCTAATGTAAACTTTTCCATTTTAATTAGTCATTTATTTGTCTGTTTCCCTTACAAGACTGAGGATTTTCGTCTTGACTGTCACTGTATTCCCCAGTAACTTACACAGTTTCTAGATAGTAGATGTTGACTGAATAAATAAAAGGACAAATGGTGGAATAAAATATAAATTTTGGAAGCTTTTTGTGGTAGCACTCAATATGGGATTGATGAGACAGAGGGGTTTCTTACAAGATGGTAGCCACACTGACAGACATCATTTTCCCACCCAGATTTTCTTCTTTCAAGGAACATTTGCTCATACTGCTCTCTTACTAGAACATTGTCCTCCTTCTTATTTAATTAACTTCAGTTATTACTTATTAAAAACATCTTATCTAACCCTATCCTTCCAAAATATCCTCTAACATTACACTAATCAGTTTAAGTGACGTTGCTGATGTTGCCCCAAAACAACAGGCCCGTAGTCCTGAGAATTTCATTCTCTCCCAAAGGCTCCTTCCTCCTACTCATTGTATCTGAGCAAATTTTTCTGTATCTCTTCCCCAGGAAAAGAAAAGATAGGACTAAGATTGACTAAAATAGATTAAAGAACAAAATTACCTAATTTAAATCTGTGCCATGCCACTCTGAAATCTGTGCATAGGTTATAAACACAAAACATTCCATTCATTTATTCATTCATTTGGCAAATGCTTACACTTGGATGTGGCAGCCACTGTGCTACCTACTGGAAATTCAATATTTAACAAGATGCTTTACTTGTCTGTAAATATACATGTCAAGTAGTTTACAGTATAATATTTGAAGAAAAAAAATAAATGATTACCATCATCATTGAAGACCCATTGTTCAGAATTTTCTTAAAACATTATTTTTTCACACATTAAATACAAGATTAATTATTTAAAGCACTTAGAATGGTGCTGGGAACTGAGAATATTGCTTCTTCTCATTTGGTAAATAAAATTCCCTGAGTAGGTCCACACATAAACAATGAGAGCTCCAGTATCACACAATCATTCCAGAATTTTGATAAGTTTTTAACAAATTGAAAGCATTAAAATAAGTTGTACTTTGTAATAGAAAAATACATAGTCAACTATTGCTTTACATTTTAACCGAAATGATTATGAATTTAAAATACTGCATTTATTTGCCAATGCAGATAATAAACTCTAATAGTCATCATATTATTTGACCTTTTATTTACTTGACGTTTTACAGAGATAAAAATTAAAAGAATGTAGATATAAAATACTACTAGATGCAAGGCAGCATAGGTTTGTGGGGTCCAAGATAAAAATCCACAATAACAAGGAAATTTGGTAACAGAAGAATAATGTACTTCAGAGTCAGAAGACCTGTCTCAGATCTAAGAATGAGAGTCAGCGAATAAGCAAGTACCTCAGATTGCTCCTTTATAATGGGAGTAATAAAAACTCAGAGATATATTGTCAATAATTAAACGCTAAAATGCCTACTTTATGGAAAAAATAATAAACAGTTCTTAAAGTAAATACCTTATTTTTCATCCTATAATATTGTTTAATTTTGAGAATCTGATGAAGTATCCAAAAATTGTGACCTCTAATATTTATTTCATAAATTTAAGAGAAAGTCAGTTAAAGTGAGTCTGTTAGTTGAGCCCAACAGGTAGACACTGGGAGTCCTTGTCAAGAGATCTGGATGCTGCTGAACTAATCAATCTTTGAATTTGTGGGCTCAGCAAAACAGTTTTGTCTTAAGGTTTAAAATAGGTACATATCTTCAGAGGGAGAACTGATATCAATCAAGTACTCACAAGAGTCTTGTGTATAAACTGAAGTTCCAAGTCGTGTTTTAATTTATAACAAGAGCTATGACAGAAAAATGGGAATACCTATGTGTCACGGCCAGGACTTTTTCTGCCTGTGGGATGATCAGATGATGATTTCTTGAAAAGCAATGATGTCAGCTGGTTGGTTGTGGTGTTTAAAGGGATCATCCTCTGTGAAAGGCATCTGTCATCACAGGGACCAGGGCATTCTTGCTCCTAAGTGGTGCATCGTTAGATACTGACACATGCTTTCTGCATTTTTTTCCAACTTTTCATTCTGATACATGTGTTCTTCTCTTAAATGTATCTAGTTGTTTTACTAAGCCTTGAAAATTATTTTCCCTCAAACAGTGACTTTACATACCAGATTTAATCCTCTGTATTGCTTGAACTCTCCAGAGGTAGTCTTTATTCTTGTTTTGGAGTGGTTATTCACTTTTGCTGTCACAAATTTACAAAACAACTATTTCTGAATTTTGATGTCTATAATTATATTCTGCTAAACGTTCTGGATTTTCCCAAAGCTGAATAAGTTAATATGCGGCTAAAAAGTGATTGAAGATTTTCTGGTTTCTAACTACCAAGGGTTTAAGTTTCAATAAATTTATAAAATGTTATGTCCTTTTTAAGGTAATTTGATTTTTGTGGCATTTGAAATTGCAAATATAATTACAAGCAAAACAAATTACATCAAGGTTCTGTATTATTTTAAATATTACTCTTAACTGGAGTTCCCTTTAAGATTTACTAAATCAAACATCCCTAATTTTACTAACAATATATATTGTTAGTCTCAATATATATATCAGTCTGTTTACATAGGCATTAGAACTAAACTTTACTTGTTTAAAATCATAAGCTTTATAGCAAAATGAAAACAAATATATTTTGAATGTTAAAATTATTTGTAAACTAGTGAAATCAGTTAGGACTAAACTCAAAATTGAAACTGTTGTAATGCTTGCTCTAATTCATAACTCATAGCCTACAGATTAAGAAAGATAGAAGTAGCTATCTAAAATTAGTGGTTACTTGAGAATAATAGAAATGCCATATTCATAACATCATTGAGCAATTCATCTAAAGTAGGCCTACAAATTCCTAGATTTCTTTCTCTTGAAGTATCTAGTAGGTAAGCAAATTTTATTTATTCTGATTTTATTTTTATTTATATTTTTTTTTTGAGGAAGATTAGCCCTGAGCTAACATTTGCCAATCCTCCTCTTTTTGCTGAGGAAGATTGGCCCTGGGCTAACATCAGTGCCCATCTTCCTCTACTTTATATGGGACGCTGCCACAGCATGGCTTGAGAAGCAGTGCGTTGGTGTGAGCACGGGATCCGAACCTGCGACCCCTGGGCGGCTGAAGCAAAGCTCGCGAACTTAACGGCTATGCCGCCAGGCCAGCCTCTATTCTGACTTTTAAACATTCATTTCCAGTGACATGGCTTGTAGCGTTTCAATAGTCTCCAGTCTTTTGTTTTTCTCCTAATCAGAATCGCCATTCTAAAATCCATGAGGAAGCATGAACTTCTCATTTGAATATTATTATCAACAACAGTATTGTTTCCACACATTTTGCAAATATGAGAGCCCTTTTAACCTTAAACAATATCAAGGTCCACCACACCACACTAATGTACTCATACTAGCTGTTGTAAATAGAATACAATTAGTAATACCCTAAAATGGATACCCTAAAATACTTTATATTAATAATACTCTAAAATACTTTCATTGTATTAGAAGTATTAAAGTTTTTAATACTTCGAAATTAGTAATACTCTAAGATATTTTTGTTGTATTTTAGCAACACAATAAGATAAATATTTATTTGAAAAATAACAGCATCTGTCTATATGGAACAAAAATTTGTTTCGGCTACAAAAAAAGTTTGTTTTGGTACTGCTTTATTGAATCATGTTTGACAGACAAAATTCACCCATTGTACATGAACAATTGACACATTTTGGTAATTTATACAGCCATTTAACCAACTCTATAATCAAGATAGAAAACATCTCCCTCACATAAAAAGTTCCTTTGTGCCCCTCTGCAGTCATTGACATCCACGAACCCCCAGTCCCTTTGCCAGGCATGTTCTGCAAATATTTTCTTTCAAAAGGCTCATGTTTTTTTGTTAACTGTGTCTTTTTGATGTAATTTGATGTAGTACAGTTTTACCCATTTTTTCTTTAATAATTTGTGCTGTTTGTGTTATTAAAAAAAAAAAAAAAAACTTTGCCTAATCCACCCTCACTCTCCAGAGATTTTCACCCACATGTTTGGAAGTGCTGATATACAGACAAAATCCAAATACTTAATATGGAAAATAACACCTTTTCAGGTTTTGATTCATTTCTATCCTTCCGGTTCTATCTCTTTCTCTCTCTCTCATACACACCATCTCTAGTTTTATTAAACTAAATTCATGGCACAAATATTAAATCAAAATAATAAAAAATATTGATAATTTAAAAAATTAGAGTATCAGAGAAAACATTTTAAAATGTTTTGGGATTTCGGGATAGAAAAGTATTTTACAAAGAATACACAAAGAAGCACAAAAGGAGAATAGACAATAGGGAAAAAATAAGTGCTTTAAAATTAAAATCTTTTATAGCAAGAAAAACTATAACAGAAAATTAAAACAGAAGTAGACAGGAGGAGAAAATATTTTAACATAAAGTTTTAGTTTCAGAAAATATAAAGTACTTTGACATATGACTAACAAAAATATAACTAAAATAGAAAAATGGGAAAGTAGTAAAAACAGGCAGTTCATGAATTATTGAATTACAAGTAAAGTACAAACTATACTGAACTTTATGATAGTCAAAGAAATGTAAATGGAAACAATAATGAGATTTGATTGCATAACCATCAGATGACAAAAGTTGAAAAGTCTAATATTACCAGGAGTTGGAGAGAATGAAGTTGGGAATACACTCTTTTTCTAATAAAATTGAATATGTGTACATCTGCTGATCTAGTGACTCCACTACTAAGAATATTCACTAGCGTTACTCTTGAACAATGCTCAGTCTAAACATTAGAAATACCCTAAATAACTTTACAAACTGTGTATTTACATATCTGCATTCATAGACCATAGAGATATTCTCTTGAAGGGAAAAATAGAAAGTATGCTGCATACTTAAATTGTATGTAGTAAAATACTAGAAAATATAAATGAAGTAAATTAATGAAACATGAAGGAGGAACAAAGGGGAGTTTAGCATTGTCTGTAATATCTGCTTTTATATAAATATAGGCATTGTATATCTCAATTATATGTAGTAAACAACCATAAAGTCTCGGGGGTGAACAAAAATACGATTTCATTTCTCATATCTACGGTGCACTGAGTGGCTCTATTGCCCTCAGTTGCGCTCACTCATATATCTGAAGATTGGTTGGTCTTCTGTGGATCGTTGGGCTCAGCTAAGGCAACTCTACTTCAAGTTGCAGGTCAGCCTGGTTGAGTTCTTGGTATTTAATTGGGTCCCACACTGAAGGACGAGCAGGTACCCAGAGGAAATTCTTTCCATGGGGACAGGAGAGGCACAAGAGGGCACATCCAACCATAAAAGCACATGTCAAGTCCCCTGCTAGCATCATTCTGATAGTACCCTTTTTGTCAAAGTAATTCATGTGGCCCAGACCCAAGTCAAGAGGTATGTGTGGGGAGGAGGAGGTGGTCATACTTCTCCTGTGTGGGAAGAACTACAACGTAACCTGCTCAAGTTAGAGGGGAAAGTGAAGACTAAAGGTCGATAATTTAGTCTACCACATCTGAAGCAAATGTGAGAAAGGTCACTATTTGTTCGTTCTGGTTTGTGGGTACATGGGTGTCTGTATTACTTTTCCATTTGCTTGTTCTGTATTTTTAAATGACTTCCAAATTATAAAATGAACTACAGCATAATTAACTAGTTATTATTAAGCTGCTTTATCTTTCATAGTTTTATACACTTTTTTACAGATTCTCTGTCCCACTGTCTATCTGATGAATTTATACCCATCCTTTAAAACAAAACTGAATCCCCATTTCTCTGTAAATCTGCATCTGCCCTTTTCCCTTGAGGTCAGCTATTTTTAAAGAACTTCATGTATATCCTGTTTCTAATTAACGCTTACCTCATTTTGTTCTAGTCACTTAATAATTCAACTGCCTCCTTTCACTAAAGTTGAGATCCTTGATGGCAGAAAGTAGTTCTTATATAAAACATATATTTAAATGTATTTACCTAGGATGGTAAAGCTTACTGACTCTTCAATATAGGTCCCTTCTTTATCCTAGGCACACAAATAAAAATAGACTATGTTTCCCAACCTTGCTTGCAGGTAGGTGTGGCTATGCAACTGAGTTTTAAAAAGTAAGTAAAAATGATGTGAGCCACTTCCAAACTGGGTCCGTAAAAACTTCCTAGTTGTTCCCTCCTCTGGCTGGATGCATCTGATGATGAGACCATGGAGTTGTGAAGTCAAAGTGGGAAGGAGCCTGGGTCCTGAATGCCTCGTCTGCTACCTATCACATGAACATGAAGAAAATTTTGATTTGTTTGATCTCTCAGATATTCAAGCCCATTTGTTATGCTACTTATCCTACCCGCCTAATATATCTAACCTAGTAATTATCTTGTAGAAGCCATTCAATAGATGAATGCATATAATAAAAAGTAATTAGATTGATTACTGGCATTATACCTGAAAGAAAAAATGAGCTCTCTGGGGAAAATATTGAGATTCGCTTTATCAATTTTTTTAGAGTAAGGTACATGATACAGAAGTGTGAGTGTCAAAATCTAAAATTATGTGATAGTAAATTTGATAATATTGTTTCAGGATTTTTTAAATACCTATGAAATGAGATAAATGTGTTTTGTTGTTTATTCATTAAAAAATGTTTTGTTTTCAAGAAGCAAAATCTACAGATTTAAAAAATTAACAAACCTGATTGCATAGAAAATCACACAATAAATATTTGTGTATACATGAAGTTCTTTTTAAAGGCAAACACTGATTATGGAAAAACACTTCTTTAGCTAATTGGCTTAGTGTAATTGAGGTCACCGTTTAGCCATTTAAAAACATTCATCACTAAATGCTTTTAAATATTTTGTGAATCATGTAATTGCTCTAAATATTTTTGTAAGCACTGTAGTTCATGCTAGAAAATGTACCTGTTACCATATGGGTCTCCATAAAGTCGTATTGATGAAGCTTTTAAAAAATCTTAACAGACAGATGTAATTTGAAAAGGAAAAGATAATCAAACTTTATCTCCTCCATTTATAGTCTCAAATTAAAGGAGAAAAGGTGTTAACAATTTAAACACATATTGCATAGCTTTTTAAATATCATGTATTACCAAAATTCAAATATTTCTGATAAAATCCAGATGGCTATAATTGCTGAGAATTTAGTTAATTGCAATTATTTGGAATTCAAAATGTGTACATCTTTATAATTGATTTTGAATTACTTGATTCCTTCCTGCGTTATTTATGTCAATAACAAAATCAAGTTGCCACTAAGAAAATAATGCAAAGAATTAAGCATTGATAAATTAGCCTCTTAGGAGTATAAACCTATGAACCATGTCATTTCAAAATTAATGCAGCATTTTTGATGCTTTGACCAGGAGAGGAGAAATTGAATATAAAAATTGCCTTTATCAATGTTTTACATCATAGTAATTGAATAATAATGTTTAAAAGAAGGAAATGGTTGCTTTTATTATTTTCATTGATAAATTTATTTGCAATATTTAGTGCTGGTGCATAGGGACTTAATCAAATCCCTCTTTTCCAGAAATGGATTCTGGTCCCCTGCTCTCAATAATATTGAATACTTTCATTTCTAGATAGTAATAGTAGAAGCTATAAGACATATCAAAGTTTCAGGATACTCCCAGAGGATGCTGGAACCGTTCTCATAATACCAGATAACTTCATAGAGCTTCCAGAATACACATGACTTGAGTTATTATATTTCGTCTGTAAAAGTGCATGTTCTTCCACAAAATACCCTTTCCTGAAGTTTGACCCGATTGTGGCCCACTATTCCTAACCAGCATGGTGACACTCATTTTTCACCTGTAACTCCTGCAGTTCTCCTATGTAAATTATCTGCCTCAGAAAACTGGCCCTCTCATCACTGCCAGGTGTTTTATTTTCCTATAAAGTTTCCTAGCATGTAAATATCAAATACTCTTCTGTTTTTGAATAATCTTTACTCCAACCTCTGCTTATGAAAATCTTATTCATCATTATGCTAGTAGATTTTTTTTTTTTAATTTTAGTTGTAAGCATCCATTCTTTACTTAGTACAATACCACTGTAACTTTCTTTGGGATATGTGTTTCCTATTTTTCCTATATTTGTGCATACTCATTGACACAAAAAACATCTCTGATCATGATGATTGCTTCAGGATAGACAGCCAATCTAATCAGAGGGGTATATATATATATATATATACACATACATATCTATGTATATTTAGTGGTGAATTTTGAGTACTTTCCCCATAACATCAGGAATGAGACAATGATATCTAGGTTGAGAGACAAATCTCCACGGCTTTTCAGGACTGTTTTCTGATGGACTTTTGTATTGCACACTGCCTTGAAGAGGGTTCAGAAACTGTTCTAGACGTTCACTAGATTTATGAAAATGCTTCCATGTAGTACAGTGGGGAAAGGACAATGTCTTCAATAACAGAGCTTGTCAAATGCATAATGTCATGTATCTACCATTACAATATCATACGGAACAGTTTCACTGCCCTAAAAATTCCCTTTGTTCCACCAATTGATCCTTCCTTCCCATCCCATCTCCTGGCAACTACTGCTCTTTTTTCTGTCTTTATAGTTTTTCCTTTCCCAGATGTCATATAGTTGGAATCATACAGTATGTAGCCTTTTCAGACTGGCTTCTTTCACTTAGTAGTAAGCATTTAAGATTTCCCCTAGTCTTTTTTGGTTTGGTAGCTCATTTTATTTTATTGTTGACTAATAGTCCATCCCAATAATAGTCTAAATCCATCAGGTGATAAAGAGTTTGTTTATCCATTCACCTATTGAAAGATATCTTGTGTGGATTATTTTTCATTCTTTTAATTGTGTTTTTGATCAATCTTAATTTTAATGAACTTCAATTTATCAGTCTTTTCCTATATAATTATTGTTTTGTTTCCTGATTATGAGTTTTTTTTCTATACAAATGTAATGAAGATATTTTCCTATGTTATCGAAGTTTTCTCCTTCTCTTTTTTTAAAATCTTTCATACACTATAAACCTGGGATTTATTTTTGTGTATGTGATGATGTAGAGATCAAGATTCATTTTTTTCCATGTGAACGTACAATAAGAACAAGAGAGATCATTTTTTACTCAGTCTGAGACTGAGGTTCTCCTTTCATAGAAGCAATATGGCTACAACAGTTTAACTTTATATATTATCAACTCATAGTGGACTTTCTTAACAATCCTACTTAAAACAGTCTCCCACTCTACATTTTTATCTCCTTATTTGCTTCACTTTTTTTCATGGTTCTTATTACTTGGCATATTTTATATAATTTAGTTCACTGCTATACCCCCCCTTTCTAAAGGGTGAACAGTACATATTTGGCCTTCAATAAATATAAGCTAAATGAATGAATGAATCAATCAATCAATGAAGGCAGCTTAAATTGGGTTTTCTGTCACTTTCAAACTGTGTATTGGTAAACAGAGTGATAAAATAATAATAAAAAATAAAATAATGGTGATAATAGCTGATACATATAGTGCTTACTCTAACAATTATTTTACACATTTAAACTAATTTAATCCTCACTACAATCCTAAAAGAGGTACAAATATTCCCTTGTTTTATTAATAAGAAAACTGAGGCCCAAGGATGGTGCATTCCTTTCACAACAGTATAATATATAATAGTATAAAAATCTGGTCTCTTAATCATTAGAGTACATTGCCTTTCCCTATAGTAAGGAGTGTTCATTAATAGAAGGACAGTGCATACATAGGGGAATAATTTGATTTTTATTAATTAGTTAAAGGACACAATGTCTTATCTGTACATACATAGTCACATGGGAGAGTGGACAAGTAGCACACTGTCACTTTAACGTGTGGCCCACTCAGCCTCCAAGTCCTCACTGTGGATCAAGCATCCGCCACTGATAATGTCTGACCTGGAATGGGGATCATGGTAAATCCTTAGAGAAACTAATTCTGAGTCCTTCTCAGAGAACTGTTCATGGCTCCACGGCTACTCTCAATTGTTTGGAGAAAACAAAATTCTGACTAAGTGTTTGCCTTCTGGCTTGATGCAAACAGATAAAGGTCATAATATATTATGTAAAATAGTTCTCCAGCTCTAGAAACTTTGGCATCCATTGCCTTTGTCAACATAGGAAACTTTAAATAAAGCCCCAAGACATTACCAAGAAAACTCCATAGACTAGGTGGAATTTAACATCCAGTTTCCAAATGCGACTAGAGTGTCAAATTCAAGTAAGACCAGGTCTCAGGCCTACCTGAAATTCTATTCTTATATGAAGCAGAGCCGGCACAAATGTCATCTTTCCAGGATCACCACTTCTCTTTCCCTGAATAATTTCTTTTCTTTTTTTTAATTTTCCCCACTGAATATCTATACGAGCAATCATAAAGCACAGAACAGGGGATGTTAAGTGATTAAATATACCTCGTAAGTTTTGTAGCTATGGAAATTATATAATATATTTAATAAAGTTAAGAAAGACCAGTAAAGGTCTTGTCTTGATTATAACATAGGTTCATTTGAATGCCCTAGAGATAACCTTGAATTATGCAAGAAAGAAATTTATTTCTCTATCATGTTAAATTTCACATATAGAGTCATGCACTGCATGACAATGTTTTGGTCAACAACGGACCGCATATATAATGGTGGTCTTATTATATAATGATATATATATATATCATATATAATGATACTAGGTACACCATCTATGTTTTCACAAGTACTATAGGGGAGGAAGAAATTTTCCTCTACCCTTCTAGTTTCTTCTGGCTGGTCCAGAATTAAAGTGACATCAGACACATTAACAAGAGAAAAACAAACAAGTCTAATAACACATATACATGGGAGAAACCAAGGAAAATTGAGTAACTCGCCAAAGGCCAAAGCCACCACCTTAAATACCACCTTCAGCTAAAGACAAAAGAGGATGTTGTGGGTGGGGAGGGTCAGGGACTTCAAAGGGAAGGAAGACAATTCACAGGTAGGTGAAAAAGAGCAAATGTTTAGAAAATAAGTGGCCACACAGAAACAGAAGAACACAGAGGGGAGCCTAACAAATGGGCTTTTCTAGTTTATCCTTGTCTATCACCTAGCTCACGTTATGCTAAGGTGATAGCTCTCTTCTTGAGACAGGTTTTTTTATCTGAATTCTTTTAGGGAATTAAGGGGGAGGTAACAAAAACTTTCCTAGTCTTTTTTTTCTTAAAAATAATAAACCCAAAATAATGCTCATATTAAAGAAACTCATTTTGGGCTGGCAAATTTTGTTCCCCTTCCGTATACTCTATGACATTCACATGATGATGAAATTGCCTAATGGTGTATTTCTTATTACATATCTCCATTGTTAAGCGCCAAATGACTGTACATAATTCAGGCTTAGTAAGGCAGCCTGGAATCTTGGCAGACTCAGGCCCCTTCCAGCTTTCTCTTTCATTATCCCTAGGGAGAAATCCTCGTACAAGTGATCCAAGGTGGGGCTCTGGGCACGAATCTGGATTTCAAGGAAAAAAAGGCAGAAAAAGGAAAAATAAAATGTCACGTCACTTCCTGTCAAGGACATATCCAGGATGTTTGACAAATCACTTACCCCTGGACACTGGCCAGAAATTAGTCACGTTGTGACATCTAACTTCAAGGGAATTTGGTAAATGTTATCTTCATTTTTGATAACCATGTATCCAGCAAAAGATCAGGAGTTTTATTATGTTAGAAGAAGGAATAAACAGAGTCTGTGAGATAACTAGTAGCTTCTGTTACAGCTGTCATGATGCAATTCAAGGAGAGCCCATTTTTAAGTCACGCCACAAATGGAGTCACTCTTCTCGTGAAGAGGATTGTACTGTCATGAGCTAGATACAAATAGAAAGATAATCATTACAGGAAAATAGGTAAATTGCAGTTTTGCTATTTTTGTTTTTAAATGTGTATATAAATATTATTTTTAAAGACTTGGAAAATGAAGAAAACCGGCAATTATTGGCAGAGATTGAGAATTTCTGAAAAGTGATCTGACTGAAGTAAATATTGTACTGTGACTCTCAGACCAGGATCAGCAGAAACTGAATTTAAAATTAGAGCATTTTACAAAAATCACTTAGGGAAGAGAAGTAGATATTACTACAAACACCCTCATACTAATTATTAATTGAAGATAATTAGACGTCTGTAAAGGAAATCCTCTGTTTTTCACTCGTAGTTTACTACATACAACTGCATTAGACTACAAGTAATAGAAAGTCCAACTTCCAATGGCTGCACCACAGATACATGTGTTTCTTGGGTATCAAGAAGTCCAGAGTTAGATAGTCTGATAACTCCAAGATATCGTTAATATTCAGACTCCTTTTATTTTAGCTCAATCATCTTTGGCATGCTGCTTTCAACTTTCTGGTTGAAAGATGGTTATTGATTTCTCACACGGAACATATGAGTTAGAGGAAGGCTGAAAGAAGAGGTACGGCTAAGGAAAAAGGGTAAAACTTCCTTGTTAGGTGTTTTAAAAGTTCGTATTCCAAAATGGGCCAGTCAAAATTTTATTGACCAGAATTGTATAATATGGATAGCCTAGCAAAAAGGAAGCTTGAGATACTGGAAATCAGAGGAAGACAAAGGAAAATGAGGCTGCCTGGGATGTTGGGTGGCCAATATACAACGTCACATTACATGGTTTTTTTTTACTCTTTTTTAAGTTATTAAATAACAGACTACAAATTACACTTATTTTCAATAAAACTTTTTTTGTTTCTATAAAATACTGGGATTAAAGAATGTCTCTGAGTGTTGGCAAGAAAACTATCTGATCCAGTAAACCTCATCTAACAAATACAGTAGAGATTCTGCTGAGATCGGGTATGGCCTATTATTGTTCAGTTAGCCCCATGCCACACACCCACATATATCTCCATGGTAAGAGTATATTTCCCAGACCATAAACATTGAGCTTTGCAGTGTGACCTTTCTTTGCCTTCATGTTAGGTAAAGAGGACTTTCACGTGTGCTTTGACTTGAGGCTTGGACATTTGATTGGCTCTGCCCAACGGGATTAGTGGATGAGAGGTGACCCAAGGCTTAAAATAAGATGAGTGTTTGGGCTTGCTCTATAGTGTCTTGTCATTTACCATTAGAAGACTATTCTTGGGGCCAGCCTGGTGGCATAGCAGTTAAGTGCACGTGCTCTGCTGAGGCGGCCCGGGGTTCAGATCCCTGGCATGCACCGATGGACGGCTTGTCAAGCCATGCTGTGGCGGTGTCCCATATAAAGTGGAGAAAGATGGGCATGGATGTTAGCCCAGGGCCAGACTTCCTCAGCAAAAAAAAAGATGAAGACTGGCGACAGATGTTAGCTCAGGGCTAATTTTCCTCACACACACACACACACACACACACAGAAAAAGAAGACTGTTCTTTGGCTTGTCACTAGTCCAAAGAAGATGAGAGACACAGGAAGCAAACCTGTATCCATTGTTTGGTGATAAGCCCAGTCAAAGGCAGCCTAGTGGAGGCAGATCCCAGCTCACTTACAAATGAGTGAGCAAGAAATAAATGTTTATTTTTGAAAATCATAGAAATTTTTAAGCTGTGTGTTATGCAGCATTATTATGGCAATAACTGACTGATTCTTTGGGAAAAACAACTAAAACAATATTCCTTAAAAATTAGGTTAGCTGACTGGGGACACTAAATTTTGTGACATTTGCCACATAATGCTCTGTATGCTAGTTATTCATGCTTATGTATTCTTATTTCTCTTAACAGAATATTAACATACAGAGGCCCATTAAAGTGACGTTGTACTTACCTGTGTCCCCCACAATCCTTAATAATTCTTTAAAATTCTAATACATATGAAATAAAATTAACTATAAAACCAAGAAATAAAATAGCAACTATTTTATTTAAAAATCATGAAATAGCTTGTTGAAAGTATTTGGATTTCAAATATGACAAGTAATAGCAAATTCGTGTTAAATATAAGAGTAATGGTAAGTTTTTCCCAAGGGAGACACCCAGGTGATGATGTACCCAGAATGACTTCTTCATGTCAAAAACTGTGAATGGTCTGAAATTTTTCCCTACTTGAAAGCTAGCAAGTTAGCCCTGCTACAGTTTCATGGATGTTGGCAGAAAACATGACACTCCTCGGTCAATATGACATTGGCATTAGGATATAGATTTATGGAACAGAATAGAGAGTCCAGACATAAAATCACACATATATAATCAACTGATTTTCAACCGATGTGGTAAGTCATGGAGAAAGAATAGCTTCTTGAACAAAGTATGCCAGAACAACTGAATATCTTTACGGAAGGAAAAAAAAATGAAGCTAGAATGATATCAATGGGAATGGCAGAGTAAGGACCTCCAAATATTTCCTCCTTCACAACAGCAATGATAACACTGGGAAAAAAAGCTCAAAATCAACTTTTTCAGAACTCTGGAAATGAACCAGATTCTTGGAGTGTTTATTTAAGAAAAATAAAAGAATATTGGTAAGAAAGGTGACCTCTACGGCATTTTAATTTGTCCTACTCCCATCTCCCTCTCTTCAGCTCTGTAGTAGCTTTGAAAATCAATAGTCTCATAATCATGGAAGCTATGAAAACCAGCAGCCTAACAGACACTGGGGGGAACGTAAAGGGTTTGAAGTCTCCAAAAACCAAACCCCTAGAGAACTTTCATTGTCTGATAAGTAGGAAGTACAAACAGTATGTGAAGGCTAAGGCAGAGTTGTCAAATGCCTGACTGAGTGTCGAAGGCATGCACCAACAATACACACAGAACACCACAGTAAAGGTTGGGAGAATTACTACTTCAAGGCACTTAAGGAAATCTCTGTCTATTAGTTGACCACTAAACTAACTGAGCAGAGACATCCGTGGGCACACAGGACAAAAAATACAGAATTAGTTCAATAAAGTCATTAAGTGAATAAACAGCAACAACAACAAAACCTGGGGAGGAGAAATATAATTTCCAGTGTTGCCACATTATACTATTTTAAAAGTGCAGTTTTTAATAAAAAATTATGCAACATGCAAAAAAACAAGAAAGTACAGCACATACACGTGAAAAAAGCAGTCAATAGAATCTATCACTGAGAAAACCAGATTTTAGAAAAGATTAGAAATGATTTCATATATTTTAAATATGTTGAAATAACCAAAATTAAACCCATATTTAAAGTACTACAGGAAAGTATGAGAATGATGTCTCATCAAATTAAAGAATATCAATAAAGAGATCAAATTATTTTTAAAAAAATGAAACAAAAAGAAATTATGGAGTTTAAAAGCATAATAACAGAAATAAAAATAATTCACTAAGGGGCTCTATAGCAGATACGAAGTGGCAGAAAAAAAAATCAGTGAACTTGAAGGTAAGTTAGTTGAGATTATCCATCTGAGGAACAGAAAGACCAAAACAATTAATAAAAATGAGTAGAGCCTTGGCAACCTGTGGGACACTGTCAAATGTGTCAATGTATGCATAGTGGGAGTCCCAGAAGGATAATAGAGAGAGAAAGGGGCAGAAAGAATAATTGACAATATAATGGCTGAAATCTTCCCAAATTTTATTTAAAAATCATTAATCTTCACGTTAAAGAAGCTCAAAAAACTCTATGTGGGATAAACTCCAAGAAATCCAGAACTAGGCTTATTGTATCTAAACTGTCTAGAGACAGAGAAGCGACTCCTCACATAAAGGGATCAACAATGTATTATTTCCCTATTGCTGCTATAAACTTAGTACCTTAAAATGATACAAATTTATTATCTTATATTTCTAGATATCAGAAATCTGAAATTTATCTCACTTGCTAAAATCAAAATGTCAACAGGCCTGAATTCCTTCCAGAGGTTCTAGGGAGAATCTGTTTCCTTGCCTTTTTCAGCTTTTAGAGGCTACCTGTATTCTGTGGTTATGGCACCATTCCTCCATCATCAAAGGTAGCAAAGGCAGTTCTACTCCTTCTCATGCTTCTGTATTTCTCTCCCTCTCTGTCTTCTGCCTCCCTCTTCTACTTATAAGAACCCCATGATGATATGGGGCCCACCCTGATAATGCTGGATAGTCTCCCCATCTCAAGGTCAGCTGATGAGCAATCTTAACTCCATCTGAATCTTAATTCCCCTTTCCCATGTAAGCTAACATATTCATGGATTCCAGAGATTAGGAAGTGAACATCTTTGGAGGTTCATTATTCTACCTATCACACTTAATAAGATTAAAAGCTGCTATTTCATCATAAACCATAAGCAGCCAGAAGGCAGTGAGATGACATAGTCAAAGTACTGAAAGATAAAGCTATCAACCAAGAATTACATTCTAAAACTATCTTTCAAATATGAGAGAAAAACTAAGGCATTCACAGTTTCAAAAAATCAATAAAGAGAGAGATTACACAGCAGACCTGTATTATAAGACATGTAAATGAGAGCCTTCTGGCAGAAAAGAAAGGAAATAAGGCATATTCACATTTTCACAGGTTTGGAGATTAGGATGTAAACCTCTTTGGGCGCAATTATTCTGCTTTCCACAGCAAAAAACTTCTTCAAAATCTCATAAATTCTATTTACAAAGAACCCACAGTCAACATCATATTTAATGTTGCAAGACTGCCCGTCTAAGATCAGGTATAAGGCAAAGATGTCATTTCTTACCCCATGTATTGAATATTGTACTGAAAATTCTAACCAGAGTCATTAAGCTAGAAAAAGAAATAAAAGGCATCCAGAATGGAAAGGAAGAAGTAAAACTATATTTCTGGAAGACATGACCTTGTATACATAGCATCCTATGGAATGCCCACAAAAAAATTTTAAGAACCCATAAACAAGTTCAACAAGTTTGAAAGATCCAAAATCAATTTATAGAAATCAATTTTGGGGCCGGCCTGGGGGCACAAGCAGTTAAGTGCGTGTGTTCCGCTGCGGTGGCCCGGGGTTCACCGGTTCAGATCCCAGGCGCACACAGACACACGCTTGTCAAGCCATGCTGTGGTGGGGTCCCATATGAAGTGGAGGAAGATGGGCACGGATGTTAGCCCAGGGCCAGTCTTCCCCAGCAAAAAGAGGATGATTGGGAGATGCTAGCTGAGGGTCGATTTTTTTTCAAAACCAAAAAAAAAAAGAAAAGAAATCAATTTTATTTCTATACACTAGAAAAAAAAAATCCAAAAATGAAATTAAGAAAACAATTCCATCTAAATAGCATCAAAAAGAATAAAATACTTAGGAACAAGATTAAGACAGTTAGTATAAGACTTGTACACTGAAAACTACAAAACATCATTGAAAGAAGTTAAAGAAGAAGATATATATAAATGGAAAGACATCTCATGTGCATGAATTAAAAGACTTAGTATTATAAAGATGGCAATACTCTCCAAACTGATCTAAAAATTTAAAGCAATTCCTATAAAATTCTAGCCAGGTTTTTCATTTTGTTTTGTTTTGTTTGCAAACTGACAAGCAGATCCTAAAATTCACGTAGTAATGCAAGGGACCCAATATAGCCAAAACAATCTTGGAAGGCTCACAATACTTGATTTCAAATCTTAGTAGAGAACTACAATAAATCAAGATGATATGGCACTTGCATTAGGATAGACATATAGATCAACGGAATATAATTGAGCTTCTAGATATAAACTCTAAATTTACCATCAATTGATTTTTTTTATGAGGGTGGCAATATAATTCAATGGAGAGAGAATAGTCTTTTCAACAATAACACCAGGACAACTAAATATTCACATCCAAAAATGAAGCTCTATCTCATACCATATCAAACAAAAATAATAATAATAATACTTAAAACAGGACATAGATCTAAATGTAAAAACTAAAATTCTAAAAAAAGTTTCATAAAATTCAGTCAATCTTCTTGACTTTGGATTAGGCAATGGTTTTTTTCGGTATGACACCAAAAGCATAAGTGATAAAAAAAATAGATAAATTGGACTTTAACAAAATTGCAAACTGTTGTGTTTTAAAAGATAGCATTATGAAAATGAAAAGACGAGTTACAAAATGAAACAAAATATTTGCAAATCATATGTCTCATAAAGAACTTATATCCAGATACATAAACAACTATTTCAACTTAATCAAAAGACAACCCCTAAAATGAGAAAAGATTTAAATAGACATTTCTTCAAAGACCATATATAAATTACCAATCAGCTCATGAACGGACACTCAGCATCATTAATCATTAGGAAACGCAAATCAAACCACAGTGAGATACTACTTCTCACACATGAGAATAGCCATAAGCAAAAAGATGGGCAATAACAAGTGTTGATAAGGATGTAGACATATTAGAACCCTCCTATATTGCTAGCAGGAATCTAAAATGATACGTCCATTTTGGAAAAGAATTTGGCAGTTTCTCAAAAAGTTAAACATTGAGTTTCCATGTAGTTTTTTTTGATAGTGATGAAAATGTTCCGGAATTAGGTAGTGGTAATGGCTACACAATTTTGTGAATATGCCAAAGACCACAAAATCATACATTTTAAAAGAGTGAATTTTATGATGTATGAATTATATCTCAATAAAAAATCAATCGACACACTTTTTCATGATATATGTATATGTAACTCAAAATGGACTGTCAATCCAAACCTAAAGTTAAAACTATTAAAACTTTGAGAAAGTATTGCCATGCTTGATGTTGTAGCCACTCTGAAGAACCACAATGGACTCCCCCCAAAATTTGATTCAAACGTCAAGACTGATAACATCACACAAGCACATCTAGAGTGTATGAAAATTTTATTAGTCATGTAATGAGACTTTTGGGAAGAACAGGAAAGGTTTACCAATCTGTTCCAAAAATAGCTTAAGAAAGCAGGGAAAGGAGACTGACTTGATGTTTTTACGGTGGAGAGAGTGGGGTCAGTGATAGGTTTCCTTACATGCGTGGTTTGAACTTCCCACTGGTATTAAAGAAGGAAGCATCCAGGCTTTCTTAGCTGGTTCAGATATGAGGCAGAAAGGGAATAAGGAAAAGTAAGGCTTAAAAACTGTCAAAACACAAAAAAATAGAGTCAGACTCTTTATTATACTTGGAATAGTCAAAGATTGCTTAGATCACAAACTGCATGATCAATAAAAGAACAAAAATTGATAGAGTCGACTTCATAAAGTTCAAACACTTTTGCTCTTCAAAAAACTTATAAGAAAATGAAAAGTCAAGTCACAGACTAGGAGTAAATGTGTATATTTACAAGACTTATACCCAAAATATATAAATACCTTTTACAAATCAATAACAAAACAAAAAAAAATAAGAAATAGCAAAAAGATTTAAACAGCTGTTTCACAAAAGAAGCTATACAAATGGTCAGTAATCACGTGAAAATAAACTCAACCTCATTACTTATAAGTGAAATGCAAATTAACACAGCAAAGAGATACTTCTATCCACCCTTTATAATGGCTAAAGTCAGGAAAACTCCTTAGTAAACATTGAAGAAGATGAGGACGCACCAGAAGTCTCAAACATTGCTGGAAGGAATGTAGAATGACACAGCCAGTTTGGCAAACCGTTTGAGAATTTCTAATAAAGTTAAACATATACATGTGGTATGATCTGTCTAAGCCACTCTTACACTTTTATCCAAGAGAAATTAAATCATATTTGCTCATAAAGACTTGCACAATGTTTTATTTATATAATGTGATTTCTATTTAGCTTAGAAAGTTTGTTGGAAATATAATTATTTTATAATGCATCCTGTTGGTATTAAATTGTTTTTCATTTTGCTGATGACTGGTAGGAAATTCATTTCATCAATAATTTAGACTTCTACAAAAATTAAACAAAATACAAGTATTACTGTGGGAATTAGAAGTTTGTCATTCTTAGAGAAATCTAATCATAAATCATCCACCCCTGGTCTCTAAGATGCTCTCAAAGATTAAGACTTTGGTGTATGCTTCAGTCTTTTTATTCATAAGTTTATTTTCCTTTTTGCTACTCATTTAACACTTTACTGAGTTGTGATTCTGATAATCAGCTTTCGGCAGTTGATAATGGAAGCTATCACATCAAAGCAGTGCGAGCAACATTAATTAATACTAAAAGCAAGTTCAAAGTAAAAGACATAAAACTCTCTTCCAGTTTGATAGAGACAAACAGATAGGTGTTAGAATAGCAAAACATTGTTTTCCTTCTCCTCCTCCTTTGGTATGCTAGCTTTGATTGTGATCCAAAAGGCAAGTGCATTAAATATACCATTTGGCACTTGGCTCGGTAAAATACCTTTTTCAATTCAATTACGTGCTTCGTGAGAAATGTCCTCCCTTATGAAGTCTGCGTGCGGTTAAATAAAGTTTACTTTGAGGATAATCGCCATTGTTATTTTAGAATGGAAAGCAATTCACTATACCTAAAGACCATACCATTGTTAGAGAGATGAGTGAGCATTCGAGTGAGTATATCCACCTTCTCCTTTCCCTCCAGGGACACTGTAGACAATGTAATACACTCTTTGGCAACTAGTCCTTTGCCTATTTAATCCATATTTCCAGACATCATATTGCTGCAATATATGGTAAAAATCATCTTGCTTTAAGAGAATATTTAAGGACTATGAACCAAAGACTTAGCACCTCAGCATCAAGTCAGGTGCACTGCCAACCTTCTCTTAAATGATACCTCAGTCCTAATTCCCATCATTTGTTTTGCCGTCTGCAATCATTCTACCACTTTGCCTCCTAGGTCCAGTAACTTGGTTCTTTTTGTATGCTTCTATGGCAGACTCTTCCAAATTAAAGGTCATATATATTGGTTTCAGTTTTTCTCTTTGTATGCAACGCCTAGCATTATTTTTGGAACATGTGTTGAGTTACACATCTGCCTATTGAAATACGTGCTTTCCTTTAGAATTGATCATCTCGGTGCTATTTCCACTTTTCCTTCTGACTAGAGATCTGTCCTGAAACTTAAGCCCTTTTAATCCCTGGTATTAGCAACTAACTCTCACTTTTATCTAATAATTTAGATTTGGCCATATTGTCCTATTTTTTCCCATTCTCATTCAAAAAGCTGAACTGAACAAGTTTTTTAGCTATCGCCTAGGAAGATAGCCTCTCACAAGCCTCTGGATCTGCATAGGCTCTTATTTCTAGCCCACCACAGCCCCAGTAGATGTGCCACTGGCCAAGTTCTTATATCATTAGTGATGAACTGAAGATATATTGTGTATTTCTTAGAAATAAATAAAATAAATGTATTCCCTAGGAATAAATACTATGCTTTTAGAAACAACACTGACTCTTTCAGGAAGCTCAGTGAACTAAATAATACCTTATTTGTTGTCCCCTTTAGTTTCCTAAGTTCTCCTACTTCCCTGGAAGGCTAAATATTTAAACTTATGTGGAAGTACTTCATTTCGAAGCATTTATCTGGGCGTATATCAGTTCAACAACGTACTCACCTTTCAATAGGCAATTTAGTAGCCTGAACAGGTTCACATGACGTAAATATTTTGCTCCCTTTTCCCCTTTCGAGGATGCCATCCCTAGGAATCCTCTGAAAGAGGAAACATTGCTCTTTTGAAGGTTTCAACTTGACTTCTTTTGCAACCCTTTTGAAGAAACTAATACACACTCCATGAAAAATAAAACCATGTTTATTAGGCGCAATATGTAGCACCTAATATGTGTTCTATAAATATTCCTCACACAAATATGGACAGCCAATTCCTATATATAATTAATACATGAGGATTTGTAAATTTTTAGTCCTTTAATTTCTGAAATCTGTTTAACGCTATTAAGAATAACAATAGCAGCCCCCTCCATTATTTAAAAAGGAGAGCTTTCAAGTATTCAGGGAAGAGGTAAAGTCATCTTTAGAGAAAAAAGTAGAGCACTGAAAATGAATTTTGTATTTGTGCCACATTGGTTTTGTTTAAAAAATGCATGATAAACTATTTTAGACATGAGTCCTTCTATTGCAACTTAAAGGAATGGTGCCAGTTAGCATGTGATCTGTCCATCATTCCCTCCACTTTTAAAACTCCAAATTTGATTATTCAAATGTGCTCTTACAGAGGTTACCCCTGGAAACCACTCTTAGGCTTCCTGGGGTACAGAATAGCCTGGCTGCTCATTGGTTTTAGCCTCAGGGAATATCACACCAACGCACAGCAGTCTCCAGTGACTACCAATTTGCTTCCCAGTGTGACACGAGGCATTGCCTGTGGTCATTAATGCCGTATTTGGTAAAGGGCTTCACTGTTTACTGATTGCTCTTTCCTCATTCACAGTCAAGACAATGAAGACAACCAATTGCATGTTTAAAATTTAACTCTCAAACTTCTCAAGTTTAAGATTTTTACACTGAAGACATTTTTCTTTCAGACTTTCCACTCGTTCAATTACAGATTTGTAGAACTCAGGACAGAAGCTTTTTTTTTTTCTTTCTTTTTTAAAGATTTCTCCTTTCAGGTAGAATAGTGAAAATGTTCTCTTTTATTCACATCATTTCATTTTTTATTTTAATTACTTATGAAATTGACTGTTAATATTTTATTATGAGTCTTATTCTTACAGCTTTGGGTAACGGCTTCAACTTTAAAATGAAGAACAACAATAAATTTTCTGATAAATGTAAAATTCTTAGTGCACTGGTGTACTAGTTCATGGAACTTGGACAACTGGCTTTATTGATTGCTTAATGGACTATTCAACCCTATGGAATCGTCTAATTGATGAATGGGAAATTTACAGCAATTTTGTTAATATCTGAACTTCTATTTAAAAATAATAATGTCAGTTAAGATACCAGGGTTATTTTTATGGGTTCCTTATCTTAGAAATAGGATAATTTTTTAGCCATTAGAATAAGTGACTGAAATTCCCATACTTTAGATGAGGCTAAGGAGGAAAGGAAGATATAAACTATATTTAGGGGAAAGGAACTGCAATAACTAGCAATAACAATTGATTGAACATTTGTTAGATAACCTGTGGATTCAAGCATACAACACCATAATAAGTTATAGGTAATCTGTCCACCAAAATGTAACTTTAAGAGCTTGGCTTTTTAAATATTTGTAAATTTAGACAATAGTATGGATTTGCTAACTAGACATTAAGCATGGTCCTGATAAGGCTGAATCATAAAGGCTGGCTATCCTTGGGCAACTGCATTGTGTTTAATAGGAATGACATTTTATGTAATTATTTTTTTATTTTATTTTTATTTATTTATTTATTTATTTGGTGAGGAAGATTGGCCCTGAGCTAACATCTGTTGCCAATCTTCCTCTTTTTGCTTGAAGAAGATTATTCCTGAGCTAAAATCTCTGCCCATCTTCCTCTGTTTTGTATGTGGGACGCCACCACAACATGGCTTGATGAGCGGTGTGTAGGTTTGTGCCCAGGATCTGACCCCACGAACCCCGGGCTGCCGAAGCAGAGTACACGAACTGAACCACTACGCCATCTGCCTAGCCCTTGTAATTATTTTTTTATAAGCAATGTATTGCTCAATCTTGTCTCATTATTCAAATAGTCATTATATTTCTACACACTGCTGTCTTAAGTTTCCTCACAAAGAGATTTAGGTAGAGTTAGCTTTGGCCTATCAGTTTACTCAAGTTGATAGATTAATAATGGTAAAACACTGATAATTATGGAGATCATTTACTGTGATCTAGGCACTCTACTAAGCCTTTAACATGCACTATTTGATTTTATCTTCACATCAACCATTTGAAATAGAAATTATTGTCACCATGTATTGGATAAGGAAGCTGAATCTCAGAGGGGTCATATAATTTTCCCAAATTCACACAATTATGAAAGGACTGTCAAAATGTGAACACAGAATGTGTCAGTTTGGATTCCAGAGCCCCAGCATTCAAATGTTGTGCTCTATGGCTCCTTTCTGATAGGATAAACGTTTATCTGCAAAGTAGTCAGAGTAACGTTTCCCCAAAACATTTAATCTCAGCATTGGAGGGGACCTTGATGATCCTCCAGTCTAATGTCTAATTAACCTTCTTTATAATCTCGACAAGGTTGTCACTCAACTCCCTTCCAAATAACTTCCAAGGAAGCCCCCGCTAGCTCAAAATGCAGCCCATTCTGTGGAGAAACAGTCACTTGGACTGTTTGAAAGTTACTTCTTATAATGTAATTTTTGGTCTACTTGTACCTCTTTCCAAAGAATTCTGGTTTCCTTCCTTCAACTCTGAAACAGCACTTTTCTAGTCTCAGATTCCCTTAACATTCATTGAATATCTACAATAAACTAGACGGGCACTTTATTAAACATAGGTTATCTCATTTAACTCTCACCATATTTGTGTAAAGTAGATTTTATTATTTCCTTTAAAAAGTCAAAGAAAAGTTAAATGATTTGCCAATGTTTACAGAACAAATAAATACAGAGTTCAGACAGTACCTGTCTTCTATGCCAAATCCACTTTGCTGTAGAGAATCATTGTCACAAATTTACAATTCAATTGATTTTGATTCACAACAGATGTAATTATAACTCCCATTCATTTTCCACTTCCATTTATTCTGCCTATGTTTTAGTACTAATTTTAGGAACTCAAATATTTTCCTTGCCCTTCCTACATGGCTTTCTATTCTGCTTTATGTTTGCAAATAACTTAAGCTAGGCCTCCCTGACTCCTAGGCTGAAATATGATCATTCAAATAACAAACTCTAAATATGATATGTTCACCCTGAATGAGAAGGACATTTGTGAAGATAAAGCAAACATTGAATGAGGAAATATTTTGAATACATAGTTAGAGGGGAAATATTTTCAGTCTAATTATTTATACCATAGTAATTACGCAAAACATCTTTAACATGTTTATCGAAACTAATATCATTTGCCAATGACCCATGTCTTTCATGGATAAAATGGAATTCTTTTAACTCAGTAAAAGAAACATGAAACATTGTGGAAGTTTAACTAATATTAATTTCCATGCATTATAATTATTGTTTTATAATTCTTAATTATGAGTTAATTTCGATAAAGGGAGTGTATTTGTCATAATTTCCTTTATCAAAATCTTCCTTGAGAAAAGAGTAACGTGATCTTATGTCTGATTTTCAGCATAAGTGTCAACACATTGTACATTAAAGTCTTTAAAATCCTTTGTTCACTATCTGTAGGTATAGATCTCACACGACGAGATGTAATACCTGATTTACTCAGCTTCTCCATCCTTATATCTTGAGACTAACAAATTGGAAATAATTGTTAGGTTCAAGCCATGTAATTAGACATCATAACATCTAAGATACTTTTTTCTCAGCTTGCCAAAAAGCGAATTTTAGTAAGTGATACATTACACCATTAAAATCCTCCTTCAACGGGCCTTTTAATGATGATAAATAAAGAGCTTGTGCAAACCCAAGCAATTAATCTTTTTGAAGTATTTCACTGAAATCACTAATAAGGCATCCAGAAATGCAAATATGTACATAAATTATTCCTTTGTGAATTCAAATTTGGGATTACTGTATGTTTTTCTCTATCTTTGAGGACAGTTAGTTTCATTAGTAATTGCATTTCTTTAAGCCTTTATTTAAATGAAACTTTGGATTCAAAAGAAATGTGTAAAATAAAATCATATTACCTATGTTAACAAAACAGATATAAAGTTATTTTAGTTATTTTCATTGAGTGGTTTTTTTTTTTTTTTTTGAGTGTTTTCTTAAACTTCCTGGGACTTTTGTTTGGTGAAACATCTCTGAAGTCATGTTCTTAATTAAAATTTATTTATGTACAACTACAATTTAATACTTGAACCCTAAAATGATGAGTACATTACATATGAAATGCTAAAGTTCTATGACTACATTAAAAGGACCATCTCTGTTAATATACATAATCCCAGGAAAATGGTAGCATATACTCTCAGCTGACCTTTAATTTATTTACCATGTTTAGAATGTACTCTTTTATATCCTCAATGCTGCCTTCCAGTGAGGAAACTGTTAGGCAAAGAAAAAATGGAACACATTGCTAGATACTACAACGGACACCAATATTACAATATTCATTATACACCTAATCTGAATTCCCAAGTGCATAAAATACATGGAACTTGGGTCTAACCTATGGAAGTCCATGTGTCATGTGTTCCTGTTAAAACATGGATCCTTAGTGGAAGCACGGTGACCTGCTCCTAGAAAGGTTCTCAACACATATTTTGAAAGAAAGAAATAAAATAATATTCTATATGGTATGATGACATAAAATATTTTTCAGCTAGAAGTTAGTCTTTAGTTAAGAGGATTCATTATATATTAAACAAAATTAAGAAGTAATGAACCACATATACTAAAGATTATAAATAAATTAAGAAAACTGTTTTAAATATTTAGGCAGTGAAAAACAAGTTACCAATAGAGAAACAAAAATCTAGCTGAGGACAATAGGACAATCTCTAGAGAGTTTCAAGCAGAAAATATTGTGATTCAGTAATTTTCTACCAGGCAGAGATGCCATTCACAGGCAGATTTACAGATAGTATACCATCTATGTGTCCTTGAGAATAAAATCAAAATGAAAAACTCAAAGATAATAAATACACGATAGAAGAGAAACAACAATTAAGAGCTTCTTAAAATTTGTTAACATAGTTATGAAAATAAATCTAATAATAAATGATACACAGTATGCTGACAACAATCATCAGATTAGCAACCACATATTTTGTCAATCAAAAAATAGAAAAAAGAGTGATAAAAATAAATAGTAGCAATTTTTTAAAAATTTCTGATTGGTATGCCCAGTGAGGGCACGGGTCATTTCTAACCGGAGTGCCCTTGCATTTCCACTGCCTGGCACAATGCCTGGCACATAACAGACTCTTAATCATATTTGAGTGAATGATCATAATCATAATATATGAGTGAATGATATTGATATGGGTGATAAGGAATAAATATTGCTTCATTCTTGACATTGATGATTTTGGAAATATACATATGAATATACATAATACTTAAAGATAAGTACTGATCAAATAATCTTTTGTTTTTGAAAGCCTCATTTTAAGAGAGTCTTAATTTGAATCTGAGATGAGGAGGAACATGTGTGATTAGAGGACTGGCAAAAGTATTGTTTAGACAGCCAGGATGTTGTTGGTTTTCCAGAATTAAAGAGAAAGGAAGAGTTGGAGATTCCACGGGGAGAACCTGGACATTTTGAAATACATTGTGCTTGAGATAGCAGAGGTCTAGGAAAAGAATGACCACGTGAGTGGCTGTGAGGACTGCGAGAGCTGGACACCAGTCACCATAGTCCAGAGGACCTCATGATAGAATTGACACAGAGGGACTGGAACCCCTAATAGTGCCTGATGACCTTGAATATATCTGCTTTGGACTGGGCAAGGAGGGATGGTATCTGTGATCATCAAAAGCTGTAAACTAGGGCCTTACGCATTTTCCTTTACCAATAAAATATTTCATATCAATCCTAGGGAGTGGGCACTTAAAGTGGAATAAATTATATAAAGAAATAAATGTGTCAGTTCTTATAACCACTGTGCATGCATATTGTAGATTATTATATTTTCATTTATGTTTTGTATATTCTAAAAACACATATTATCTATGCAATTACAATAAATATTTTTCTTGTTTTATTTCCATAAAATCTAAAAAATTTGCAAAATATAGATATATCTGTGCTATAATAAAGTAGGAGGAAAAAGCTTTAAAATATTTGTTGAAATACTACGTGTTTTGAATAGAGAATATTTACTTGTTCAAGTTTTCTCTGCCTCTCTGGCTCTCTCTCTTTCTTTCCTTCCTTCCATCTTTTCTCCCTTCTTCTCCTCCTTCTTTTCTTTTGATTAACATGAGACAGCTACCTCCAGTCCCTCATATCCATTTTCTTGTAAAATTGAAGTTAAAAAATCTCTAACACCGCCTAAACCACATCACTCTCACCACATGAATATTTATTCTTGGTGTGAATCTAAGGGACTTGCTATTAACAAAAAGTCAAACCCCAATAATTGAACGTTGAGGGCTAAAAAATTAGAAAACACTACACCATTTTGATTAGAAATAGTAACAGAATGTTTGGTATTTCTATAAGAATATGTTTTCTTCAATAGACAGCAATAATAAAATTATCCAAACATCTACATTAAATTTGAAATTCAGACTTTTATTTTGTATTCAATGGGAATTATTATGTCATTAAGATCAAAGATGACAAAAAGAACTGAGAAAATAGATGTGATATAATGTTTTTCTCATATCATCAAACACAAACATAAATAATATTAATAAAGGACAAGTAGACCAACCAACTAGCCAACAAAAAAAAAACGCTAGAGAATCACAAAAGTGAAGATTAAGACTACTAAAATATCAGAAAATCAAAATTTTATAACTGATATATTTACAAAAATCTACATATGCATTTGATAGCAACTGTAAATTATTATTAATGTTTTATAATGGATTTATTGGTTTCATTTTAATCTTGAGTGTTGTGTCAGAAACATAGATTTGTACTGAATAATACTGGTTTTAATTAAGCCATTGACTTAATTTTCCAGTCTAGAGGACTATAAATACTTTCGTTCATTGAACATTTACTGATTGCTTTCCATGCGTAAGGCACTGTACTAGATGCTTTTGTACATCGAGGTTTCTTAAGTAGGGCGCTATTGACATTTAGGGCCAGGTAATTCTTTGTTGTGTATATTAGTCAGGGTTCTCTGGAGAAACAGAACCAATGGGTTATCTATATCTATATCTATATCTATATCTATATCTATATCTATATCTTTATCTATCTATCTAAGAAATTTATTATAAGGAATTGGCTCATGTGCCTATGGAGGATGATAGTCGAAAGATCTGCAGAGTGAGTTAGCAAGCTGGAGACCCAGTAGAATGGAAAGTATAGTTTTAGTCCAAGAGTCACAGAATGAGATCCAGAAACAGCCAATGTTTTGGTTTGAGTCCAAAGGCAGGAAAAAAATTGGTGTTCCAGTTTGAAGGTAGTTAGGCAGGAAGGATTTTCTCTCACTCAAGAAGGGTCAGCCTTTTGTTCTATTCAGGTATTCAACTGATTGGATTAAGCCTACACACTTTAGCGAGGGCAATCTTCTTCACTCAGTTTACCAATTTAAATGTCAATCTCATTCTAAAACATCCTCACAGAAAAAACTAGAATAACATTTGATGACATCTGGGCACCTTGTGGCCCAGTCAAGTTGACACATAATATTAACTATCACATTGTGGAAGGCTGTCTTGTGCATTGGAGGACATTTAGCAGCATCCCTAGCCTCTAAACACTAGATACAAGTAACAACCCTCTTCTTCAGTTGTGACAACAAAGCAACAAAAAAATGTTTCCAGGTATTGCCAATGTCCCCTAGGTGAAAAAATCATCCCTCGTGGATGATCACTGTCATAAATTGTCATCTTTAATCCTCACAACAGATTTGCTAGGAAGATGATATTATTGTCATCATACAATTGGGAAACTGAGACTCAGAATTATTACGTAATTTGCCTAATGCCACATTAGTTATGGAGCCAGTATTTAAATCCATGTCTGTCTGACTCCAAACTGCATTCTATTTTCAGTACATCATGCTATCCAATGGCAACTGAAAATTGGATTGGAAGCTCAAGAGACAGATCTGGCCAAGAAATATAGATTGTGAGTCAATATAGCGGAAGTCAATATAACGGAAGACAGTTGAATCCATAGTTGTAGATGAAATTTACTTAGGAGAAGTAATATAATTATTAGCCTCAAGAGGAAGGAACACTTTCTGAAGGAAAATGTGGAATCTTAGAGTTCCCTATGGATTTATGTGGCCCATAGAAACACAACTGAGCTGAATCAAAACATCATTGTGGTGATATTTACGAGTCATTGAATGTCTGCTGATCCCCATATGTCTCCCTTCTCTTTCTTTCATAAATCTGAAATATTCACAATAAAAACCATTTCCTCCAGAAGTCTTGTGTGCTTGTGTGTGTTAGAATTTACTAACACATGACCACAAATTAATATACTGGCCTAAAAAAATATTGCCTAATAAAAAACAGAAGCTTGAAAGGAAAAGGATATGAAATAAGTAAATTTTAGATGTATATAATAACCATATGATAAGTTGTTGTGGGGAGAGAAAAAGGTAAGCATAAAAGAAAACTATCTCCATTCTAAACAGAAGTAAAATTGATGAGATTCTATAATTTTGCAATGTCCTAGCCTTTCCCACAAAATTAGTATAAGAGAATTGTCTAGGGTTTTGGTTGTAATCTGTAATAACTATCCTCCAAGACAGTCTCCATTTATTTTTGCCTCCTGCTATCCACTTCCTTGTGTAGTCCTCTCCCACACTGAATAGAATTGACCTGTGCAACAAATAGGATATTCCAGAAATAACAGAGTGTGACTTGTGATTCTAGGTCTTTAAAATTATTGTGGCTTCCTCCGAGGCTTCTACTGGATGAATCACTCTGAAGAAAGCCAGCTGCATTAAGGAAAGGTCAACATAGTGAAGAACTGAGGTTTCCTGCAAACAATTGCAACTAACTTGCCATGCAAATAAGAAAGCCATGTTGGAAGCAGATACACCAACCCAAGTTAAGGCTCATATGACTGCAGCCATGGCCAACATGTTGACGAAACCCTTAAGAGAAACTCAGCTAGAACCACCTAGCTAAATTCTTCTTGAATTTGTGACCCTGAGAAACTGAAATGATAAATGTTTGTCATTCTTTTAAGCCACTAAATTTTGAGGTAATTTGTTAGGCAGCAATAGATTAATAAAACATCCATTTAGAAGTAGACTAGGGTGGGGAGAGGCATCTAAAATATTTCAGTAGTCATATTTTCATTTGTTCTATTTTCACTATGAATACTCAAACTAAGATTTCTAGATTGAAACACAAAGGCTACCATGGAGTTAATTTCTAAGGCATTTTTCATTGACGTTATCTATGATTCCACTAAATGTATACATGGAAGGAGCCCAAATATAAGAAAAGATTGACATAAAATATTTGAAAATAAGACAAATATACTAAACCTTCTCAATTATTCATGTTTTTCTCAATAGGGACACAAACTAATATAGAGTGGAAAAAAAATGCTTCCAAGAAAGTCTCCAATTAGAACATTCTAAAATGCATTTTAGCTAGTATAAATATGCTTTGAACATCAAAATTAATTCATATAAAACTAGACTAAATCTAAGTCAACCAGAATTCAGAGCATCAACATTCAGAGAATTGTTGTACTACAATCAATTGAACCTATTGATGAATGATAAACACTAGATGGTGGATTATGCAAGAGTTCAAAAATTGATTAAAAAGCTCAAAATGATTTCCCAAAGAAAGGCATTGACTTTGTTGCTATTGATTTAACCTGAAGCAATCCATATGTAAACACCACTGTATTTGCAAGTTATAAAATAAACAACTGAAAATGAAAAATTAAAGTACATTGATCAATTACTCAAGAAGTCTAAGTTTTATAAACTAGAGAGTTATAACAAACCCAGTGAAACTATACACATGTAATTTTAGAAGTCATTATATTTTAAGGTATACGTCACTTTGTCTATAGCTATTATACATGACAGTAACTTAATGATAGCCTCTGAAAGGCATTTACTTGCAATCATTTAAAAATATGTTTCAACAATGGATGCCAACGTTGATTCATTCCCCACCCAGATTGTCACTCCCACCTTAAGCTCTATGCCATCTTTAGCTCTATATAGACAAATCAATACGGGCCTTTCAGGCAAATACTATTTCTATACTCACTTCTGGTTTGTGTCAGGTAACATTACCTTGTAAGTCATCCAAATTTTTATTGAAATATTCTCAATGATGTAGATGAAGAAAAACAAAACCATTACTCTTTAAACAAAACATGACATTTAAACCTTTGCAAGTGTCTGAAAGGAGTTTTCACTAACTGGAGCGAGGCTCTCAAAGTACAGTCTCTGGACCAGCAGCACCAGTAGCACCTGGGAACCTTAAACTGTTGGACCCAACTCCAACCTTAGACATACAGAACGTGAAACTCTGTAGGTGCGGCTCAGCACTCTTTCTTTTAATAAGCTCTCCATGTGACTCGGATGCATGCTAAAGATTGAGGACCGAATAGAATGTAGAAGAAACTATATCATGCTTATTGGCAAAAACAACATCTCACATTCAGGAAATAAGTAGGAAGAGGTTTTGGTTCAGCTCCACTAACCACCTCTAATTCAGAAATACAGCATCTGTTACTCCAACCAAAATAAAAATAAAAAGAAAGGAGGTAGCCACTCATCTACTGTGAAGATACCGTCTTCTGAGACAGCCAAAATTCTGTCCTCATATCACTCCTAAAATTACCTTTCTTACTGCAAACATTCAGAGAGTAAACTATCAGCACATAGCATTATTGCAATGCATTATAGGCTGAAGTGATGTCAATAACTCTGGGAGTAATAGATCCTGATGATGGTAGTTTTTATTTTGGTTGATTTGGGAGCAAGCTCAATTAATACTGTGACTTTCTCACAGTCCAAGAACTCGGTAGTAAGAGTAGAGGCAAATCTAATCTCCTTTGTTCAAGGGATTCATACAAGCTGAAGAAAATATTCTTAAAATAATGATAAAGCTCTCTGTGCACAGTGAAATGATCTAACAACATTAATCAAATTTTAGTTTTTCAACATTATCCTAATTTTTTCTGCATGCACATTCTACTGGATACTTCATTTTCAGTTAAAAATTCACTTTCGGTAACTCTTTTTGAACATCATCCTTACTCTGCATACCCCAAAATATGTTCAATACTCCTTCCCTGTGTTCTCATAAAGCTTTCCTTCCCTTCTCACATTTTTTTGTTGTTGTTTGGTCATTTAATTATCTCTAGTTTCTTTTGTAACACCTAAAAGAGTGTGACATTCATTTTTATGTGGTTTATTATTTAATGTGTATCTTTTCCTCCCATGGTTTCTTGAGAGCAGTAGCCATGTCTTTTCTTTTATCATTGAATGTCCAGAAACTAGATTAGTGTCTGACATGTTGCAGACACAATAAATATGTGTGGGATGAATGAATGAATAAAGTGAATGAATGCTTGGCTATAAAGTCTATCATGCCTGTCTCATTTTTCATTGGATTCTTCTGAACTATTATTGTAACAGACATATGGTAAGCATGTAACAAATATTTGGTCAATTAATAAATTTGCTAATTCATTGTAACTATTTTTCCCAGCTGAACTATGCGTTTGAATTAAAAAAAATTTAAATTTACAGATATTTTATATATTTATATATAATTTTGCCCCATTTTGTGATTCTCTCCATAATTCTGAGCTTAAAATGATGTCACATTAATATTTTCCTAAGTCTAATTAGAAAATTATGTTTATGTTTTCTTTTGTCAATCCTTACTTCTGGTGGAAGAAATTTTATTTTGTTCATTTGGGATTAGCCAAGGAGATAACTAAACTGAGTGGATTCTGTTTACATAATTAAGAGAGCTGATGAGTAAATTTTCCACACACATACATCCAGAACAATTCAAAAGAGATACAATGATAAAGAAAAATTACAAGGTATTAGTTTTATACACCTGCTATATTAATGATATAGTAATTCTACAATATTTACATTAATAGTACAATAAATATATAATTTTAGTTTTATACGTATTTTTTTTGGGGGGGGCACACTGACAAGTTTCATGTTTCTGGTCTTTTATAAGCCTTGAAGCATCCCTGATTAACTGCCAGAGCAGTCTTTGACAGAAAACATGCATAAGAGAGAAACTATTACAAAACTTAAAAATTTTCCTAGATAATTTTGTTCTTCTTTTTTATTTGAAAAGATATGTTATTCAATTTATAGGATTTTTAAAATAAAAGTAATAGAATTATATAATGTACACACTAAGTACTTTATCCACATTATTGTATTAATTTATATACAAAACTTCTAAGATAATATTTAGCCTCTTTGTTTTATAAAATAGGAAACTAAGTGTCAGAAAATGTCAGCAATTTGTCTAAGGTGACATTGTCAGTATGTATAACACTCAAGAATTATACTTGTCTAATTGATTCTAATAACATATCAGTTATATCTTATTATGTAACGAATAACCCCAAATCTAGTGGCTTAAGACAACTAATCTTTATTTTTTTTCACATTTCTGTGCCTCGCTGATGGTTCTTTGGGTCTAGGCTGGCTTAGCTGATCTCTGTCGTCAGCTGGTTGCTTGACTGAATCCAGATAGTGTAGGATGGCCTCACTGACAGACCTTGCAGTTGGCCAACTGTCAATCATAGCGCCTCTGTCTTTCTTGATGTGGATTTTCCATCAGGCTGGCTCAGGCTTGTTCATGTGATGATATCATAATTCCAAGTTCAGCAAGAGAGCAAGTGCCATTACGTAAGCACTTTTCAACTGCTGCTTGTATCATATTTGCTAATGTCTCATTGGCCAAACAAGTCATATGAACAAGCCTAGATGCAAAGAAAGGAGAAACTTCCTACTATACAGTTTTTAGAACAAGATCTGAATTGTATTTTTATCCAAATTATCTCAATTGCACATACTCTAGATACAGTTATATTCCTGGATGCATAATTGAGAAGACATCCAATATTCTCATGACAGGTTATAAAAAATTTGATCATTATTTGTTTGACGACATATACAATTACTCAGAAATATGTTTAACTTATTCATTCATATTTTAGTAACAATGTACAAAACTTATTATGCTGACATATGTTCTTGGTGGATTTATTTGGACACAATTTATTTTTTTATAACATGGTGTAGTTTATTTCCATAGGACTGTCTTATGTTTCTGAAAGTTTATTTTATTTAGTTATTGAGAAGTAGAAACCAGTATATATTAAAGGAGTTTGTTGATTAAAACACTTCCCTTATAGAAACATTTTGGTTAGTGGTCAATCGGTGTGCTTGGGCACATACTATAAGTCGAAACGCTTCAATGCTTTGTCTCCAATGTACGCAATGTGTTTTCACAACAACTAAGTACAGTATACATACAATTGGAACACTATCTATTAAATAGTGCATTACTTGGCCAGTCAAATCAAATCAAAGTGCTTTGGAGCAGACACAGCTTGCTATGAATGAAAAATAAAAGGCTTAGCATAGCATTAAAGAAAGGCAAAGATAAATGCTTATTTCCTGAAATGTGGAAATATACAGTCTTACTAGTGAATAGTAGCATGTGGTCGGGTAACTAACTGTTATATTCAAGCAGCTATATTATCTGTTTCTGCTTTTATATTCACCATACAACCTTTTTTAAATTTAGTAGTGATTGCTTTATACTCACTGTTGACTTGTTTAATGTCATTTTCAGTCTTTTAATCCTTTCAAGTGAGCCTCCAAAAATCTAGAGTGTGCTTTGAACTCAGAAAGATTAATAAACATTTCTTTATCTGGATCCAAAGGGATAAATTAGGTAATGATCATTTAATTTATAAATCGATTTGTCATAGTATTCCTTTCAATAGCCACCCTCTGGCATATTAAAATATGAATTGATTTATAAATGATGATTTATACACTTGCTCGCAGAGTAATACAACTTATTGACATGAAGTCTGAATTGTAAAACTCATTAAATATGAATTCATTTTTTCTAAAATAGATGCAGTAGCCATTGATTGGATCATGTATTATAATGTTTTCTCCAAAATGGGTAATATGAAATGGTAACTTTGATAGCCTCTAGTAGATGCTACATCACAAAGTACTTATTTCAACTAGAATTTAGTCTAGAGTTCAATATAGGTTGAATAATTTTACATAACCACAGGCTGTGTCTCCTCTAAGTAAAGCACATATTTGATATTACATCTTCTTGCCAGATTAGATGACAAGCAATGTTCAAATCACATAATCCTCTTGTATAAACAGGCTGTTACTATAGTGCCAGATTATGACTTTTCAATTCCCATATGTTTCTAAATGTTTATTTAGGATTTTAGAAACAGTATGGTTTTTTCCTGTAAGCAATCAAATAAAATAAACCTTTATTTTGATAATATTTGAAAGCATAAATGCTGGAAAGCAGAAAAAAAATGATCTTTAAGTCTCAGCTTGATAGAATAGAATTATAGTATTTGGACCTAGAAAAAGACTGAAATTAACTCAAAAAACCACTCAGGCTCTCAATTAACACCAAAAAAACAAGGGTAGTAAGAACATTGTCACAGAAGCAAATTTCCGTTTCTTTTATGAAAGTGTCAGTGAATAACCACAGTACTTGAAACTTTAAACTGCTTTCATAAAAAAAAAAGAAAAAGAAAAAAAGATTTTTAGAGGGCTCTCTTTTTTCCCAAAGCATAATATAAAATTGTCAGAAACACCTTCTTAAAGTTATATGCCATGTTTTCTACAATGAAACTAATTGTAGAAATAGATCCCAATGCTCATGGCATTGACCTCTTTCAATCAGGGTTATATTCCTATTTTGATCACATCCGCAATAGTATAAATCTGTGCAACTGAATTTCAATTTGAAGCTTGTTTATGTACTTTGCTCTCTTCTTCCATATTGATGTGTCTAACATTCAATAAAGAATTTCCATCGTGACTTTAAATAACTCTTCACATTTTTCTTTTCTAAGATTGTAAAATAGTTTTATCACTATTTGTCACTGTATCCTGAAGTGAAAAAGAACAAGTGATTAAATATTCACATACATTTCATATATCAAATATTAATAAATATGGGATCTAGGGGGGAAAAAAAGCTCAATTTTCCATTGCATCTCTGCATGGGAACTTCTGAACCTAGTAGGAGAAAAATTTTATATTGGTTGCTGAAGAAAAAAAATAGAACCACATTTCCCCAAACATTTTTGAAGTTATAAAAGGCTTCCTTCATAGGCTTCAAGTTAAACTAGCCTTTGACTTAAAGGTCAGTTAATTAAGCAGAGGCAAATGAAAATATACTTTCTAAAAAACAATTTATATGATTAAATTCTACCTGCTGTGAAAAGTATATTTACTTGAAAACTTTAAAAATTGTTTTTTTCCTAAGCTGTAAGCACATGGACACATGTACATTTATTTGAAAATATATACCGGAGTCGGAAGCTGAAACGTCATGGAAGCCTTCCAAAATAGCGTGTAGAGACAGTCATATCTAAGAAGGCATCACCAAAAAGCCAGTGTCTAGGTGTCACATCAAAGTGATGTGGTAAGAACAGAAATGCTAGACAGAGGGTATGAGGAAAACAGGGTAGACTGAGCCCATGGCATTATTTCTGCCATTTTAACTTCAAGGACAATAAGAGCTATATGTCAATAAATAAAAAGCATTTAGTCACCATTAAGTCAACGTTGATTTATTTTGTGAAAAAATAATTATCCCAGGGATATCAAATAAGAGAATACAATTTCTTGATTAATTTTCCATAAATCACAGTTTTCTATTTTTCCCTATTTTTATTTTTAGTTTATTATGATTATTTTCATCAGGGTTGATTTTTTTTCTTCTTCAATTTTAGAATAAAGTTCGACATATCAATACTTATTTTTAACTGATGCCAAGTTCTAATAATTGTAGCCTTTGCCAAAGTGGCAGTGTTTTCTCTTCTACTTCTGTAAATGAGCATAAGTGAGGCCATCTTGTTACACTAAATGGCCGCAGCCCCTCCTCCGTGTGACTACTCGCTGCACTGCACGTACTCCAAAAAGTTCACAGGCTCTCCTGATTTATGGCCTCCACTTACATATGTACTCACCACTAGCTTGATAAATTAAAAACTTTGTTCTATGAGTTTCTCTCCAGGAACAGGCTGACCACAGGTGGGAAACACACCTACAAGGTATCCATCACAGCTGACAGAAGAATGGAACAATGTAACGCCTGAAGCCTGTCATGTCTGGAGACCAACATCCCTGGACCCCCTCCTTACTGCCCATTTTCCCTATATACCTGCCTCAAGATTCTGTAATCTTTGAAGATGGGTCTTTGAGACATTAGTCACCTGTCTTCTGATTTGCTGGCTAATCTAACTAAACTTCCTTTCTCGATCTCTAACTCGTTGTGATTAATTGGCTCAGATCGTGGCCAGCAGAGCGAGCCCATTGTTCAGTATCACTTCCCCTTCCTCCTCTCATTATTCTCTCCTCCTCCCCCCTCCTCTTTTATTCTTATCAAGTCCTGTAAGCCTGAGTCATTTCTGACAAATCTAAATGTTTCAAGAAATTATAATCTCCATGAGGGCAGGAGTTTCTGACTGTTTTACTCATTGATATTTTGCCTGTGCTTCTAAAAATGTCTGAGTCATAGAAAGCACTCAAAAATATTCAGACAAATTCTAGTTAAATAACACATATGACAGTATATGGTTTAAACTTGTGTCAGTTTTATGTTATTTCCTCATAAAATTTAAAAAGTATTTGATCATTTTTGTTTATTCCTGTTTTAGAGGAGAGTTAAAGGATCTGAATACATGACACAGTTAAAACACCATAATCAAAGCGGTGGAGTCACATCACTGAAGACAAAACATCCTGAGTTTTGCCAAGTCTTGTCTGATTAGGCCAATTCCACTAAAAAAGAGATGACTGAACGAATTTTTCAGAATACACTAATGTATTTCACAGTATAGGCAGGTTTCTCTGCCAGAAATGCTCCTACTCAACATTTTGGTTGGTTTCTTCTTGTCCTTCAGATCTCAGTTCTAATGTCAGTTTTGAGAGAAATCTATTCCCATTATCCCATCTAAAGAAGTTCCCCCACATTCCTGTTATTCTCCATCTCTTAATATCTTCAGACTATTAGATATGCATGTGCACATACTCATATATGCACGCATGTGTATGTTTAGTTTCTAGTTGTCTGTTTCCAACACTAGAAGTTATAATCATGGAGGGCTGGGTACAGGATCATCTTCTGTCTATTCCAATTGTATTCTCAAGATCTATATAATGAATGGTAAAAAGAAATCAAGGTAGGGGCCGGCCTGGTGGCGCAAGCGGTTAAGTGCACGCTCCACTGCGGCGGCCCAGGGTTCGCCAGTTCGGATCCTGGGCGTGCACCCAAGCACCGCTTGTCAAGCCATGCTGTGGCAGCGTCCCATATATACTGGAGGAAAATGGGCGCGGATGTTAGCCTAGGGCCAGTCTTCCTCAGCACAAAGAGGATTGGTAGATGTTAGCTCAGGGCTGGTCTTCTTCACAAAAAAAAAGAAATCAAGGTAAGAAATTGGAGATTTCTCCCTATGTTAAAAAAACTTAAGCTCCATACTGGAAAGATTGTCTTTTATTGAGTTTTTTTTTTTTTTTTCTTAATGCCAGGGACACAGAAGATGCTCAATTAATATTTATAAACTTAAATCAAGGTTTCCACAACAGAATCATTTCTCAAGGGGTCCATTTCTTTGGTATCTTTCCCTTGGGTGAAAATATAATATTTAGCTTACTGCTTAAATGTTATTCTCCTTCTTTCTCATAATTCCCTTTTGTTAGCCCCTAATTCCCTAATGCTTTAGCAAACTCTCAAATAATTGTGCAGGTTTGGATTCATGAAACGAGTTGTGGCCTGTCTTAATGGTCCAATGTAGAGAATATAAAACAAAGAGCATCAGCCAACTGAACATCTCAGCTGAAGGCTAGATAAAGTATAAATTACTGGTTAAGAGCACAGATCCTGCAGCCACATTGAGTTTAATTAAAATCCCACGACTTCCTATCATTAAGTTTCTGATTTTGAGCAGCTTAACTTGATCGCTAGCTGTGCCATAGCCTCCTTATCTGTAAAATATCATAGAAGCTACTCATCCATATTTTGTGAAGATTAAATATATACCACAAGAAGGAAACTTCTAGAAAAGGATTGGAGGAGGCTAACTCCAAAGGAGGAGTCCAACTATCTTATAGCCTGTGTAACATTCTCAAGTTATTTAACTTCTCTGTATCTTAATTAACACATCAATGAAACTGGCAGTAGAGTAATGCTGTCTACCTCAGAGAGATTTCATGAGTTACAACATGAAAAGTGCTTAAAACAGGGCTGGTTTCATAGTAACACTCTAAATGTGAGTTATTTTGATAATGATGATGTTGATGGTGATGATCCTATAAAGGTATCCAAGATACATGGCAAAATTTTAAGAGTAGTGTGGTGAAATTACTGGTGACTTTTATTTTCTACTTTATGTGCACTTAACATGTATTGTTTATAAAAATTTTTTCTGGATAAATAAGGAAATATTAGTGTTTTTTGAACATGAAGTTCACCTGGCTGCCAATGTTTCATCAGAAAGGATCATGCAAAGTTGCTCATCAATGCATGTTACTAGATTCCTGTCAAATGCATTTAATTATTGTCATGTGACAAGTTCAATTATCAGTTACACCTGTTTGCTTATGTTTAGAAGTATGATGTGATCTTCTTTTTAATGTAAAGATGCTAATTTATGGTACATTAGTCATAGTTTTAGGTTTGATGATGCTTTATTTCCTATTGGAAAAACTAGTTTGTTTCTCATACCCAAAATTTTAGTATTGCTTCTAGTTAGAGCTTTAAATGATGAATGACAACTTCAAACTAAACTAGGGTAGGCAGAAAAAAATGAAAAAATATGAAGAGAGTCATAAATTAAAGTCTTTGTAAAATAAGCTATTGATTTCCTGAAGGTTTCTAGGCAACTGTTGTGAAATAAATTGCATAAACACTTCTCTTGATTTTAATGAGTTGCATCAAAAATATGTACAAGTATGATGTATATTCTAGTTTAATATTAACCATAATTTTTTTCTTGATGGTAAAGAATACTGAAATAATAAACATATGGTTTTTTTAGATATCATCATATTATCTAGGTAAGTATTTCTGTAAAGTAATTTGAAGCTTGTGTACCAGCACATAATTATAAGGCAAATTACTTAAGGTCATTTTTATATCTAATCCATGGCAATAAAGTTGCAGCTCAGTCAGCAAAACCTTGGCATAACTTTTATTCCGTTCAGAAAATTCTATTAATTCTGATTGTTGGAGGCTTAATGAAAGTGTGATTCAATATTCTCTAGCTGACCCTGGGCCATTTCCTTTAGGGGTGGCCATGTGACCAATAAAGGCACATGAGTCATTTTGACTTTATTTACACACACATACCCTAAATTCTAAGCAAAAGAAAAAAAAATTATCCTGTATGAATAAAGCTTTATAATAAGAACTTTAACATGGACTTCTAAAGCATATGACTAAATAACTAAATCCAGTCCTGTTTGTTTGTAAGCAGTCTGTGCCCACCCACTTCGCTACTTTGTGATTACTCTCGTTGAACCAGCTTCACACTCCCCTAGAAATTAGTTCTGTTATCCTCTATATGTTTAAAACTGTACCCTCTTGCTCTTTGTTTTACCTGAAAACTTGCTCCTTCCTAATGACACCCGTTTGCCTGTAGCTCACTTGAACAGATGACTATATATTCTCACCAAAATGCATGTGAGAGTAGAGTTGCATGAAGCTAGCTCTCTCAAACTCTAAAGCATTACTACTTGACAAGCTTATTTTTAAAAATGCTAATTTGAAGCTTGTCTTCCAGTTGTACCACCCTTTACCACTTCACTCATCTAAGCATAAATTTATCTAAGAACACCTGCCTCCAAGTTTACAAAAAAATGGAGACAACCTGTCAGAAATTTCCAGAACTTCCTGTTCTCCTACCCATTTACAAAATGCTTTCAATTCATACCCAAGCTTCCATCCTTTTTTTCCATTTAAGCATAGAAGTGCCACTTCCATGTAATGTGACTCATACCCTGGGAACCTTCTATGTGTTTCTTCCCTTTTTTTCCCCCATAATTTTAAACCTGTTTCTCTTTTTACCTTCACCATGCCCAAAGTTCTCTTATCTTAAAAACTCATGGCACATAAACACATAAACACACACACACACACTCATACGCACACACGTGCAGGCAACTCCAAGCCCCTCTCTACAAATATTTCTGTTGTCATATTTCTTAAAAGTGAAAAAAATCTTTGTCTCCTCTGTGGATCTTTATTTCACCACTTGAGCCACAGCTGCATGCTCTCTGTCCCTGATATGCCACTGAAACTGCTTTGAATGAGGTCACAAGTGATTACATGCTAAATTCAACAAACTCTTTTCAATCCTTATCTTACTTTTAGGCATATGTCGTTATTTGTTACTTTTTCCTATTTGGAATTTTCTCCTCATTTGCCTGCCACATTCTCTCTTATCTCTCACCACCATACCTGTCTCTTTGTTTAGCCTTTTTCACGAGAGCCTCTTCTCACATTATTGTGGATACCTCCAGGGCTTCTGCTTAATCCTATTTCCTTTTCAACCTGCACATTATCCATGGGTAAGATCTTATCAATACGTGTAGTTTCATCACTATGTATTGGTGACTTCCAAACAATATTGCTAGCCAAGTTTTCTCTTTCTCACTACTAAATATCTCTACTTAATACCCAACTCAAACTTACATTTGCTTCCTATTGCTGTTGTAAGAAATCACCACAAACTTGGTGGCTTAAAGCAAAAAATATTATCTTACAATTTTAGAGGTCAAAAGACTGAAATGGGTCTCACTGGGCTAAAAATCAAGGTGTCAGCATGTCTGCATTCCTTCTGGAGGTTCTAGGGGAGAATCTATTTCCTTGATTTTTCTTGCTTCTGAAGGCCACCTGAATTCCTTGGCTCATGGCCCCTTCCACTATCTTCAAAGCCAGCAGTGTAACATCTTTAAATGTCTCTCTCTTTCCCTGACCTCTGCTTCTGTTGTCACATTTTCTTCTCTGATTCTCCTGCCTCTCTCTTTCCCTCCTAAGGGCCCTAAAGATTACAGTGGATCCACCTGGATAATCCAAGCTACTCACCCTCATCTCAGGATCCTTAATTTAATCATAATGACAGAGTCCCTCGTGCCATGTAAAGCAACGTATTTGCAAGTCCAGGGATTAGGATGCAGGCATATTTATGGGACCATTATTCTGCCTGCCACAACATATAAAATTTAACCTTTTTTTTTTTTTGCCATATACCAGTGTTTCTCAACCTCTTAATGATGTTTTGGGAGGATAATTCTTTGTTGCGAGGTTGGGGAGAAGGGAGTATCCTGTGCATTGCAGGATGTTTAACGGCATCTCTGGCCCCTCTTTCAGATGTCAGTAGCAGCTTTTCCTAGCTATGACAACCAAAAATATCTCCAGATATTGCCAAATGTGTCCTGGGAAAAAATTTTCCCCAGCTGAAAATCACTACCCTTAACCTTTTTCTTTCCTCCTTTTCCATAACTCCAGGAAATGAACCAGCATCTATCCAGTTCTAAGTTAGGAACCTAGGAGTTAATTTTAACTCCTCTCTCTATCTCACACTCTGTAGCCAATGGTCACCAGGTGCTGGCAATCCTACCTCTTTACTCTCTTTCCAGCACCCTCACCACTGACATTTTAGGCTCTTTGTTTTTCCTCACCTCAATTATTGCAATAGTCTTCCAAGCATTGTTCCTGACTCCACTACCCTCTGCTTTATCCCTATTTCTGAATTGTCCTCGAGGTCTCATGTAGCAGTTGCTTCCCCTAAGCCTCCGTGGCCCCAGCTTTCAGTGTATCAACGCTTTAGGACGCACTTAGGTTCATGGGTTCAGAGTGGCTGTTACGATAGAATGTTAACGGTCCTTTTGTTGTCCTGTACCTGGACTATGAAATTGAATATGTTGTTTTACAAGTGCTGTTCTCATTAGGTTTATTGTGCTTTAGAAGTTTTGGCATGTACATTTCTTTGTGTACTTAGAACAAGTAGAGCTATTGAGATTGAAGGGAAAATTCTAAATCCAACTACACTCTGCAGTGGTTTTAGTATCTAATTGGTTCGTGCTGTCTGTGGTAATTGAATTGGACGCTGGCCTTCCCTGTGTACAAGTTACTGTCAAACAGACAAAGTCGTCACCATTAATTCCGGTTTTCCAAAGAGACTGTTGCTTTTATCTCCTCTTTTATCTGGGTACTGCTTAGAAAAAATATATAGTTTCCAATTTAAAAGTAATATATTAATTTTAAAGATTAGAGTTTCAATCAGATTAGAATTAAATATGTGTGACATTTGATAAATAAACATAAATGGGATGTTTAAACTATTGGAAAATATACTTCCACTGACACACAATGCCTGTGCAAGTAACTTATAGAAATATTTTCTCAAGTTCATAATTCTTTTTGATATACCCAAAGAAGATAAATTTTTCCCTCAAAGAACTATTATATGAGTGTATATTTTAAGTGTCAATGTTGCTCTTCTATCCACACAAAGAGCCTTGACTGACCATTGTTAAATTTCTAGACTTTAAAATAAAATACTTGCCCAAAGGTGGAAGTTAAATACAAGTAATGCACAGTATTTCTTGATGAAGGAAGAAGGTAAGCATGACATTATAACATTGCAAGAACGGAGCTTGAAGATTGTTTTAAGTCAAACAATTATTTATCTCAGTTATAGTCTTTCAAAAACCTTTTCAGTATAGTGACCTAGAACTTATTTCACATATTCTTCACTAAAATATAGTAACAGGTGATTTTTCCTATTATCTGATCTTTCACATTCTTGCTTTACAAACAGAGCAGTAGCAAAATACATCAGTCTGAAGAATGGAAAAATAGTCATTGTTTAAAGCTCTTTAGTAAAGAATTTTCAGTATTCCAATGGTATTCATAGATGGCATTTTACTGTTTTTTATTAGACATCAAAAAGAATACTAAAGTTTCTGAATAAATCCCTAGTAGATTGGGAATATACGGTAAATTCTTCATGAATACAGTGTGAGTGTATGTGTGTGTGTGCACACATGTGTACATAGACGTGTGTGTGTGCACACATTCATCATTTGTATTGTCAGCTTTAATTCTACATTAGCATGGATAATGGAGAGTTAACTGTAAAAGACTTTAATTTTATCTGAATAAGAAACTCAAAAGATAATCCCCACACTGCTGCTAGAATTTTAAATGTTCTTACTTAAGTTTAAGGTCAAAGAGATGAAATATAGATTAGGCACCTATATTTCTACCTAGATTTTCAGAAGCTCTTTTAAAAAGATAGTTCACATTAAATGCGTGGTTATAAATCCTATTTAAAATAACTCACTTTAAGTTTTATTTTATCTCTAGATTTTTTTTACTTTTATCAATAAAATCATGCCCCTTTCAAAAACTTATAATGATAATTTGTGGTATTTTATGATGCCATTTAAATCAGACCTTACCTTTACTTATTTTGAACCTAGATATGCACAGAGCAACAATGGATCACTTTCCATGTTTCTCACATTAAACTAGATTGGGAGACTTTCTTAACTTGAAGATCATTTTTACTTTAAGGATTAGCTTTCACCACTTGAACAAAGTGTAAGATTAAAGATAGGAAGATTTGTTTAAAAATAGTGTACATATATTTTCTTAGGTCAAAATAAAATATGCAAATCAACTGAATCAGCCAATTTCTATCTAGTAAATACTTCCACAAATTCTAGGAAGAACATTTATCTCCTTCTCCCTCATATTTTATCCCTTTTGTATTGAATCAGTCATGTGATCCTGTGATTTCTATAATCAATATATCCCTTAAATTCTGTTTTACTCTCTTACAATTTTTCTTGATTAATATATAATCCTGATTATGTCACTCCACTGCTCAAAATCTTTTAAGAATGCCATTGAAGGACACACATTTTACTATCATGTCTGCCTACCTTCATATCTGCACCTCCCACAACCCGCCCATATGGATCCTATGGTTATGCACACATACTGAATTGCTTACTCTTCTCCAAGTGTGCTCTACTCACTCATTGGTCCTTGTCTTTTTATAGGCTGTCCTCTTGATTTATAAAGTCCTTTTCTTAGCTTGTTTTGTTTGCTTGAATAAACTTCTAATTATTGTACAAACTAGCTCAAAATTTAACTCCTCTGTTAGGCAGAGGCCGGCTCTCCTATCTTGAATGAAGCAGTGTTCTGTGCTCTTCTTGATAGAGCCTGAAAGAAGATGTCTGTTAAATTCTCTCTCTCTCTCTTCTCTCTCCCTCCCTACCTCCTTCCTAAGAATAGTGGACACCTTGAGGGCAAGGGCCTTATGTGTTTCCTAATTTAACCATGAAAAGCATGAGAAATGTAGATAAATAGATACTTGTAAATACATCCTGGAGGGAGGACGTCAAGATGGCGGTGTAGGCAGACTCTGAACTCACCTCTTCCCATGGACGCAGCCAATTTACAACTACTCATGGAAAAGTTACCCCTGAGACAGAACTGAAAAATGGATAAGAGGACCTCCTGCAACAACGGACAATCCTAACTGAGGTGGAAGAGGCAGAAACTCCCTTCTGGAGACGAAAAATGCCACCTTCACAAGCCGCCAGTGTCACGGCCGCCCGGGAGCAGCCCACAGGTACGCAGCCTCCCTGGAGGCGCGGGGCCCTGAGCCGGGGAGCGCCCCCGCTGTGGGCATTTTGTGGACCCAGCACAACCGAGACAAGTGGCAGAATATCTGACTTTGCCTGCTACTAAAACATTGGGGAGTACCCACAGAAAAGCTGGTTCACAAAGAAACTAAAACCGGCTCTTAAAGGGCCCACACGCAAACTCACCCGTTTCAGAAAGCAACCTACAATCACCAGAAAGAAAGGTGCACAGTGATTTGGTGAAAAGAGACTCACGTGATAGGCCCTGAGTGCATCTTGGTGAGAGGTGAGACCTCTCCAGGGACTGGGACGTTGGCGGCGGCCATTGTTGTGGCCCGGTGTGGGCGTGCTGACACAGAGGCCATTGGAGTTCTCCCTGGGGCCTGCTAGCCCAGGGTCTGCCCCACCCGCTAGAGCACTGATTTAATCGTGCTCAGCCAGGGCAGGCAGCCTACCCTAGAGACGGGCCCCACCCAACAACAAGCCGTCAGGCAACTTGTGGGCCTGCATAGATTGGTGACAGGACTCTCTGAAGCCTGGCAACTGAGCCGACTTCAGTGGGACAGGGCGCGCACAAGGAGTGGGTGAAGAGTGTGGGGCAGTGGTGGAGTGTGTGTGGCTCCCGCCGTGGAGAGACTGGGTCTGCTTCAGGAGGTCAGGGTGTGCACACAGGGTAGGACAGTGTTGACTGAGTGTGTGGACCTGTGGGAAGCAGGGCTTGTCAGCTGCAGAAGACTTGTGCTTCTCAAAGACCAACATAGGGGGTTTGCCCCACCTTCCAAAGCCTGAAACAACTGGGTGCTCCCATGCCTGAGGCCAGCCCCACCCAGTGCAATCCTCAGAGAGCTGACAAGAGACCTAATAGACTAGAGGCTTACAGCAATTGTAAGGCCCTGAGCCTAACAACCTGCCACGCTGGGGGCCTACTCACTTAAAAGAAATGCTGCAACACAAATGTGGTATTAGAACTTGCAGCCAACTGGAGCTCCTCACACCTGATAAAGAGACTGAAGGGCCCACAACAACTACAAGCAGCTGAGCATTACAACAGCTGGCCAGGAGCATAACTCAGCCTCCCTGGGCGCCTACAGGAAGAGCAAACAGACCACAACAGAAGGACACACGTAGCCCACATAGGGGTCACCCCTGGAACATTGAGAACTGAGGGAAGCACACTGCAGAACTCCTAAGGCATCACTTACACAAGATCACCTATCCAAGAACAGGAGATGTAGCTGACCTGCCTAATACGTAGACACAAGCACAGGGAAAGAGGCAAAATGAGGAGGCAAAGGAATACATTCCAATTCAGGGAATAGGACAAAACCCCAGAAAAGGAACTAAGTGAAACAGAAATGAGCAACCTACCCGACAGAGAGTTCAAACAAAGAGTGTTAAGGATGCTCACTGATCTGGAGAGAAGAATAGATGAACTCAGTGAGAATGTCAACAAAGAAATGGAAGATATAAAAAAGAACCAATCAGAAATGAAGAATACAGTACTGGAAATGAAAAATACACTAGAGGGACTCAAAAGCAGAGTAGAGGATACAGAAGAATGGATCTGTGAGCTGGACGAAAGACTAGAAGAAATTACCCAAGCTGAACAGGTAAAAGAGAAAAGAATTAAAAAGAGTGAGGACAGTCTAAGGGACCCCTGGGACAATATCAAGCGCACTAACATCCATGTTATAGGTGTCCCGGAAGGAGAAGAGTAAGACAAAGGGGCAGAGAATCTATTTCAAGAAATAATAGATGAAAACTTCCCTAACCTAAGGAAGGAAACAGACATCCAGGTACAGGAGGCACAGAGAGCCCCAAACAAGATAAACCCAAAGACGCCCAGAGCAAGACACATCATAATCAAAATGTCCAGAATTAAAGATAAAGAGAGAATCCTAAAAGCCACAAGAGAAAGACAAGTTACATACAAAGGAAACCCCATAAGGCTATCATCTGACTTCTCAGCAGAAAGCCGACTGGCTAGAAGAGAGTGGCATGATATATTTAAAGTGCTAAAAGGAAAAAACTTACAGCCAAGAATACTCTACCCGGCAAGGTTATCATTCAAAATGGAAGGAGAGATCAAAAATTTCCCAGACAAGCAAAAATTAAAGAAGTTTGTCAACAAGAAACCAGTGCTACAAGAAACATTAAAGGGACTGATTTAAGGGGAAAAGAGAAGACCACAAATAGGAAAATTATCTATTTCCATGACAAGAGGGTAATGGACACAAATGCACAAAAAAGAGGTTAGATATGATATCAAAAACATAAAAGGAGGGAGGAGGGGAGTTAAAGAGTAGAGCTTTCAGACAGATGTCAAACTAAAGAGACATCAATTCTGTATAGAATAAGAAAGGAACAGAGAAGGACTACTAAAACACTGACAAAACAAAAGTTAAAAAATGGCAGTAACTACATACTTATCAATAGCTACTTTAAACATCAATGGACTAAATGCTCCAATTAAAAGGCATAGGGTGGCTGATTGTATAAAAAAACAAGACCCATATATATGCTGCGTACAAGAGACACACTTCAGACCTAAAGACACTCACAAAGTGAAAGTGAAGGGATGGAAAATGATACTCCACACAAATGGCAATGAAAAGAAAGCTGGGGTAGCAATACTCATACCAGACAAAATAGACTTAAAACAAAAACTGTAAAAAGAGACAAAGAGGGGCATTACATAATGATCAAGGGAAAAATCCAACAAGAGGATATAACACTTGTAAATATCTACGCACCCAATGTAGGTGCACCTAAATATATAAAGCAACTATTAACAGACATAAAAACAGAAACAGACAGTAACACAATAATAGTAGGGGGCTGTAACACTCCACTTACACCAACGGATAGATCATCCAAACAGAAGATCAATAAGGAAACATTGGCCTTAAATGACACACTAGAACAGATGGACCTAGTAGATATATACAGAGCATTCCATCCAAAAACCGAAGAATACACGTTCTTTTCAAATGCACATGGAACATTCTCCAGGATTGATCACATATTAGGCCACAAAACAAGTTTCCATAAATTTAAGAAGATTGAAATAATACCAAGCATCTTTTCTGACCACAAAGGTATGAAACTAGAAATCAACTATAGGAAGAAAATCAGAAAAGCTCCAAATACGTGGAGATTAAACAAAATGCTACTGAACAACGACTGGGTCAACGAAGAAATCAAAGATGAGATCAAAAAATACCTGGAGAGAAATGAAAATGAAAATACGATATGCCAGAATTTATGGGATACAGCAAAAGCGGTTCTAAGAGGGAAGTTTATAGCAATACAGGCCTAACTCAACAAACAAGAAAAATCTCAAATAAACAATCTAACAATGCACCTAAAGGAACTGGAAAAAGAAGAACAAACCAAGCCCAAAATCAGTAGAAGAAGGGAAATAATAAAAATCAGAACAGAAATAAATGAAATAGAGACCCAAAAAACAATAGAAAAAATTAATAAAAGCAAGAGCTGGTTCTTTGAAAAGATCAACAAAATTGACAAACCTTTAGCTAGACTCACCAAGAAAAAAAGAGAGAAGGCACAAATAAGTAAAATCAGAAATGAAAGAGGAGAGGTTACAACAGACACCTCAGAAATACAAAAGATTATAAGAGAATACTATGAAAAGCTATATGCCAACCAATTCGACAATCTGGAAGAAATGGATAAATTCTTAGAATCATACAACCTTCCAAAACTGGATCAAGAAGAAGTAGAGAATTTGAATAGACCAATCACCAGTAAGGAGATCAAAACAGTAATCCCAAACCTCCCCAAAAATAAAAGTCCAGGACCAGACGGCTTCCCTGGTGAATTCTACCAAACATTCAAAGAAGACTTAATACCTATCCTTCTCAAACTCTTCCAAAAAATTGAGGAGGGGGGGAAGCTCCCTAACTCATTCTACGAAGCTGACATTACCCTGATACCAAAACCAGACAAGGACAACACAAAGAAAGAAAATTACAGGCCAATATCACTGATGAACATCGATACAAAAATCCTCAACAACATACTAGCAAATTGCATACAACAATATGTTAAAAAGAACTGGTGCAGCCACTATGGAGAACAGTATGGAGATTCCTCAAAAAATCAACGATAGAACTACCATATGATCCAGCTATTCCACTGTTGGGTATTTATCCAAAGAACTTGAAAACACCAATTTGCAAAGGTACATGCACCCCTGTGTTCATTGCAGCCTTATTCACGATAGCCAAGACTTGGAAGCAACCTAAGTGCCCATCAAGGGACGAATGGATAAAGAAGCTGTGGTATATATATACAATGGAATACTACTCAGCCATAAGAAACGATGAAATCCAGCCATTTGTGACAACATGGATGGACATTGAGGGTATAATGCAAAGTGAAATAAGTCAGAGGGAGAAGGTCAAATACCGTATGATTTCCTTCATTAAGTATTAGATAGTGACAACAATGGACGGATACATAGGGACAGAGATTGGATTGGTGGTTGCCAGAGGGGAGGGGGGGAGGGAGGAGGGTGAAAGGGATAATTCGGTACATGTGTGTGGTGATGGGTTGTAATTAGTATTTTGGTGGTGAACATGATGTGGTCCATGCAGAAATAGAAGTACAATGATGTACACCTGAAATTTTTACAATGTTATAAACCAATGTTACTGCAATAAACAAAAAATTTAAAAAAACTAAAATAAAATTAAAAAAAAAAAAAAAAAAAAAGATTATGCACCATGATCAAGTGGGATTTATTCCAGGTATGCAGGGATGGTTTAACATTCACAAATCAATCAATGTAATACACCACATTAATACAACGAAGAATAAAAATCACACGATCATCTCAATAGATGCAGAGAAAGCATTTGACAAGATACAGCATCGATTTATGATAAAAACTCTGAATAAAATGGGGATAGAAGGAAAGTACCTCAACATAATAAAGGCCATATATGAGAAACCCACAGCTAATATCATCCTCAATGGTGAAAAACTGAAAGCCATCCCTCTAAGAACAGGAAACAGACTAGGATGCCCACTGTCACCACTCCTATTTAACATGTACTGGAAGTCCTAGCCAGAGCAATCAGGCAAGAGAAAGAAATAAAAGGGATCCAAACTGGAAAGGAAGAAGTGAAACTGTCACTATTTGCAGATGACATGATTTTATATATAGAAAACCCTAAAGAATCCACCAGAAAATTTTTAGAAGTAATAAATGAATATGGTAAAGTTGCAGGATACAAAATCAACATACAAAAATCAGTTGCATTTCTGTACACTAACAACGAAGTAGCAGAAAGGGAAATTAAGAATACAATCCTATTTACAATTGCAACAAAAAGAATAAAATACTTAGGAATAAACTTAACCAAAGAGGTGAAAGATCTGTACACCGAAAACTATAAAACATTGCTGAAAGAAATTGAAGCAGACACAAAGAAATGGAAAGATATTCCGTGCTCTTAGATTGGAAGAATTAACATAGTTAAGATGTCCACACTTCCTAAAGCAAGCTATAGATTCAATGCAATCCCTATCAAAGTTCCAACAACATTTTTCACAGAAATAGAACAAAGAATCCTAAAATTTATATGGAACAACAAAAGACCCCGAATAGCTAAAGGAATCCTGAGAAAAAAGAACAAAGCTGGAGGTATCACACTCCCTGATTTCAAAATATACTACAAAGCTATAGTAACCAAAACCACATGGTACTGGCACAAAAACAGACACACAGATCAATGGAATAGAATCGAAAGCCCAGAAATAAACCCACACATCTATGGACAGCTAATCTTTGACAAAGGAGCCAAGAACATACAATGGAGAAAAGAAAGTCTCTTCAACAAATGGTGTTGGGAAAACTGGATAGCCACATGAAAAAAACGAAAGTGGACCCTTAGCTTACACCATACACAAAAATTAACTCAAATGGATTAAAGACTTGAATGTAAGACCTGAAACTATGAAACTTCTAGAAGAAAACATAGGCAGTACGCTCTTCGACATAGGGCTTAGCAACATATTTTCAAGCACCATGTCTGACCGGGCAAGAGAAACAATAGAAAAAATAAACAAATGGGACTACATCAAACTAAAAAGCTTCTGCACAGCAAAGGAAACCATCAACAAAACGAAAAGACAACCTAACAATTGGGAGAAGATATTTGCAAACCATACGTCTCATAAGGGCTTAATCTCCAAAATATATAAAGAACTCATGCATCTCAACAACAAAAAAACTAACAACCCAATTAAAAAATGGGCAAAAGACCTGAACAGACATTTCTCCAAAGAAGATATACAGATGGCCAACAGACACATGAAAAGATGTTCAAAATCATTAACTATCAGGGAAATGCAAATCAAAACTACAATGAGATATCACCTCACGCCTGTCAGAATGACTATAATTAACAAGACAGGAAAAAAAATATGTTGGAGAGGATGTGGAGAGAAGGGAACTCTCATACACTGCTGGTGGGAGTGTGAACTGGTGCAGCCACTATGGAAAACAGTGTGGAGATTCCTCAAAAAATCAAGGATAGAACTACCATATGATCCAGCTATTCCACTGCTGGGCATTTATCCAAAGAACTTGAAAACACCAATGCATAAAGATACATGCACCCCTGTGTTCATTGCAGCGTTATTCACAATAGCCAAGACTTGGAAGCAACCTAAGTGCCCATGAAGGGACAAATGGATAAAGAAGATGTGGTATATATACACAATGGAATACTACTCAGCCATAAGAAACGATGAAATCCAGCCATTTGTGACAACATGGATGGACATTGAAGGTATTATGCAAAGTGAAATAAGTCAGAGGGAGAAAGTCAAATACCGTATGATTTCCTTCATTAAGTAGTAGATAATAACAACAATAAACAAACACATAGAGACAGAGATTGGATTGGTGGTTACCCGAGGGGAAGGGGGAAGGGAGGAGGGCGAAAGGGATAATTCAGCACATGTGTGTGGTGATGGGTTGTAATTAGTATTTTGGTGGTGAACATGATGTAATCTAGGCAGAAATAGAAGTATAATGATGTACACCTGAAATTTATACAATGTTATAAACCAATGTTACTGCAATAAACAAAAAATTAAAAAAAAATACATCCATACTAGAATGTTAGTTTTTGTATAGATAGAACATGTTTGTGTATCTTCCCCCCAGCCTACTTTCTAACCCTATAAGAGCAGAGGCATTTACTCATTACTTAACTTATATTCTTCTGTTTCTTTATCAGTACCTAATTGAACCTAACTGGCCAGATTGTTGGAATGAATAATAAAACATCACATGGTAAGTATGAAAGAAATCCTAATTACCTTATTATTTTTTAAATTATCAAAGTTTTTACATGTGGTCATAATACCACATGAATTTTTATATATGTACTACAATTAGAGAATATGAGAGACAAAATGAACTAAAGGCTTTATCTGAAAGTTGTGTTTCATTTTATCTATAAGAAAATTGAGGCAAAGAAAAGTGAAGTAACTTGCCTGTGATCCTACAGTACAGGATTATGAAGGAGTGAGAACTAGAGTCCATTTTATTTAGTAATTTCTTGATTTTACACACTTTCACACCTTGAAAATATACTTATTGAACTAATTTCAATGCTAACATATAAGCCCATTTCTAATATATACACGTAGAACTTCCCTATTACCACCATCACTACTACTAGAGTCTGAGCTTCACGAGGAGAGGAATGAAGTGAGCTTTATTGACCACTCTGTAAAGAGTTCCTTGGCATTTGGTATGTGTTCACTAAATATGGCAGAAGCAATATCTGTATTCACTTCAGTGATCTGGAAAAGAGTTCCTCATGTGCACATCTAAATTGGCTTCTTAGGATTTATTTAATTTTCTAACAGCTTAACTGTAACACAATTTTTCTCTCAGAATGTTAGCTATCATCTTCAACATCCAGAATTCATTGATTTCATGTTCCTGTAAAATTAAATACATTTCACAAGCTATATTTTTCTTGTATCTTTCTTACGTAAGTTCCTCGGACAGATACCTTCAAATTCCTATAAATGCTACCACAACTATGAGGAACAAAGAAATTCCTCTCACATGATACTTTTAAAAAGACACATTGAGACTAGACCCTATACAAGCTCTCAAAAGGTACCTTGAATGATAGTTTCCTAGAAACTTTACTTTAGAAGCACTTCTTTTTTCATTTCCTAAAAAGATTAAACATATGAAAATTAGTGTATCTCCTTTCCCCCACCCTTAATTTTTTTTCTTTCTCCCACCTCCCAGCCATAATTAGGATATGGATATCTATGTATTAGAATGTCTATATCTAGATAAATAGATGATAGCTAGCTAGCTATCTAGCTAGCTAGCTATCTAGCTATCTAGCTGGGATCCACCTCCTCAGAAAACCTCTATCCATAAGCCTTCAGTTCCAGATTGAGCTGGGGAAGGTGTTTCCTTCTGCTCCTGAAGTACCCAATGAGACTTCAAGTTTATCACCTACCATATTAACAAATTATTATTGATTAACTATACCTTTTGGTTGATATATACTTATTGATTTTTACAGTGTCAGAACCTGGCACAGAGCCTCAGACATCACAGATGTTCAATACTTATTGTTTGATCTGAACTCAACAATACATTTTCTAACCTCCCCAAATTTCCTAATTTATTTTGCAATTAAATCATCCTCTCAGCTTATTGTAATATCTTTAGCCATTATACTTGGAACCAGCTAGATTCCTCTACATTTTAAAATGTTTGAGGCTAGTGATGTATATATATAGATGCCTGATTAAATCTTATATAAGATTTAATAATCCTGTTTTTTGGTTCATAAACAGCAAAGTGAATGCAATTAGCAATATATGCTGCTTACTTGATTAAAAATTGTTCATCTTTTAAGCTAATAATGACTGCCTTCATTGATTGAGCATTTAGTGTGTGCTAGGCAAGTGTATTTATAATTGCATTGAATCTTTGCCACAACATTTTTATTGCTCCATTTTTATTGGTTAGGGATTTGAGGATTAAATAAGTTAGATAACATGCATAATATTATCCATTTTTCCCTAAAGCTCATCTTTGAATACTATTCTTTTGCCAAGGTGATAAAGTTTACTATATCAGTAAGCTGGCTTCCTATCTCACTTCAAAGCCGAAGCCTTAGGTTCCCCAGGCCTGTTATCTCCCCTTCAGCAACACACACACACACACACACCATCTGACTTCATCTCCTTCTACTCATGCCCTCATTCATCGCTTGCACCTAAACTGGCCTACTTATCCTTTTCTAAACTCTTCAAACTCACTCTTGCCACATGGTTTAATTTTTTTTTCAGCCTTAAATGCTCTTACATAGATATCTTCAGGATAATTTGACCTACCTCACATATCTAATGAAACTTTATCAGTGCCTATCCAAATTTAAATAGCAGCTGCCCCGCCCAGCTTTCCCCACCATGGCTATCTGCTGTATTTTCCTCTATAGCACTTTTTATCACTTGACACATTGTCACTTTGTATCACTTGACACATTGTCACTTTTTATCACTTGACACAGTCTTTTTTTAAATATATTTCCTCTCTCCTGATTGTAGGCTTCATATGCGTAGGATTTCTGTCTGTTCGGTCTAACACTATATCCCTAGGGGACAGATCAATGATTGGCTCATAGTAGGTGCTCAAATAATACTTGTGGAATGAATTAATGAATGAGTAATGTGTGAAAATAAAATGCTTCAAGTCCATAATAAATTTGATGGAAACAATAGTTATCAGCACAGAATTGATTATAGTTAAGTTACGTATTTAACGATAAATCATGTCCTTGGAACTCAGACAGGCTTAAAGTTAAATTCATGCCTGCTCTACCTCTCACTTACTATGTAATCATGGTGGGCTAGTTAGTATGTTCTTCAAGGCTTATGAGGGTAAAATGCTAATAATTCCTTCACAGCCTTACTTTGAGTGTTGAATAAAAAGATGTAGACCAGTTAGCGGCATTTCCCTTTCTTCCTTATACCCTGTAGGGTAAGATACACATACATCAAAGTAAAGTGAATATAGGATTTATCTTCCAAACCAGAACTCATTAAGAGTGAAAGGGGGCTCTTTTTATGATTATAGTGGGATGACAGACACACATCAGGCCTGCCCCAAGCAAACTAGAACATATGATTAACCTATCTAATAGGTACACATAAATTCAGACATCAAAAGGAATTAAAAGCACACCAAGTATGCTGGGCATAGTGGGTTGGCACTTAGCATCATTTCCATCATTTCCCGAGGTTGGAAAACTAACAACGTTTCCCAAGACTCTCTTTCATTTAGGTATCTGAGTATGCATTCGATTTTCCCAGTTAAATGCATAGTGTGAGACCTAGAAGGTAGACGTACAGGAGAGACCAATCTTCCTTTGCTTTAGCTATTGCTGCAGATAAACACAGTAATGTAGAGATTTTCTACAACAGGCCTGTGTCCACTCACTAACTGTGTGGTTCTTGAGAGGAAACTGCTGCACTGGTGGCTTCTTGGTCCCTAGATCTCAGCCACAGTGGTATTTTCTTGAAGTCAGAGATAGCAGCCTTCTGACAAGCTAGTTCTGCACAGAGTGGTTCTGAATGTTAGGCCTAGAGGCCCTTTAAATGATGGGTAAGCATCTAAGTTCTCATATCAAATCTTTTTCCGCTAGTAATTGCCTAGGCAGCTTTCTGTTTCCTGCAACTCAAAGGTAACTGACATACCAAGACACACCACAGAGGTGCCTGATTCACAGAGCGCTTCTCCACTTAATGCTAATATAATCCTTTCATTCGTCAATGTCATAGATTTTTCTGGGATAGGTAGCTATGCTAAGTAGGAGCTTTTGCTTACATCCTCAAATTCTCAGGTCGTCATAATACACATTATTTAAGATCTTTTCATAGGCCAGTGTATATGTATTAGATTTTGTTTATCTGAGAGGTGACTGGACAGCCTTATTGTTAATTATATTACAAGGCTAAAATATACATACAAAACTCACATACAATATTTTCAGATTTTTGTGGTTGAGATAAATGTTGCATCTACTGCTAGAAATAGTAGTCTTCATGAAACTGTTTATATTTTTGTAAATTTTATAACTCTGACTGTGAAATGATGAGCAGGACTTTTCAATCAATATTTCAATAAAATACTTTAGCCATAGGTGAAGCTGAGTCAATGAGAACTTACTATGGTCTCCGTTAAGACCCCGGAGTTAAGAAAACAAAGCTGTTTAGGGCCAATTTGTTTGCTTCAAGATTGAATGACATCCAATTGTGCCTACACTATGATCACAAATATATAAAATTCATAAATGCAAATGGACAACAGTTGGAAAGGAAAAGAAATGTCATTGTAGTTGATGTGATAGAATGGTAGGATTTGAAATATTTTAATTTTGTTTTCAGATTTGTTATTGGAACAATAAACATCAATAAAAACTATAGGGAATTACACTTCTTGTTTCATCCCAGAAGGTATCTTTCCTACCTTGATATTTAGTATGTGTTAGAGCAACTATCTGAGGTACACAGTCTGGTCAAGTATCCTGGTGAATAGATAAGGGCTGATTCAATCATACTTAACTAAGAATGGAGAAATGAAGTACCAAGGACGCCGGGGCTTACACAGACCAAAGGGCTCCCTGACTGAACCCGGTCACGGCAGAATTAACACATGTAAGCCCACCAGCAGTCAAACTCTTTCCGGTTAACCAAGCAAATCTATTAAAAGGAGATATTTAAACATAGAACTTTTTTACAGTTAAAGACTACATAAACAATAACACACTATTTCTCTCGGCATATAAACACAGATAAGAAAATGGCACACACTAGGCAAGAATACAAAAGGGAATGTAAGGACATTAAAATTGCATTATATTGCCTCTGGCTTACACAAACTATTTCAAAGATGCAATGACATCTTTCATATAAAACTTTGGAAAATCAAAATCAGAATATTTCCTGTCTAACAAGTTTTCAGAGAGGTTGTGTTTTAAATAGCATTATGCCTTCAGGACTACATATTTCACATGAAATACTAAGAAACTAGAGAACTAAGCAAAAGAGCCTGGGGACTTCAAATCTCTTAGACTGACTTTAAAATGTTTTTTGAGGAAATGAGTTTCCCGTAAAGGGACACTCGGGCTATCAATATATCTACTGAAAAGAAAGCGAATAAAATATTCAATGATTTTTCTCTCGATAACAAAAGTAATAAAGAAAACCGTTGGCAATGGTAACCCATTTTAAAGGCAAAACTCCTTTCAGGCTGAGCTTTTTACTTTTCCTCTCTCTTCACTGCAGTGGTGACATCTGCCACTGAATAACTGAACTCTGTTTAACAGGGTCAACACATCTGCTAATAAATACCAACATCAGCTTTCAAGCTTTGCATTTTCAAGTTTAATACTGTACTTACACAGTACTAAAAAGTTTAACTATTCTTTTATTTCATTCTGAAAGCAGTTTTAGCTTATTTAAGTAGTCTTTCTGTGAAAATATGTTCTGTACCTGAGTTCAATAATTCTTCATGAATAGTTCAAAATCTTGTGAATGAAAATTAAAATAAAATTGTTTGCATAAAATTTTTTACTGCTCTCCAATGTAGAAAATATATTTTAAAATAGATTATTTATATATTCCTAGAAAAGGTCTCAAATTGTCTTAATGCTGTTCAATCTTCAATATTCAGAAATCATTTAAAATTTTTTAGCAGCTAGATTTCAGATAATCTCTCCCTTTACCTTATACTACCAATGAAATAGCAGTACAGGTTTAATGTGTACTATTTTGAGATATTTAAAAAATATAAGTCAGGGGCCTGCCCAGTGGCATAGTGGTTAAGTTCAAGTGCTCCGCTTCGGCGGCCCAGGGTTCGAAGATTTGGATCCTGGACACAGACTTACGCACTTCTTAACAAGACATGCTGTGGCAGGTGTCCCACGTATAAAGTATAGAAGGATGGGCAAGGATGTTAGCCCAGGGCCAATCTTCCTCAGCAAAAAGAGGAGGATTAGCAACAGATGTTAGCTCAGAGCTAGTCTTCCTCACCAAAAAAAAAAAAAAAATTATAAGTCAAAGATTCTTAGTAGATAACTGGGTACATGTCATAGGTAGGTAATCACAAGGAAGAAATATACAACTCAAATATTTTATAAAATAATTTAAAACTCAATAATATCCACTCATGGATTGAGTGCTGTGTATATGTCAAGCACGTGAAACACGAACAAGGTATAGAGGAATAAAATGTTGCCTATTAGATTGGAAAATATATTTTTTAAAAAGACAACACTACAATGGTGAGTTTATGGAGAAATTGGAAATCACAAATAATATCAATTACATTATAAAATGATAGAATATTTTTAATGGAAATTGGCCAATATTTTTAAACATTTTAATTGTGTCCTTTTTGACTCAGCTTTCACAATCTTAGGAATTTTTCTATGAATATATAAATTATACAATTTTGTAAAGACAGACGAAATAAAGGCGTTCTTCGCAATTTATTTCTATGTTCTTAAACTGATGTATCTATGCATTTATTTTCAGCAATATTTGCACATTGCACCAATGTTAACAATACAGAAGTAATAAGTATATGTAATAAAATTCTCATCGTTTTCTACTGAAATTCAACTTCTTCCTATAAGCAGAGTAACAATTTGGAAAATACATTGTTCACAGTTTTTATACAAGAATATATGTGTTTTTTAAGAAAACTATTATTGGAAAAATATTATTGTATACTTTGCTTTTCTCACTTAACAATGCATTCTTCTCAAAATAAATATATAAAAATTGACCCCAGACATTGATTCACCATAATTTATTCAATATTCCCTACTTATAGACATTCAGATTAATTTTACTTAATTTTACTTTTTTTTTACTTTTTTTCCATTACTTTTGTTTTCGTTAATGTGCTAAAAGGATGTTACAATAAAAGTCCTTTTAGCACAATATTTCTGTGCAATGACACTTCAGTTTCTGTTGGATCAAGGCCCAGATGAGATTACTGGTTCAATGGGTATGTGCACTTTAGTATTTAAAAATGCTGCTGGACAAATTCCATGAAGTTTTCAGTGCTGTCCAATTTCATTGGATGGAGGTTATAGCTGTGTTAGCTGTGTTACATGCTTGGCCACACTAATATGATCAATCTTTCAGATTTCTGTCAACCTGATTTTTTTAAAAAGATCTCATTGTTTCAATCACCTTGTCCTTAATGACTAGTGAAGTGGAAGCTATTTTCATTAGAAGGCCATTTTCATTTTCTCTTCTGTGCATTTCCTGATTATATTCCTTGCTCATTTTTCTGTGGCTGTTTTCTTCATTTCATTGACTTGTATAATTTTTGTTGTAAAGTTGAAGTATTAACTCCTTATGTGTCAAATGTCACAAATATTAGATTGAACCATACGCATTTGTCAATTTGTGACAGTTTTTGATCTACCAAATGGCCATTAAGAATAATTCACTCAAATGTTTTATTTCAGTGTATCATTTATCATTTGACTTTGCTTATAGTTTCTTTACCACATAAAAAATTTAATTTCATGTAATCTGTAATATACATGTATTTTCTTATGCTTTAACAATATTATTATAGTTTTTTAGCTTCATACATAGTATAACATGGGATTATTTGTTTTCCTTTCAAAGAGCTATCTGTTTTTAGTTCTTCAAAATTAATTCATTAATAAGTGTCAATTTATCTGCAGAACTGGTAAAATGATTCTAAACCAAAGTTACTTTGTATGTCTAGAGTTAATTTAACATTTTAAAAATTATTTAAATATATACAATGTATAAAACTAGATATTCTACTTTTCTTATGATTGTGCTTCCTATATGAAATGCAAAATGATTGATTAAATTTAAATTTTATAAAACAAAAATATACCAATCATATTAATTAAATATAACAATGATGCTTTAATCTGAAGCTTAAGTGCCATTTGCAGGGGTAAAATGGTCCTGATGGCTAGGGTTCCTTTTCTTATGGGACTGATGTCTTCATACTCCAGTGGATCACATGATGACTCAATATTCTCAGCCTCTTTGACTTATGAAACATTTTCTCAATATGTAGCACACTGTGATACCACAGTCACCTGTCCCTAAGGTGTTATGAAGACCATCTCTGTAATTTTCCAAATAGCCTGCATGTTTTAAAATAATACTACTTGGAAGTAACATATTTCCAAGCACAAACAAAAGCCCAGGCCCTAAAATCAGACAATCATTCAACGATTCAGAATATGCTTCTGTATTTTATTATTTATATTAAAACAAAAAATACAAAGTGTAAAAATTGTTGCAGAGAACTTCTAGAAGCATGGGAATAAGCCTAGGGAAAGCTTTGTAGAATACTGATGTACGGGCCTCTCTCTTTCCCTTTAACAAAGCTCTACAGTACGGCTGAGTAGATAAAAACCAGAGTAAAACCAGACAGCATGCATTTTACACCAGCAACATGCAGACACTCCACTGGGGGCGCTCTAGCCACGATCCTCCCATAAACCCCATGGACACACATTAATCATGACCGTTTACCAAAGATGAAATTAAAGCTCAGAGAAATCTTAAGAATCCCCCTGAACCACACAATTATTAGGCAGGAGACTTAGGTTTCATATCTAAGTGCATCTTTTCCAAATCCCCTTCCAGCTCCCACCCCTGGAGCAATGACTTTGAGCTGAGCGTCTGCAGTTTAACTGGTTCCCGCTCACTACATATGGCTTCATTTCACTGCTTTCATATTTGCTGAAAAATGTTAGAAGAGGCAGACAACTTATTGAAGAAATGAGCCTATGGCAGTCAATTTAATTCCAAAGCTCTTTCAAAACCCTGCCAATAATTTTAGCTGGTTTTTTTCCCCATACGTGTATGGCACGGTATTTGTGAAAAAAAATCATTTGAAAAACATACTTTATCATAATTAACAGCAATATGATTATGCAGATGGCCTAAACCTACACAGGCATACAACAAAATGACATAATGGAGAAATAAACAAAAAAAAAAAAAAAATAAGGGGGATCAGACTGGCGTGTTTAATTCTCTGAATTTTAACCTAAGTTGGATTCAGTGGTACTTGCGGCAAAACTCCCTCCCGCTTTACACCTGATAGCAGATGGAGGCAGATTGCATCATGAGTTCAGTCCTTTCAAATTACAATAGTTTATGATGCTCATCTGCATTTTAATCAGATTTATTCCTGAAATGTATCACAAAAGCCTATTTTCAGCACCTGGAAATGCATCAGAGAGTTTATAGCCAATCCAGTAAAATATGTTGCACATTTTTACTTTGTATCTCTTTCTCTTGAGTATACAATATTACATAAATAGAGGTGTCAGCAGTTTTATTAAAAGCTGTCCATAATCCTTTCAAATAGGGATGGAGAGGTGATTTCATACTCAAAAAAATCATTTTTATTAGGATTTAACTCCTGTTTGAAAGGAGTTGAATTTACCATCCAATTTAATAAAATAAAGTATGTTTTATTCTAATAAGAAAGAGTGTATACTTCAAAGTGGAGAATACAACTATACAATCTTCTTTAGATCAAATAGGAATTGGTCAGTATGCATCCAGCCGGAAATTAAACAAGGTGCCAGAAAGTATTTTATGTCACTTCTGATAGAAGCTTTTCATTTCACTATTCAGAGGACACTAGTTACTCACTTTTATAATTTGTGGCTATTATTAATAAGATCAAATCATGATTTTTAATATAGTACATTTGCCTTGTTGAATAAAATATAGGAGTTTCTCACCTAGTATTCTAATTATTAAAAATTACTCTATGCATTGATATTTTCTATCACTAGTTTTTACAAGCTAACTGGAAGATTAAAAAAAAAGGTATACAAAATGCAATATAATCACTAATGTTCCAAAACAAATGTTGAAAAAAAGAGAATAGTAATGAACTTACATTGAAAAACATGCTTTTATGAATATGTTTAAATACAATATACATTAACTTACATATTTATGCCTTTAGTTTAAATATATTTTAAGAAGTAGATATACAAATATTCTAGAATTTAAATCATCACAGATGCTCAATATTATATAATACTTTGACAAAAATTTGATAATATAAATAAATTAATTGCCAATATGAATTTCAAACAAACTTCTCAATTTTCTTGGTAATCCAAATTATGTACTTATCTGCACTTTATCAAATGGGAAATGAATATATTACCTTTTTACCTTTTTAGGGGCTTACTACTTTATTGTTATAAAACAGCAAAGAGGGCCCAGCCCCGTGACCGAGTGGTTAAGGTTCCACGCACTCCGCTTCAGCAGCCCAGGTTCACAGGTTCGGATCCTGGGCGAGGACCTACTCTACTTATCAGCCATGCCGGGGAGGCATCTTACGTACAAAGTAGAGACAATTGGCGTGGATCTTAGCTCAGGGCTAGTCTTCCTCAAGCAAAAAAAAAAAAAAAAGAGGCAGATTGCTGGTAGATGTTAGCTCAGGGTGAATCTTCCTCCAAAAAAAAAAACAGCAAAGAGAATGCTGTTAACAGTTTAGTAATATCTTATTTCTGAACGAAATCCCACAGTCTTTCACTGTATAAATTTACTTATTTTTTAAAATGAAATTATATTTCATATATTATATGTATTGTTTATTTATTTACTTATATCTTTTAATAGCAGTATGGAAAAGAAATAGTAGGAATTCAGCTATATAGAGAATGAAGCATATTTTAGGAAGAGCAAATTAATGCAAAAAGTGCTTTGTAACTATAGGTCTAACATTTATTTTACCCCTAGAAGTTGATTGAAACAAATCTCAAAGCAAGTATAGGCCTCACTCTTTGTACAAGTAGAACATAGGGGGTTTTGTTAGCACAATAGAAGGAGCTGTGATTCCTTTCATTAGAAGATTTCATTTCCTTCTTGGCTTAGTCACTTACTCACTGTATGATTTTGAACATGCCATTTAGCCCCATTGAGACTCAGTATTCTTAACTGTAAAAGAAACATTATATTCACCTCCCAAAATAGTGAGAATTTAATGATATGTATAAAAGCTTTTTAAAACTGTTCAGTTAGGTAAAATGTTACAAGTATTACATCATTTTATCTTGCTTTTTTTTCAAGAAGTGGGTGCTGCTACCACCACATTCTCAAATCTCTTGTACATTTCTCAGAATCCACTTCCTGTAGGTTCCTAGTCAGATTTGTCAATGAGAGGCACATATCTAAGACTTGGAAAGCGGAGGAGGAGACGCTATTAAATCTGTAGCCGGAGACAGCTATAGCCAGATGTGTGAGTAGAGGTGATGTTCACAGCAGGCTTTGGGGAACCGCTGGCCTTGATTATTCAGGCTCAGATCCTCGCCTTAATTCCTGTCTTCGCAGATTCCTTCACAATTTTTGCTCCCCAAGTTCTTCCAAAAATTGTGTATTGTGTTTCCTTTCCCCCGAATGTTAAATACTATTCACCTAAATTATATTAAATAACTTTTGCCGGCCAAACCATGAATATATCAACATTTACTATTTGGTCTATATCAAATATTTGTGACTAAGGGAATGCATAGTAGTCATTTGTGAATACAAAATAATCAGTAATGGTAAGAGGATTTTAATTATATAATACCATAATTAAGTAAATTTTGGCACTGATCATAAACTTCCCACCGTGAAGTTAACTTCTTCCTGTCTTCTTATTCTCAACATTTGTTCTTTTTTGTGTGTGTCTTTATGATTCCCTTGAATTTCTAGGAATTTTTCCATTTCGTATAAGTTATCTAATTTATTGGCATACAGGTTTTCATAGTATTCCTTTACATTCCTTTTATTTCCACAAAGTCAGAGTAATGTTCCATCTTTCATTTCTGAATCTAAGAATGTAAGTCTTCTCCCCTTGTTTCTTGGTCAATCTAGCTACAGGTTTGACAATTTTTTTTTAGTCTTTTCAAAGAAATAGCTTTTGGTTTACCCGATTTTTCTTAATTATTTTTCTATTTTCTATTTCCTAAGGACACTCTAATCTTTATTCTTTCCTTCCATCTACTAGCTTTAGATTTAATTTTCTCTTCTTTTTCTAATGTCGTAGGTTGAGGTTTAGGTTTTTGATTTGATATCTTCCTTCTTTTCCAAAATAGGCATTTACAGCTATAAATTTCCCTCTAAGCTAAGCACTGCTTTAGCTGCATCTCATAAGTTTTGATGTGCTGTGTCTTCATTTTCATCCATCTCAAAGTACTTTCTAGTTTCCCTTGTGATTTCTTCTTTGACTCATCTGTTATTTGAGAGTATGTTGTTTAATTTCCACATTTCCAAATTTCTTTCCAATAACTAATTTTTAATTTTATTCCATTGTTCTCAGACATTTTTTTTTCCATTATTTCTATCTTTTTAAATGTACTGAGGTGTATTTTTTTTGGCTGAGTACATGGTCTCTCCTGGTGAATGTTCCCATGTGCTCTTGAAAACAATGTATATTCTGCTCTTGTTGGGTGGAGTGTTTTATAAATTTCCGTTAGTTCCAGTTGGTAGGGAATTTGCAGTCTCTGTTCGACATGCTGCTTCCCTCCCTGGGACATAAGCTTTGAACCATAATTCTGATGTTGAGGGGGGCAGATGTGAGGGCAATGGCCTACTTCTCTCTGAGTGACACTTTCACTTTAGTAGCTGAGAACTTGGAATATGGGCAGGCGGCTGCCACAGGTCTCCATGATTTCCCTCTCTCAGCATGGAACCTCCAGTACAAAAACTGGGGCTAGGGTGATTGGGGCCCCAGTTTATTCAGCAGTGCCATGCCCAAGGTAGAGCTTCTGTCCCATAAGTAAGGACTGGACAGAAGAAAAGAGACCTCACCTCTCAGCTGTACTCACTTGGAACTTAGCCTCAGCAATACGTAGCTAGCAGAAGGATGAGAAATTACGATGTCCCACCTTCCTGGAAAAAATAGTCCTCCAACTGGGAGGTGCGGAGAGGGGGAGCCCTGTGTTTATGGTTGTTTCAGTCTGGAGTGCAGTTTACAACTCACTAAACTGGGAGGAATAGGGATGACATGGGTCTTAGTTCAAATACCACAGAATACAGTTCTTATCAAATTTTTAGATTTCCTTAAATAAATGTTTCTTTATCTGCTATATGCCTAAAGAGCTACCGCCAGAGAAGATAATACTTTTTTGTGTGTGTGTGTAAGGAAGATCGGCCCTGAGCTAACATCTGTCAATCCTCCTCTTTTTGCTGAGGAAGTCTGGCCCTGGGCTAACATCCATGCCCATCTTCCTCCACTTTTTATGGGATGCCGCCACAGCATGGCTTGACAAGTGGTGCGTCGGTGCGCGTCCGGGATCCGAACCGGCGAACCCCAGGACACTGCAGTAGAACATGTGCACTTAACTGCTTGCGCCACCCGGCCGGCCCGAATAATACTTTTTTAAAGTTGTATGTTGCACATTTTCATCTGTCCCTTTCCAATAGTACTGCCAGTATCATTGGCAAATAGCATTGTCTTTTTATTCAATTTTGAATTTTTATATTGTGAACCACAATCTAAATTATCATCTGTAATAATGATAATGTTTTAGGGGATAAAAAAGTAGCCTATATTTAAATACTTCTCAGATTTAAATGAGTCAGTACAAAAAAAGATACTTTGGGACACAACTAACCACTTGGCAGGTCTTCCTACTACCAATTCACAGACTTCATCAAGAAGTCTGCCCATAAGCCCCCAGGGATGCCTTGCCTGTGAAACCCACAACTGGCCCATATGCATCCCCAACACTCTACACACCTCACCCCTCCTTCATGGCTGGTCTCAGTGTGTGCATCTGTGGACAGTGAGAGTGAGCCTTTGAAGACAGCCAGTGAGCAAACACAGAAAGTCAGCCCAACTCTGTGGGATTGAGAGAAGCCTCACAAACTTGAGTGTCTCAGGGCACTGACTAGGAAAAAGTAATAGGAGGCTTGCAACGCCTGGCCTGTATTTGCTGGATTGTGAGAAGGCATACAATCTTAAGAATCCCCCCACTCAAGAGGAAACAGGAAGTGTGGGGCAGGCATATCCCTAGAAAAGGCCTGAGAGAGCCTCAAAATCCCTAGCTGGAAAAACAGGTGAAGGTAACGCTCTTCTGAAGCCAGTCAGTAAAGACTGGATGAGGTAACTGCTTATTCAAATATGAAGACAACAATGCAAGACTTCAAGGAAAATGAAAATTCAAGGAAACATGACACCACCAAAGGAACACAATAATTTTCCAGTAACTGACCCCAAAGAAATAGAGATTTATGAATTCCTTGACAAAGAGTTTAAAATGATTGTTTTAAGGAAGTTCAGCAAGCTACAAGAGAACGCAGAGAGACAACTCAACAAAATCAAGAAAACAGTACATGACCAAAACAAGAGATTTAACAGAGGACAGAATAAAAGTAAACAACAAAAAAACAAATTCTGCATCTAAAGAACACAATTTATGAAACAAAAAAGCAGTAGAGAGCATCAATAACAGACTTGAACAAGCAGTAGAGAGAGTCTGTGCAATTGAAGACAGGACATTTGAAATTACCCATTCAGAGAAGAAAAGAATAAAAAGAATGAAAAAGAGCGGGGAAAAAAAAATCAGGACCAGCCTGTGCTGTAGCGATTAAGTGTGTGCCCTCTGCTGCTGGCAGCCCAGGTTCGGATCCCGGGTGTGCACCGATGCACCACTTGTCAGGCCATGCTGTGGTGGCATCCCATATAAAGTGGAGGAAGATGGGCATGGATGTTATCCCAGGGCCAGTCTTCCTCAGCAAAAAGGGGAGGATTAGCACAGATGTTAGCTCAGGGCTGATCTTCCTCACAAAAAAAAAGAAAAAGAAAAAGAGTGAAAAAAGCTCGGGTGAATTATGGGACACATTCACAATTAACAATATTCTCATTATGGGAGCCTAGAAAGAGAAAATTTTTTAAAAAATGACAGAAAACATATTTAAAGAAGTAATGGGTGACTATTCCCCAAAGCTGAGGAGACATATGGACATCCAGGTACATGAAAATATAGGACCCCATACAGATTTGACCAAAAGAAGACTTCAGTGAGACACATTATAATGAATTGTTGAAAATCAAAGAGAGAATTTTGAATTCAGCAAAAGAAAAAGAAACTCATTCCATACAACAGAATCCCCATAAGACTATCAGTAGATTTCTGAGGCAAAACCTTGCAGACCAGGAGAGGGTGGGATGATATATTCAAAATATTAATAGAAAAAATCTGCCAACCAAGAATACTTTACCTGGCAAAACTGTTCTACAAAAATCAAGGACAGACTTTTCCAGACAAACAAAGCTGAGAGAATTCATCACCACTAGACTCGCCTTATAAGAAATGTGCTAAAGGGAGTTCTTCAAGCTGAAAGGAAATAATGCAAACCAGTAACATGAAAACATAGGAAAGCATGACACAGACTGGCAAAGGTATGTATACGGCAAAATTCAGAATATTCTAATACTATAATGGTATGGTAGTATGTAAATCACTTAACTCTTGTATAAACATTAAAAGACAAAAGTATTAAAAATAACTATAGCTACAATAATTTTTAATGGATACAAAATATAAAAATACGTAGGGGCTGGCCCAGTGGCGTAGTAATTAAGTTCACATGCTCTGCTTCAGCAGTCCAGGAATCTGGAGTTTCAGATTCCTGGTGTGGACCTATACACTGCTCATCAAGCCATCCTGTGGCAGCATCCCACATACAAAATAGAGGGAGATTGGCACAGATATTAGCTCAGGGACTATTTCCCTCAAGCAAAAGGAGAAAGATTGGCAATGGATGTTAGCTCAGCGCCAATCGTCGTCAACAAAAAGAAAGAAAAAAAGATGTAAATTATGAAATCAAGAACACAGAAAAGGAGGGGCCGGCCCCATGGTCTAGTGGTTAAGTGCACCTGCTCTGCTGCTGGTGGCACGGGTTCGGATCCCGGGCACGCACCGACTCATCGCTTGTCAGGCCATGCTGTGATGGCGTCCCATATAAAGTGGAGGAAGATCAGCATGGATGTTAGCTCAGGGCCAGTCTTCCTCAGCAAAAAGAGGAGGATTGGCATGGATGTTAGGTCAGAGCTGATCTTCTTCACACATACACACAAAAAACACAAAATGGAGGGAAGTAGCAGGGTAGAGTTTTTTTAAATGATTAAAAATTCAGTTATCAGCTTAACATAGACTTTTATGACTATAAAACATTTTATATAGGCCTCATGGTAGCCACAAGCCAAAAACCTATAGTAGATACACAAAAGGTAAAGAGATAGGAATCAAAGTATACAACTATAGAAAATCATCAAATCACAAAGGAAGACAGCAAGAGGAAGAAAGAAACAAAAGAACTAAAAAATAGCCAGAAATCGATTAGTAAGATGACAATAATAATTCCTTACCTATCAATAATTATTTTAAATGTAAGTGGATTAAATTCTCAAACTAAAAGACAGAATGACTGAATGGATATATAAAAATAGGGATGATTAGGCACGCATATGTGGTGATGGATTGTAATTGGTATTTGGGTGGTGAACATGGTGTAATCTATGCAGAAATAGAAGTATAATGATGTACATCTGAAATTTATACAATGTTATAAATCAATGGGACCACAATAAAATAAAAAAAAATGACTGAATGGATATAAAAATATATGCTGCCTATAAGAGACTCACTTCAACTTTAAGGACACACATAGGCTGAATGTGAAGGGATGGAAAAAGATATTCCATGAAAATGGAAACCAAAAGAGAACAGGAATAGCTACACTTATATCAGACAAAATAGATTTTAAGTAAAAAACTTTAATAAGAGAGAAAAAAAGTTCATTACATAATCATAAAGTTGTCTATTCATCAAGAAGAAGTAACAATTATAAATATCTATGCACCCAACTTTGGAGCACCTAAATATGTTAAGTAACATATTAAGAGATCTGAAGGCAAAAATAGACAGTACTGCAATAATAGTAGTGGACTAAGGGAATAAAAAGAGAAGAACAAACTAAGCCCAAATTTAGCAGAAGGAAGAAAATAACAAAAATCAGAGCAGAAATAAATGAAATAGTGACTAGAAAGAAATAGAAAAAAAATAAAATAAAACTACACAGTTTATTGAAAAGATAAACAAAATGGACAAAATATTAGCTTGACTAAGAAAAAAATAGAAAAGATTCAAATTAAAAAAATCAGAAATAAAAGAGACATTACAACTAATGCCACAGAAAAAAAAAGGTTCATAAGAGACTACTATGAAAAATTATACATCAACAAATTGGAAATAAAAGAAATGGATAAATTCCTAGAAACATACAACCCACCAAGACCGAATCATAAAGAAATGGAAAATCGGAATAGATCTAAAACTGGTAAGGTGATTAAATCAGTAATAAAAAGTCTCCCAAAAAAGAAGACCCAGGACCAGATGGCTTCACTGGTAAATTCTATGAAACATTTAAAGAAAAATTAATGCCAAGACTTCCCAAAGTTTACCAAAACTTTGAAGAAGAGAGAACACTTCCAAATTCATTTTAGGATATCAGCATTATCCTGGTAACAAAACCAGACAAGAAACTACAAGACACTACAAGAAACCACAAGACACTACATGAAAAGAAAATTACAGGCTGGTATCCCCAGTGAACATAGATGAGAAAATCCTCAACAAAATACTAGCAAACCAAACTCAAGCGCACATTTACAGGATCATACACCATGGCCAAATAGAATTTATGATACACAGATAGTTCAACACACACAAACCAAGTAATGTGATGCACCACATACCAGAATGAAGAATAAAAATCATATGGTTATTTCAATACATGCTGTAAAGCATTTGACAAAACTCAACATACTTTCATGATAAAAACTCTGAACAAATTAGGTATAGAAGGAATACATGTCAACATAATAAAAGTCATATATGACAAGCTCACAGCTAACTTCATACTCAATGATGAAAAGCTAAAAGCTTTTCCTTTAATATCAGGAAGAAGACAAGGATGCACACTCGCGCCACTTCTATTCAACATAGTACTCGAAGTCCTTATCAGAGGAATTAGACAAGAAAAAGAAATAAAAGGTATTCATATTGGAAAAGGAGAAGTTAAATTGTCTCTGTTTGTTGTAGAAAACTCTACAGACTCCACCAAAAAACTGTAAGAACTAATAAAAGAAGTCACTAAAGTTACAGGATACAAGATCAACATAAAAAATCAGTTGCATTTCTATATACTAACAACGAACTATCTGAAAGAGAAATTAAGAAAGTAATATCATTTACAGTAACATGAAAAAGAACAAAATTCTTTCAGATGCATGGACTACAAAAGAACTGAGTATTTCTTTTGCTATCTAAATGTTCTGCATTAAGCATTTTAAAAGCATATGTAATCTAAATGCTTATGGAGTTCCAAAGAGGCTTAATATTTTAAAGGAAATTTCTACATGCAATTATTTGACATACAATTCAAGTAACTATAATCATTCTGTAAATCATTATGATAATCCTCTCTTTGTACATGATTGTGGATAATTATTTTCCTTAAAAATTTTTACTTATTTCTATGCAACTTATTTAAAAAGTTTTCTATATGTTCTTTAATAATAATAATGTATAATTAATATATAATTTTTAAAATCATAAAATGAGCTGAAGGTACATTTGTTCATTTAATTGGGAATAAAAAATATTTAATAATCTTCATATATACATGTTGTGTAAGTATATATATATCACATTAAATACATAATAATTATATCCAAAAACAAAGTATAAATATAAAATATATTTGTTATAAATTATCTATGAATTGTGGTTCCTTATAAGACTAGAAAGATCTAGTCTTTAAGACTTCAAAAAAAAAAAAGCTACTCCTCTTTCTAATTGTGCAGTAAAAATTGCCCAAAATTATTCATCACAAGTCCTAAACAGGTTGCATTGTAATTATCTACATATATGTTGCCATAATTATCATGTAAGCTTATCAAGGAAATTAATTTTCTTTAACTCTCTGGGAACCATTCTACATAGTATTACCATTAGTTATTTTTCCAAAATACAAATTTAATCTTGTTACTAACAAGATGAACACTCTTGTTTAGTGCTTTGTTTAGTTCAGTGCCTCCACAGTTTCTAGTGGATAAAGCTTACATTCCCTGTAGGCAAAGGTCTCCTGATTACCTCTTCTGTTTTTTGTAGCAATGTTCAAATATATTCGTGTAATAAAATAAATAGCATGTATTTTGTGTACAGTGTTTTGTTCAGCCAGGGAATGCTTGACTTTCTGAAGTAAGTAAATAAATACTCGCTGACAGAATGAAGAAATCTATGAATGGAAGGGAAAGCAGATATATTTCCTTTGAGGAATATACAATACTTAAAAATAGTATAAATACACCTTTCCTTCTTCACTGCATATAAACTGCTAAAAGTAGCAAAGAGAGAGTGTTATCTGTCCATTTCTATCCATATAGCTAGTCTTGAAATCCATTACTCACATTTACCAGCCTTGGAAACTTGGGCAAAACCCATAGATTCTGTAAGCCTATTTCCTCATCTGTAAGATATGGATAATAAAAGTACACATTTCACAGGCTAGTTGATTAAATTAAAGGAGGTAAGACATGTAACTCAATTCACATAGGTCCTGGCACATTACGTGCACTCAAAAATGCTGACTATTATTATGATCTTCACTATGCTACTGAACGCTATAATTTAAGTTCTAGTTCTTTAAGGGAAACATGACCCATTTGCAGAAATAAATACCTGTCTACAAATGTATGATAAACCAATCCAAGTGAGATCAAGGTTTTGAAACATTTTAAGCCATTATAAATGTTGTACTTAATTTGATTTAGCCTGAAAAACAAATCAATAATGCTAAGTGAGAAATATGTGGTTGCTAAGTGTTGCTATTTGCCAGATAGTGGGACCTTATATTGTTGTAGTGCTTTAGAGTACAGATTAGTGTCAGATATTTCAGCTCAAGGCAGGATGGTTGGGTGGATATTTTCTCGTTTTAAACCTGAGGAACTTGGGGTAAAGGGAAACTAAATTACTTTCTAAGTTCACAGAGATAGCAAGTAGTTCTTTCCATTATGAACATTGCTAAACAGTCTTAGAAAAATAGAATTAAAAATATCAGAAGGTAATTTTGAGGAGAAACACAGAAAAATGGATAGCTTTATATACTGTCTACTAAATATATTTATTCATTCAAAAATATTTACCAAACACTGTTCTATGGACTCAGCTCCCTCTGTGAACAATACAGACAGGCTTGCTTTCCTCTTTGAGCAGTAATATAGTAATGCAGGAGATTGAAAATAAAATAAAAAAATAAATTGGCCCCACATGTGATAAATTCAATGAAAGCAGCAATCAGGTGCCAAGAGAAAAGAAGCACAGTTGAAGTGGGTAGAACTTAGTTAGAAAGGATGAGCAGGGAATGCTACCTGCTAGTGGTGAAATTTAAGCTAAGATGTGAAGGAGACAAAGGAAAGCAGAGAGAACATTTCAGACAAAGAAAGACAGTTATGACAAATGCTTTGTGGGGGGATATATACTGGCCCGTTTTGAAAAACTGAAAGCCTGTTAGTGTGACTGGAGCACAAGGAGACAGGAAAGGGGGGCCCTGGTTGAGCCTGAGGGAGTGGGTAGGAGGTGCGGCAGGCAGATCATAGTGAGAAGTTTAACTTTCATTTTCAATTTGATGGAAGCCAGTTAATGGCTTTAAACAGGGCGATGGCATGATCTCATTTACATCATAAAAGGTCATTTTGAAGAGAACCTATTTGAGATGTGAAAGCATGTTAGCAGGGAAATCAATTAGGAGGCTTTGTAGTTATTTGGATGTTAGATTCTTATCTGGCGTGGACTGGGGTTTGGGGGGTGAGATATCAATGCAGAGAAGTAGATAAAATAGAGATATATTTAGGAGGAAGAATTGACAGACTATCTTGATGGATTGGAGGTATAGGATGAGGAAAAAGGAGGAATGAACGATGACTATCATTTTTCTTTTTATTTGAGGATAATGTCATTTATTGACTGGGGCAGATGGGAAGGAACAGATTCATGGCGTGAAGAGGGCTTAAACTGAGATGGCAAAGGCAGTCTGTAATTTATCATCTACACAGGCACACTTTTGAGAGTGACAGAAGAGACTTTCAATAGTGACTGCAGGACAACTGGCATAAACTAGGATTGTCACCCTAGAGATAAGTAAAATAAATTGGTTAAAAGAAAGAATAATAGCTAATATTTATGAAGTACTATGTGCCAGGCTCATACTTCCTTTATTTAAATATTCAATAATATATTTCTTCCCAAACCTCATTTTTATTATAGACATTTTGCAGATGAGAATACTGAGGGAGAAAATGAAGTAATTTATGCAGGTCACAAAGCTATTAAGGAGTGGCACTGGGCTGTTATCGCCAGCAGCCCATCTCTGGAGCCTGCACGCTTAACCAGTAAACATTATGGTCCCTACAGAAAACATTTTCATCATAAAGTGGTGCCTGTTGTTGAAGAATGAAAATTCTCTTCCTAAAAATGATAGAGCATACACATAAAGTATATAGTCTGTACATTTCGAGATGTACTTTTCAGCATCTGGATATTACATCAAAGAGCACAATATCATCCTTACAAAATGCCTTTGTTTTACATCTAGCTATAGAGACCTGGCTTGGAGAAATCATAATCCTGACACAGGAAAATCATTAATATGTCAGTAAATATTGTGTTTGAAAAAATCTCAAAAGTAACTTCCAGCCCCCAAAATTATTCAAATTCTATTGAAATTATTATTTTTTCATGTCTTTTGAATCTCTAATACCAAATCTCCCTTACAAGCCTCCTTTTCATTTTTGTAGGCAGCAAATGAGGTTTTCAGTGCTAGAAGAACCTCTTCTAAATTCTTAATCAAGAGCAATGGTTCTTTGGTATTATTTTACTATTTGTAATGAGTTGAATTAAGATTGCTGTACTCATAAACAACAGAAATGGACTCTGCCTAACTTAATGAAAAAGGGACTTTACTGGAAATGTTAGCTTGGCTATTCATGGAATCCCAGGAACAGCTAAGAAAACACACTCCAGCTGGAGGAGCAGAGAAGATGACAGCTGAAGGAAGACAGGAGCTGGGGCTGGACGACTTCTCCCTTCAGCGCTGCCTTTACCAGAGCTCAACTCTAATGATTTCTCCATTCAAGGTTTAATATTCCCAGGAGATATGATATGATGGCCCAGTTTTGGTCTACCTCTGGATCAATCATCTAAGGCGGAGATCTAACATGCAAAAAGGGGCCTAGGTCTTTGAATTGGGTTCCTTTTCATGGAATGGAGATTTCTGTATGCCAGAAGTTCAACTCAATTGGCATCTTCTAACATTCTACCGTATGGATGTTTTTCATAGACGCACACACATATACAGGCATACACACATACACACACCACATTATTCTCTTCTATCCACAATGCACCTGCCTAATGCAATCCAATCATACTATACAGGCACTTTTTTTCCCAAAGGAGATGATTGGAAGTCACAACCAGCTACTCTTCAAAGATGATATAATGCATCTTCCGAATATCCAGTAAAGCTAAATGTCCTTAAATTCCATCTCAATATTCAAAAACTTTAGAAACAAATGAAAATTTAACACCTTCCCTATACTATACAGTGAAAAAAAAAGAAGAAATACATAAAAATACATATTCTTTTATTCAAAATAGAATAAAATGGGAAAATCATTCCAATTCAGCAAACAAAAAAAATTTTGGTCCCCATGGTTGCAAGTGTCACAAGATCCTAGGGAGCATATATCACTTCTCTTCTCAACTTCCTTGCCTTCAGCTCTTATTCTAGCTGACTGAGGTAGAAGTACATCTCCCTTCGGAATTCCTTTCTAAGACCAGTAGCTAAGTGTCTAGTCACGGTACAGGAAGTAAAAGTTCATGGACTATTAAGTGTGATGCTTAGAAGAAGAAATGTTACTACATGGACTCTGGTCCATTTATTTTGATTAAGGGACACTGTTTCAGAGAATGTTCTCAATCCTGAAAAACACCTGGCAATCCTCATAAGATGTGATCTGCTTATAACTAACCATATAACTGAATTTTCAATATGGCATTCTATTGTTATGTAAAGTAAGATGCTGTTGGATTAAAAGTGCTCAGTAAGAAGGGTGAATACTTGGGTAGCTGGTACCTCAATTTTTTTTGCCAGACATAGATCTTGGTCAGTTTTAGGGATGGAAGTTTCATGCTGTTAAACACAAGAATTTCCTTCATCTCTGAAATTATGATCAATATTTTTTCACCCATTTAATAAGTACTTAATTTTTTCATAAGTATGCATGAACACTGGCATTTACTGAATAGGGCATTCTGTCCATAAGATTGTTGATAGTAATGATAATCTGGTGATTAATCAGAAATATTTCTAGTCTATGGATTTTTCTGAACAGTCTGTTTCCAGAGCTGACTCTCAATTTTCCATTTGAACTATCTCACTATCCAAGTCATTTATATCTAATAATTGTTTCCCTGAACATGATATAGATCTTGCATTAGGGCTATCCATCCAGGAAAATTGGACAATGATAAATACTTCTGGAAGTTATGACCACTTGGAGGTATTCCTTTTTGAGCAAAACTCAGTAACATTCCATTCCCACCAAGTTCTGGCGTAACATGGAAAATCATTGTCAACCTCAATCAAGTTATTCTGTTACTTTGGTCGGCCAGGTAGAATCCCCTTAGATCACAGTTGTGCGTTGAGAGGGTGCATATGTGGCATGCATAGGCAATTATATACTAAATGTAAACACTAGTGAAATATGAACTCTGAATATTGCTATGTCTCTAATCTCCTTTGTTTCTGCACCACTGGAATTAGTGCAATGTGGGCATAGAGAATACATATTTCCATTTTTTTAACTTTAAGTCATTAATTTGCTTTCATATCATCTTAAATTCCATATGGTATGCAAATCTGTAAAATAACAAAAATATAGATTCCCACCCTCTTCTATCACTCCTTTGTAGCTACCAGTGAATGACACAAAGTACCAGACATTTGGGACCTCATTTGACTAGTGTGGCTCCCTTCATGAGCTAGAGCAGAGCCTAAGCAGCTTTGCCCTGCTGATTGAGAATTTCAGAGCTCCGATCCCTGTTAACTCATTCAGAAAACATAGCTGTGCGTGTTACCTCTGAATGCCCACCCCCAAAAGATGCATTTTTAACAGTCACTGTTCTCATTGGAATTCAGTGTAACATGATAAAAGCCAACAACTACCGGGATTGCTGGGGAAAAAACCCACATTACCCTAGATAAAGCAAATCTTTTGGCACTGAATCTCTATCCACTTGGAGATCACTCTGACACATGGTTTCTATACAAGTTTCCTCTACATAAAACGGCAGGTATGCACATATTAGATTTAGGATATTGCTTAATTTGAAAATCAACCTATTAGCATTTGATACTTAAATCATTCACAACATGTTTCAATAGTAAACACGCTGAATTTTTTAAGCACCTTTACTGGGTAATAAGATTTGTCATCTATATTTTAGAAAGCGTATGATGCATTACAACTAAAAAGATGCTGAATCTCCGCAGATGGCTAATTTATAAATAGTAATAATTGAGGAAAAGTGAAATTCTCGTGCATTTTTTCTATTTTCATTAGAAATACATACCATTTAGCTTTTTTAAAAGGTATCGAGAACTGAAATTAACATTTCTACCACTCATGATGTACATATGGTTTTATGAAAAATGACAGTATTTTTTACATAGAACATAATTTTATTTATTTAATAATTTTAAATAATAAGTTAAACAAAATATTTTCAGAGGAAAATTTATTTTGGTGACACTATGACAAAAATAAAGAAATTCAGGACAATCATCTCTGTAGGATAGGAAGGTAGATGGGTTAGGGTGGGATATACAGGAATCTCAAAAATCTTAAGACTTCTGTTCCATAAACTCAATTGTGGATACATAGGGGTCTATTTCATTATTACTACGATTATTTTTTATAATGTACTTTATATTGTGTATAGTTTTTGTATGTGTAATAATGTATAATAATATTTTTTTCTTTTCAATTTTATTTATTTTGCCTTCATGGATTTTTGCCATTACAGAAGTTTGTAATCTTATGTAGTCAAATCCATTAGTCTTTTCATTTATGGCTCTTGATATACTTGGTTAGGAAGATCTTCTGCACCACAGGATTATAAAAGTATTCTCCTATATTTTCTTCTACTAGTTATACAACATTTTGTTGTTGTTTTAAAGACTTTATTATTTTTTAGAGCAGAGAAAAAAGGTCACAGTAAAATTCAGAGAAAGGTACGGAGGTTTCTCATATGCCCCCTGACCCCACACATGCAAAGCCTCCCTCATTATCAACGTCAATCTCTGAACGTTACATTTTTTTCTCTCTCTCTCTTTTTTTTTTTTTGGTGAGGAAGATTGGTCCTGAGCTAACATCCATGCCCATCCTCCTCTTTTTGTATGTAGGACCCCACCACAGCATGGCTTGATGTGTGGTGCGTAGGTCCGCACCTGGGATTCGAACTCACAAACTCTAGGCCACTGAAGTGGAGCATGTGAACTTAACCACTACACCACTGGGCTGGCCCCATGAATGCTACATTTTTTATCAAAGAGGAACCTACATAGACACATCATAATCATCCAAAGTCTATAGTTTACACTAGGGTTCACTCTTGGTGTTGTATATTCTATGAGCTTGGACAAATGTATAATGACATGTGTCCATCATTATAATATCATACAGAGTATATTTTCACTGCTCTGTGCCCCACCTATTCATCCTCCTCCCCATCTCCCAGCAGGTAGTATTTTTTTAACCACATTTATCATTAATTTTTTTGAACTAATCCTTGACACAGTAGATATTAGGCAATGATTATAAAATTAAGTGTTAAACATATTGCTAAATGTTTGAACTTGTATTCTCTCTCATCACTAAAAATTCTTTTTAAAGTATAAATGACATACTGAATTAAATTCAGCCTTGTAAAAAAATAAACGTAGGGAATATCTCCTATATCTCTTTGGTGTTTGTGTCTCCCTTTTCATATCAGTAACAAAATTTACACTAGCTCAAGACATTATTCTTAGCACAGGGATTATTTTTTGCACAACTTTTTATTTCATGTTCACAGAAAACCGTGTGAATGATGGTGCCTTGACTTATGCTAAATGAGAGTTACTAACATTTCTACTCTCTATTATGCAAACAAGACGTTTAGGAAAAAAAAAGCCTAAGAGTGAAACTAGAGATAGGGCTAGTGTTTGAAAATCTACTTAAGTAAGAGGGGTTTGTTTTGTTTGACATAATCCATTATTCTCACTTGTCTTTGGATACTCTTTCTCTATCTTTGAATTCTGCTAACAAAGAATACTAAAACAAGCTTACTAAAGTAGATTAGGAGTCATGGGATGTGTTCCATACCCTTAAACCATCAATATTTTACTATGCATTCTATATTCAGTTCAGAAAACATTAATTTGAGGTTAATATGTCTTCCATAATTCACTATGGCAAAAACTGAGAATATGATGAAAAATAAGATATAGTTCCTCCTTTAAATGATTGAGTAATCTGATGAGGAAGACAAATGTGGGAACCTAATTATCATGCCATATGATAAACTCAGTAATGGAAAGAGGCCCAAAAGAGGTGTATCAGGTAGACTAACAGGGAATTCTACAAAAAGATCTAATGTCACAGAAAAAATTAAAAGAATGAATAGGATTTGACCTTTTAATGTATCAAAATGTGCTTGTGTTTTATAGAACATACATATCTCTCAAAACTCTTGACCAAACTTTATGTAAGAAAAAATTATATTTATTTTCCCAAAACTCAATGCAATATTTTAAATAAACCAATTTGTAGAAAAAGAAAAACAACTTGAGTTATATTCCCAGTATACTTGAAAGAATTTCAGAATTAGGTGGAGACCATTTGCCTTAAGTGTTCTGATGTTGATGGAAGTAAGAAAGGAATCCCAGTGTCACACTTGGTGTGAGACTTTCTTGGCCTTTCTGCACTTGTCTGAAACACTTCTCCACGGTGTCTTTTATATGTAGTTTTTCTTTTTACCTACTGTTATACAATGAATCATAAAACAGAAAATGGTATGAAGAAAAATGTGGAAACGAAAGCAAAGCAAATGAGAAAGATTCATTTCGATGAAATAAAGCTAAGATGTTTTGACAAAGAACAACATGTTAAAGAAATCGCATGCGTGCTGAAGAACACAATATAAGGGTGTGTACCATAAAGATAATAATGAAATATTAAAGCAAAATTTATGAATTAGCATTCACATGTATGATGTGACTAGAACATAGCGTTCTCTGTTGGAAAAGCATGTAAAATAAATGGCAAAATGGATAGACAGACGGAGTACTCAAGGGCTCAGATTCTTTCTCATTGTTGATTCAGAAAAGGACAATAACAAAGTCTGAGAAGTTAAAGGGGAAGCAATGGCAGAGGAAAATGAGTTGGCAAAGGAGTTGTCTTTTAAAGCAAATCTGAGAAGTTCAACAGAATCAAGATTCAGGCTATGCTCATGTTATGGACAGACTGTTTGTATCCTCCCCTCAAAATTCATATGTTGAAGCCTTACCCCCTAATGCGATAGTTTTTGCAGGTGGAGCCTTTGGGTGGTAACTGGGTTTAAATGAGGACATGAGGATGGTGCCTTCATGATGAGGTTAGTGCCCTTAGAAGCAGAGAATGGGAGACCAGAGCTTGCTCTCTGTCTCCAAATGCACAAACAAGTGAAGAGAGAACTGTGAGAAATAAATGTCTGTTATTTAAGTCACCTAGGCTTTGGTATTGCATTATAGCAGCCTAAGCAGACTAAGACAGCTCTTATCATAAAAATAATAGTTGAAGCTGTATTAACTCTCTATGAAGAAACTGTTATTATCCTGTCCTAACTGTAACAAAATAACCAAACAAGGCTATACTGCTAAACAAAATTTTGTTGTAGATGAGACAGGATTGTTTTGGAAGCAAGGTTGTCCTGTAGGTTTATCCCTCAGGAGAAGAAAGTGTATGGTTAGGAAACCTTCTAGAGTTGGTTGAATTTACTTATTCGGGTACTTGTGCTAACAACGTTATGTTAAACCCAAACTAATATATTGTGTATTCTGAAAAATGCATTTACTCAAAAGAATGGCTAAAGGAAAATTGCCAGTTGTCTGGAAATCCTCAAAGCCTACTTGACAAAGGAGACTTTTTGAAAATTATGTACAATCTTATCTCTGACCCTTAGTAAACAAAAATCTTGCAAACAAGTCTCTAAACGTTTTTGACTCCTTAACATTCAGCCAGGAATGTAGAATATAGCCCTAACATCCAAGTAATTTTCTTCCCTCCAAATATGGCTTTGCATTTTTAACTCATGGGCCATGAGTTTATAGTCCGTGAGGTTATTGCAGATAATTGGTTATTGCAGGTTATTGTGAGGTAATTGTCGAGACTTATTATTCTCAATTACATATGCAAAACCTGGTCCAGGGTGCACATGTCAAATAAGAAGATTTACTAAAAGATTTTTTGAGACATTTTGACACACGCAAAAAAGGCTTTAGAATTTACCAATGAGGCATGGTAAAATTTTTTCTATATCAACACCAAGAGGTATTAATAAGAAACTAACTCCACAAATTGTGGTTGGTTTGAAAGTTTTTATAAAGGTAGTTGAAGATACAGTGAAAATTGTTCCTGAAGAGGGATGTTAACTTTGAAGAAGTCGATGAAAAGGATGCTGAAGTGCTCTTGAAATCTCATGCAGAGAAATTAATAGCCATACTTGTTCAGAAGGATATATAACCCTGGCTTAAAGAAGATGGAGATGATGACAACTCTAAGAGGCACAGAGTCAAACTACAGGTGCAACATACTTTGAAGGAATATATGGGCCATACTAATAAATGCTAAACATTATCCTCAAATGTGTCAGCCAAATGATGAAAAGGCCTCTTTTAAATATCGTCTGATGTCTCTTACCGTGTCAATCCAGATTTTCCAGGAAGCAGACGCCAAGGCACAATTAAAAGGGCAATAGACTTATTGAGACAAACGCCTGTGAAAATAAATGAGTGAGGGAGCAGGTGTAGGGGGTTTTACTTTTAGAACACAGTGTAGGTCTAACATCTGTGAATGAAGAGGAGGAAGAGAAGGGAGCATGTTTGTGTAGACAGAGCCTCAGACTCTGAGAAAACCTTGGGCAGCCGATGGGAAGTCCCAAAGAAGAGATTTCCCATTGGAGGCATCATACATGGGTCAGAAATGGCTGACTCTGGTAAGTACCCTTGCTTTGCTCACTTATGGGGTGAGCAGCAGCCTGAAGGTGTGTGGCTTTGTTGTAACCATGATAGTAGATCCCGAGGATAAGACAACTAGAGCCTGCCAATTAACTACTCTTTGGAATAGATTCTCTGTTGATGGGACATCTGAGAGGTATTTTCCATGGCTGGGCCACTTACAGAACCATAAAAAACATTTAAGGATATAAACCGTGTAAGTGAAAGAAAATTTCCGTTTTGCAATGATTTCCATCCCAGAGCATTGTGTTTCTTCCCTGAAGCTTGCTGTTCTGAGTCTCTATAACAGTAACAGAATGATAGGGAAATTACATCCATTCCTCTGTTCTGATAGTTTGCCTGAAGTTTCCCCTTCATCATCTAACTCCTCTGCATGTTACCTTTAGCAATCCATCCACTGACTGCTTTAACACTCCTGCCTCCTTCCACCCCAACTTTCTTCACTATAAATCTCAATTAATGATTAATCTCAATTAATACATGGAATTGATTTTTATTATACTTTTTCTGAATCTTCTTATAAGAAATTTAGTTACTGTTATATTTTATTTATGGTGTTTATTTTAAATGTAGATTTTATGTTACAGCATGCAATGTGTAATTATAGTATTTAAAATGCAATTTTTTTTAACAACCATTTTTAATTCTTCAGTGATCAGGAAGCAATATCTTAAGTGGTTTATGTCTTATTATAATAGTTTTATACATATATAAATATTTTTAATGTTTTAATTACATTTTAAGAAATTCACTTGGTTTTGGATTTATGTTGGAAATTGTCAGAAAAAAAAATGCCAGTATTTGTTTGAAGGTCTTTGGCAATTTGGAGGATCTCCAAGTTTTAAGGACTTTTGGCCTCAAGGTATATTTCACACCCCCTGAACATCTCATCCTAGGACCCCTAAATACTTCTCCAGCCAACCTCATCTTCCGCTACTGCACATCTTACACTTATCCTCTGGTAATATTGAAGAGCTTGTAGTTACCTGAATGCATTATTGGACTTCAGTTTTGCATTTCTTTTTTTATGCTGTTCTCCCTGACTAGAATGCTCCCATTTACTTCCAACTTCCTCAACCTGGTCAAATCACAATGCTTAATGCATAAAATGATTGGCTTAACTATCATTAAGTTAATTAATGATTAATAATTAAGAAAGAATTGGCTTAACCATCATTTCTCCCAGTTGGCTGCACAGTATCTTCTGTTCCTCATGCTCCGTAGATGCCTGCTATATATTGATCTTATCCCTTAGTTTTGGAGGTCAAGACTAAGGACTTACTCTTACGTTCTAAAGAAGACAAAGAGTGAACTAAAATGGTTAAATGTGCCATATCAAAAAAAAAAAAAAAAACACAAAGAAATGAATCTCTGTTTTTCAAGAAGAAAAGCTTAATTATAAAACAAATTCTGCTCACAAAAATCACTCTCTCTTATTATAATTCTAAAAAGGTCTTATGTAACAACTGCAACTAATGTTCTCCTTTCCAATCCAAAGTGCTTATCAAATGAATTAGAAATTATGAATCAATGCATTTGCATTTCTTTCGTGATAACATGGCCAAACTTATTACTTCATAATTTGTATCTAAAGTTCATTTTTCTCTAAAAGGATTAATTACATAATCCTTTCCCTTGTAAATGATATATAAGTTAATAATTTGAACTTCCACATTTATGTATCTGAATTAGAAGAGCTATTTAGGGAGAACTTAAAGCTTTTTAATAAATATTTGAGGATGATTCTACCAATTTTTATGAAATCTCTGCTGTCTATGACAATTGATGAAAAAAAGAAAAAAATTAATATCAAAATGGTTTACTATTATAAAATAACAACATACATATTTCTATATATATAGTATTTCCCAACATGTAATTACAAAAGAAAGTATACTTAAATTTATCAAACTACTTACTTTCATTTTATATATTTAATCTGCTTATCTCAACTTTTGGATAAGGTGGCAATGCATCTGACAAGGTGGATAGCGGGACTTAATTAATCAGGAAATATGGGATGCCCTGAAGCTGTTGTATACATGTCAGAATTGGCAAAATATCCACTTTCTACAAGCAAGAAGAAGTCATATTTCACAGTTACGATGCAATTACATTGTTATTTCACAGCTGTCAAAAAGCATCGTCTTGAAATATGACTTTTTAAAGTACATACTTAAAAAACTTTCTCAACATTTTAACTAAGAATATTTCAGAGACCCTACAAATATTGTAACTAAAAGCACCTTAAAGAGAAGATTAGCCAATAAAATCTTTTATATGATTTTTAATGGAATAAAAAACTTTTTTTTATAACCGTCACCCATAGTTTTAACATAAAATGAAAGACACGTAGAAATACAACATAAAAAGATACATGAGGAGATTGGGGCAAAGGAATATACCAGTACAATAATGAATAGAAATCAAACTGATTTTAGTATACAAAAAGTATGTCATGATATCCCCTACTATTGCTAAAAATCAACTACAAATTAAGCTTTTAACTTCCTAATAGACAATAGAGAGAAGCATAGCTAGATACAAGATTACAGTGCCCATGGTGTAAAATACAGACCAGATTGTTAGAAGCCAGGCAGTATTTCCTGGCTCTAAATTCCGACAGAAATAATTCCCGTGGGTTATTATGACAGGCCTCTCTCTAATAAGTGAATCACATCTTCCATACCTAAAGTAATGCTGCTGTGGTAAGCAGCCTCTAAGATGAAATCAAAATGAAAAGATAATAAAAAAAAAAGTAAAAAGAAGAGAATTAAAATTATTCCTGCTTTACCAACTTGTAACTTATCCAATCTGTGAAGAATTGTTTACATTTAATAATAATAACAAAATATTAAGGTGTAACATTTACAAAAGTATCAATAGAGAAGGTGTTTATACTGGACTAATGCAGTATAGCCCACAACACATTCCTTTTCACTAAATCTCATGCTGAACAGACGTCATTGAAAACTCTCATCTCATCCTCCACCACTCCCTTTGAGGTGATAAATAGAACTAACAATGGAACAACAGTACTAAAGCTCAATTGCTTATCTTCTGCCATTGTCTTGGGAAGCCTCTCCTTGCATTTTATTAGAGGAAATTAGCTTAATATTTTTGAGCGTTGGAGAAATGTTCAATAAACTAATACTATGATTTAGAAGAAATAAAGTTGACTCTATTTTAAACAGAGATGGAGAATCATTGACTAAAGTGAGTTCCAAAGAACACTAATTATGTGAGATATTATGCAATTTTGAGAAATGAAAAATCTGGAGAATCACAAGTCACATTATCAAATCCATGGCTCTGTGAAATATTGGAGGAATGAAATTCTAGCATTTTCCCAAACTTATATAATCTCAGCATTTTTTAAAATTCATGAAATACACTATAATCAAAACTGGAATAGATTAGGCTCAGTCTGGGCAGATAGAAACACAGCTGGAGAATAAACATAAAAAAATTAATGATGAAATCCACTACTAAAAGAGATCCTTGCACAATTCTTGAAATATAAAATATCCCTGGAACATTTTATTTAGCTTGCTCTTTTAAGCCAGTGTCCAGTAAGAAAGTTGTAAAATATCTACAAAATTTTGGTTAATTGTATTGTTTAAACTCATAGTCCTTATTTACTTCATAAATAAAGATATGCAGAGAATACCTTAGATGGTGATTATTAAGACCTGAAACTTGTATTCATAGAGAACTAGAGGAGTGATTTGATATCTTTAGGGTATAGTATCAGCGTTTGTTACCACCAGCTTAGGCGAGTTAGGTGCCTGATTTACAATTTCTAGGTCTAGTCTTAAGAACGCCTGCGGTACTTGAAACAAATTGCTTCTTTTCCTTTATACTTAGGATTGCTGAGTAGATACCCGTCCTTTGCAAAAAAAAAAAAAAAAAAGTGAACTGACTTTTATTAGAGTTGACAGGACTTCCTTTTTTCTCCCCTTAAGTTCAGTGAAAACAGTTTTCTCTCAAAATGTTTGTCACAACCTTTGGACATAGAAAAGCCCAAGGAGAGAAAAGTAAACATAGGTATACACACATCTATCAATCTTTTGATATTAAGCAGGGAAATAAATGTTTAGAAGACTAGAAGTGGGCCATTAGTCTTTTGCTTCTAGGTCACCTGCACAAAGCTTACTTCTCAAAAACACGAAACTTGTATTCAACTATCAGCGACATATCCCTGGAGAAAATAGAATCCAGCAAGAAATAATAATAATTTTAGCAATTAACAAAATAAAATTCATTGATTAAATAACTATACAAATGGACCATATTTTGAAATATTTAATAAATCTCTTTATTTAAAGCATCTGCTTCTCCTAGTGGACTGAAAGATATTGGTTTAGTTGGCTAAACACTTGGTAATAAATCCAAGGTCCAAGCAAATGCTGTGAGCTAGTTAGTATAACTCATTTTTCCCTGCAAGCTACCTCAATCTTGGCCAGTTGTCTAATAGTTTTGCATCATTGCTTAGGTAAACTTAGCACTCACACAATTACTTTAAAGATCTAACATTATCTTATTAGTAGCTACATATTTATTTCTATATCTATATGTCTTGATTTCACTGTAACTGAACTCTCAAATTTTCCCTTTTAAACTTTCTTCACCTCCTGACTCCTATAGTCTGTTAATAGCGCCATTGCTACTATAGTAACCCCAAAGGATATCCTTAAGAAATCTTAATTTCATTATTTCTCAGTTGGACTCTCCATTATGGGCATATGTCATACTACACAAGTAGGACAAAGTACTTGCACCTAAGTTTACTTCTGATTGTCTCTCTCTCTCTCTCTATAGTCTTCACTGTTCACAAATATAGTCCCAACACCAAAGAGTGGTATTCATAGAATAATTTCCATATTATTTTCCTCCCTTCTAAAGGGTCTTCTTCTTATATTTTCCTTTATGTATTCTATACAAGAGTGACATTAGATTATTTGTCATACTACCCCATTCCACCTTCCATCCCCATTTATATTCTTTTCTTTAATGTTTTGTACAGCTTCCTTTTTTTTCCTTTTTTTGTTGAAAGAGCCACTTAACATTTTGCACATGTTAAAATCCTATGAATCAGTGAAAGAGAAAATAAAACAGCATCTTTATAATACAGACCCATTCTGTTCCCTCTGGCAGGAGTAACCTGAAGATATTTGTTTGTATACTTTTCTGATTTTTACCGCTAATCTGCAAACTGATTAAGGGAAAGAACCTCATAAAAGTGTTCTGGTATATACTTAAGAATAAGCTTAAATCTGGAAAAGTAATATATACTTATTAAAGGAATAAGTTAATTAAAATTAAATTTTCTATAGTGCTCATATGAAATAAATTTTTTGTTATTCTATATAAATTTCTATATGGAAATAACAAATTATTAGATACATACTAGATACTCGAAAACATTTTTAAAGGAATAAAAAACTAGGTAAAAACAAAGAAGAGATGTTTGATTCTGGCCAAGATGATGACACATAAACTTGATTTATCCTCCTACTTGAGATAAATAGAAATCTGGACAAAATATTTAAAACAGTGATTTTCAGATATTGCAACAGTAGGCTGTACAGAACTCCAGTCTCTGAACAAGGGGAAAAAAAAGAGTTGAACCCTTGGTGCCCACAGCTTACTACATTGAGAGCATATCTGCACCACAATGCAGGGAAAGGGAAATGAGACTGAGCCTGGGGCTGTCCCTAAGATGAGGAGATCAATGTAGAGATCCAAGGAGTGACAGCGGCAAGAATTTTCTAGGAACAGTACTAGAGATGAGAACTCTATACAGAAAGTGCTCTGAACCTCTGCAGAAGGTTCCTCTGAGTCACCACTAATTTCTGATCAACACATCCATTTAGGGAAATACACTAGGTTATGGAAAGAACCAACTCAAAGAATTAAAGAGAACAAACCTAAGAGCTCACACAAGGCTAAAAATAATTCCTATCCCTAACAGCAACACTGAAAAACACAGGATAATTGAGGAGGCAGCAGGAAATATTTGCCTCAGTAGTGGGATAAAATTAGCCCATGACTAAAGGGTGCATTGGGGCCATGTAACAAATCTTAAAGGCAAGCCTAAAAGGGTCAAACAGTTTAAAATAATTTAACGGTATTCCAGAACAAAGCTCAAGAATTTAATGAGAATACAAAAGAAATTCAGCAGCACAAACAAGTTAAAATTTATAATACAAAAGAAATTCAGCAGCACAAACAAGTTAAAATCTAATAAAAAATTAGCAGGAATTCAAAAAAGCAGTAACTACAACTCATAATGAGGAGAAAAATCAATTGATAGAAACAGATCTATAAATTACAGAGATAAAAGAATTAGTAGACAAGGCTATGAAACCAGCTTTTACTATATATTCCATTTGACCAAAAATGTAGAGAAAGATATAAAGAGACAAGAGACCTAAACAGAGACAAGAAAGATATAAAGAACAAAATCAAACTCCTAGAGTTGAAACTACGGTATCTTATACTGTTGGTATGATTAACAACAAATTGGACACTGCAGAACAAAAGATTACTGAACCTGATGCATAGCCATAAAAACTATTCAACATTAAACACATAAAGAAAAAAATAAAATCTGAAAAGAAACAGAGCATCAAGGGGCTATGGAACAACTTCATTTGACCTAATAAATGTGTAATTGAAGGCCTTGAAGGATGGGGACACAGGAAATAAAATATTTGAGGAAATAACAACCAAATATGTTCCAAATGAATAAAAAATATAAACCTATTGATCCAAGAGGCTCAAAGAACCCAACAACAAGAAACATGAACACTAAGTAACATCATAACAAAATCACTTAAAATTAGTGATATTTAGAGAAACTATTAAAAGTTATCAGTTAAATAAAGAGACGTATATCAATGAGCATAGACAAGAATGACAGCAGACTTCTCGTTGGAAATAATGCAAGCCAAAACATAGTGGGCTAACATTTTAAAGTACTGAAGGAAAAGTAATACTAATTTTTTTAAATGCCATCAAGAATTCTATATCTTGCCAAAAACATCTTTCATATATAAATGTAGACAGAAGAACTTCCGCAATGATAGAGTATGGTCCTCTGAAAATCTGTTCCTCCATAAAAGCAAAAAGAAAATTGGTAAAAATTGTCAAAATCAGTTTTTACAGAATTCTGAAAGTTAATATCAGGCTTGCAACAATTTAGGGAGCACTTATTCAAGAAAATTAGATCATTCTTGGTAAGAACAGTGAGTTTTGTGGTGTTTTAATTTAGCCTATCCTCATTTCTCTCTCTCTAGTTTGTGAAACCTTGAAAACCAGCAGCCTTGCAATCATGAGAACTGTGAATATAAGCAACCCAGCAGCTAAGGGAGGCAGCAAAATGGATTTAGACTCCCCTCTTTCAATTTAATTACCAGAAAATTTTCACTATTCGACCTGTCTAGCAGGTCCCCATGAAAGTCCCATTTACAGGGATTGTCCTTATTTGACACTTGACTCAGAGCTCGCTTAGAGTAAAAAGCATTAAACTGTGGGCATATGTTGAAAATAACCCATGATAATTGTTTTAAATGGCAGCTAGTTGAGGCAGTGATACCAGCTGAGGCAAACAAAAGCCTGGCCACAAACTTAAAATCATAATCTAAAAAATAAGATGTTCAGAAGTGGCTTAGAGCACTCCAACATACCCCAGGGGATCTAAAGGCTATACACATGTGCAAGGCTGTGTTTGTGTCCAAAAAAGACCTGAGAAGCCCTATTCTCTCACCTCTGGCTGATCCTGAGATTCTGTATAAGCAGAAAGTGAAGGCTAAGGCAGAGTTGTAAACTACCAGAGTGTTGAAAGTATGTTGTAACATACAAACAGAGCCCCTTGGCAGAGAATGGGAGACTCTTTGGCTTAAGGCGTTTAATAAAATCTCGGTAAAATCATTAGTTGACCACTGAGCTAATCAAGCTGAGACTTCAGTGGCCATACGCAACAAAATAACAGACTTTGAAAAATTAGGCCACAAAAGTTACTAAACAATCAAACAGCTGCAGCACACAGAAAAAAACAACAATAATAAAATCAACAAGATAATTCATGGGGAAAGAGGGAGGAGAGAGGAATCTGAGTTCTAGAGTTTTCACATTATATTTTTAAAATTTCCAGTTTGTAGCAACAAAAAAGTTATAGACATGTAGAGGAAAATAAAATGTGACACATACACAGGGGAAAAAAGCACTCTATAGAAGCTGTCCATAAAGAAGCACATATGTTGGACTTTTTTTTTAAATGATATAAATTAATTATTACAAATATGTTCAAAGAACTAAAGAAAACCATGTCTAAAGAGTTAAAGGAATGTATGAGACCAATATTGCACCAAATAAGGAATATCAATAGAGAGAGAGAAATTATAAAAAAGAACTAATACAAATTCTGGAGTTAAAAAGGAAAACACAGAAGTGAAAACTTTACTAGAAGAACTAAAGTGTAGGTGTGAGTTGGCAGAAGACAGAGTCAGCAAACTTGAAGGTAGGCAAATTGACATAATTCATCCTGAGGAAAAGAAATAAAAAATAATGAAGAAAAATGAACAAGGCCTGAGCCCTATAGGATGCTATCAAGCATACTGACATGGACATAATGGGAGTCCAAGAAGGAAAGGAGAGATAGGAGGAAAAAAACTTTTTGAAGATTGTCTTAAATCTGTTCCGACTGCTATAACAAAATACCATGGACTGGGTAGCTTATAAAACATATACATTTATTCCTCACCGTTCTGTAGGCTGGGAAGTCCAAGATCAAGACACTGGCAGATTCCGTGTCTGGTAAGAACCCATTTCCTACTTCATAAAAAGCTATCTTTTCGCTGTGTCTTCATATGGTGGAAGGGACAAGTGAGGTCTCTGAGGTCTCTTTTATAAGGGCACTAATCCCATTCACGAGGGCTTTGTCCTCATGACCTAATCACCTCACAAAGGCCCCATCTCTGAATACCATCATGTTGGGGATTACATTTCAACACACGAATTTCAGGGGGACAATTCAGTCTATAGAAAAGATATAATGGTTGAAAACTTTCCAAATTTGATGAGAAACATTAATCTCTACATCCAAAAAGCTCAAGAAACTCTAAGAGAATCACATCTAGACATATCGTAGTCAAATGTCGAAAGCCAAAGTCAAAAGTAGAGTCTTATGGTTCACACCATCTAGAGAAATAAAACATATAAAAATAGTACAAAGTCTATTTGTACTATAAGATAGATACAGAAAGATAATTTAATGTTCATGTATTATATCTGAAATAGCAAATTTTACTCTGTTGATTGTGTTAAGATGAATATTTTTACAAATCCTAAAGCAACCACTAAACATAACACAACAAAGAATTATATCTAATAAGACAATATTGAAAGCCAAATAGAATTATAAAAAATACTATATTAATTTAAAAAATGCATGAAAATAGGAAAAGAAGAACAGATGATAAAAATATAAAACTAATAGAAAGATGGTAAATATAAATATACTCATAAAAATAATGACACTAAATTTAAATGGACTAAATGTCCAAATTAAAAGAGAATGTCATTGAGGATATTATGCAAAGTGAAATAAGTCAGAGGGAGAAGGTCAAATACCTTATGATTTCCTTCATTAAGTAGTAGATAATAACAACCATAAACAAACACATAGAGACAGAGATTGGATTGGTGGTTACCAGAGGGGAAGGGGGGAAGGGAGAGGGCAAAAGGGATAATTCGGCACATGTGTGTGGTGATGGGTTGTAATTAGTATTTGGGTGGTGAACATGATGTAATCTATGCAGAAATAGAAGTATAATGATGTACACCCGAAATTTATACAATGTTATAAACCAATGTTACTGCAATAAACAAAAAATAAAAAAAATAAAAAAAAATAAGAAAGTGATGACAAATAATAAAGCAAATGGATTAAATATTAAAAAAAATAATAAAATAAAATAAAAGAGAATGTCAGACCGAATAAAAAAAATAAGACCCAATTATATGCTGCCATCAAGATATCTACTTTAAATACGTACAGATACTAAAAGCAAAAGGATGGAAAGGAGGCAAAAATGAATTAAAAGCAAGCAAGAGTGGCTGTATAAATACAAGCCAGACACTATATCAGATAAAGTAATGAATTAAAATTGTTGTATGACACGATTCTTGTCCTGAAAGAGACTTTATTCTATCTAAGGATATAAGAATTGAATAATACAAAAGAGTCATAAATAGAAAAGAAAATTATATTCAGCGTGTGCATGTAAAGTAAATAAGCTACTTCTCTTCCTGAATTGTTTCTTAAATTTAAAATAAACAGCAAAATCTTATTTAAAGTACTTTCCTTGATAAGAATTATGCCCCAATAGAGGAAATGAACTTGAAGTACTTCTCACTTTCTCCAAAGTGGACAACCTTAATATATTCTAATTATATTACACAACTTGTGTTGTTGTGATTGTGATTGTTTTTAGTCTACTAAAGAGAAAATTTCTCTATAAGGCGGTATAGATCAGAGCAAAGGCATGAATCCGAAGTAATCCAAGCCAAAGTTGGAATTCTGGCTATACAATGTACTTATTAAGTAATTAGCAAATTATTAAACCTTCCTGATATTTCCTAGTATTATTGTTAGGATTATAGATACTAAATAATTAGCAAAACATTAGGGACATAGTTAGCCCTAAATGAATAGCAACTAGTATGATGTCAGAAAACATTGGAAAATTGTGTGGGAGAAATAACTACTGGGATTTAGTGTCTAAGGTATAATACACACACAGTTTTATACTGTATTGCATACTATAAATGTATTTCCTATTTTATACATATATACCAAATATTTATTAATAAACTTTGAAGGGATAGTGTATTAAACATCACATTTTATGAAGCTAATTATTTTATATTCTATTATGCTTGACTAAAATAGAAGGTAATAACTATCTTTTTAAAATAATCTGTTATTGGAGGTTTTAGCTAAGAGGGATGGAGACATAAGGGAATGTTAGAGATGAACCACATGATTATTTCCCTTCTCACCTATGTTATTATTTTAAAATATTTTTAATTATATGACCATAAAAATTATTCTAATATTAGCTAATTCTAAAACATATAATTAGGCTGTATTTGCAATCTCTTTGTTTCCAGTCATTTCAAGTATCATAGACAATTTAAAAATTAACCATGGGAACTGCATTTCTTTTTTAGACTTGTAGGACCAATTAAATATTATTTTCTCAGCATCTTCTAAATCTCAAATTTGATGGCACATTTTTGAAGTGAGTAACAAGAGACTATGACAACAATCCTTTCAAATATTCGTTGTTAAGAAAATAATACAATTTAATCTAACTTTTCCCCTTTAGGATGCAAGAAAAAGGCCAGTAATCTCAATGATAATTAGATGTGGTAAATTAGTGCAAAATCCCTGTCAGTATTTTAGCTTTGTGACTACAGAATAATGTTCCGGTTTAGTTGCATTCAAAAAGTTTTCAGTGGGTCTCTAAAACTGAAATAATTTCATTTCATTCTTATTGTGCTTATCTAAAAATGTTAGCTTTATCTAAAACCCGATGGGTAAACCAGACCTTAAAATTAAATCATATTGTGTTATTTAGCCATAATACTAGAAGTATATCTTAGAAGGTCTGGGATGAAATGAAATTCTTAGATCATTAAGTTGCCCCCTTCCATAATTACACTGAATTTATGGGATTGTTTTAAAATGTATTAATTATCTATTGTTTCATAACAAATTACCACAAATTTAGCAGATTAAAACAACATACATTTATTATCTCATAGTTCCTGTGAGTCATGAGTCTGGAGGTAGGTCCTCTGTTCAAGGCCTCATAAGGCTGCAATCAAGCTCTGGGCCAGGCTGCACTCCTTTCTGGAGTTCAGTGTCCTCTTCAAAGATCACATGATTGTGGTTGAATTCAGTGCCTTGCGTTTGTGAGACTCAGGTCCTTGTTTTCTTGCTTATTGTCATCCTAGAACTTCTCTCAGCTACTGGAGGCCTCCTGCAATGTCTTTCCAGGAAGCCTTCTCACACGCTCTCTTACAGGCCCTGTGATAACATGACAACCTACTCCTGCAAGGCCAGCTGGAGAATCTTATTCCTGTGTGCTAAAACTAAGCTAAAATAATCACAGGAGTAACTATCCTTTGTTAAATTCTCTTGGCAGCAAGTCACAGGTTCTCCACATACAGGAAGGGGGTTATGTAAGGATGTGACTCATTTGTGTGTGGAGGTGCCACTTTAGGGTGTGTCTAACACCTGAGGATTAAATTAACTAACACAGGTAAGAGATTAATAATCCTGTTTGGCAAAAGCAGACTCTCAATAATTCTAGCTCTTAGCTACTATTGCTGTTGTCACCTAGTAAAATTTCCTAATCTCTGTCATATGCCTCCAATTGCTTTATGAATTCAGTTGCTTCAACTGTTAGGCTGCCTTAAAAGTTTCCTTATGGTCTTCTCTCTAAAAATCTCTTTTTTTCTGGGCGACTGGTCACTGGCTCTCTCTTTATGCATTTAACCTGTTGTCACAAAGGTGATGATGATTAGTGGAAAGACACTAGCCAATAAACAAACAAGTCTATTTAATAAGGGTAAAAGTACAACAATTTATCCTCAAGAGCATGTAGACTGTATATCGCAGGGGACACAACAGCACACTCCCAGCTAGTGGTGTCATTCTCTGGTTTGTGCATCCCCCAGAAGTCAAGTGTCAATTTTATGAGTTCATATAGGCAAAGACTCAGGCAGGTCCTTTGACTGGTGGAGTGGAAGGAGGGTTAAATCTCTGTGCCACTCTCAAACAAGTGAGGGTACAGAGCAATTCCAGCCAATGTTGAACACTCAGTCAGTGCAGGCATACATCAATTACAATAATATAGTATATCTTTCTCTAAGAATATTCATATCCATCACTCCTATCAGCATGGTAACTTGTCTGTACAAGTACCAGCACCATTCTGAGCACAGATACTGCGGGCTAGATTGGATTGCAGGTGAGTGCCCCAGTGGTTTCCTCTGAGGTTCCTTTATAAGTAGGATTAAGTCTCATGTTCCCCTGAAATCCAATATCTAAATACAGCTCTTGGTCTGCAATTTCCTATACTCACCTTATTAACTCATCACCTTTTTTCTTTATAAAACTGTCACGATAATGATAACATCCCTAATACCACTGCAAACTTTATTACTGTGTTAATACCTACTTGACATATCCAACAGGGTAATTAGACTGGGAAAAATAGTATCAAGTAAATAAACTATAGTTTTCCATCCTCTTTGAGAGATAGTTTCATATTGTTTAAACAGGTGAATAATTTGTTCTTCACCTATTTGTATGAACATGTATTACTTTTAACAAGCAGACTGATTTGCTGATTTGTGACTTTATCTTCAATCACGTGTAACTTGGACCATTGTTTTCTATATTTTGGAGAGCACTATGGACTTATTTTAAGTTACCAATGTAAATCAGTTACACAGTCAGTATTATCAAAATATTTATTACACATGCATTCATTTTGTCTTACAATACATCCACAATTATACCACTATCAGTATAATTCAACATATAAGTAATTTGTTCACACTAAGCGTTGGTCATTATTAAGGATATTTCCTTTTCAGAAATATTCCCTGTTTTGACCCCTGTACTGGATAGAAAGAGGATTATACACCAGAGGCCAAGCTTCAGTAATTACATTCTAAACTATATCTGGGGTCATAACCACTGACTGATTGTAAAAGGACGGTTCTGTACAGAAATGAGTTGCAAAGTAGCGTTCGTTAATTACAGACCATTGATTGCCCATGGGCATTAGTCTGTGATCTCCCACAATCTGGATCATTCCTGCTAACTGTATATTCAACACAAATATTTATTCAGGCTGCTTAAATTGCTAGGAAGCTGTACTGTAGGCTACATTTTCATTTTATATTTTCAAGTATTCTGAGTTCCCCACTTTTTTGATAATTTTTCTTTTAGCTTTGTATTCTAGGATTTCAGACTACCTGATTCTGATTCTACTTCTGTTAACACATTGAAAATCTCTGAGTAAATAACCAGGATTATTTTAATATTTGAGTTCTAGCCAAGTAGCCCCAAATTTTGAGGTTATTATTAGGCCAGATTTATAAAGCTTCCTCTCCTCATCATGGAACTCCTGTGCCCACCTTGATTTCTGAAATAGAAATTCTTCTGGAGCTTCTCTCTGCCTCATGAGACTTTTTTCCTTTCCACTACTTATTTTCACTTATGTTAGGTGTAACTTGGTGAGATTCCCCAAGCTAGTTAAAATGACACCAAGGTTTTATTTCCTGTGATTATGTGGTCAACGGTCTTCAAATCTTAATAAATTTTTTTCCCATAACTCATGTTAACTCAGAACCTCCCAAAACTACTTCAATCACTAGCATTTCTTTCTTTAGGAGCAGTCAGATCTCATTTACAGTGTTTACGTACACCTTGGTCTCACAGGACAACAAAAACTTTCACAATTCCTGTCTCTATATCATAGGACTTGGGAGAACCCCTTCTTTCTGTGTTCCTTTTTTTTTTCTGACCAAATGACTAAGATGTTGTATTACATTTGTGGATGATTACCTTCAGTGAACACAGCAAACACTGCCAGACAAACAGCATGTTAGCTGTCTTACCCTTTAAGCAGACTTACTTTCTCTTTTTTGAAACTTCTTTTCTTTAACCATTTTATTACTTCCATCTATAAAGCATTTACCTTTTGATTTGAATCTGGCAAAGAATCAAATGCTGAGAACCACTGCATCTACTATGGCAGGAATTAAATCTCAGAAGGAGATGGAACTGTGTTCCTAGTGCATGTAGTAGCCTCTTGTTTCATGCCCCCAGTATCTTTCTGAAAATACCAGTTCAGTTTAATAAGAGGGCTTTGTTGATCAGCGACTTCCTTATGAGAAAGCCTTTCTGATATCACCCAGGACATCTGCCCGTATACCTCAAAGTGATAAGTCAGCACATCCAGAGTCCCTGTTATAGACTGAGTGTTGTATTCCCCCAAAATTCATATGTTAAAGCACTAACCTCCAATGTGGTGGTATTTAGAGATGGGGTCTTTAGGAGGTAATTAGGGTTAGATGAGGTCATGAGGGTGGGGTGCTCATGATGGGATTAGTGCCCTAATAAACAGACACCAGTGAACTGGCTCCTTTTCTCTTGCACCAAGGAAAGGCCATGTGAGCACACAGAGAGAAGGCAGCCACCTGCAATCCAGGAAGAGAACACTCACCAGAACCAAATAGGCCAGCCCCTTGATCTTGGACTTTCCAGCCTCCAGAACTGTAAGAAATAACTTTCTGTTGTTTAAGCTACTCAGTCTATGAAATTTTTGTTATGACAATCTGAGATGACTATTAGAAACCCCCCGAAACAGTCATAAGTATATGTTGAGATTTTCCCAAATCCAAATAGACTCAGTAAGCATTAGTTCTTGTTTTGAAGTGGTCCAAAAATAAAAATAAATTATTAGATAATGTTTCTAGCAACTCCAACCTAACTAATCTCCCTTTCTTTCCTTTTGTTAATTAAGCCATTGAATTTTTACATAATAATAAGCCAATTCTGCTCTGTCTTTTGACATACCATCAGTTTTAAAATTATTTTTTGTGAATTCAAGAATTATTATGTTGTCAATGTAGACGAGTATATTTCATGATACCATCATTGAATCCAAGCCATCTGGCACTAGTTGATCACAGTAGGTATCCTTGAGACAATATCATGAAAAATTATTGCATACCTAACTATGTAAATGCAGAATGGTATTTGACTTTCCTCAACAATACAATTGAAAAAGAAAAGACTATTTTTTCAAATCAATGACAGCCTAATATTGTACAGTGGTCTCCTTAATTTCTTGGACCTATATTTGTATTTTCTACTAAATTATATAACCCTTATAATATAGAGAAGTGGTTCTTAACCAGGGGTGATTTTGCCCCCAGGAGACATTTGGTAACGTCTGAAGATATCTATGGTTGTCACAACTGGTGTGTGTAGGGAGGAGCATGCCACTGGTTTTCAGTGGTTAGATGCCCAGGATGTTGCTAAACATTGCAGCATGCCTGAGATAGCCTCCCACAACAAATAATTATCCAGTCCACAATGTTAATGCTGCTGAGGTTGAGGACCCAGACTTATGTTCTTTTTGGAAAAGTCAAAGATGACTGTTGCCCCAAAACTCATAAAACAAAAAAACAACATAAAAAAAAAAATAATGCTAACTAAAACATTGGTTTCCATAAGATCTTCATTTAAAGCATACATTTCTGTCACTGCCATGATTTCTGCACTTATTTAAATTTTCCAGTTTTATTACAACTGAATATTTCCCACTTAGCATGCCCAATGGCTATATAAAAACCACAAGTTGTCCCCTCCAGACTCACTTTTCCTTTGAAATTTTTATTTGAATAGTAGATTAATCTAAATAGCACCCTTTGGAGGGGTAAGAATACCAATGTTCACATGTATGGTGTATCTTATTCCACCAAGAACTGGAGATAGACTTTTCCCTTGGAATATTTCCTCTCTATAAGCTCCCAGATCAGGCACAAGTCCATTAGTGTGCTATATTAGGTTTTTTTATACCACTGTACTAGTTTTCTGCTGCTGCTATGACAAATTATCATAAATTTGGCAGCTTAAAACAACACAGATGTATTATCTCACAGTGTGTGAAATAACAGCACAACATGGATCTTACTGGGCTAAAATCAAGATCTTGTCAGGGCTGCATTCCTTTCTGGAAGTTCTGCGGAAGAATCTGCATTAAAGATAATTCAGGTTGTTGGCAGAATTCAGTTTCATGCAATTATGGGACTGAGGTTTCTGTTTCTTTGCTGGCTATCAGCCAGGGAATGTTCTTAGCTTCTAGAGGCTGCCCACATTCCTTGGCTTTTGTCCCGTTACCTTCTTCTTCAAAGTAGGCAACTGTGGGTAGAATTTTCTTATGCTTTGAATATCTCTGACTTCACCTTCTGCCTCATCTCTCTGCTTTCCTCTTCTGCTACATTGTCCTGGACTTCCTCTTTTGCTTTCCTCTTCTGCTTTTAAGGACTCATATGATTACATGAGGCCCACTTAGGGAATCCAGGCTAATCTCCCTATTTGAAGATCTGTCGATTAGCGACCTTAAATACAGCTCAAAAATCCCTTAACACCAGAACCTAGATTAGTGTTTGATTAAAAAACCAGGGGATGGAAATCTTGGGGAACATCTTTAGAATTTTGTCTACCACAGCATCATCATCGATATTAAATATATTGTTTCCCTCCAAGAATCATATCACATAATGCCTCAGAGTCCCTATTAGAGTGTTGCAAGAGTGCCCCATCATTCCCAAAACACAGAGGGAACTCTAGAGTCTTAATCATCCCCTTATGCTTAACAGAATGCATTCACTCTGATATTACCAGTTTAAAGAAGGAAGAGGTTACTTCAATCCTCTTCTCAATAGCATTTTCTCACTCTCATTCTCTCCTTCCGGGTATAATTTAGTGTCTTTGATTCTTGTAATTCAAGATAATATCTTGCAAATTTACTTGAGTAGAGATTTCTGTGTTTTTATCTCCTTTGTGTCTTTGCTCAGGTTTTACTCATATTTGTTTGCCACGTCCTAGAACATGAATTGCCCAAGGCAATGTCTACAAATATACAAACAAAATCTTGAATGAGCCCATCGAAATGTCATGTCTTTTATAATTGCACTACATTTAGTAGACATTCATTTTTTCATCTGCCCAGAAGCCGTTCTTTCTTCCAAACTTCTAATACGATTATTTTTACTCTCTTGCTGTCAGAAAACAATTTCTTCACCTACTACAGTCATACAAATCTGGTAGGTCGTCACCAATTATAGTACCTGATCACTCTCCTCACAGTTGGTTTTCCCAAGGGTTTAACCACTGTGTAGACACTTTTGATTGACATATCCAACTATTTTCAACTCTCTTCTATGTTTCCTGTCTCCACTTTAGGGGCTGAAAAAGTTGCATAACTCTTTTTGAATGTTAAAACTCCTATGAAGGTCAAAATTTATAGGTCAGAATTTTAACTTGTCAGGGAAAATTTTGGTAGACATTATAATGGAGTCAGTTAGGATGGATATGGCACATAGAGGAAGTGTTTGATTTTGGTGGTTACAGGAGTCCCTGAGGAAATGTGGCAAGTGGCCAGAAGTTTAAATGTGATACTGATATGGGTGATTTAGTTTAATTATAGGCAAGTACACATTAAAGTTTCTCTACTTTAAAATTTTATATTTGACCATTTGTTCACTTTATTTGCTCTGTCAACAGATGTTAATTTAATATCTACTTTGTGCAAAGCACTGTTTTAGGAAGTGGGGATACATGCTAAGTAGAACAGACATCCAACATGTACTGAGTGCTTATTAGGTACCAGACTATTCTAAATGCTTTTCATATGTCAATAAAATCAATCCTGACACAAGTCTATGAGTTAGGTAAAATTTTTTCCCCATTTTACAGATGAGAAAATTAATGAAGAGTTTAGTTATTTGCATCAGGTAACAGCTCTGTAAGTGAAGGAACCATGATCAACACCCAAGAAATCTAACTATAGAAACTAAATATGAACACTGACAATATTTTATAATGAATAAATACTGTGACCTGATTAAAGTACTTTTTCCTTGAACATATTGTATATTATGAAAAAGGGTTTTCCTCTAAGGCCTGAAGCCCATATTCCACTTCATTTCTGTGCTGTAGCCACACCTCTATTACAACACTCATCACGTGGGATTCAATTACTGATTTTCTTTTTCCATCTTCATGATAAACTCTTTGAAAGCCCTAAAAATCTCCCTATTACAGTGCAATATTATGTAAGAAAATGGAGAAGATTCTTTGTTTTGCAGATAGAAATATTATAAAGAAAGAACAATTTGGAAATATTAGTAATCACCTGAGCTCTTTTTGTCTCAGATCGAGTTCCAGTCCGTTCACCCTTTGGTCTACTCTGCTCTCTATTACACAATGTCATCCACCAAAATTACCTTGCTTTTCTCAGGATACAATGATATTTGGTTCCTTATACAAATTCATCTGACAACAAAAGAGACATTTCAAAACAAACTAGACTTATTGTATTGTTTTTATGTATTAATGTACATTTTACATCAAGCAATCCATTCTTCAATTTAATACTAATGCTATTTCATCATAAGACTCTCAAAAGATCATCTAAAGCAGATAAATTTGAAAATACCTATCAATAAAAGCAGTTTGTAGATATATTTTGTATTATTGTTTTTGGGTCATTGTTGATGGATAGAAAAACAAATCTTTTATGTGGATTACCAAGACAATTTAGGTGAGACAGAAAGTGAGAAAATACAAAGTCAACCCATCAAAGATTCAGGAAAATACAAATGGAGGCAGCCAGAACAACTAACAATATATTTATTTGATGTGATGAAATAAAAGATGAAAAAAGGATCTAAGTTTTTGAACCTCAAAAATGATTCATTCCTAGATCATTTAGTGCAATGGACTGAACGTCTGTGTGCCCCCAAAATTCATGTTAAAATCCTAACCCCCAATGTGGTGGTATTAGGAGGTGGGACCTCTAACGGTAAGGAGGTCGTGAGGGTGGAGCCCTCATGAAAGAGATTCATATGCTTATAAAAGAGACCCCAGAGAACTCTCTCTCTCCCGCTACAGTGTGAGGATACAAGAGGGCCATCTGCAAACCAGGAAGTAGGACCTCAACAGACACTAGATCTGCCATCACCTTCATCTTGGACTTCCCAGTCTCCAGAACTATGAGAAATAAGTATTCACTGTTTAAGCCACCCAGCCTATGGCATTTTTTTTTTACAGCAGACCAAACTGATTAAGATACACAGAATTATTTATTATCATTTGGCATAAGGGTTGCTCATAACGTATGTTTGTACATTATATGCTCACATAAAAGTTACCAACACATCTGGGGAAAATCAATTAAATAATATTGCTTAAGAGGGATCCAATAGCTATTAATATTTTCCAAAGTTTAATTTTAGTTTTGACTGGACTTAATAGCTCAAAATTTCGCAAAACTAAAATAGAAAATATAGCAACATCAAGACTATAAACATTCTTTGATCATTTTTCTCCTCTAACTGGCTTCCGGTGCTGGCTAGCAGATCAACTAGTGATAGATCCTGTCAGATATATGATTTCTGACATTCTAGTCAATATATTTTATATATATAGTTTTAACTATTTTTTAAAACAAATTTCATTTATGGTTGACCCATTTTTGTTTATCCCTGCTCAATTTTGTCTCATTTTTAATTATTCAAAAAGATAGCTTTACTCACCACGTGTTAAGTATTTTACATTTCAGTAGTACTGGTTTCAATAACCACAATTCATTATTTATTCTCAAGTTAAACCCACTAACAGTATAACTAACTAGGGAAATAAACACTGGAGTTATTTCGATGGAATAAGGCTTAAATAAAAACATGTAAAGCTTTTTAAAAGTAGAAGTCCTAAAATAAATGGAAAGTTATCTCAAACTGCCTGTAACACTGAGTTTTAAGACCTCTAAGGTGAGGCACAGATCTCTGATAGGAATGTATGAGCAGAGAGGGTGACAGAGCTGACTTTGATTGCTTTCCTCTAGCTGACTGAAGAAACAGAATGAGGAATTACTGCAGAACTCTATTGGCTACCAGGCTTAGCTGGAAATAGGGTTGCTATGAGAAGTAGAAAGATAGGCGGGAAATCAGCAAATCAGCAGACAATATCCGATGTAAGAAGAGGATAACATATAACCCCCACAAAACCAGAATAATTTATAATATAAAGATATCCCTGATTGGTGGGGGGTTAATATTTAAAAAAGGAGACATCATAAGGTTAAATAATATGTGGGAAAAGAAACTTGCCATTGGTTCTATACATGGTCATGTTTGTTTGGAAATATTTTACATGTTTTTAACTAAAATAATTCTGATAAATAATATATATTCAGTCAGTAAAAGATTCTGTCAACAAGAACTTGTTTGGGTCAGGAAGAACATATCTTATTTCACAAGCTAATTAAGAATACAAGAATTGGGGCCGGCCGGGTGGTGCAGCAATTAAATGCACACACTCTGCTTGGGCAGCTGAGGATTCACAGATTTGGATCCCGGGCGCGCACTGACACACCACTTGTCAAGCCATGCTCTGGCAGCCTCTCATATAAAGTAGAGGAAGATGGACACGGATGTTAGCCCAGGGCCAGTCTTCCTCAGCAAAAAAAGAGGAGGATTGGCAACAGATGTTAGCTCAGGAACAGATGTTCCTCACACACACACACAAAAAGAATACAAGAATAACACGAGATTGACAAAGAAGGAGAGTGTATAGTTCTGTCATTATTGTGACTACAAAAGAGAGGAAAAATTCATATAGAGATAAGGAAAAATTAGTGCTGTGAACAAAAGCTGAGATTATATACACAAGAATTTAAGATATGGATGAAAAGAAATTTGCCCAACCTATTGGCTAAAGAACATCTTGAGCATTTAGCTCTCACGCCATTTCTCTGCTGGTATGCTCATGGCCAGTATAAATGACCAAGTACACACAAATCCACGCTGCCTCTTTAGTCTTGCCTATTGACAACATTGCCCAGAAAGAAACTCTAAAGACATAGAGTTAGAGAGCTGTGAACAAGTTAGGAGAATACCTAATTCATCAATATTGAAATGTTTTTGGTTAGAATAAAACATGATAGAATACTATGCCGAGTGTTGGTGAGTTAAGAATTGCAAGCTCTAACATTTGCCTAAACAAAGACAAAGAGAATTTTGCAAATTAAGACCTAGTTATTGACATCATTCAAACTTATTAAATGTTCAACTTTATGGTTTTGTCCTTATTTTTCTCCCTTTCCACCTTACATTATAATGCTCATCATATCAATGTCATCTTGGCAACGCTAAAAATTTTCATGTTTTCTATGTATGTGTATATGTATTTCCATATATATATCTACTTCTATAGGAGATAACACACACCACTAGCATGGCTATAATCAAGAAAAGACAGGGCTGGCCCCGTGGCTTGGCGGTTAAGTGCACGTGCCCGGGTTCGGATCCTGGGCGTGCACCAACACACCGCTTCTCTGGCCATGCTGAGGCCGTGTCCCACATACAGCAACTAGAAGGATGTGCAACTATGACATACAACTATCTACTGGGGCTTTGGGGGAAAAAAAAGGGAGGAGGATTGGCAATAGATGTTAGCTCGGACCAGTCTTCCTCAGCAAAAAGAGGAGGATTAGCATGGATGTTAGCTCAGGGCTGATCTTCCTCACAAAAGAAAAAAAAAAAAAAGAAAAGACAGAGAATAACATATGTTGGTGAGGATGTGGAGAAATTGGAACCTTCATATGTTGCGGCTAGAAATGTAAAATGGTATAGGTGCTTTGAAAAATGCTTTGGCAGTCTTCAAAAAGTTAAAGAGAGTTATCATATGACACAGGAATTCTACTCCTAGGTATATACCCAAAAGAATTGAAAACATATGTAAACACAAAATTTGTACAGGAATGTTCATAGCCACATTATTCATAACAGCCAAAAGTGGAAAGAATAATATCCATTAATTGATGAAGGAATAAACAAAATGTGGTATATCCACACAATGGAGTAATACTGAGCCAAAAAAAAAGGAATGAAATATTGAGACATGCTACACCATGGATGAACTTTGAAATCATTATGCTAAATAAAAGAAGACAGACACAAAAGGCCAATTATTGTATGATTCCATTTATATGAAATGTCCAGAATAGACAAATCCACAGAGACACAAAGTAATTGGTGATGCAAAGGGCTGGGTGGGAGGAAAAAATAAGGAGTGACTGCTAACGGGTACCTGGTTTCTTTTTGGATTGATAAAAATATTCTGGAATCATATATGTGATGGTTGTACAATTGCGAAGGTACCAAAAGCCACTGAAATTGTACACTTTCAAAGGTAAACTTTTTGTTGTGTGAATTTTACATCAATAAAAATAATAAAATTAAATTGTATGTGGATTTTAAAGTTAAATGTAAATGATAAATAATTCAGACTGTAGATATTTTTTAAAAAGTTATATTTATGAACTTGTGTTAGAGAAGGACAACTTAAAAAGAAAATCACTTTGACTACATTAGAGTTAAGATGTCTGTTAATCCAAAGAAACTATGGGTGAATGGAAAATAATCCCCAAAATGGAAGAAGATATTCATAACTGATGTAGGCTTCATAGTCGGAATACAATAAAGTTCCTACAAATCAATAACAATAAACAAATAGCCTTATTAAAAATTGGTAAACAGACTTGCACAGGAATTTTCAAAAAAGGATATACAAGTGAAATATGTTTAAAAATGCTCAATCTCATTAGAAAATACTCATTCCCTCATTAGTAAATTAAAGTGAAAACCAAAATTATGTACTATTGCATACAGATCAGAATGAATAGAATTAAAAGAAATGGCAATATCAAGTGTTGACAACAATGTAGAGGATTAGCGTATCTCCTGTACTCCTGGTGGAAGTTCGAATTGGTACTACTGCTTTAGAAAACTCTTAGGCATTATCTGCTAAAGATAGACATTTACATACATTGTAACTCAGCAATTCTACTCCTAAATATCAACCAGCAAAATGCAAGCTTGTATGTACCAAAAAACGTATACTAGAATGTTCATAGCATTGTTCTTTCAACCCAAAGTTCGTCATTGTAAAATGAGTAGATTGTTACCTTTTAATCAATGAAAATTAATGAATGACATACAAAAATGAGATTTAATCTTATCCATACAATATCTATGAATGTAACCAGATACAAAATTATCAATTTAATTAAAAATATATGCAAATCTAACTTATGGTATTAGAAATCATGATCTTGATTAATTTTATAAAGAAGAGAGCATGGGTTCATTAGAAGAGGGCATAAATGGGAACTTCTCATGTGCTAGTAATGTTTTCTATCTTGAGTTGGGTGGTGGTTACATATTCACTGAGCTGACCAATTATGTTTCTGCATTCTTCTGTGTTGTACCTCAATATAAATGTTTTTTAAAATGCAAGTCACTGAATAATATACACATATGATCCTATATATGTGAATACTTACAAACAAAACCATATCCACAAATTATATAATACATTATATTTAATATATTATGTATTCATAGCTTATAAATGTATTAAATATATGATATAGCAAATATAGATATTTATTGTTTATAAATACAAAGGAAATATTTAATTGGATGAAACACAATCTTTAGCAGTGCCTACCTCTGAGCATTGGCTTAGGACGGGGGATAAAATAGGGACTCACACTATTTACTCCTGGAATACTAAAATTTTATTTTAGTGAGATCATTCTTGCACTACTCATATAATTTTTAAATGCAAAATTATAAACAACATTAAAGACATTTTTCCCATTAATGTTTTAAGAATTATAAGGTTTAAATCATTTCAGTATAACTTGGGACCATTATTGAGGAAATGCTCTGTGGTAAAAATCAGTCACCTGTGCCAAGGCATTTCCAAACAGTGAACAATATTCAGCAAGCAATAAAGTGAAATCCTGGTAATAATTTCTATTCCTATCATCTATACCTCCTTAAATCTGCAAACTTTAAAATCTCAGCAAGTTTTTAAGGTATTCAGGGTAGTGGAATTACATGGAAGCATTTCTCTCATAAATCTGTTCTAAAATTTTACAATTCAGTATTTTATGATCCTACACCAAATCTATATGGCAGATGCTTTCTACATTTCATTCTTCTTGACAGCAGTGGCCTTTTACAATTATTTTCAAAAGTGAAATCTAACCACATCAGGAAGTTCAAAACAACATTGTTCAGTGAGATTCTATTTTTTCCTACTCAAAATAGGTAATGCCTATGTTATAATGCTCCTTGGCACTATTCTGCAATTATTAGAATTTCCCAAAAGAAAAGGATTCCTGTTTTTCAATCTATACATTCAGTCACGTCTCAATCAGTTTTATTTAAAGCTACATGGCTAGCAGTAATATTTGGAGTCTCGTGAGTTAAGTTTAGAAGCAAGATTGAAGAGGAAAAATAGTATTTCTTTTGATTGAGTGCAACATTATTTCTAGGGTTTCCCTGCAAAATAATTGAGATAAGAGGAAAAATTACATCAAAGCCACTAAGATTAAGCTAATTAAGAAAAAAAAAGTGAGAGTGGGCAATATTCAATCAAAATCTATTAGCCAAGCAGCATTGGCAAGAAAAATGATATATGGTTATGGTTAGAAATCAGGATAAGTGGGTTTTCATCTGAATAAATGACAATTTTGGTGTTCCTGCATATTGTCTGGCATAAAAATTCACCTAATTTATTCAATAAATATTCATTGGCAGATACTATATTCCAGATACATAATAAAGAGATATGGAAAGAAGGTGGGTAATATTGGAGGTTTGCTTATATTATATTATGAGAACATGGCTGTGAAACCTACTTTCTATGAGATCTCAAAAATCCAGAAACAACTATTATAATTCAATCCAAGTACTGGTCAATCATTCAAGGTAGTATAAGTAGACTCTAAACACTCTTGAGAAAAGGAAATCTAAGATGCCAACAAAGGCATCTTATTTCTACTTAATCTTGTGAGTCTAGCAAATGACACATTTTATGCTGCTCTGGCCATTTTACATTCTACTTTATTTTACTTTCGGCAAATATTTTCTCTTTTTTACTTCGTTACTTACCCTAAAATCCACTGTGGTAGATTGCAGAAATGGTTGCACATTCTTCCTATCCCTGTATGTACACTTTTCACGATATAACTTTGCAACTTCTGCAATCAAGAGGTGAAGTTTATATCTCTACCCTTCATATTTGGACTTGGAATTGAACTGGTTCGGTTGAATTGAATTTGGTTGAATTGAGTTGAATTGGTTCACATGTGAATTGGCTTGCAGTGGGAATTTAGCCAAGGTGACACAAGCAGAGGCTTTCCAAGCACTTGCTCACTGAGGCTTGCCTTCCTTGCTGTTGACAACCTTGGGACTACAATGTGATGAAGCATGAACTAGCCTCATAGAAGATTAGAGACCTTTGGAAAAACAGGCCCAGCTGATCCAAGCGTCCCATCTCTTCCAGCTGAAATCAGTCTGCTGCTGACCCACCAGCCACTGCAGCCCACGAGTGACCCCAGGTGAGAACAGAGAACTAACCCTGTCCAGCCACCCAAGAATCATGAGAAATAACAAAATTGTTCTCATTTTAAGTCACTAAATTTTGGGGTGGTTTTTGTGTAGCAAAAACAAACTGATACAACTACTTTGATTATTGCATGTATCATCAATTAGTAATTTTTTTTTTTATTTTTTGGATTCAAACCAAGTAAAACCTAAACCAAACTCTCTCAAGGAATCAGAGAATTTTTTGCCTCACAAAATTCATAAATCCAAAGACAACTAGGTTTTCATGTAAATTGATCAAGGTTTCAAATGATACAGATCAATGGGACCTGATTTTTCTCTCTGCTCCGTTCTGTGTTCTGTCATATATATTCAATTTTAAATCAAAGCTATGCCTACCTTTAAGAGGGTGTATTTTCTAGGATTCCTAGGAAATTCTACTTGGGTTTAATCTACTAAGGGATGCACTGATTATCTCTAGTTTAGGTCACATGTTACAATTTTTAGCTGAGTTACTGCCCTCACCTAACACATATGGTTACCCAGAATAATAAAAGATATTTTACTGAATGAAAGGTGAATAAATTCTAGGTGGCAAGAACACCAGATATTCACTATATAAAATATCAGCTGACTCTCTAATGAACTTTTATCAGCATCATGATAAAATATATGGATGTCTGAGTTTAAGTGCCATTTCCTCCCAGAAGTCTTTCCTAATGCCCTGTGTTAAGTTGGGTTGCCAAGTAATACATTCCTGTGATACTTTTACTATGTGTGTGTGTGTGTGTGTGTGTGTGTGTGTGTGTGTGTGTGTTTTAAATAAATTTGATTGACTTCTATTCTGTTCTATTGACAGTAAGATCCACAAAGTTGATGGCCATAATTTTCTTCTTCACAACTGTGACCATGGGATCTAGTAACATGATTGGCAAATAAATCTTTGTTCAACGAATGAAAATAAATTTAACTGTTTACAATTTCAGGTTCCTTAACACAAGAAGGGGATTCAATTTAGGCTTATGTTTTAGGGTTCTTTCCTTAAATAATTTTATTGTATACAAAGATGTAAATTTAGTCTAGAAATGTAAAGGCCATAAATTATTGTGGAAAAAAAAATTTTGTTTCAAATTCAACACGATGTTTCAGTATTCCTTAGAGTATTCAAATTTTCTATCAACTGCATTTGACAATGTTAACATTTTAATACTGTAGTTTTGTGTAATTTTGAAACAGTACCTTAACACAATAGTTTCACATAATTCTCCAGTCAGAGAATATGGCGAGCATGACACTAATTCTTTGAAATTTGGGAAACTTTTTTAGTTAACTTATACAAGGTCAATTTTCATAAGTGTTCCCTGGGCATTAAAAAAAGTATAGTCTGCAATTGTCTTCTATAATATTGTATATATTATTATTAGTTGTGCTGTGTAAATACTCTATATTCTTATTAATATTTTTACCTGCTTTAGTTCTCTATTAACAACAGAAATTTGTTTAAATTTTCCATTATGAGGGTGGATTTGTCAATTTCTCCTTATTTCTATTATTTTTATTTCTTTAAAATAATATCTGTGCATTAGGTTATAATTTTTAAATCTTTCAGATGAAACTTTTATCAATATCTGTAATTTTTGTTCTAAAATCTGTTTTGCCTGATACTAATACATTTATTTAATGTGAATGAGATCTTGAGAATGGAGTGGAAGATGGTCTGAATTGGTCTTTTTCTCCAAAAGAAAGAGAAGACTATATAATTTTCAACAAAAGAAAAATGTATAGGTAGCATCAGGGAGAGGAAATTGAGTATTTAGCAATATCACCAGGACCTGTGAGATAGCTTGGCCATGCAAAAAACGCATTATTTATTTGAGATATATTGAATAGTCAGGTACTTTTGTGTGAATTGGCGATATCGAATCAAAAACACATAAACTTGCTGGTCATTGGCATTTTAACTCAATCATTAGTCATATTGTGTTATCCAAGGTAAGTCATTTACATAATCTTTTAAATTAGTCTTGGTAGTGATTAATGTCACTCCTCAAAATTTCTTGTGTTTTAACATTGTTCTTCCCTATAGTTTTTTTCCTATATATACTCTGAAATTTGGAGTCCTTGATTTCAAGTCATGATTTTTCTTGTAATCCATTGCAACAATTTCATTTGGGCTCTTCCTATGGTAAATCTTGCTATATTTATACAGGAAATTAAATACATGTAATTTTTTTCATTGGTTCTAATGATAACATCAATCAATAACTATTAGGTGGCCTTTTCTAGATAACTGCATGCTCCTCATATACCTGATATTTATACCTAAGCATCTTTTGAGAGCCAACAAAAGTGTTACTTTCTTCAGAAAACCTCTGTACTTCAGACTGCTTCGAGTGTCCCTCTTCTCTGAGTCTATAACAGTCAAGGAATACCTTTATTACAATAGTTTTATATTCTATTGAAATGATCTATTTACAGATTCTGTTCACTCAATAGGCTGTAAGCTCCTTGATGGGGCAAAATAACACTGAGCATTTCATTTCTATTTATTAATGGATCTTTTACGTAGTGGATATTTATAAGAAATATTTTGAACTCAACCATTTTATTTATATATTAGACAATGATTTCTAATTTACATATATAGCATATATAATATATATATATATGGTGTATATCACTTTTTCGTAAGAAGAGAGCAAAGCATGTATGTAGCTGTTGGTGTGAGCCTGTCTAACAACATGCACATTGTATTTAAAAGTAGATTGGGTAACTTTAAACTTATCCTTGACCAAGAACCAAATTGAAGGAAGAAGTAATATTTAACGGAGGACTTAGTCTCATTTAAATCTAAAGGACATTATTTTATAGATTCTTTTAAAACACTGAGCAAAAGGTCTTGTAATATAGCAAAATATTAATATTACATCCATAAGGTGTTGATAATTTAACACATCAAAATTCTGCCTAGTGTATTTTGAATCATGTATTTTAAAGCCCTATACTATTTTTAAAAATTAGAATATTTAAAAAAAAAAAATTAGAATATTTAAAATATTTTAAAATACTAAAAATGTTATAAGAATTTCAAAGTCAGTAGGACAATCCTTGCCAGACTTTCCCTACTGCAATGCACCATCAGTCTGGAAAATTGGAAAAAGTCAAGGTTTCTAATAACCGCCACAGACTACAATTCTTAATTAAGTCATGCTTTCGGAGTTATAAACTTTAATATACTTTTTCATGGCATTCTATATTTTACAATAGCTGCTTTCTTCAGAATATGTTTCTCTGAGAACATTGGGTATATCAGTCACTAATAAACGTCTTCGTGTTTAGAAAAAGGAAAAAAATTATAAATCAATTCTCCACTTCCTCCACAACAAAAAATTACATCAGACAGCAGGTTAATACTCATACTAAGCTTATAGTTGTACCAAGTATATTCTGTCTGAGTGTCCAAATGTAATCGTGCTTCTGCTTCAGTAGAATTCTATGCTACAGATTCTGCTGTGGACTCAAAAATCACCCCCTTTATTACAAAAGAAGTTCTATTGATAAAGCAAGAATATTGCAAGGTATCCCTTTCCACAACACCACAACAAGTGTGTCTAGAGTGCTCTAGTAAATATACAGGAATGCAGCAGTGACACATTTAAATACAAAATGCTGCAGAAAAAGTACCAGTAACATTTCTAAAGGACTGAAATTAGGTGGCTCAGATTTAAACTGTTGTTTCACAGTGAATTATGATCCTCTTTCCCTCTAGTGTCTCCAGACATTGAAAATGGATGTCTGTCTTATTATACATTATCTGAGATTCTTCTGGAGACTGAACTGGAGAAGAAAAATCCTCAATCTTCAGTCACAGAGAAGCCCTCATTGACTTAAGAGGAATTTATCAATGTAAAAGGATTGGTTTATTACTGCTTTAAACCCCTCATGCATCACAAAAGGATTTGCTAAATACTTTCATGGGGACTGCCTGTGTGCTGCCAAGGGGCTTCCGAAAGGCAGTGAACCTTTTGGTGATTGAAATGTACAGTCCCGCTGCAATGAATTAACATAATTGGAATCAGGGCTAGATGTTTTTATAGGAGCTGATTATGTGCAGTTCCAATAGCATCATTACTTTAGCCTGTGTTGTCCTTGAGGGCATAGGAAGACGTGGAAACAGACATTGAATATGATGGCTGCTCAGCAGGTGAGCAACTCTTTGGTGAGAGGTGCATTAGCTGTAATTTATAAAGTGTAGTTGGTGGTATTTAACATTCTAATTATAAGTAATATTAAGATGCGTTAAGAGGTAAAATATTGTATGTGCTATCTACTTTAGAAAAAAGTTCGAACCCATCTATATTACTATGATCTGCTGCAGAAGCACAACCTTCTTCTTCATGATATATTAACCAAATGAAATGTTAGGGTTATTGAGGCCAGAATCCATGTAACTGTAGATCTATTTATCTAAAAAAATCATTGGTGCATCCAGTATCAACAAAAAGCTAAACATCACATGTAGCCACATATCGAGCAAGTCAAACAAAATAAAAAATCCAACCACTTAAGTTTCATCTACAGCAGTTTAGTCATTAATGTCCTCATGGAATTGTTTAATTTCAAAGATTCATATACCAACTAACTCCATTATAATTTGGAATAATATGGGTTTGCTTATTACTTACAAGTAGCTACAACTACGAAAAGGAAAGAAACAAGCCCTAATTTTACTTGATAATTTCTTTCCCTCCCCAACAAGATGCCTAAAACTGTAAAAAATAGTCCCACAAATACATCTCTCTAGCCCAGCAACTAGCAACTTTATTTTTTTAACCACCCCACTTTTCTTAGACAGTAAATGGGTGCTTAACATAAATGAAATCACTGGATTTCATTTAGATTAACATTGCAATCAATGAGTAGATGAATGTTTAATTATAGAACAGGATATTATAAGAGCTGAGTAATTTAGATTCATAGATGAAGAACTATATGAGTTACAAAAATATGTTAAGGCTATTTCTTTTTGTAAAAAGTAGATACAGTAAATCAAGTAAAACTCTAAAAAATATTATCCATTTGAGACTGTGACAACGACTGGGTGAAAATGACTGAAGACGAGTTTATCAGAGAGGTCAAGCCAGGCCAGTTTGTTTCAGGACATACATGATTGCTACTGAAATATTTTCAAATAGTTGGAACTCTTTAGTAAATACTTTTCTTGGAAATTATTTGCAGTGCTCACCTTTATAGTAACCTCTACGTCTTCCTCCAAGCATTGTTTTTCAAACTTCAGTTGATCGTAATTAGTACAATGACAATGAATACAGGACAAACACAAACTTAATTCTTATTTTAAATAATGTGTGTACTCCTTTGTCCCATAGACACATTTTATGCTTTGGAACACCTAAAGCTTAGCTAAAAACTAATTGCCTGTATCTTGTATAATTTTTTTAAGTTTGTTGCTAAAGGTCCCAATTGCTGTCTCCCTGGATAACACACTCACACCCAACCTCCAATAGTGCTTTAGATAAGAGAGAGGACTGGGAAGCCTGGGAATGAACACCTGATCCAGTCTGGTCAAATCATTTTGTTTTTCTTCTTGGAGTTTGGAATGTTGATAGAGAGAGTGAGTGAGTTAGATGTGGAGATCGGTGTTAAGAGTGTCCATATTATCGGCACTATTGTTGGTGCCAATAATGGCTAAAGCAATGAATGGCCAAGTAAACACTTTGGAAAGCAAAAATGAAACACCCTGCCTAAGAAACCAGTCTTCAGAGAGGAAAATTGAACAAAAGTATATAGAGAGATGAGATGAGAGGACCTGCAGCCCCACAAAGAGATGGAGAGACTATCTAAAACTTACTCTTATACTGTGGCCACATTGTATTTCTTGCAATTAATTCTTTCAGATTTTCCATATTACAATACATTCTTATCTTACTTAAATCCATTTAAATGAGCGTCTATTATGTTGTAATAAAAATATCCATGATTATAATTTTGCATTAAAAATCATAACTAATTTTATGTCATTTTTGAGTACTCACAAATAATTACTCTTTTCTAGAAAGATAAAGGTTAAACGGACTTTTACTTTTGACTTTTGACACTTTAAAGTAGAGGTTCATTGATATTTTGCTTGTGGAGTGTACAGTGGAATTATTTTAGAGACAAAAGAATACTGCAGTGTTTAACCTTGTCATTTGCAATATGATCATATTAATTTGTAATGCTGAGTTTTCAGTGTACGCGGGTTGAATAATATAGAAGTTTAATTCTCTTTCACACAATTTTCCGGGTGGGCAAGTGGTCAAGACAGTTGTACTTCATGTCTTCATCCAGGGAATCAAGTTGGCTATAACTTCTCCTCTCCTCGAAAAGTGCTTTCCCAGTCTGGGTCTAAGAAAGTTGTTACAGAAGTCTCCAGCCACAGCCAGTGGAAAGGAATAAGGGGCAAAATGAATGACAAGCAGTTTCATTCTATGGAAATAACATGAAAGTTGCATACATCACATCTGCTCACATTCCTATAGCAGGGGCTTCATTGCATGACCATACCTAGCCGTATGGGAGATATTTGTAGCTAGCCATAGGACCTGCTAAAACTTGGGAGTGGAGAGTTGTATTACTAAAAGGAATAAAGAGGTAACAACCGGTGAGAAATTAGAATCGCTACCAAGGAATAATATTCTGTTGTAATCTTTTTGTATGTATCTTTCCTGTATAACAAAAATACTTAGAAATCATAGGTTGGCAGGAGTAATCATACCAGAACTTTTATCAATTGAATAGTTTTTCACTCATTTAAAGATTCTACTCTGTAAATATGTATTAACAAGCATAAAACTTACTTAGAAATACATTGTAATATAGCAAAATAGGAAATACAATATTTCATTAACTTTAAAAGCCAATCTTTCTCATTACAGTTTTTTAAAATTATAGCACTATTGTAATTTTCTATTTTAATAAGGAATGCAAGTTTTGAAATGAAAAATAAAACCAAACTAATGCCATATAAATTAGAATGATTTGTCATTTTTGCCATAATATTCTAAAGAAAACTTTGATGTTAGCATTAAACAGGAAAATGTCTATACTATTAAAATCAATATGGTTTCAAATTTTTAATCACTGATGAACAAAGATTTATGGCTTAGGAGAAATTGGAGAAAGTAAAAATGAGATGGTGTTTCCTGGATTAGAAAGGTATTGACCTTTCGATTCTCCATTTCATTTACACTGATTGCATCAGACAAAGAGAATAAAGTCTACAAATTGTGGCTGACTTGAGAAAGATAGAAAAAAACCTAATGTAGAAGTTAGAAACTAGTGGAAAAATAAGGTTGAGGTATTTTTTTAAAGCAATAGACATCAGTTTTCTTTTCAAAGTGATGGAGAAACAGAATGATATGAAAAACATTAAAAGAGAGAAATATGCTTGATCTATGAACCAGCAACCATATGTCTTATCTCAGTCTAAGAGAAGATTTTAGTTCTAAACTGCAGAGGTTTAAAAGGAAAGTGACATTCTCCATTTGGATTTTAGGGTCAATATCAACCAGATTAGCTTTTCAAATCATTATAGTCATACATCCTTCTACCTAGCCTTTGTGTGGAATCTTTATTTTAGCTATAAGAATATGGGTTTAGAATTCTGGATTCTCATCCAGAAATGTCATTATAGTTACGACTTGGGGAAAGGCCTTACTTCCCTGTATTTTTTTTTTACTCCTAAAATGATATATTAATATGTTCTCTGGCTTTCTCTCTGGGATGTTTATTAAAAAAGCTACATGCAATAGAGATAGGAAAACCCCCAGAACAAAGAGGGGACATTTTTTAGGATCATCAATTACTTGAAGTTTTTGTGGGAGGAAGGATGAATTATGTAAAGTAAGTAAAATTTTGCATTAAGGAAAGATAATAAATATGTGGCTGTGCCCATTTTGGCAGCTTTTGCCCTTGACCTGCACACATCTCATAATATTACTCAGTTCCTAATTACTTTTCTTCCTTTCCCCCCTCTAGCCCCATTCAACTCCAAAACTCTGATAAATAATGTGAGTTTTACTGCACATTTCATGTGGAAACCAAAGACATTGAAGGCTACTAATCCTTTGATATCTCTTTTTGCCTTCTAAATCTCTCTCTCTTCAACGTACCTTCCCAGAACTCAGTACCTATGCTTTCTTCGCATCCTTCCCTTCCCACAGCCATTGTGCACCACAAGTTAGCCTCATTCCCACAACATGAATGCCACATTCTACGACACAAGATTTTGCTCAGCCAAACTTACTTTGTCTAATATTCCTCATACATGCTCCTTCAGCAGAAGTGGAGGAGTATGTGACTTAGCTCACCATACCACAGGGAAATATTAAACAACCTATTTTCACTGGGCTATGCATGCTCATATTCACCCTCTGAATTTAAGGAGAATGGTTAAGAGAACAAATTCTAAAGCCATGTTGCTTGGTATCAAATCCACTTATTATTACACAGTGAAGTAACATAAGTGTCTTCTGTTATTGCTGGTACTTGAGTTCAAAAGCTTTAGATGCAGAGGACAGTGAAAAACCTCAGTCAAGTAGAGCTGAGTTTTAAATCTGGCTCTCATTGTTACTGGTTGTGTGACTTGGGAAAACCACTTGCTATCACCGATAGTTTCTTTGTATGAAAATTTGGGGAAATGTAAACCTAGCAAACATGTAAGAATTGGTGATAAACGCACATAGAGAGACATCACTAAATAAATGATAGCTACTACTGTCTTCAGTATGTACTGAGGATGAAAATAGGAATGAAGGAGATGTAAAAGGTTTTTAAGTAACACAATATAAAAAAATGCAAGGAGGTTAATAGTCAACATTCATTTAACAAATATTTTTTGTTAGCCTATTATGGTCCAGGCACAAAGCTAAGCATTGGACAATGAGCAGCATTAGACATAGCCCTTTACTCTCACTCAGTTCATTCCCTGTGTGGTCTGGGAGTAGTCTAAAAAAACAGCAAAATTAAAAGGGTAGCCTTTCATTGCTTATAGAAGCGATCTGGAAGAGATAAAGGAGGATAGTGCAGTCCCATGAATATGGACTCTAGATAAACTTATCAGGCAAATCATTAGAACTACTTAGTAGCTTAATAAAAAATAATAAATGGCCTTTCTGTGGTCAATCATAATATATTATATTACTAATAAGCTTATTGACACATATAGTTTTGAAAATAAGTCAGAAGAGTATTTCAACATGAAGAAAGTGAGTATATTTAACTATAAAAGCATTTTAACAAAAGCAACAGCTTATGCCTGATTTGCATAAGCGGGGTTTAGGATCAATCCTAAGAAAGGGAAAATCATCTTTCAACAAGGAAGAGATACTAGAGACATGAGAAGCTAACAATTCTATGATTGTGCTTTTTCCTAAACCTCTATGCTCTATTTCGGAATCAATATTTTTGGCTGACTCAGAAAAAGCATTAGAACAAGCCACACGAGGATTCCTAAACTGGAATATTTCAGACATGTGTGCTGGAACTTCTCACAATATTTTACCATTTCCTTGATTTAATATTCAAAATTGATAAAACAGTTTCAGAAAACATTTTAGGAATACACTTGAGCGTGAAAAATGCTTTGCAAGTTGAGAATAGACTGAAACCTTGTGTTTTTCTTGGAGTAATGGAGCAAGCACAACTTTTGATTTTCAAGTAAACATACTATTAGCCAAGGGTGCCTTTGTTTTTCAAATTTAACACCTGCGAGTTTAATTAACACCTTCCTAATTAATTGACTTCCACACAAAAAAAGCTTTAGTGAAGATTTAGCATAACGTTTGAAATTGTTCGTTTTTTCTTTTTAATTTAAGTATCTGAAAATATTTTCAAGCATTTCTATTTTAACCAATTTGGAACCATATAACACTATAAATCCCTAGTGATTTTAGTATTTTGAAATATATATATATATATATATATAACTGTCTTATAATCGACTTATATAATTGACTTATTCATATATATGACTTTTTATATATAATTTACTTTTATATATAATTGAATATATATATATACACACACACACATATATATATCTGAACTGACTTCAAAGAAAAATCCCATCTACCAACTTTTGAGTCATGGAAAGTGAGGAGCAGAAAGCTAGAACACTTGCTTTATCTTCTACTATCTTCTTATTTTGAGAATTCATGAACAAAAGGAGAGGGGCAAAGGTTAAGTAAAGATGGAATCTGGACATATAAGTCAACAAGCTGGAAAAGACTAGAAGGAATTTGTGAAACAAAAAGATGAAATTTTGAGTTAAAATGATACACCAAGTGGGGCAAAATTAATTAGCTCTGTCTTGTATCCCTCTCTCGTGCTGAAATCCTTGATAATAAAAAGGAATGCCTCCAGTACCATAGGGAAAAAATGTTGTCTATTCAATAGGATAAAAGAAAAGAAAGAAAGTAGTAAAGGGAATGGAAAGGTAATGAAAAGCCCTCAGAAGCCTCGAGTAACACTCCCAAGCATTTAATTTGAGGATATAGAAAAGAAATCAATGGAAAAATAAAAAATTTGGAAAAAGTTAAAAGCAGAAATTAAGTGCTAAGAAAACTGGATAACCTATAAAATTGAAAAATAAAACCAAGGTTCACTTCTTTAAAATCTATTAAATTGATAAGCTGCTGACAACTCTAATCAAGAGACAAAACAAATTTATGACATTTGGAATGAAAGCAATTATAACTAGAATGGGAGCAATTAAAAAATATGAAAATGTTATGAACAATGGTACACTAGTAAATTTACTGCATGATTTTACAGAAAAATATAGTGGAAAAGCATTAAGAAGAATTCTAATACTTAAACCAACAAAGAAAATTAAAATATTGTAAAATATTATCACTAAAGAGTACCATGCTCAAGATTTTTATGAAAATAAAAGCACGTAATAACCTGAAAACAGTGGTTTCCCAGATTTGTAGATTGCTATGATTGCAGGTAATCTTTTATAACCTATTCATTACTTTGAAAATATTCTATAAACAATATAGCCTAATTTTAAAATCAGGAATAAAACATTAAAAATAATTCTTGCCATGGCAAATCTTGGAAGATAGCATATTTAGATTAATGAAAGATCACATTTACTCACATAACCAAAGTAGAATATTAATATGTCAAATATGAGATTATGTAGCTATTTTCATATATATTTAGATTAATAGTTTTCATTAAAGTATTTATACAAAGTTTAATGTTTGTGTAATATCAGGTGCTAAATCAAATTCAATTTATATTGATTCATAAATTTCATCACTACATAATCAGAAAAATTCATTTTATGAAGAGATCAATTCAATAATGTGTTTCAATAAGAATTTCTCAATGGCAAAATCAGATAAATCTGATAAAGTGTTTCACCAAAAACATAATTTGAGGATATTGTGTTTAAAACACAAAACTTGCATTAAGTTGCAAGAGAGATAAGCACTTAGGAAAGCTCCTATCCTCCTGTTTATTTGAATCCTCATACGCTAGAATAAGTATTATTAGGAAATCTGCCCGATTCATTTTATTCACAAGCTAACTGTACATGGCATGACATACCACAGCAATTACTGTCAAGAGAATTACTATTAGAAGAATCATTTTCTTTGCACTTAAAGTGTTTTAACCTAAAACAAAAAGAATAGAAGTTGTCATTCTGTGCCTATTATGGAGTGATCTGCCCCAAGATATCCTCACAGCTCCCTCTTTTATTTCTTTCAGGTCTCGCTGATCAAATATCACTTTCTCATAAAAGATTTTCTTTATCACCTGCGTTGGATTGTATTTTTGTTCACAATTATTCACTCTCCCAGGAGGATTATACATTCTTGCCAAGTTGGCTTCAGGTTTGGCCATACAACTTGCCTTGTCCAACAATATGTGAAGGTAAGTGACGTGTTTTTCCAGGCAGAAGATTTAAGCACCTCACTTTGTTGTTCACATCTCATTTCCCTCTGTCTGGTTGCCTGTAATAGTCTGAATAGAAGATGCTCTGTCACCCTGGGCCCCAGAAGACAACATGGAAGAGAGCCAGGCTTAACTTTTGTTTGACATGTCGCGTTAGCCATAACTAAATTTTATTGTAGTAAACCTTTGAGATTCGGAGTTTGATTGTTATCAGAGCATAACCTAGCCTATTTTCAGGGTAAACTATCTCATATTAGCATCAGGTACACATCCTCTAACCTGCTTCATTTTTTCCCATAGCATTTTTTTGCCTGTTAACATATACATCCATATTTGTTTATTGTCTGTCTTCATTCATAAGAATATAAGCCCCATGTGGGCAGAGCCTTTACTCTTCTCATTGCTGAACCCTCAATGCCTAGTTTAGTGACTGTGGTAATTATTAGTTAGATGGAAGGGGCATGGGAGGAGGAAGGGCAATCTTCCCAAAATGCCAGAAGAGAGATACAAGCTGCTGAACTGGATCAACTTCATTTAGTTTTCCAGCAAGAGGGAGAAAATCAATCAGAGTGGGAAGGACAGGAAATTGGAGGACTGGGTTATTATAGTTATCCATGAGGTCTGGACATAATCAGGAGAGAGAAACCATACAGCAATTTGAAGAGGGGTAGTTTGATATACAGAAGTATTAACTATAACAGAGAAGTGGAGTAATGGGGAATAGGTTAGTTAAGAGTTAAAGAGGACTCTAAAGAATATAGGAATAGCAGACGTAGGGAGCAGTCCCAAATACAAAAATATATATATAGATAGCACTAGGGCTGCGATAAACGGCCCAAGGAAGAGACCCAGCTCCTTCCCCCAAATCCCCCACCTTCCTTCCTGGGCTGAGACACAGACTTCATTGGAGGGCGTGATTCTGACTAATTGTATGGCAGAGAATTTACTGTGGTATTGCACTTGTGGAACTTGCTAGAGCTGTGTCCTCTAAGATGCCAAGAAAGCTATTGACTTGGCAGTGTCTTACTGAGGTACTCTGCTACAAAACTACCTAAGAAAGTGTGCCAAGGAAAATGCTGTTCACTATGTACTCCAAGATTGGGTGATGAAGAAACCACCTATGCTAACACATCAGAACAAGGAAGCAAAACTCCTTTCCTCTTGCAATGTCTGTCTAACATCCTCTACTGAAAAAGCTTAAAATCATGCCAACTTGCAAAAAAAAAAAATAATTTAAAGGTCCAAGATACATTTTTCACAGATCAGGCAATGCAGGATAAATTTGGAGTTGAGTGGCAATAAATTGATAACTGACATGCTAGATAAGAGACTTTGGGGATCATTCCAAGAGAATGGAAAAGAGGGTGTAATACCTTTGACAGATGTAGAGCCATTCACAAAGTAGATTTTGCAGGATTTGATAACAGATTGGATATAGAATTGAAGAACGTGGAGTAAAGAACTCTCAGATTGCACCGTGAACGATTGATTCCCTGAGAAGTGGAATTCAAGAAAAAATGATCTTTGGAGATGTATCAGGAAGACTGGTGGGGAAGTTAGTAAGTAAAATTGTAGACACAATGAATTAAAGATAAATATTAAATATCTAGGTGGAAGTTTCCTTTGGGTAATTGAATATAAAGATCTGGAGCTCAGGAGAGAGATACAATCTGGGATATAGATTTTATACTTTCTATGTAAAATAATTATTAAATACTTGATATAGATATCAGCAGAGAGTTGCTAGGTAATATAATAGGAATTGGATTAAATCAACCAAAAGTGAAAAGAGAAGGCTGCCAAAAACAGGTATCCTAGAAAACAAGAGTTTTAATTGTTCTGTTTTGTTTCCTTGGCTTCTGTCAGTGAGGATGTTTAGCACCAAGTATTCTCTTCACAAGGTCAGGCCTTATGTAGCACATGGAGAGTTTATCCACTGTTGGGACATTCCATACACCATCTTTTTTCTGAATTATAGCAAACGATAACATATATACTTCCTGCACCTAAAATTCAGTAGTTGTCCACATTGCAGCAATAGATTTTTAAAACAATTTCTTATACAATGACTGAATGATATGAGCTATCAGAAAGCAACATCGGCCTAATAAATCGAGAGTGACATCTGCATGGCAATTTATAACCCTGGGTAGAATTAACTAGCTCTCCCAGGGTGAGGTTTCTTGGGGAAGCATCCTTAAATGAGCTGGAAGATCCTCGGGGCAAGTCAGAGGGCTATTGTTGGAAAGTCTAAGAGTAAGAGGGCCCTCAGTCTCCCCTTGATGGTTTGGGCTTTTTCCATATTACCATCACTGTAGTTACAGTCCTGTCAGTTATTAGAAAAGCAACAATTGTACAGTGAAGAAAAAGAAGAAGAGAGGAAAAAGAGAAAGACTATATTTCTTTAAACTTAGGCAAATACAAAATTTGCTTTAAAAAAAAGGAAAAAATGTGAGTTGATGAAATAAATACTAAAGATACGGAGGGTAGTCCAAATTGAGTTAATGAAGTATGTTTGAATGGGAGATTGACAGGGTAGAAATGAAGAAATCAAACATAAGCAGGGCAGGGATTTGAACTCTTACTAATGTCTTCTGTGTATCTGATTTCCAGTGTACAGTTCACCACCTTGGACTAAGCTGGCCTAATCACCCTGAAGAATGGCCTGCAGACATATGATCTTCCTTTTACTCAGCCTATATTCCAAGTCAGAGAGACATGGAGACCCCCAGTGACCTACCAAGACCAGGACACTAATGACTTCAGTGCTCTCAGAAACCCCAACAGTCTCAGAAGGAGAAACAGAAGATTTACTCATGTATACCATAAGTCATTGTTGTCTATTAAGCATAATCACAGAATTATATTTGTAGTAAAGAAAAATTAAAACATAAAGAATGAAAAAAATAAAAACTTGGCAAATAGCTTGACATAGCTTATGATGGAAAATTCCTATTTGTATATTATATATTTATCTCAGAATGACTTGAAGAATAATTTCTCTATGAAAATTATAAGCAGAGAAGTTTATGGCACAGGCAATGATCTGTGTGTAATTTCAATTCTTGGCTTATCCTTCTGCCATGATTTAATAAATCATGGAAGCATTTGTAATGTAGAGTGAAACAAAAAGTTTTGATATTATAAAGTTGTGGGTTTGAATCTTAATTCTGCTTCTTACTGTGTGTGAGTTTTTTTCTCTAATAGCTCAGATCCCATAGGCTTTTAATGTGTAAATGAGGATAGATTGCAATTTGTAGGGATATTTTGAAGATTAAAAATAATTCATACAAAACACCTAGCACAGTGTATGGCAGCGAATAAAGAGTGCCTCTCATTTCTGTTGCTATACTTATAGCTACTGAGTTAGCACTGCTCTGAATCAGCGTTAATCTCCAATCATAACTAACTTGATCTCTAGCAAGGTTTTGAAAGGCAAGGAAGCCAATTAACTTCATTAATTGGTGTCAAAAAATGAACACTGCTACTCTTTTTAGAAATTTCAGTGACTTTCCCTTCCGATTATGTTGTAGTCGTTGTACAATAAAATACATATCTGATAATTGCAGTTAAAATAATTTCCGTGCTGACTAATCCATTTATCCAAATGTCTGTCACATTAGTGTATTCTTATTTAGTAACTAGTGTTGTCAGAATTAATTGGTCAGATGACCATTCATATAAAAATTAGGGGACATGGTCAGAGACGATAGGGTCAGAGTACATGTGGAACTTAGTTATTTACCACAATAGAATTTTCCTCTAAGGTAAGAAAAGTTGTTTTAAGTGTCATTGATTTTTACTTGGAAAATGTGTCCTATTGATTTTTCCATCTAGACCCTTAACTGTGGCTTTTAATACACTATTCTTTTCTATAATGACAACCAATGGAAATCAAGAACAGAAATGGGATGGTACAAGGTAGGGAAGGGTAAAATGGGTCTTCAAGAAATACTTCCTAGGGCCGGCCCGGTGGCGCAAGCGGGTTAGTGCTCCCGCTCCGCTGCAGCGGCCCAGGGTTCACCGGCTCAGATCCCGGCGGGCACCGACGCACCGCTTGTCAAGCCATGCTGTGGCGGCGTCCCATATAAAGTGGAGGAAGATGGGCTTGGATGTTAGCCCAGGGCCAGTCTTCCTTAGCAAAAAAAGAGAGGAGGATTGGCAGATGTTAGCTCAGGGCGGATCCTTCTCACAAAAAAAAAAAAGAAAGAAATACTACCTAAAAGAGTTTTTTTCCCCCTACACATGATAGTATTTCAAAGTGCTACTTCTAAAATGGGAAAAGAAGGTTCTTAGCTCTGTAAGTGAAACCGTGTGGTGAGTTTAAAAAGTTAGCAACTGAATTTGTTGTTTCAAAGCTTCTATGATTTTAGGTAAAGAATTCCTGGGTTTCTGTTGAAAATGAAGTTCAAATTATTTGGAGGGGTTGGTTGTTTGAGTTTCCGTATTTTTCTTAATCAGGCTTTGTTTTTCATAGCTGTCATAAGTCGATTCTATTTCATTACATTTTGGGACTTGGCATTCAAGCATTTGGAAACGTATTTAGTCAGTGTAAGAAAAAAACAACAACAACACTGCTGAATGCTTAAGACCATTGTTTATCATCTGGCATTGCACAGTTAATATTCTTTGTGCTTCAAAGAACTAACTTCTACACGGCTACCTCGGAGGAGCCTCTGTAGACAATGCCTTTTTTTTCCCTTTCTCTTTCCTCTCTCCATGCATCTTTCCTGCTTTTCTCTCTTATTTCTCTCTCACTGTCTCCTCCTTTTCCTTTCTTCTCTCTCCCCCACTCTCTCCTCTCTTCTTGCCCTTTCTTCCCTCTTCTTTTCTGAGTTGTCTTTTTTCATTTAAATTTGGAAGCTCAAAAGAAATAATTTAACTTAAAAGTTCAATATTTGTCCAAAAGGATTTTGTCAGGAAACAGAGTTTATTATTTTATTTGTACTAGATTTTGAGCACAATAGAATGAAATTGCAAGGAAGACAATTCTGCCAGCATGCTAATAGATATTATCCTTTATCTCAACAGTTCATGATGTTAGTATGTGCCATTGAACAATATCTTCTTAAGTAAATCCACTTAAGTACTCTGGAAATTTTCAGCCTCACTTAGAATCTTTTAGTTAAGATTGCTACATTGGTGGTGTTTTTCTGGCTCCATAAGGCAATTTGATTTCCAGACATGGATTACTACCCGAAAGAAGAAAAGGTTAAAAGAACAAAAAGTACTTAATAACTGAACAACTTATTAACCTATAGAACATTTAATTTATCATTCAAAATATTAAAAATCCTTAACTACAGGGTCCGGCCTAGTTGCGTAGCGGTTAAGATCGTGCGCTCTGCTTCGGTGGCCTGGGGTATGCAGGTTTGGATCCTGGGTGCAGACCTATACACCACTCATCAAGTCATGCTGTGGCAGTGTCCCATATACAAAATAGAGGAAGACTGTCAGAGATTTTAGCTCAGGGCCAATCTTCCTCAGCAAGAAGAGGAAGATTGGCAACAGATGTTAGCTCAGGGCTAATCTTCCACACCAGAAAAAAAAAGTCTTTAACTATATAGCTTAAGGGATCCTACAAAATATATTCCTATAGGAAAAAAAATTCCAAGTTTCTGCTTTGACATTTTAGTTAACTAAACAATAACATTCATACAAACTAATGTTTTGAATAAAATCAGACACTTAATATTCATATATTGTTGGCCTTTTAAATTTCTAACATTTTATCATGTTTATTATGTCTTTTTTGTATATTAGTATCCCTCATTTCATGCTTGATGATCATTGAGACAATGTAAGTTGCTTGCAGTCACACAAAGAATTATCAATAATCTAGCCCCCTTGCTCTATTCAGCCTGTATTGCACTTTAACTTTTTTAAATTAGATAAACTATCTTCAAGAAGAAGGCATACAGAACTGGTTTATCTTAATTGAGTCAAATAGCAAAGGTAGGCAAGGGGATCAGCTCCCAGTACAAGAAGAAGTTGGCTATGGAACACAGTAGTCAGTCAGAGACCAGCCTCAGGTGAAAGGACAAAACTTGAATGGATTTGAAAAGCAGTTCTCTTCTCATCTACAATTTTCTTCTGGCTAACTCTGGGAAAATGGTGAGACAACTTGAAACCCACTATAGAGGAATGATTATGCTAGAAATTTTATACAAGCTTGATTTTTCTGTTTGGAACCATGGTGGGGAGAGGATAAAAGAGTGTCAAAAAGAGTGATGTTCAAGGAACTGATCACCTTCCCCAGGCAAAATTGAAGATGATTAATTATATTGCCTAAGGTTGAATTTATTTGTGCTTGCGTCTTTATTTATAAACAAACTATTAGAAGTAGTTCCAAAAGGCAAATAAAATAACAGAGAAAGAATTCTTTATATCTCTGGTTATTTCCCTTAGTCTTCTGCAGCCTTCCAATTCAAGGAAACAAGTACATTTTTAAAGGCATGTTGTACAAAGTTGCCTTCTTTTTTTACTTGACCAATAAAACTGGAAAAGCGACAATCAAAACTGCAGCTCTTCAGACAAGCTTGAGGCAATTTTGGATTCAAGCATTAAAAAAAAAATCAGACTCTCTTCTTCACATTGTGCTTCTGTTTTTGCTGACAATGTCACAAAGCTACTGCACATTATAAAAGGCCACTAAAGCAGGCCATTAGATCCCAGCCAGTTACAAATCCCCAGTTTTTAGCTATTCCACTGAAGACCTGCATGCTAGTACCATAGCCTAATTATTTTTATAGCTCTAAGATCAGCATTGTCATTTAAATTAAAATAACACACTTAAGTATGATATAATAGTATTTATCCTCAAAAAGCTTCATAACTAAGAATGAACCTTTGTTAAATCCTCAAATCTTCAACCATATAAATCATCTTCTAAAGCAAACCAGTAATTCATCCAGCCTTAAAATATTATTGATATGTCACGCCACATTTACCAAAGCATTCTATTTTTCTACAATACTTTTTCCTTAACATTTTCTGGCATTTCATTCCTTGCTCTTTTTCAAAAGAAAAATTGCAGAAAAATAGGATCTAAGTTTACTGAGAATCATTATTTTATTAATCTTCATTTTTTCTCTTTCTTCTTCTCTGACATGATTCACAACCAAAATTATCATTATGAAAAGCAACAAGAATCACAACAAGGAACTCCTTTATTTCTTTACAAGTGTTTTGGTAGTTAGAAACATGAAGACAGCTTTGTGCTCTGAGAATACCTCTGAGGAAAAGGTTTCAGGTATTTTCTCTGAGCTGTCATGAATTAGCACACCGGGCAGTCATTCTGACACACTTTTAATCAGATATCCCTAAGCAATGAAGCAGGAGCTTTTCCCCCAAACTTACATTTGGTAAACACTTATCAATATAATAAACATTAACCAGATCATGTGAGTAAAAAAATTGGCTCTTAAAAATATGTTATCTCCAGTCAAATACAATTCCACAGAGTTGAAACCCAACATTTCTCCTGCCAGACACAGCTGTCATCAGAATCAACAGTAGCTTGTGCTGAATGATTGGTTACCTGGTGGTAAAGGGATATGCAGTGTATGCATTTGGGAGATGTTTTGATGATAGAACATGTGGAAATTGTTCTATGCCACTGCTTGATGTCTATTTCTTATATTTTATTAAACTTCCATAGTACAAAAGAGATCAGGCCATTTAAGTATAGTCTATAAAATACACACAGTGGAAAAGTTGTTGCAAAATATAAAGTAAAATTTTAAGAGGAAAAGGAGTGTATGAACTAAGTAAAATCAGGTGTAAGAGCTAAGAGCAGAATCACTGTGAAGCCACAGGAAGGGCTCATAGTCGGAGAAGGGGACACTGGAACACACCTGTCACGTAGCAGACACACGCTAGATCTGGCAGAATCAACACAGTAGCCAAGGGAAAATCCAGGCCAACGTGTAAACGTTTGGGTTTTAATTTTGACCCAGTAGGACAAATGGTCAGAAATACAAAGACCTAGATAGAAAAATCCTGCAAATCACTAGAAATCATATTTTTGTTTTCTGAATAAGCAAGCAAACTGAATCACAGATTAACCTAAGAAAAGAAAATTTCAACCTTTAAAGTAAATGCTGGTAGATGTTTTCCATAAAGGGTCAGATAATAAATATTTTAGGCTTTGCAGGCCATTCAGTTTCTGTTACTGCTACTCAAATCTGTCCTTGTAGTAGGACTGCAACCAGAGACAATACGCAAAAAAATATATATGGCTGTGTTCCAATGAAACTTTATTTATAGACATTAAAATTTGAAGTGTCATATGATACAAAATATTCTTCCTTTTATTATTTTTAATCACTTAAAACAATATAAAACCCTTTCTTAGTTCACAGGATGCACGAAAACTGGCATGGGCCAGCTTTGACCTATGGGCTGTAGTTTGCTGGCTCATGGTCTAGAGAAATAAAACCTATGCAATAGGTTAGCACGTTTCTCTGATGCTGGAAACACGCAAAATCTGGGCTGTTTCTAGTTGCCGAAATTTTCTAGTATGAAATCTAGTCTTGGGAATCCAAGAATCAATAGCATCAGCAACTTGCAGTATTCTAATCAGTTTTTCTGAGACAAGGGCCTCTGGCTTAATTTAGAGACAAATAAGAGAACTAAAATAGATTTGGCAGATTGTGCCTAGGACTATTTCTATTTCTTTGTATCTTGCTCCAACTACAGTTATAAAGCAATCTTAGAGACTTGAAAGATGTTTTTAAATAATTAGCCGTATCTTTTCCATGAAATACATATAGATCTAATATATGTCTAAATATACAGCAAAATGTGTACCTTATCACATGATAGTTATTTGAATTTCGTGCTTTAGTGGCAAAATGATAAGTAGCATATCTAATTTTAAAGAGGACATTTACATTTTCAAGGTAGTACATGCAGTGGTTAAGGGAATGGTTATAGAAACAGATAGCCTGGGTACACATCAGAGTTCTGTCACTTATTACTATATGACTTTGAACAGTTACCTAAACTCTGTGCCTCAGTTTATCCATTTATAAAATGGAGATATTCCATATGATTGTTTTGAGTTGACATATGTTAAATACTTTTAGGGTCGACATTAAAAGATGCCTTATAAAGTTGTTTGGTTTGTTATCATTATCAGAAAGCACCTTCTCATGTATCATTTCCTTATTCTCACAGACTCCCTTTGAGTAAGCAAAATAACACATACACATACACACAAACATATAATAACCTAGGTGATCAGATAAACTTCCTCCAGGTGAACTTAACACGTCTTGACCAACTTTCAATATGACAGTAGTTTCCTAGCCGTATTCCTCATTTCAATCTGAAAAGCAGAACTTATTTAAAAACATACAGAAATATTTGATCTTTAGAGGGTATAAGAAGAGAAAAAAGTTATATTTTACACTAGATACTTAAATGGCTAATTCGATTATATGAATTTGAGCAAAAAGAATGTTATTAATCAACTGCCTTTAATTATACTGAAAATTTTGCCTGAAAGGAATAGAATAATGTTGTTCCATTGACAGGTTACTCTTCCTCTTATTTAAATCGCTCTGTACCTCTAACTGAACATTACATGTGCATTTCTAATTTCAGCACAATATTTGTATTCACTCTACATGGAAATTTAATAAGAGGTTAAGAATATAAGCAACTGCCCCCTATTCCAATACTTATGAATTAGTCTTATGATAAGGTATTTCAACAATCTGGTTGTAGTTTTCAAATTAAAATGTTTACATATGATAATTGACAGCATTGCCATTAAAGTTTAAAACATCCTATAACCTTGTTTTTATAATCTTTTAAAAAATAAATTCTAAAATGAATGCTTACAAGTTTAACATCATGCAAAACCCAAATTTTGAGATACAAACAATAAAACAAACACAAAACAAAGCTGCAGTCAAAAATCCAGATAGATTATTTATAAAATGCAAAAATATATATAAAATGCACATTCTTTTGCCCAGTTTCCTTATAGCCTTTTTAGGACAGGAACAGATGTAAATATTTACGCAAAACACATTAACCTTATTTTATCCTCATTATAACTTATTAGGTATTTATTACCTTTCCTTGTCCTTCCTTAAGTGAGAAAACTTAAAAGACTTAAAAGAACTTAAAAGACAGATTATGCCACGTCTCAAGACTGTGCTGCAAATCCCCACCACAGCTAGAACCTGAGTGCAGCTTTTGAATGCTAGTCCCAGTCTCTTCCCACTACACGAAAGATGACCTGCACTAAATTACACTACAGTGTAATATAATGGGGCCATTTTTGTCTGGCGCCGTTGAGGAATGTACCTCCTGAATTTTCCAAAAATGGAAACTGCATTTTGGGTCCCAAGGAAACATTTATTGTAATCATTTTTTGATAGAAATCTTCTGGAAGACTATCAACACTTCCCTGTCTTCTTAAAGAGAGGCCATTCAAGGGAATTTCCTCTTATCTCTATGATTCACTGCCTCCATCTTGAATGTCCAGTACCATACCCTGTGGTAATGCCTTGCCTGTCAAGCTGTCAGCTGTCACAGTCTGCCATCATCCTGCTTTCCTCTAATAGCCTTCTGCTCTGATTCCTCTCAATGACTGGGTCAGGGAACCAGACGACCAAGGCTTTTAAAGATTATATGTAAAAATTCTCAGTTTTCTCAACTGTAAAATGAGGTTGCTATACCAGACCAGTGGTTCTCAACCCTGGCTGCATATTTGAATCACTTGGGGACTTTTTCTCAAATATTGGTGCTCAGGTTCCATTCCAGGAGAGTATGGTTTAATTGGTTTGAAACTTGGCTTTGCCAATGGTGTTTTTAAAATGCTCCTCAAGTGTTTTGTTTCATTTTTCGGCCAGATTTGCAAAAGTTATTATTAGATGATCACTAAAATATCTTGAAATCTGAAATATATTGTTTTCACAATTAAAAGAATCAGTATGTCTCCAAATGAAGGTCTATACCCTACACTCTATTCAGTTTCTAGCTTAGTAGTTTTTCTTCAAAATACAGGTATATTTATTCCTCCTCACTTTATCATTTGCACAGTTCGGCTTCGCATTTGTCACCAAACCTACTCAGCATTTCCTCTCTAATTTTTCTAAATTCCCCTCTACATTTCTCCAGCTAAATTCTTAGCTTAGATTGCAAAAACCTAAATAATGAATGTAGCAATCTAACATTCTCAAAATGTCCCCATATATATAGTTTTATATTTTCAATATTGCATCAGATTATCGGGACTATTATCTTTCCTTCCTTTCTTCTTCAAATTTTAATTCCCATTGCTATGTGCTTGATATTCATAGAGATAGACAAAAAAAAATCTCTATTCCAATGGAGTTCATAGGTGAATGTGAAAAACTAACAAGTGAACAGACAGTTGTAATCAATGTGGCAGACATATTATAGATTCCTATAACAGTGCAGATTGGGTGCAATTAAAGTAACCTGGGAGAGGAGTTTAGGTAAGGATTCTTAGATGAAGCGGAGGTTGAGTTTAATCTTGAAAAATTCATCTAGGTGAAGAAGGAAAGGGTCAAAGGAAAGACACTCCCTATCAGGAGGAAAATATATGCCAAGTTAAAAAGATGTATGTAACAACGTAGAATATTTGGGGGTATTTCAAATATGCACTTTGATATGAATTTTGGGTAGGAAAAAATGGAGAAAAGCATAGAGAGCAGAAACTTAAATAATCAGCTTGGAGCTAGTTCATGGAGGAACTTAAATATCTTGCCAAATATCTTATATTTTTACTATAAAGACAATAGGAAGACATTGAGGAATCTTAATGTGCAAACCAAACACATAAGTAATCTACATTTCACATTCATGACTGAAACATTAAAACATGATTATCCTTCAGCAATAGTATTGCCATTTATGAATTTTAAGGAAATAATAATAATATATCTTGATTGGAGATTGATAGGTTAGAAGTCATTGTAATAATCAAGAATAATCAATAATCAGTTATCTCCCTAGAGAATCTGTGTAGATGGGTTTGCAATTTATAATCGCTGAGGCATGGAGTATAGGAGTACAAGTTAAGAGGATGAAAAAAGTAACTTCCATTTTAACTTGTCATTGTTGACCATGAAACAGTCAACTGAACACCTTCCGTATGTACATACAAAGAACCTGAACCCAAGAGAGAACATAGAGCAATAAACATGAAGAAACAAGTCTATAGGGTATTTGAAACTATAGTTTCATAAAGTGAGCAGAGAGATTGAGGTTAAAGAACTGAACTCTCAGGAGCATAAATATTTAATAGGCAGGTGGAGGAATAGGGCCCTGTAATGAGATGGAGAAGAAATAACTAGAAAGGTTAGAAAAAAACAAGGGAGACTGATGTTAGGTAATCTCCAATAGGATAATGTTTCCAGATTGTACGTAGTCAGGAATGTCAAATGTTGTAAAACAGTGAAGGGACCATACACACTGATGTGGTAGAGGTTAGCAGCCAGATTGCAGAGTTGAGGAATGAATAGCATGTGAGGAAGTATTTTTCTCTTTTCACGAAATTTCCTGCATGTACTTAGATACAGGTTTTTCCACTAATACTTAATTACATAATATCTTATTTGAGAAACTATGTGGTCACTCATAATGGCCTTCTTGAGTTGAATAAAAACAGCTACCTTCTGCTTCATCAATTTTTTTTGTATTAGTTACCCTCACCTATCTCCAGCTGCAGAAATTCTAGTCATACCTCCTGTTCTGTCACCAATCTCCTGCTGGTTATTGGATTGCAAATTCCCAAGTTGGGAGTTAGTACTAACTACATCTTTCATTTTCTTTGTAAAATCCCAATCAATAGCTATAGAGCTTTGTACTCAATGGCTACTCAAAAATATACTTGTTAGAGATACTCTTCTGTTTAGTTTAGGAAATCAGGAGCGAGGTCAAATCCTCCTAATTCCATGCCATTTGGAACAACAGTTTTTAAAATCACTGATAATATAAGCCTTGGAAACATTGTGCAACTTCCTAGAGAAATGAATAATTTTCTTTATAGAGAACTTACTAAGGGATGTTGAAAATTTAATACAATTTTTTCTCAGTACTTAAAAAGAATAAAAGAATAAGAATTCTTGAAGTATACTTAATCTTTTATAAATATACTATAGTACAACAAGTTAATGGGTTTCACATAAATTTAATTTTCTTGTGATTAAATTTTTGATGTACATGTTGGTCAAAAGTAAAAATACTAAGTAGGATAGGTGCAATACGAATGCATTTATTAATTTAGCCATGTTAACTTTCAATAAACCTTTCTTCATGCTTTAGAAAATAAATGATTAGAACTGTTAAACAGAAGACTATTGCTCCTCTTTTTCCAAATGTCTAGATATTGAAGTTCCCCAGTGTTAAGCTCTTGGACCTCTTTGTTCTGTCTTTATACTCTCTTCTCCAGAAATAGCATCTTGTCCCATGGCTTTAAATGCTAAATGTATGCTGATGACTCTCAAATTTATATCACCAGTTCTGAACTCACCTTGAGTTCCAGATTTGCTTAGACTTCTACCAACTTGATTCTTCTATTTAGATATCTCTGATGAGAATCTCAAATATCCATAGCAGATCCTTTGATTTCCACCCCACAGAAAAGGAGGAACAAAGTAAAACAAACAACCTGTTCCTCCATTTAGTTTACTCATTTCAGTAAATGGCACTACCATCCTCACAAACACTTGGCCAAAAGCATGACTCAAGCTTTATTCCTCAGTTTACCTTACCCTACCCCCACATGCAATGGCTCAATGAGCCTATTGGCTCATCACTTCTATCACCGTTGCCTAGTTGTGATTTCATCGTCCATCTACCTAATTCCACAACCTCCAAACTACCCTGTTTCCTCTTTTGCTTCCCTTAAAGCTTTCCTAAACAGAGTAGCCAGCATGATCTTTATAACACAAAACATATCATGTCGTCTTCTTAGTCAAAACTCTCCAATGGCTTCCCGTAGTAGTTAGCATTAAATCTAAACATTCAACCCTGACCTATAAGGCCCGACTTTACGGCCTTTTCATGGTTCTTGAAATATGACAAGATTATTTCTTCTTTATGGCCTTTGAGATTTTAATGTTCTTTTTGCGTAGAATATCCTCACTTTATTCAGAGCTTTGACAAAATGCCACTGACTCAGACAGGTCTTCCTTCTTGCTAGCTTTTGCTATACTCTCACTCTGAAGTTATATTTTTTTTTTCTTGTTTTTCTCTATCTCCCCTCCTAAACACAGGCTCCATAAAGGCATAGAATTTGACCAAATGCCCAGTAGGTTGAAGATTATTTGACAGACTGTAGGTGATGTAAAAATATTGTTGGATGAATGAATAGATGTAGGCATACTGCATTTGAAGATTGCTAAGCTACTTTTAATAACATCTAGGTGGTTGGATCATAGTACAGTCATGTGCTAAATAACGTTTCAGTTCACGACAAACTACATATACAACAGTGGTCCCGTAAGACTGGTACCACATAGCCTAGGTGTGTAGTAGGCTATACCATCTAGGTTCGTGTAAGTAGGCTCCTTGATGTTTGCACAATGAAGCAATCACCTAATGACACATTTCTCAGAACGTATCCCTGTCATTAAGCAACACATGATTGTATTTAAAATTAACAACTAGCAATTTTATAACGTGTTGCACTTCACAAAGTACTTTCACTGATTATCTCCTATGATCTCCTATGATCATCACAAGTTTAAACAGATTTTAAGTATCCTTACTCTCCAGATGAGGACAATGGGGCCAAGAGAGGTTAAGGACCTTTCCACAGGACCCACACTTATTCAATTGTTGGGAGGGGGAAGGAATTCCAGCTCCAATGAACTTCTTGATGTCATACTTCCTCCTCTCTGGCCGAGCTTCAGGACTAATGTGTATGTTTTGTGTTCAATGCAAAAGATACATATAAGCGAAATTCTTAGCCATATGGTTACACTGTTTCCGAGACAAGACTGCATTTTCTAAAGCAAGTTCTTCCAATAATTTATCCTTTAAGTAAACAATGACTTAGAAACAAAAAGCAATTAGCTCACCTAATTTTCCTAGTGCAGAAAAAATTACATTTATTGCTAGGGTGTGCTGAGGGTAAATTAATAACCATGCACTTGAGCCAAAATAAGATTGATATACTGAATGTGGTAGGAAAACCATTATGTGTAATTTATGAATTTTAGGATTCTATACTATGTTTCTTTTCATTTCTTCTTTCTATAGTTATGAATTTAAAACTGTTTGAATCCAAGACTTCAGGAAGAAAGAGGAAAAGCAAGGAAACTTATTTGTTATACATCTGCAAGCACTGTTCTTCTAGCATGTGATACATCACGCTCGCGGGAGTATTTGTGCATTCTTTTTCTGAGATGTTGGTAATTTATTTCAAAACCTCCTTAGCATATTCATTTAAGTAAAAATTATGAGAAAGACCTATTTCTCATCAAGAAGAAAATATGTACACTACTTAGAAAGTCCTGTGATATATCTGCATACAGATATTGTATTTATCATATATGCAATATTCTAGCATCATATCCTTTGGAATTTAGATTTTATTGTGAATTCAGCAGTAACGGCCTCTATAATAACCATGGAAGGACTAACTAGATTGCCATTGAGGTAATTAAAATATATATACGATATATCAGAAAAGGTGCAAATTGTAGAGCTTGATTTAAAGGAGGCAGGTCTCTTATGACAATTGCTTTACAGGCTACGACATTTTCAACCTTGGTGAAATATGAGATTTTCCTTTCTGCATAGTATATTTGCATTGAAAACTTACATACATTGTGCCCTGACAATTCAATTAGTCAGATTTTCTTTTAATTATAAATGATGGTTTAAGATAATATAATCTAAATTCACTCTCATTCATCAAAGATTTGTATGCTTATTGAGTACTATGCTAGTTGCTAGGAGTAAAAAGATGAATAGTAAATGATCAACCCTCTAATGAAATCTATAGCCTGGTGGAACAAGCCAAGAAATCAACAATTATTATGTGGTTTTCCATCCACCTAATGACTACTGAGAATACAGATATATTCTGATCCATTTAACAATTATAGTTTTTGTTATAAATTAATATAATAGAGTTCTGATGTATAAATTTTTTATGAGGTTAACAGAAACTCTAGCATTAAAGATTGATTTCTCCTTAGATTAGAGGCAAAAATCAAGTTTCTGAGCTTTCACAATTGAATTCTAGAACCTGGAAAGTGGAAATTTACTGAAGAAAGACAACTCGTAAAACACAGGCAATATTCCCTGCTAATGCTATTATTCTACCTCATCTTTTTAGAGCACAATCAATATCCATATATGATATGGTTTATAAGAGGAGGATGCACAAATGGCAGTTAGAGCACCCAAAATAATCCTCAGTGAATTGTAAACACGGATTTCAGATTTTTTTTAACTTATCTGAATGTAGGTGTATGCTTGTATATAAAACAGATGAAAAATATTAGTTATTGCAAATATAGTTTTAACGATTTACAAAAAACCTTTATGGTAAGAGCAAGTAATATAGGTGTGGTTAATTATCAATTTTAAATGTTAGTAGGGGATAAAACCTGGCAATAGATAAGAACTAGCATTTATTAAATGGTATGAAATCTGATTTTTATTTTAAATGCAGTATTGCATTTAAGCTTAAAACAATTCTGGCTTGAGGCTCAGAGTAAAGAGGTAACTCGTTAAAGAAGGAAGCTGAGAGATTCGCCTCTTATTTACTGATACAATAAATTCAGTGAGAGAAAGACCTGGTTCTTACTTTCCTTTGTATTTCTAGAGCCTGTAAGTCTATCTTGAATATAAATATTTGAATGATAAATTTCTGAGGTCACAGAGATAGTTAACTTACAGCAATGATATCTCTCTATGATCAAAGTTCTTGAATAGACATCCAACAATCTTAAGAAGAGGAAGTCTTAAAGCACATTCTTATGAAAATCGTCTTAACAGGACAAAACATTTTGCCCAATACTTCCTACGACTTAAATCCTTACGTTTCAGGGAGCTTTTGGAATGTTTTCCATGCAGTTCAAGAAAGGGTATTTGTCTTAACCATAATATTAACCTCAGGTAATTAATGGGTGTCTTAGTTTGGCCTTCTATAACAAATTGCCACATACTGGAGAGCTTATAAACAGAAATTTATTTCTTACAGTTTTAGAGGCTGAGAAATCCAAGATCAAGGCTCTAGCAGATTCGGTGTCTGGTGAGAACCTGCTTCTTGGTTCATAGATAGTCATCTCCCCGGGTCCTCATATGGCAAAAGTGGCAAGACAGCTTTCTGGGGTCTCTATAAGGGTGCTAATCCTATTCATGAGATTCCATCCTCATGAACTAATCACTACTGAAAGAAAACAATATGCAACCCCAAAATATGCCATTTTCACATATTGATTATTTTGAATTAAAGTTACTTAAGAAATAGCTGATGCAGGGGCTGGCCTGGTGGCGCAAACGGTTAAGCGCGCGCGTTCTGCTGCAGTGGTCCGGGGTTCGCCGGGTCGGATCCCGGGCGCGCACCGACGCACCGCTTGTCAGGCTGTGCCGCAGTGGCATCCCATATCAAGTGGAGGAATATGGGCATGGATGTTAGCCCAGGCCCAGTCTTCCTCAGCAGGAAAAAGAGGAGGATTGGCAGATGTTAGCTCAGGGCCAATATTCCTCACACATACACGAAAAAGAAATAGCTGATGCACAAAGGACACTCTGACACTTTTTTCCCCCTAGAAGCAGAAGTAAATCTGTGACATGAAAGGCACCCTCCCTGTACCAGGAGGGTAGAAGCCATCCTCATCCTCAGAGATAGGGAATTTAGAGCTGAGAAAGCTGTATAACCAAACCTTGTTACTTCTTCACTAATTTACTACCCCATGCATAAACCCTTTTGTCCTGTCAGTTCTTCATGAATGTATTGTTTCCTTGCCTAAAAGGTATAAAGGATGCCTGCTTTGGTCACTTCTTTGAGTCTCTTATTTTTATGGGCTCCCATAAGTCTGAAATTGTTTGTTTTTATCCTGTTAATCTGTCTTATGTCAATTTAATTATTAGGCCAGACAAAGAACCTAGAAAGGAAAAAGGGAAAAATTTTCTGCCTCTACACCACCCAGAGGCCCTGCTTCCTTATATCATCACATTAGGGTTTAGGATCTCAACACATGGGTTTTTGGGGGACACAGACATTCAGTCCATAACAATGAGTAAACTATAAAACTATTTTTTCTTCTCTCAACCATTAAATAAGATCTATATTTAAAAGAAAACTTGAACCTTCTCACTGGTAGGTGGTATATTTGGCTCTAGCTATGTTTTTCATAATTGAACATTAGTAATGCAAGCTCTCTTCATCAGCAACTACTATGAAAACCAAATGTGGGAGGCCACACTTGAAAAAAAATAATTGCTGGTCACATTACAACTTGAAATGCTATACTTCCATTTCAACAAATTCAAAATCTCTTAGCTCAATGTGAAACAAATTAGTATATGGCTGAGTAGTATTCCATTGTGTATATACCACATCTTCTTTATCCATTTGTCCCTTGATGGGCACTTAGGTTGCTTCCAAGTCTTGGCTATTGTGAATAACGCTGCAATGAACACAGGGGTGCATGTACCTTCACAAATTGGTGTTTTCAAGTTCTTTGGATAAATACCCAACAGTGGAATAGCTGGATCATATGTGAAACAAATTAGTATAAAATGCACTTGCACACATCACGGACAATGAGTCCATAGCTCATGGCCTGCAAGGAGAAAGATTTAGCAAATATATTTTATAACAGGGTAACTTTCAGTTAAAAACTTGGGACATTGATCCATTTTTCTCTCTAGCTATAATTTTAGGAGATATTAGGAAGAATGAGCTTTTCTGAATTCCACTGTCACCTCCTCCCACATTTAAAACACTGGCATCAATCCAATTCCCTTTATTATGTAGGTCTAGCAACTTAGAGAGATTCTCCAACTTTCCCCACTTTCCTGGATTAAAAGAACAGTGTGAAGTTTAAGAAAGTACGCTCCAGGTTATGACAGTCTGGATTTGAGACTAGACTCTGGAAACTGCTGGTTATGTCTTAGGGTAAACTGCGTAATATCCCTGTATCTCAGTTTCTCTACCTATGAAGTGAACTTAAAAATATCTCATAGGGTTGTTGTGAGGATTAATTAATTAAATAAATTAAAAATATGAAAAAAACACTTAGAGCACTACCTAGCACAAGGGAAAGATTCAATAAAAATTATCTCTTTATTTACTTATTTATCTATTTATTTATTTAAGTATTCCAAATTGGAAAGCAGGTCTCAGGAAATGTGCCAGAGACTCTGAACTATATTTATATAGTCCATCAGCATCCTCATATCCTCACATCTGTACTAGATTACTTTAAATCTCATTATCTATACTTTTAAGCACTTCTTCCCACCTCCAGTGGATATACCTTTGCATCTATTCTTCTGTCAAAAACTCAACACTTGTGGGGCTGGCCTAGTGGTGCAGCGGTTGAGTGCACGCGCTCTGCAGTGGCGGCCCAGGGTTCGCAGGTTCAGATACCAGGTGTAGACCGAGGCACGGCTCATCAAGCCATGCTGTGGCGGCGTCCCATATAAAGTAGAGGAAGATGGGCACGGATGTTATCCCAGGACCAGTCTTCCTCGGCAAAAAGAAGAGGATTGGCATCTGATGTTAGCTCAGGGGTAATCTTCCTCACACACACACAAAAAGAAAAGAACTTAACACTTGTTAAATCCAAGCTGAATTATGTGCCTCTGTGAAGATGAAAGGGGCTGGAGAAATACCACAGTGCAAATTTGTGTCACGTTATATCTATGATCACAGATGTAGAGAGAGCCCCAGCCCCGCCATGATTTTCCTGTCACATTTCCCTATGTGAAATTACCTCACTCTCCCATTCACTGGAGTACTTTTTCACAAATTCTCTTTTCTTCAAACTTATAAGCCTTCTCCTTTTTTCTCACGCTCTGATAACCTTGCTTCTTTGGTGATTAGAAGGAAAACAAACAGTAGTAAACTTGTGTGTTTTTAAAAACCTCACACCACTGCAGCACCAATAACTTCTGCATCTACACCTGCATGGTCCCTTTCTTCTTGTTGCAGCTGGTGACCTGTCCACTAACTTATCTAATCCCAACCTCCACTTGTGTTCTGCATTTCAGATTCTATTTTTTATCATAGAATTTTCTTCTGCAAATGTACCTCTTTCTTTCTTACATCATCAGATTTTCCCTCTGAGCAGAATTATTTCTAAAAAATTTCTCAACTTAATTAAAAAGAAAACTCTTTATATCCTTCCAGCTTCTTCCTAATTGTCTGTTCCATTATAGGAAATTGCTCAGAAGTATTATCTGTATTTGCTATCTGCATTTTTTCTTTGTCCGTCTTTCTTGAAAATGCTTTAATCATGATTTTCTTCCCATGCCTTATCTGGAACTACTTTTTCAAGATCCCCTATGATTAACACATGACCAAATCCAAAAGACATTTCTCAATCTATATATTTTACAATTTAAAACAGATCATTACCCGATATTTCCATAGTAATTCCTTCTTGACACTCTAAATGGTTTCTGAGACACCCCACCCTTCCACTCATCCACTTACGTCTCTGGAAACTGATTCTCATTATCTTTGTTTGTTCAAGATTTTGATCCCAACCTCTTAACATTAAAATTCCTAGGACTCGACTTTTTAATTCACTTCCCTTTTATATTTATAACAGTCCATAGTCTCACCTAGTTTAATGGCTTTCTTCATTACCATTTATACATATGACTCTGAAGTATATATATTTTAACCCATTTAGTTCTCATAAATTCTAGACTTGTATCTTCAAGTATCTATGCTGTATTTCAAATTTAATATATTTGATAATAAACTTGATCTTCATCAACTCCTAAACCTGCACATCATTCAGTATTTTTGCTGCCATCAATGGTAAAATCCCTTCCTCAGTTATTCAAGCCCCAAAACTTGGTGGCCTCCTTGATACTTCACTTTCTGTTACACTCCATATTCAGTCCATCTGTAGGTATTACTAGTTCCACTTACTGCAATGAAAGACTAGTCTGTTTTGGAACAATCCTCTTGATGAGACAACTAGAATAGTTGATAGAACAGTACATGCTCTAAGGCATAGTGGAGCTACTGCTGCAGTGAGAATTAGCAGGGTCAACATCAGGGAGAGAAGAAAATCCAAGGGAAGCCTGCCCACAATTTGAAACTGCTTTTCCTTTTGAGCTGTGGATTCCAAAAGCAGCAGGTGAGATGTTGAGACACATGATCAGAGCTTCAGTAATATCACTGTGCTGAAGTTATAAAAGTTGTTAATGAGGTAGAGCCAAGAAAGAGACACCATAGTAAACACCTCAAGCTTTGTGTTGGAACCCCAGATGGCTACACCCTAGGAATATGAGTGAATTGGAACAGCCAGCATGCACTAGGACTGAAGCCCAGTCACCAATCAGCTTAATTCTTAATTGGATTAAGGTGATCTTTCCACATTCTAGCTGTCTCCCATAAGCAAAATAAATCATCTCTAAGGAAATATAACATTATCTAGAGTCTCAAATTATATCCACAACGTTTTATATATTATATCTGACATTCAGTATAAAATTATATGGTGTATGACACATAACATATCAAAAAAAACAAAAATACATACAATAGAAACATAATTTATATGCAATTGAGATAATAGTTATTATAGATATTGACTTTAAAATATCTATGTTAAACAATTAAAAGACAAAACAAAATTTCAATAGACACTTCTACTTCTGAGTATATACAAAGAATTCAATGACGATTAAAGAACTGAAAAGTATAATAATTTAAGATATCAGTGGATTGTTTACCATGATATTAGTCACAGCTGAGGTAAGAATTATGAAAAGAAAATAAAAAAGGATAGAAAATACAGAAAAGATGCTAAAAGGTATATGGGCCACAGTAGAAAGGTCATACCTATTTGTTACTGGAGTCCCAGTAAAAAGAAGAGAAAGAGAATGGGATAGGAGCAATATTTAAAGAAAGAATGTTTGAGAATTTTTAAATGTGAAAAATACATTAATTCAATGATGTAAATGGTAAAACTACAAAGAAAACTACACCAGGTATATTATAAACTTATGTTTTATATATATATATATATATATATATATATATATTTTGTTGACAATTCAGCCAGTCCTGTGGGAAGTTCCATGTGCTCTACACAGCGGATTGGGAATATAAAGATCGTGACTTATTGTGCAATTTGGGTTAGAATTTCCCACATGTATTATCTGCAACTTTCCCCCCATTGTAGTCGCATGAACTCTTCCTGTAGTTTACCTTTGTGATATTGGCATTTTATCATCCATATATGCTGAGTGTTTCTACAATCTTGACTATATGATGATATTAAAATGGAACAGCCAGGGAATGATAGAGTGTTGGACAAGATGGTAACCTAAAGTTTACTAAGTCCAAGCTTCTTATTTTTAGCTGCAGTATGATTGGAACGGTCGGAATAGAAATCAGATTTCCTGATTCTCATGGCATGAAACAAAGTCACACCTGGAAAAATAAGAATTAGAGTTTATCCTCCAAGGAACTATACAAATTAGACATCATCATCCAAAGTGTCTCCCACTCATCCTTATGTTTTAATTGCCATTAAAAATCTTTTCCTTTGCGAAAGCAAAAAACAAACAAAAACCCAAAAAAACCCCTAGGATATTCACATGACAGATTTCATTTAAATATAAATTTGTTATTAAAAGCTAAACCAGAATGATTCTGTACTTGAATAGTTATGATGACAATGGTAGCTACTATGATGATGTTGATGATGATGAGTGTGGTAAAGGTAATGAAGACTATACAGTAAAATGTAAAAGTCTCAGCCCTGCGCCTAAATTCTATTTCTCAGCTAAAATCACTTCTCAATATTGCCTTTCTTTCATGGTATCTCTTGGATATCACAAATAGGTCTGCTTCATTCTTTAAATTAACTTATATTCTATTGAAAGGATGTATCATAATTAATCGAATCAGTGCTCTATTCACCATATTTATGTGAATTCCAATCTTAGCTTTTGCCAATAATGCAAAGAGTATAGTTTTATAAATCTGCCCAATGTATTTGTTGGGTAAATTCCTATGAGTGATATGTCTGTCGTAGTTAAATCTGGGAGAAAAAATTCTGCAACACATATGGGAAAATATTCAATTTTCTAAATGGTAATGAGCTTTTATAAACAGAAAAGGAAAACAATTCACTTGAAAAAATATAGATGAGGTTTGAATAGATTCACAAAAAAATTCATAAATAAATAGCCAATAAACATGAGAAAATTATTTAATCTCATGCATCCTGAAATAAGTGCAAATTTTCAAACTATTTTTTTTTTACCTAACAGATTGGCAAAGACAAAAATGTTTATTACCACTGAACATTGGTGAAATTGTGTGGTCACAGAGGCTCACACTGTTGGAGGGCACATGTTGTTATACAACCTCTTTGCAGGATGATATGGTAATATATATTCATAATTACAATTATTACATTTATACTGAACTTTACTGGGACTTTAAAAAATCCTCTTTGGAATATTAAAAAACACTTTTGAAAGTTGCTGGAATATGAAACACATGCCATAAGGATGTACAGTTGGGGTATGTGCCGGGGTAGTCTGCTGATTTATGTATGAGTGCCACCTAAGTTCATTTCAATCACATTAGTTTATTCACTTGGTTTCATTCTGAAGGAATGAATTCATTCTGATCATTGTGTCTGTGGCTGAGAAAATTGAACTCTAACAGATTGCAGTCCCAGAAGAAATTGCCTGGTGTTAGAGCTGCAAGTAATTGCTAAACTCCCACGTGCCTCAGGGGAGAAAGTATGTCCTTGATTAGAAAAACATGCAAGGAAAAAGAGGCAGCGAGCGTGTAGTTAATGGGCAAGATAGCATTCTCTGTTAAGTGCTTTAGAGCAACAAGGCACATTCTTCTCCATTTTTACTAACTAGACGATTAATTTATATTCCAAAAGAAATGTTAAAATTCTAATCATTCTACATCGAGTAGGGATTCTATACCTTCTCATTACCATACAGAGGGGCAGTTTAATTCAAATGAGGTAGATAAATAAATAAATCCAAGGGACTTATTTAAATTAATTTAATGTTTAATTCTAAATTATATACTTCTGACAACACTGCCACAAACTAAATAGGGTAGTTTACTGTTCAATTATGATGGATGCTACAGTCAGAAAATCAATACGCTGCAGCAATATAAGCACTTAGACTGTTTCTAGTGTACCAGAGAGTATTATTTCCAAGTCTTTCAAGAGGAAAAACAATGTATTTTTCCATCTATTCACTCTATTTCTGATTAGATTGTCACCATAAATTGATATATAATTTATATATCAACTTGGGTTATCAGAGTATATATACATATTGATTTGAAGTCATTTAATATATTGACCAATACAGAGTTCATTTTAGAATACATATATTTCCTAATATATATTCTATATATGCTTTGTTATTTATGATCAAAAATTATATTTTTCTCTACTAATAACTGCAAAGAAACACTGAAGAGAGACAAAAACAGATAATAAACACAAAATGCAAAGTTAAAGGGCATCTGCATAAATGTGCCCCATTGGTGCCATCGAATAGTATCTGACAATACATAGTTAAATAGTCAATTCAATAGTTAGGAAACTGTGCTTCACATATTTATATACATATCTAGCGCATATGTATAAAGCGTTAGAGTGCAGCAAAATGTCTCTCAAGGAAAAAGCAAAACGTCCCTAGAAGAATCAAAATTATCTATGATGAATGCCAAACCATTCTTAAAAGTCTCTCAAGTTAAAAAAAAAAAAACTACTAATAACAACAACCAAAACAACAATTGCAACAGCAAAAACAAATCTAGACATATAGAAGTTATATTATTGACAAATATGATTCTTTGTGATAAATAAATTAAAAGCAATGGGATATATTGAAGTACACGAGGAAGCCATTTGGTGTAAAACTAACTTGGCCTGACGTTGTTCTTTCCAAGAGGGCCTGACGTGGCCTGTTGAGCATGCATTGTGCATCTGCCTTAAACATTTACTGTGTCCCAAAGACAAGAATGATGTCATTAAAGATAGGGATGTAGCTTCCCCCATATCTTCATTTCTTTAAGGATAAGCGTCTCTTCCTGGAAACTAAGGATTAGTTATCCACCCGCTGTGCTCACCTTCTGACCACTGACCTGCTGACCACCGACCTGACCATCAACCATGAGCTAAGCACCTCATGACAGTAGTATAAGGGACATTCCTGTCATATGTGATGTACGCTCTTTGTTCCAAGATGGTATATAACCACTCTGTACACCCCACTGAGCTGGTCCTCAGATCTAGCTCATAATAAACTCACCCCAATTTTGATTTATTGATTGATTATACATTATTTGCATTGACATTTGTCTATTGGGCCACTAAAATGTGAAGTAAGGGAGGCAGAGTCAAGATGGCGGCGTAGGCAGACTCTGAACTCACCTCCTCCCGTGGACACAGCCAATTTACAACTACTCGTGGAAAAATTACCCCTGAGACAGAACTGAAAACTGGATAAGAGGAACTCCTGCAACAACGGACAATCCTAACTGGGGTAGAAGAGGCAGAGACTCCCTTCTGGAGAGGAAAAACGCCGCCTTCACAAGCCGCCAGCTTCACGGCCGCCGGGAGCAGCTCACAGGTACGCAGCCTCCCTGGAGGCGCGGGGCCCTGAGCCGGGGAGCGCCCCCGCTGTGGGCATTTTGTGGACCCAGCACAATTGAGACCAGCAGCATAATATCTGACTTTGCCTGCTACTAAAGCATTGGGGAGCACCCCCAGAAAACCCGGTTCACAAAGAAACTAAAACTGGCTCTTAAAGGGCCCGCGCACAAACTCACCCGTTCCAGAAAGCATCCTAAAATCACCAGAAAGAAAGGTGCACAGTGCTTCGGTGACAAGAGACTCACCTAATAGGCCCTGAGTGCATCTCGGTGAGGGGTGAGACCTCTCCAGGGACTGGGACATTGGCGGCGGCCATTGTTGTGGCCTGCTGTGAGCGTGCTGACACAGACGCCATTGGAGTTCTCCCTGAGACCTGCTAGCACAGGGTCTGCTCCACCCGCTAAAGCACCGATTTAATCCAGCTCAGCCAGGGCAGGCAGCCCACCCTAGAGACTAGCCCCACCCAACAACAAGCCCTCAGGCAACGTGTGGGCCTGCATAGATTGGTGACTGGATTCTCTGCAGCCTGGCAACTGAGCTGACTTGAGCGGGGCAGGGTGTGCACAAGGAGCGGGTGGAGAGTGTGGGGCGGTGGCAGAGTGTGTGGGGCTCCCGCCGTGGAGAGACTGGGTCCACTTGGGGAGGTCGGGCGCCACACGGGGCAGGACTGTGTTGACTGTGTGTGTGGACCTGTGGGCGGCAGGGCTTCTCAGCCACAGAAGACTTGTACTTCTCAAAGACCCACATAGGAGGTTTGCTCCACCTTCCAAAACCTGAAACAATTGGGTGCTCCTGTGCCTGAGGCCAGCCCCACCCAGCTGCAATCCTCAGAGAGCTGACAAGAGACCTAATAGGCTAGAGGCTTACAGCAATTGTAAGGCCCTGAGCCTAACAACCTGCCACGGTGGGGGCCTACTCACTTAAAAGAAATACTGCAACACAAATGTGGTATTAGAACTTGCAGCCAACTGTGCTGGGGCTCCCCACACCTGATAAAGAGACTGAAGGGCCCACAACAACTACAAGCAGCTGAGCATTACAACAGCTGGCCAGGAGCATAACTCAGCCTCCCTGGGCGCCTACAGGGAGAGCAAACAGGCCACAGCAGAAGGATACACGTAGCCCACATAGGGGTCAACCCTGGAACATTGAGAACTGAGGGAAGCACACTGGAAGCCTCCTAAGCCATCACTTACATAAGGTCACCTATCCAAGAGCAGGAGACGTAGCTGACCTACCTAATACGTAGACACAAGCACAGGGAAAGAGGCAAAATGAAGAGGCAAAAGAATACATTCCAAGTAAGGGAACAGGACAAAACCCCAGAAAAGGAACTTAGTGAAACAGAAATGAGCAACCTACCTGACAGAGAGTTCAAACTAAGAGTGTTAAGGATGCTCACTGATCTGGGGAGAAGAATAGATGGACTCAGTGAGAATGTCAACAAAGAAATGGAAGATATAAAAAGAACCAATCAGAAATGAAGAATACAATACTGGAAATGAAAAACTCATTAGAGGGACTCAAAAGCAGAGTAGAGGATACAGAAGAACGGATCTGTGAGCTGGAAGAAAGACTAGAAGAAATTACCCAAGGTGAACAGGTAAAAGAGAAAAGAATTAAAAAGAGTGAGGACAGTCTAAGGGACCTCTGGGACAACATCAAGCGCACTAACATCCGTGTTATAGGTGTCCCGGAAGGAGAAGAGCGAGACAAGGGGGCAGAGAATCTATTTCAAGAAATAATAGATGAAAACTTCCCTAACCTAAGGAAGGAAACAGACTTCCAGGTACAGGAGGCACAGAGAGCCCCAAACAAGATAAACCCAAAGAGGCCCACACCAAGACACATCATAATCAAAATGTCCAGAATTAAAGATAAAGAGAGAATCCTAAAAGCCGCAAGAGAATGTCAAGTTACATACAAAGGAAACCCCATAAGGCTATCAGCTGACTTCTCAGCAGAAACCTTACAGGCTAGAAGAGAATGGCATGATATATTTAAAGTGCTAAAAGGAAAAAACTTACAGCCAAGAATACTCTACCCAGCAAGGTTATCGTTCAAAATGGAAGGAGAGATAAAAATTTTCCCAGATAAGCAAAAATTAAAGGAGTTTGTCACCAAGAAACCAGTGTTACAAGAAATGTTAAAGGGACTGATTTAAGGGGAAAAGAGAAGACCACAAATAGGAAAAATTATCTATTTCCACGATTAGAACGTAATGGATACAAAAGCACAAAAAAGAGGTTGGATATGATATCAAAAACATAAAAGGAGGGAGGAGGGTAGTTAAAGAGTACAGCTTTCAGACAGAGGTCAAACTAAAGTGACCATCAATTCTGTATAGAAGAAGTAAGGAACAGAGAAGGAGTACTAAAACACTGAGGAAAAAAAAAAAAAGTTAAAACATGGCAGTAAGTACATACTTATCAATAGCTACTTTAAACGTCAATGGACTAAATGCTCCAATTAAAAGGCATAGGGTGGCTGACTGGATAAAAAAACAAGACCCATATATATGCTGCATACAAGAGACACACTTCAGACCTAAAGACACTCACAAACTGAAAGTGAAGGGATGGAAAAAGATACTCCACGCAAATGGCAATGAAAAGAAAGCTGGGGTAGCAGTACTCATATCAGACAAAATAGACTTTAAAACAAAAACTGTAAAACGAGATAAAGAAGGGCATTACATAATGATCAAGGGAACAATCCAACAAGAGGATATAACACTTGTAAATATCTACGCACCCAATGTAGGTGCACCTAAATATATAAAGCAATTATTAACAGACATAAAAACAGAAATAGACAGTAACACAATAATAGTAGGGGACTTTAACACTCCACTTACACCAACGGATAGATCATCCAAACAGAAGATCAATAAGGAAACATTGGCCTTAAACGACACACTAGAACAGATGGACCTAGTAGATATATACAGAGCATTCCATCCAAAACCGAAGAATACACGTTCTTTTCAAATGCACATGGAACGTTCTCCAGGATTGATCACATATTAGGCCACAAAACAAGTCTCCATAAATTTAAGAAGATTGAAATAATACCAAGCATCTTTTCTGACCACAAAGGTATGAAACTAGAAATCAACTATAGGAAGAAAATCAGAAAAGCCACAAATACATGGAGATTAAACAAAATGCTACTGAACAACGACTGGGTTAATGAAGAAATCAAAGAAGAAATCAAAAATACCTGGAGACAAATGAAAATGAAAATACGACATGCCAGAATTTATGGGATACAGCAAAAGCGGTTCTAAGAGGGAAGTATATAGCGATACAGGCCTATCTCAACAAACAAGAAAAATCTCAAATAAACAATCTAACAATGCACCTAAAGGAACTGGAAAAAGAAAAACAAACCAAGCCCAAAATCAGTAGAAGAAGGGAAATAAAAAAAATCAGAGCAGAAATAAATGAAATAGAGACCAAAAAACAATAGAAAAATTAATAAAACCAAGAGCTGGTTCTTTGAAAAGATCAACAAAATAGACAAACCTTTAGCTAGACTCACCAAGAAAAAAGAGAGAAGGCACAAATAAGTAAAATCAGAAATGAAAGAGGAGTGGTTACAACAGACACCTCAGAAATACAAAAGATTATAAGAGAATACTATGAAAAACTATATGCCAACCAATTCGACAATCTGGAAGAAATGGATAAATTCTTAGAATCATACAACCTTCCAAAACTGGATCAAGAAGAAGTAGAGAATTTGAATAGACCAATCACCAGTAAGGAGATCAAAACAGTAATCAAAAACCTCCCCAAAAATAAAAGTCCAGGACCAGACGGCTTCCCTGGTGAATTCTACCAAACATTCAAAGAAGACTTAATACCTATCCTTCTCAAACTCTTCCAAAAAATTGAGGAGGGGGGGAAGCTCCCTAACTCATTCTACGAAGCTGACATTACCCTGATACCAAAACCAGACAAGGACAACACAAAAAAAGAAAATTACAGGCCAATATCACTGATGAACATCGATGCGAAAATCCTCAACAAAATACTAGCAAATCGCATACAACAATACGTTAAAAAGATTATACACCATGATCAAGTGGGATTTATTCCAGGGATGCAGGGATGGTTTAACATTCGCAAATCAATCAACGTAATACACCACATTAATAAAATGAAGAACAAAAATCACATGATCATCTCAATAGATGCAGAGAAAGCATTTGACAAGATACAGCATCCATTTATGATAAAAACTCTGAATAAAATGGGTATAGAAGGAAAGTACCTCAACATAATAAAGACCATATATGAGAAACCCACAGCTAATATCATCCTCAATGGTGAAAAACTGAAAGCTATCCCTCTAAGAACAGGAACCAGACAAGGATGCCCACTGTCACCACTCCTATTTAACATAGTATTGGAAGTCCTAGCCAGAGCAATCAGGCAAGAGAAAGAAATAAAAGGGATCCAAATTGGAAAGGAAGAAGTGAAACTGTCACTATTTGCAGATGACATGATTTTATATATAGAAAACCCTAAAGAATCCACCAGAAAACTTTTAGAAGTAATAAACGAATATGGGAAAGTTGCAGGATACAAAATCAACATACAAAAATCAGTTGCATTTCTGTACACTAACAATGAAGTAGCAGAAAGAGAAATTCAGAATACCATCCCATTTACAATTGCAACAAAAAGAATAAAATACCTAGGAATAAACTTAACCAAAGAGGTGAAAGATCTGTACACAGAAAACTATAAAACATTTCTGAAAGAAATTGAAGAAGACACAAAGAAATGGAAAGATATTCCGTGCTCTGCTCTTGGATTGGAAGAATTAACATAGTTAAGATGTCCATACTTCCTAAAGCCATCTATAGATTCAATGCAATCCCTATCAAAGTTCCAACAACATTTTTCACAGAAATAGAACAAAGAATCCTAAAATTTATATGGAACAACAAAAGACCCCGAATAGCTAAAGGAATCCTGAGAAAAAAGAACAAAGCTGGAGGTATCACACTCCCTGATTTCAAAATATACTACAAAGCTGTAGTAACCAAAACAGCATGGTACTGGCACAAAAACAGACACACAGATCAATGGAATAGAATCGAAAGCCCAGAAATAAACCCACACATCTATGGACAGCTAATCTTTGACAAAGGAGCCAAGAACATACAATGGGGAAAAGAAAGTCTCTTCAACAAATGGTGTTGGGAAAACTGGATAGCCATATGCAAAAATGAAAGTAGACTCTTACCTTACACCATACACAAAAATTAACTCCAAATGGATTAAAGACTTGAATGTAAGACCTGAAACTGTGAAAGTTCTAGAAGAAAACATAGGCAGTACGCTCTTCGACATCGGTCTTAGCAACATCTTTTCAAACACCACATCTGACCGGGCAAGAGAAACAATAGAAAAAATAAACAAATGGGACTACATCAAACTAAAAAGCTTCTGCACAGCAAAGGAAACCATCAACAAAACGAAAAGACAACCTAACAATTGGGAGAAGATATTTGCAAACCATACATCTGATAAGGGCTTAATCTCCAAAATATATAAAGAACTCATGCATCTCAACAACAAAAAAACTACCAACCCAATTAAAAAATGGGCAAAAGACCTGAACAGACATTTCTCCAAAGAAGATATACAGATGGCCAACAGACACATGAAAAGATGTTCAAAATCACTAACTATCAGGAAAGTGCAAATCAAAACTACAATGAGCTATCACCTCACGCCCGTCAGAATGGCTATAATTAACAAGACAGGAAACAACATGTGTTGGAGAGGTTGTGGAGAGAAGGGAACTCTCATACACTGCTGGTGGGAGTGCAAACTGGTGCAGCCACTATGGAAAACAGTATGGAGATTCCTCAAAAATCAACGATAGAACTACCATATGATCCAGCTATTCCACTGTTGGGTATTTATCCAAAGAACTTGAAAACACCAATTTGCAAAGGTACATGCACCCCTGTGTTCATTGCAGCCTTATTCACGATAGCCAAGACTTGGAAGCAACCTAAGTGCCCATCAAGGGACGAATGGATAAAGAAGCTGTGGTATATATACACAATGGAATACTACTCAGCCATAAGAAACGATGAAATCCAGCCATTTGTGACAACATGGATGGACATTGAGGGCATGATGCAAAGTGAAATAAGTCAGAGGGAGAAGGCCAAATACCGTATGATTTCCTTCATTAAGTAGTAGATAATAACAACAATAAACAAACACATAGGGACAGAGATTGGATTGGTGGTTACCAGAGAGGAAGGGGGGAGGGAGGAGGGTGAAAGGGATAATTGGGTACATGTGTGTGGTGATGGGTTGTAATTAGTATTTTGGTGGTGAACATGATGTAATCTATGCAGAAATAGAAGTACAATGATGTACACCTGAAATTTTTACAATGTTATAAACCAATGTTACTGCAATAAACAAAAAATTAAAAAAAAAAAAAAATGTGAAGTAAATATATATGTAGAGACTTCAGGTAAAGCAAAATGAGGCTTTTCACAGCTACGCCGTTGTCCCTTAACCTCATACCTCTCAAATGAAATAATGGACATCAAAAATAAATGAAATGTCATTGTAATTGTGTTGTTTCTAGGTAAGATCAAGAAAAAGTGACAAAAGTGTAATAGATTAATATGGAGAGTGTTACACCTATATCCACAAAGACAGAAGTGAAAGAGTTATTTTGATTAAACTAGGAACTACATGACTACAAGTTTAGTTTAGCCTGATTCAATAAATAAGAATAAGGCTAAGATTTTTCTTGTTGCTGTAAGTATTGATCCTTTAACTTATTTTGGTTAAGAAAAAACCAATATTACTTAGTGCATTGTATGTAATATCTAAAGTAATTCTTGCCAAAAAACATCTTATAAAGAAAATAGTATTATTTTCCTTTTTTAAAAGTGAGAAAATAGACCTTTATTGATATTAGGAAACTCTCAATAATGTACAACTAGCAAATGACAGAACTAAATTTATTAAAATATAATAGAACATCTTTCAAGGAATTTAATAAAATAAAAAAATTATCAATATGATATACGAACATTCTATTATTTCAGGAGTTTAAGTAGAGACTAAACTCTGCTATTGCATTCTCCAATGTCTTATATCCATTTTGGTCATGGACAGATTAACTGTTTTAAAATACAAAATCCATACAATTCAACTACTGATGAATTAAGAAACCCAAGGTTCTTTATTACTAGAATTTCAAAGGCAAACTTCTTTGGTATATTTACCAGTTATAGTTCTTGGTTGGTAAGCAACAGAATCTAACTCTATCTAACAAGACAAAGGATTCAAGTATTACAAGGATATACTCAAAATTCTCAAAATCTATGGCAGGCTTAGAAAAAGCAAGGACCAAGAAAGATCCATCAGCAAATGTTTTAGACAACAGTTTGGTCGAACAACCCCAATGGCAATGTAACTTCTACAATAAAAATGACCTTCCATAATAGTAACAACAAAGCGACAATGACAATAGTAAGATTCGTTTTATTGATTTTTAATTGCATTCAAGGCTCTGTTTTAAGTGCTCTGCTTGAATTACTTCATTTCATTTTTCAAAGGAAAATTATTCTCTCGTTGAATAACTTCTCTGTGTTCTTGGAGACAAGTGTCACTCTGTTAGGAGGGAACATCTTTCCCAACTTCAGTTACGGGTCAGCCCTCTGGCTCTGCCGGGCTAGAACAGTAGGAACAACCCCTCTGGTCTTACTTCCCACCACTACACAAAATGGGAAGGCTGAATACTATTAGAAATGAGTTTTTGGGTGATAGACAATAAAACATATGTTTTCTATGACTAACTTTTAAATTCTTCCGTAATTTTTATTAATGAGACTATAGAGCAGAATATAGAGCAAGTATTTCAGCAAACTTTATGTGTTCATTATTATATTAATAAATATTTATAGAATAATACACAAGGGAGAAAGAAAGACAAGAAACCAAGGTTATAAGGTACCCAATATTTGTACTGGGCACTTCAGCTATTTCCTTCACCCAATAGGACAGATTTTATTATCCAACATTTGTTAGTAAGTTAACTCGATTGCTGACAGTGAAATTAAGTTTCTTGCCCAAAGTCACACTGATGGAACAGAGTTTTGAATCCAGGTAAATAGGAATCTAGGTCTGTATGAAAAAGCGTGACACATGATTTATTACCTCTAAGACTTAAATGCTTTTAGGAATAACAGATTAAACACACATGCTATAGGAACCCTATCGCTGTAGAGAATACTTTTCGTATCTTGTATTCCCACATCCACGCTGAGCAGTCTCTTGTTTTAGGTAATCCCTGTGTTGTGCCCCACCTTCTCAAATTATAAACAGAATTAGTATTTAAAACCTTTCTCACAGAAAGGTGCAGGCACGTCCTCCAGACCCAGCAATCAGATTCCAACACGAGAAACCTTTGATTTGGTTCTGGGATTTGTTGGGGGCTCAAGCAGAAAATTATTGCCTTTTCCAGAACTGTCTTTGTTTTTGAAGCATTGTTCCTGCCAGCATAGACTTCACAAACACATACACACACACGTTTGCGTGTGTGTGTGTGTGTGTGTGTGTGTGTATATATATATATGTATACATTATCTGCTTGAAGTAGCTAGAATGGATTTTTTTATTTGCAACTAAGAAGTCTGGATTAGTCAAGTGACAGCACATAATTAAGTGCTAAGCTTTATGACATCCACTATTAAGAATTGCCATACCACAAAGGAAAGTAAGAAGTATGAATGTTTCATAAGAGAATTGGAAACCTATTGGACCTCTAAAAGATTGGTCGGGGTTAGGGTGGGTTTAGGAGGATGAAAGGAATTTCGGCTAAGGGAAATAATATGAAAGATAAAAAGTCAGTATTTTTATGACCTATCAGACTGATAAGAAAATACATCTGAATAAAATTTATGAAGATCAGCCTGGGACATAATCCAGGATTAAGTTTCACAGATGTTGCATCACCAAATTTGAGAGGCTCTTGGGAAAATTTAGGATTGATATTTAAGAAGTAGGAAGTTACTTTAGAGAAACTGGCAAGCTATAAAAGAGACACAATGTAGTAGAAAAAAAAATAATTAATGGAGAGCAGAAATTTTTGGCACCAGACTGACCTCAGTCATTGCCCCCCAGGAGACTTTGGACCAGTTGTTTCACTTCTGTGCGGTATGGCATCCTTCTTTGAGGAAAGAGAATATCATGTTACACAATCTCTAGAATTTATTTTCAATAGATGATGCTGTGGGGGCCGGCTCTGTGCCATAGCAGTTAAGTTGGGTATGTTTTGCTTTGGCTGCCTGGGGTAACAGGTTCCAATCGTGGGTACAGACCTACAATACTTGTCAGCCATGCTGTGGCGGTGACCCAAATACGAAGTAGAGGAGTATTGGACCAGGTGTTAGTTAGCTCAGGGCTAATCTTCCTCAAGCGAAAAATGAGGAAGATTGGCAACAGATGTTAGTTTAGGGCTCATCTTCTTCAGGAAAAAGAAAAGAAAAAAAAAAAAAAACATATGATGCTGTGATTAAAGTTCTCTTAAAGGAAAATTAGTATAGTATGAGAAATGGAAATGGAAAGAGGCAAGCAAGAATCACTGAATTCATCTTTGTGTTTATTGTAATGATCCAAGCATGAGATAATTAACATTTAGACAAAGATAGGTACAGAAGGATTAGAAAAAAATGCAATATAAGAAAAAACCCGCAGATTTTGTGTGTTGCTGGATATTGGGGTATCCTGTGATTTTATTGAAAGACAGGGAATTTGAAGGAGAGAACTAGTTTACGTGATGTTAGTAAGTTTTAATATAGGAATATCAAGTTGAGTCTTGGAGGGCTACCTACATGGAAATGTTCTGCAAATAGTAAGAAAAGAGCTTTCATTATTTTATGATATTTCTAATAAAATATTAATTTTCCATTTATATTATGTCCTATAGCAGCGAGGGAAATAAGGCAAGGGCCTCAATGTGTCTCCTATTTCAGGGACTGGCATTTTTATTTCCTTCCAGATGACAAGAGGGAAGAACAAAAGCACTAGACCATAGTGTCCTTCTGAAGTATCTGTTTTGACAGAAGTGTCCTTTGGTCATATTTTACATTTCCAGCGTATGTGTATATTGGTAAGAACAAGTATGAGAATCAGGTCACTTTTGTACCTACAGGCAGAGGTGTTACAAAAAGAAAAACATGATGTTTTAAACCCTAAGAAATGGTTATTCATCACAAGAAGCCAGAGAAGATTAATGATTAACTATGTTCTGAACATTTTTAAGAAATGTTCATACTTATAGGTCCTGAATCTCTAAAGGGACCTTGAGAATTTCATAGATCTACTTATAATCACCGCCAACAGACAGTTTTTTTTTTTTAATATGTATAAATCAGCAGAGAAGGAAATTTTAGAATCTAGCTTTACCTATTTCTGTGTTAATACTCTTATTTGGTGTAAAGTTCTTGTATACACATACAAAAGTCCTAGTTCTATAGAAAGAGTCTAATGTTTTTTTTTGATCTTAGTGACAACTGAGAATTATTAATCACTGACCTTGGTAAAACTCCTTCAAATAAAGGTGGTTATGAGATCATTACTTTTTATAAAATAAACAATAATAATTCCTACTTATATCACAATAGAAAAAGCAAAGAAGACATAAGAAAGGCGAATAGATATATTAAAAACCTTTCAACTTTACTAATCATTGAAGTACAGAAAATGAAATTAAAAACAAGTTCTTGCTTTTCACAATCAAATTAGAAATCCCTGACAGGACTCCCTTTTTCACATTAGCACTCAATGCTGACAAAGTTGTGGTAAACCTTGAACATCTAATGTGGACAATATGACATTATGCAATCTTTCTAGAAAGCAATTTCTCAACACATCATAATCATTTTGGTTTGGTTCCACTTCTGTCCTGTCTTAGACCAGCTTCCTTAAGACTTAAACTGTTTTAAGTTCACTTCTGACTTAAATCAGAAGTCAAGCCTGAGAAGGGATTTAGGTACAAATAATTTATCGACTCTTAAGGCAAGAAGTAAAGCAGATAAGGGAAGGAGAAAGAGCCAAGAGAGGGTAAAGATGTGTCTAAGATTAAGTCTATTCCTGAATCTTCCCACAGAGTTGTCCCCACTGCCAGTTGGTACAAGTGCTGGGCGTGGAGTAAGCCTGAATGTTAGCATGCAACACTCATAGTAACTGGGAGATGGGAATACTGGTCTAATAAAGAGGGTATGGGAAGGGTACCAAAGCAGGACTAGCAGATAGCTTTGAAGACAGTCACAAACATTAACTCAAAATTTTGTGCATAGATGGTCACTGCACTGTTACACTCATTAAAAATTGGTTCTGGGTTATTATTTTTCATTTTAGTGGTACAACGTTTTTGTCCAATAGTAGAAGATCCCTAGTAATTTGGAATAAAAGACAGGAAGAAGAAGAAAAATATGAAAACTAGACAGGCTTTCACTTCACAAATTTAGTTATTTAAATTAGTATTTTTATATTACACTTGCTAGTATATCAAAATATGCAAGCACACATAGTTTGATATTTTCCATAATTTTATTCCTCTGTGTCAGGGACAGATACACAATTTGAATGGCCCAGTGCAAAATGAAAATGTGGGGCTCCTTGTTAAAAATTATCAGGAAATTCAAGACAGCAACAGCAGAGCAGTAAAGCAAGAATGGGGTCTTTCTAAGTGTGGGGCCCTGTTCGACTCCATAGGGCACATGCCCGTGAAACCTGCCCTGTCCTGCCAACAGTGACTACAGTTTTAAATGGAGAAGTTTTCTATCTTGATATATTGTCATATGAGAAAGAGAGTTTCTCATATTACATAAATACCCATGTATAAAATAAAGTCCTGTAGATTCCTAGTTTGTGGCAGTTCCCTGTTTCATCCATTTATAAAATGAGAAAAAAAAATCAGATTTAAGACTATAGTAGAAGAAACACTTGGAGAATTAAGGGATAACTTAAAAATGCACTATATATTGAAAAGATATCCAAAACTTTTAAAAGTTTAAATATTTTTGAAATGTATAAATGTAAAATCTATTCTTCTATACCCTGCATTAATAAAATATAATATCCTAAATCAAGAAAAATGAAAGGATGGAATACAAAAAAAAAATGTTTTTCAAAATTAAGATGTTGGTAACCAGTTCTTAATCCATGAAGAACACAATCAATAGCTCACCATAAAAATAAAAAAACTTCAGAGTGTGTATAAGTCAAAAGCAAAAACTCATCAAAACTGAGTGAAATCAATGCTCTAGGCTGTATATTATCAGCACAGGATAAATGAGTCATTTGGGGGATGCTGGAATCATCTGAGGTGTGTCCAACATTTCAAGAGTTAAGAGCTCACTTGACAAACCTTTTGTGTCATCTGATGTCACTGTGGCCATGAGAAAACTATTTTTGAAAATTAGATTTTTCCTTGAGCATTAATCATTAAAACTGGGCATAGAGCAGAGTGTTTTTTCAGATTTTCACCTTCTAGCCACAACATAAACAAAATTAATTTTGAAGGAAATGAAAATGGAGTATCCAGGTTCTTGTATCTAGATATCAAGAAAGAAAAGCTCCATTGAGTTTACACACAAAAGGTAGCTGCCAACTGTAGACAATGTTTTCCTCCTTTGATTCCCTTCCCTGAGAGTCTGTATTTTTCCACAACTCAATACCTATTGATCAACAGTCATTAAGTCAGAAAATGAAAAGGCACCCTCTCACCACGAAAATAATAATGAGCATTGATAAAATCATTGATAAAATCGTTTCATGGAAAGAGATTTTGTTAAAAGGTTAGCAGTGCAACAGTGTAGTCCATCTGTAATTGCCAACTATTTATTCTGAAAATCTATGTAGACCAAGTTTTCATTCCATTTCATTACTGTGAGATTGTTCCACTCAAATACATAAGGCTACAAACACACACACACACATACACACACAAACACAATGGCATTCATTATATTACATTCAGCAGTTCTGCTTCTGTTGAAGATAACAGTGTTTCCATTAGCTACTGTCTTCTTATGTACAGCAGATGGTTTAAATGACAGGGGTTTTTTCAGACCAGATTTAATATAAAGGTGGCTATCAGACTGAACAACTCCCTCAGTGAGTATTGTTGTTTTTGATGAATTCGCTCTTTTTTCCTCTCCCAAATGACAATATGTTCAAACAGCTGTCAAACATCTCAACCAACAAGTATTAGGTTGATCCTGCTCTCTGAGGGTATATCATCTTATTCTGAAAACCTTAATTCATCTTTGTGGGTTATCACATCATAATAAATGCATTTATCATGGCCAAAGGCTTATAGGGGTAACATATATTAAATCTATTAATATTTATAGGATTGTAAGGGCTTGTACCTCCATTGTAAAGGTGCGTGTCTATGTATGTATATGTGTATATGTATATATATATAACCTTTTGGAATACTCTGTGCTTTAGGAAAGGGGAGTTTCATAAAATACTGACTGAAGGTATGCAATGGATAATTCTGAAAAGCAAAAGCTAATATGCATACATATATTACAGCATTTTTCTTTAACTTTTTTTGTTCACATAACATATGGACATCTTTCAAATCTGTAAATTTGAATTTAATTTTCTCTTTTTACATATACAAAGTATTAAATATACATGCACAACACAAATTTTTATTAGAAAAATAAACTTGGTAGACATCCAGTTACTGGAGCTATAGTATTTATTCCAAGTATGGAAAAGTCAGAGAATGAAGTAAAGACAGAGAGAAAACACATAATCAATGACTTGCTCCTTTGTGAAATTTTTTTTTTTTTTTTTTGCTATAACACAGGTTAGTATTTGATTCTTCTTTGCCATGATTTTTCTGCTCCTATTAGGGGGGTTGTACCTTGGGAACAAGTGCTCCAATGTTCTCAGTGTTAACGTTTGCAGTGTCTACCTCTGTATCTGACACCTGTTAAATCCTCAGTAAATATATAGAAAGGAGGGGAGTTGGTGGGAGTAAGGGAAAGAAGGAAGGAAGGAAGGAAGGAAGGAAAGAAGGAAGGAAGGTAGGAAGGAAGGAAGATAGGGAGGGAGGGAGGGAGGGAAGGAGGAGGGAGAAAAAGAAAGGCGTCATTTAAGAATCTATTAAAATAATACAGCTATGATATGCGTCAGAATAAGATAGCTAAAAGTAAAAATGAACAAAAAAATCATCAGCATTAATATTGTTTCATATCATCTGACATACTGGAGAAATGACTGTGAAGTTATAAGAATTCCACCATAAGTCATATGAAAATTTATTTCATTATATTAGAGTCAAACCTTGTATAATTACATATAATAACTTCTAAATAGCTCTTCTATTTTTAAACAAGTATAATAATATTAATAACAAGTTTTAAGTGATTCAGAGATATTCACCCATACATAAAACCTTTTAAAGGGTTGACTTTGTTCCTTTTGGGGGTATGTGTGAACATGAAGGTACTAGAGTAGTAAATAAATTATCACAGAGCCATAAAATTGCAGATCCAGGATTCATTCTCACATTTGTCACATTTAAACACTTAAGCTCTTAGGTATAACTCTTGTGTTCATTTATTTTCCTAATCATTATTTATTGTATACATATCCAAATAAGTCTATTCCTTTTACTCTGAAACGTTAGTGTACTTTATCTAGATTTATTTGATGTTTTAAATCAACATCGGTTTAGGTTATTATTCTGGTGTATGAATGCTTAAACTAGTAATGATACCTAAATTTCAAAAGAGAAAATGTTGATCTTTTACAAACATACTTTCAAATCAAATAGTTTCAATGTGTTTCTGACACAGAAACAATGAATAAAACTAGGTAATGTGTTCTTATTTCTTTGAAATTGATTCATTTATAATCTAAGATATATTGTTTTTGGCAGATATCATAATGTGTTAGTATACCGTATTTCGTTTATTGTCATTATAAAAAAATACTATCAGTTTTCTTAAAGATAAATAAACCATCTCCTAATTGCCAACGACATTTATAAACCATCATTAATGTACTAGAGGAGGCACATATAGACATTACACAGGACAATGTGCACCGCATTAAATTAGATAAACGTGAAAATTAAGTAAGAAACCATTTTGATAAACAACATGCTATCTAATTTTGCTTTTAGATAGTAACTTACTGCCTTTACTTCATAAGTTGGCTCTACCTAATATTATCTTTTTGATTCCTCTTGTCGGTGTACATTAATCTTTGAAAGCAAATGTGACAAATATAAATTATCTCATCTCATTTACCACCTTGCCCTTGCAAAAAGGAAAGTAACATTAAAATGAAAATCAGTCACAGAAGGGCAAATGTACTAGCATGCCGGATCTATCCAGCTTTACAATTCCTTAACTTCGTGAAAAATGAAACGGGTAAACCCATCTAGAAGTTATGAATAGTTTACAAATCAATTTATATGTCATTGTACTATGTAAAGTTTGTAAAAAGGAGAAAAATAGATTTAATCTATTTGAATACTTTGTGCAGTGGATGTCCTATTCCTCTGATAAGTGGTAGCTGTCAACAGATGACAGTTATATGCTTTGTAATAGTGACATGCCAATTACCAAGAAAAAGATAATGTTCTGTACATTTGAAAGTTAAGTCTGGAATACTATGAGATACTAGTTTATCTAGATTTCCAGTAGAAAGAACATTATGTTAGTATTGGGAGCATGGGGGAATCTCTTGCCCATTAAACATGCAGCTAATGCTTCTCCTTTTCTAGCAGTGTATACTACACTCTGAGCTGTTTTCATTGCTCTAGAGATAGATTTGCACTGTCCAATAGTGAAGATGGATTTGCACAAATCCTCTCAAGGCTTCTCACTGCTTGTGACAACCAGCATTTGAAAGAGAATTGTTAGGAAATAATGGCACCATCATTGGCCCCAGGTTGGAAACAAAATCAGCTCATTCATTCTGTTCTTGGCCAACCAACCTTCTCTGGGCTATTAATTTTAAAAAAGAAAAGAAAACTAATAATTATAACTATCACAATAATCCTAGTTCAGAAAGAAAGGTTTGAAACAAACCTAAAATTAAAACAAACTACGTGGAGCCCATTCTTAAATGGCTTATATAAGAATATGGATTTAACAACAACAAAAAAAAATCAGGAATATAATGTCAATAGTTTAAAATATTCATACTGTAGGAGAAAACAAGGATTCTTATTAAAATCTAATGTCCTTTCACTCTAAACCCTAACCTTTTTATCCTTTGCCATGACTAACAATTCTGATAGTATTTCCTTTCTGAATTTTAAGTTGCAATGCAATTATTATCATCAAAATTTTAAGAGGTAGATTATACTGTCAGAAATGCACAGCATATCCCATTAGCCCCAATTAGTAATTGTTACTTGATAAGTATTTTTAAAAGCCCAAAATGCTAAATTATGGGGTTATCTGAGGGACAAAGTCATCTGGGGAAAGCCATCGATTTATAAACGTGTTTTTATTGAAATAATAGAAAATAACATGAAAAAAATAGGTCGAAGCATGAAATAGGAGAAACAAAAGTACCAGAAACAAATAAAACCATTAGCCAAGGTGAACCTTAACAACCCCACAACCTAATGGAATTCTAATTCTATATATTTACAAAAGTATGGGTAGCATGGACATTTTGATGATTTTTGCAAACAGAATATCTAATTCTAGAATATGCTTGTTTTCAGTAGTGTCTCTACTTCGTGGTTTATTATTAGGGGATTGGATATAAATTTTCTTTTCCAGGATTTTTTTTTCCTCATACAATTCTTTCCTAAAATTTATCTAAACCAGTGATTCTCAACCAGGAGTGATTTTCTCCCCAGGGACACTTAGAAATGTCTGGAGACATTTTTGGTAGTCACAACTAGGGGCTTGTGTCCCATGGGCATCTAGTGGGAACAGGGCAGGGATGCTGCTAAACATTCAACAATACACAGGGATGCCTCCCCACAACAAAAATTATCTGGCCCCAAATGTCAATAGTACTGCTTTGAGGAATCCTGATCTAAACCATAATGGTAAAATAAACTCTGTAACTCGTTCATTTTTCCATGTATTTTCTAAAGAAAAAAAAATGTTCTCAATATTTCAATAGTTGTTGTTCTGGTTATCTATTGCTGTGTAACAGCACAAAATTGTGGCCTAAAACAATAGCAATCCTTTAGTTTGTTGGTGAATCCAGCAGTTGAGTGGGCTCAGCGAGTCAGTTCTCACCTGACTTGGGTTTCTTAGGCAGTAGCGTTTGCACCATGTCTGGTGCCAGGGATGGGGTTATCTTGAAGAATTCATCACTTGCATGGCTGGTACCTGGGCTGGAAAGACTCAAACAGCCAGTGTCAGAACAGTTGAGGTTGCTTGGGCGTCTCTTCTCTCTCAATATGCTTTCTCCATCTGGTATCTCCACATGGTGGCCTCAGGGTAGCTGGTTTTTTTATATCATGGCTGATGGTCTTCCAGAGCAGATGTCTCAAGAAAGACGGGCAGAAGCTGCATGAATTTTTATCTGAAGTTACACCGTATCCCTCTACTACATTCTATTTTACAAGACAGTCATGATGTCCTGTCCAGTTTCAAGGAGAATTAACATAGACCCCACCTCTTGATGAGTGTCAGAGAACTTGTGGGCACAGCCCACCTTCTTGCCACAAAGTGTTTACATTCTTTCCATATGCAAAACACACTCACTCTCTCTCAAGACTCCCAGATGTCTCATATGTTGCAGCATCAGACTCAGGTCCAAGTTTTAGCATCTTGTCTAACTCAGGGCCCTGTACATGTAAGGCTCCTTGGGTGTTTCTTCCAGTATAGCTCCTTCAGTACTGTTCCTCTCAGTCTGAAGACCTGTGAACTGAAGAGACAAGTTATCTTCCTAACATACGGCCAATATGTAATGGTGGCTCGAGTATAGAATGACTGCTCTATACATACCCATTCAAAATATGTGGTAAACAGTCACTGATCCATAGCATTTCTGAAATCCAGCCAGCACAGGTTGCCGTTTCTTGATAATGGCTTAGTCCTATTATCTGGAAATGCTTTTCCACAACTTGTGGGTCTGCCTTCTAGGTCTTGATTTGGCTGTCTGAGTCATCCTTCCTTTTACATAAGAAATGATTGGTGTTTGCAGTTGAGTGTTTTCTCAGTCTGCTTCCTGCCCATAGAAATTCTGGAGTCCAAGTCTTCTCTTAATTTTATACTTTTTCTGTCCTGTCAGTCCCATCTGCTACAATTTATTTAAAACTATGTGGGTTTTTTATTAGTTGACTTGTAATTATTTTCATTAAAGACAATATATAATCACAAGTCTCTTTTGGGAAAGCTCTTTTCTATCTTGGGATTCTCTTAAGGCTGCTGTGGGGAAAATCCTTAAAATTCTTTGATCTTCCATTGTTTAACAGAAAGTATCTGTGAAGCACACTCTGAGCATCCTTAGAAGGCTTTTTATGTCTTTGAGAGGGCCTATAAAACATGACTTTAGATTTTCCTTGATTCTTAATAAAGACCCATCTTGAATTTGATCTTTGATTGAAATATATATCTTAATTTTAAAAGACTTTGCAGTCTAGAGATTCTGGGAGTAAGAAACATTTTTGCTTGTGTGTGTGAACCAAGCAAATCCCAACTGCCTTATATTTCCTATAAATTTGGATTAAAATTAAATATTTCCTTTTCCAACTCTCTTGCTTTATCTCTCTACAGTGTATCCTTAGGATAGCTAGATTTCCTGGTTGCTGGAACCTCCCAAAACAAGGGTGCCAAGAGAAACCTACAAAAATGGCACGACCTTTGTAATCTAATCTCAGATAGAGTAATGCAATAGCACTTTTTCTGCAACATATTCATTGAGGGAGTCACAAAAGCCCCCCAGGTTCAAAGGAAGTGGACATAGACTTGACCTCCTGACAGGAGAAATGTCAAAGAATTTGTGACATGTTTTAAACTCTGGAAGTGCTCTATATATTATCTTTCCTTTGAAGCCCCTCAATTAGGTCCTATTAATATCAATATTTATATCTACTGCCTAAGATTTAGTTTTCCCCATTATGATGTATTTCCCAACTCTCGTTTGTCTCTTTTCAAAGTCGGACTCAATCATCCATTCAAAAAGTTTTAACGATGATTTAGCTGTGTTAGGAGCAATAGGAAAAACAAAAGGGACAAAAGACATGGTTCATGACCTTACAGCATTCACTGGTGAGTTGAGGGAAATTATAAAATATGAAACACAATTCTAGAACATAAATTAATACAACAGCATGTTAAAAATAAAATTTTGGCCTAGTCACCAATATAAAGAATATGGATCATTTATAGAAATTCAAGATGATAATTAAAATGAATCCCCTCAGTCACACCAAGGACACAGATGACTGAGAGCTGGAAAATAAAGACTGAATATTTAAAGAAGATTTCTTTGGAGCGAGCTGAACAGTAAGTTGTACACAATGTCATCCTCCATAATCCCTCTCACATCCACACTTCAAAAAGTGGAGGGTAAAAGCTAGTCCCAAATTGGTGAGAGAAACTTTAAAGGACCAATCAAGGAATCAGACACCTATGTCATGGAAGGGGGTGCGACACCACGGAATGGATCTTGACTCATGCTTAAGAGAGCTAAAGGGGAAACGGTAGAAGGTTTCAGGTGCAAAACAGCACCACTTGTCCTCAGGAGGGCCAAAAGTACAAGAATCTGATGTACCAGGTGTAGCTCTAGCAACAGGAGCACTGCCCTGCAATCATTTGGAAAGGCATCTTGTCTGAAAGGATGACCTTCCGAGGCTTGAGCCAAGGCTGTCCACATGCACTACATCAGCACTGGAGGCTTAGTGAGAAAAAACATAATGAAGAGAAACCCTGTCTATACAGCCAGCAAAGAGAGAGCCACAGAAACACTTCATAAGAAAAAAGAATTTTGACAAGAGCAATGCATTTTGCCCAGAAGGCATGAATTCATCTTTAAAATGTTCTTATCTGTGCTCTCTCCTCCCTCTCCTACTTTGATAATGGAGACAGAAGAGTCCTTGGCTTACAAGTTGAGTGTGGATGGGGGAAGGCTAGCCAGGAAAGAGTGAAGAATCACTTCTCTGACTTACAATACAAGGTCCCTAGAGAGGAAGGGGACATATTTAACTTTAAATTAGGTTCAGCTTTTAATTATTAGATGGGGTTAATCATTTAAATTTTACCGAATTGGGATTGTGTTTTTGTCTTAAAGTGACCACAAAGCATTTGCTAATGTAAGATTGATCCCCAGAAAAACAATAAAAAAAGCATGGAGTCTGCCAGAGGGTACAAACTGCATCCACAATTGTGCCAATTCATCCTACTGGTAATATACAGCTTACCATCCTTCAATGGCATCTTCTACTGTATAATTTAAAAGAGTAGATACAAAGATGTTACGACATTTAGTGTAGGTAGAATTATTAGCCCGGATATTATTAATCTCACATAATTCAATGAAAGAAAGAACTGTGGATAATATTTATTTCCACAGTCTTTCTAAATCACCCTCTATGTCAAGAGCGTACATCCTGAATTAAGCAAATATCAACATAAATAAGAAGGATAGTAAAGAGAGGAATCTTATGGCTGGGAGAGCACGTTAGCGCTTTGTGGTCATCGTTTAGTAATGGTTCTCTTCTCCCATCAGTGATCTCAAGAACTAGAGAAATGAGGATGACAGCAGGAGGGAGGGCACTGTTAGCTATGCATACCAGGAAACAAGCAGTGTGTAAACTGAAAGACAGGGAAAAATAGTTGCTGCAGGTCATCTAAGACTCTACGCCTTTAGTAACTTCGCTGAAGTTACTAAAAGACACTGAAAAACAGAGCCAGTGTCCTTAGAACAGTTAAATGTCTGGAGTTGAGGTCCAGTCTTTAGGTGCCAACAAAAGGCTGAAATCTTATAATTCTGCTGTAGGGTCTTTTCTTACTAATTAACTTACCTACTGAAAAATTAAACATACATGTACATACAGACACACACACATTGTAAAAATATGCATCTAAATGCCTCATTTTCCCCTACTTTAACAAATTTTGTGGCAAATCTAGATCTTGGTCACACAACATTTGGATTCAGCCAACATACTATTATCAAGGGCATCTCAGAGAATAACCTGGAAGTCCCAAAGTATCCCACCAAGTCAATATTTTTTAGTAGATTTGTCAAGAATCAATCTCAAAATAATAATGCGTTTTTTAAAAAGTGAATATATTGGCAGATGCTACTGAAAATATTCTAGGTCTCAAACCATGACATAGAGACTCTGTTTCTATTCATTTCTCCACTTCACTTTACTCTGTTCCCTCAGAGTAGCAAATAGAGACAAAAGCAATGACCAAACTTGGTTTATTCACACATCCCTAACCAATCTGTCTGACCAACAGTATAGTGGACTCTAATTTGATTAACCAGAGTCATATGTCCATCCCTCATTCTGGTGTCGGGGTTATGAAGGGATGGGAGCTGGGTCTGCACTGATTAATATACATGGAATGAACTGGGTTATTTCAGTAAGAGAGAGGTGGCATTCACATGAAAAACATATGTCCGCTGTGTTCCTATATATACTAAACCCAGGGTCCTCCTGCTCATTATTCCTGCTTCTTGAGAAGAATATAGAGACACATGTGCTGCATTGAGGTTGAATTCGTGTTCCAAGTCTATACAACAATTTTGTACACTGATACCTCATCACGCAATGTTTATTCAGCAATTTATATAACAATTGGCTTTGAAAGTTGGCTTTTATTACTGTTTGAGTTTGGAGAATATCAAACAAGTAACGTTGCCAGGTTCATTACTGCTCTTTAGAAATTCATAATTAAATACTTTTCAAAATACTATTATAATCTTTTTTAATTCTTTGGAGATTTAATAAAAAATAAAATGTAACAACTGCAAGAAAGTTCACTGGTAAATATGCAAGATGTATGTAATTAATTTCTCATCTCTGAAAATATTTCTGAAATTGCATGTTTGCAAATCGTGTATGTCTTAACTTGTTTAGGTAACAATTAAAAGAGGAAAGCAAAAGAGTCAAGGCACTTCGGGACTTGAGGGAAGTGAGGCTTCTGTGTAAGCATACGTAGGTTTTTCCTTTACCTGGACAAGTATTTGCTCTTCACAATATCCATGCATTGTAAAATTGACTTTCATAAGATGCTGAAAAAATCCAAATCTGAATAAAAATACATTTTAATAGATTTTTTACCATATATATAATTTTTTTAATATGAAATATTTCCATTAAGATTCAAAATGAACACCTTGTCATTAAATATGATTCAAAATGGTTAATGGTAAATTAACACCCCAACAATCAATCATTCTCTTAAAATCTTGACATCACAATGTGTAAAGTGCAAGATTCAACAACCTTTATGACCTCTTTTACATTGCTGCCCCTCCCCAAATTGTGAAGCTTTATGTAGTTGATCTTTGATGGAATTATAGACATCTCTAATAATTTTCTGAAATTAATCTATGTTCATTAACAGATTTTTCAAAAATGGGTAATCCAATGCTTTAAATTTGTAGCTATTATTTCCAGAGCTATCTTTTGGGCATTCACTTTCTCCAGTCTAACACCTTATAAAGTGTTTAAGCACTAATTTTATAGATAGATATTCCTAATCAATAATTGCCCAAACTTCCCCACCATACATACAGTAATAACAGTCACAAATTAATTCAGTTATGTGACTTGAGAAATAAATAAGAAGATTTGCTAATTTGGGGAACTAGAGTTTGCTTTTTGGTAAATATTATTTTAATAACATTAACATAAATAAATTATTTATTAAATTACTGAAAGCTTAAGAATCAACACTAACTCACTTTAAAAGGATCTCTGGGTATATATACACAATGGAATACTACTCAGCCATAAGAAACGATGAAATCCAGCCATTTGTGACAACATGGATGGACATTGAGGGTATAATGCAAAGTAAAATAAGTCAGAGGGAGAAGGTCAAATACCGTATGATTTCCTTCATTAAGTAGTAGATAATAACACCAATAAACAAACACATAGGGACAGAGATTGGATTGGTGGTTACCAGAGGGGAAGGGGGGAGGGAGGAGGGTGAAAGGGATAATTCGGTACATGTGTGTGGTGATGGGTTGTAATTAGTATTTTGGTGGTGAACATGATGTAATCCATGCAGAAATAGAAGTACAATGATGTACACCTGAAACTTTTACAATGTTATAAACCAATGTTACTGCAATAAACAAAAATTAAACATAAAAAAAAAATCAAAAAAAAAAAAAAAAGGATCTCTGATAGTCGTTAATAGCTTAAAGACTGGTGACTTAAAGGTCAAACTTTCTGAATTTTGTGACATTATCTAGTACTTTATTTACATTATTATATATTGTTAAAGAAGAGATTGAAACTGAGGAATCTACTTCTTAAAAAATCTAGAGTATACCATATTGTCCTCTTTTTTTCCCATTTTTTAATGAATGAGGAGCTATGTGAGAATTAATCATTACTTAATTGGTTCTCCATTGGTTAGCAGTTCTCTGAATCTCAGGGAACTTAAACAAGTTGGGTATAAGTGGCAATGATTTGGGGTTAGCCTAGACCAAATAAAAAACTTTACAAGACAGTGGATAGACACAGAGACGAAAATCACCAACGCTCCCTTCTTCTCCTGTGTACACCTATACAATTGCCACACCTGTGTTCAAAATACTTTAGGCAAATATTATGACTCTCTAATAAGATGGTGAAGAATTCTGGCAACTCAGACAAGCTCCTTTCCAAGGTTGGAAAGATTTTAAGTTGCATTGTGGTTGCATTTTTCCTACATGTTCAGGAATTAACTCTTTTTTTCCTTTTACAAAGGAATATGATAGAAAACATCTGAAGAGTTGGGGAAACGTATAATCACACTCCAAAGCCTTCACAGAAGAATGTCAGTGTTGAAAGATTATGGATCCTTCACTAACCAACACCAGAGAATATGCTCTTTTAGATGTTTATCTCAAAAACTCAAATAATCATGAGAGAAACATCATCTATCACTTGACAAAAGATAGTTGGAAACAGTTGAAATTTGAGTGAGATCATCTCATGATATAACTGTATCTTCCTCTTAAAACAAACTAAATATATCAAGTTGGATCATGAGGAAGTAACATAAACCCACATGACCTTTATTTTCTATAGCAAAATTTTCACTAACTTAAGACATAAAACTATAGAGATAAGATGTCAATATCCAGGCAACAGATCAGATAGAGATACAAAAATATAAATTACTCATCTCAATAAAATTTGTGTGTAAATTTATGGTTGAGATATGATACTACTGAGTGTATTTTATATGCCTGAATTGCTTTTGGATTCACTGGCATGAAGAAATGTGTCTATCCACATTAAACAAAAATACTTGATTTCTTCTACTAGACAAAAGCAACTACAGAATTCAAATATTTTCTCTCTTTTTTTTGCTATAGATTCTAGCAACACAACCTTGTTTAGAGCTCAGCTGTAGCAAATCATTAATCTGGGTGTTAATATCAGAAGTAAGTATGTATATATACAAGAAGTAAAAAAAATTACCCTCACCTATAATTCTATCTCCTGTAGTTAGTCATTGTTAATATGTGGATCTACGTGCTTCTGGTCTGTTCCCATGTTTTATTACAAGAAAACAAACCCAAATAAGTTTGTGTATATACACACACACACTTCCTTCCAATAGTTTTGTTCTGTTTTTATTGTTTGTGTTTGATATGCATAATATGTAAGTAATATCAAATCTAGTTTGATAGTAATTAAATAAAATGTAATACATACATAGACAAATACCACCTTGAATTGGTGGTTTTAGATAATTATTGATGATTTGAAATTAATTTGAAAATGTAGAAGTATGGTTAAAAAAGGTGTAAATTTCTAAATATATAGCAAAAATATTCTTGAATCAAAATATTTAAATATTCATAAGACACTGTAAAGGTCTTAAAAGTATACTTTCCATTTTGAATAAAACGCCATGTCCTGCCTGTAAATACTGTGATATGAGTTATGTTTTAACCCACCCTGAGTTAGAAATATTGAAAGGTTCCATTGCAATCACATCTCTAAATTCATTTTTCTTCATTTTCACTTCACTTCAACACTTGGACCCTATTTTTCATTTTTTATAGTGTTAAATCCAAGTTCTTCCACTTTAACAGATTCTCAGTGCCTAAAACAAATGAAGTCTCAACATTCAAAATAGAATGTAATACTTACCCACCCAAGAAGGATGTAACAGCAGCTGAGAAGCTGTCAAGAAGAAAAATGTCAGAAGGATCAATAAATCACATTGCTGTAAGGTGATGATGAGCATGGTAAACAACTCTGTAAAAATTTGGTTGCTAGCAGTCAGATGACTTGGTTTCTTCTAGCCTTCGTAGTAGAGTAGTGTACATTTATCTTCTGTTATGCACTGGTACGTAGCTGGCAGGCTTGGTATATATAAACAGTACTTAAAGACATTATGATTGGCTTGGATCCAGAAAATATCCCCTGACATTACCATTAGCTATCAAAGATCTTAAATATTGCTGAAGATGATTGAAGAGGCAAAGGAAAGCCAGAAGTCAAAGAGAAACAATAATAGTAAGAAAAATTGAGAGGATAACTAGGAATAAAATATGTATACTTAATGATATAAGAATCTTAAAACAAATTAATGAAACCTAAATGTCCATGTAGTTCATCATAAGAAAGAGTGATTTAGTACATTATTAAAGCATAAGGGAAACTAATATCTAAAACAAGGGCTTACTGAATACTGTTTTTTACTTTTTTGTTGTTTTAATGTTTCTTATAAATAGAAACTAATCTTCTTAATGTATTTTCCATGTTATATATGAAAGGAGATATGTTGCTATGCCACTGTCATACCTGTGACCCTATATAAAAAATGATATAACTACCAGGAAAAGAAAGAAACAAAAAGTAATAATAATGATAATAAAAACCCTCTGACTTTATTACCAATCCCTATGCAATAAATTGGAGAAGCTTTTGAGAAAGTCAAGCAATAACTTAGCTGTGATGTATTACATTTGGTTTGGTGATTTAACAATGCTCACACAATTAAGATAGTTTATTGATAAATAAATGTCATTCAAATAGATGTTAAGCGTACTTATATAATCATATTTCCAAAGAAAAAACCTATGAGGGATAAGATGCATTCGTAAGAGCCATAAATGAGAGATTTTTTGAATTTTAGTCCATTAATACAATTCTACCTTGTGTTGCCTAAATCGATAATTCTTATTCATTAACACGTACTTTAAATGTAGTCAAGAAGTAAGAAAATTAACATTGCATATAATTCCATCACTTGGAGTTAGTCATTGTTAATATGTGCATCTATATGCTTTTGGTCTTTTCTCCGTGTTTTATTACAAAAAAACAAAACAAAATAAATCCTGTCTTGCCAAATATAACATATAAGGATGTGAAGAGTGAATGTTCACCATAATCTCACTCAAGAAATGAATACTATTGAGCTTGCTGCATATTATTCCAGATTTTTTTCTATGTACATACCAACATATTTTAACATTATATAATGTACAAATATATTCATAACATATGGCTTTTTATAATACATGCAGTTTTTATAATAATTATAAAAACACACTATTTTCTAACTCACTTTTTTTGTCTTAACACCGTATCTTAGATATCTTTCAATATCAGTTCAAACACACTCAATTATTTAATGATAAAAGAATGATTAATTTATATGTAGTTTTTTTGGTAATAGAATAATTCTGCACTTAACAAGAACTATCCATTATTAAGTTAATTTTTGTAGTTAAAACAAGACAAAATTGGTTTTGTAGCAAAACAAGGGAATTGATGTCTTAAGGAGAATTTATGTCAGGTGCAATTTGCCATGATAGATTTTATCATTAAGAAAATAAAATTGTATAAGTAAAGAAACCGAGGACTTACTCAGTAGAAGGCAGGTCTAACAGGTTTGGTTCTGAATAGAATAGAGCTGAAAGTGAGTATTAGGAGATTAATTCACAAGTTGATTTTCCTAAGTTGATGCTAAGAACTGCAAGAGGTAATTCACCAAAATTGTGAGTTGGAGCATTTGAAACATAGGAGCTATTCCAACATTGTTGAATTTTCATTTCAACTACTTTATTTTTTCAAGTTTATTGCTGAGGTAACCAAAATCTGCATCAAAATCATCACATGTTAAAAGGACTCAATAGGATGACATGCATTTGAAAAATAGAAGCTTAAACTCATAATATACTTATCGCTTGCATCTATCTAACATCCATGAAATCATCCCCCAAAATGGCAGTAGAGCAGGGGTATTAGCTTTTCTCCAGGTGTTCCCTTCTTCTTTGTAATTTAAAATATTCACTCTATACATACTTTAATAACTGTTGTGCTATTGTTGTTCTTAATAGCACCTTTAGAAATGACATGCTTTTGCTGTTCAACCAAAATTTGTAAAAATAAATTACCTCTCAGTTTTTTTGTGATTAATCATGGTATAGTTTCTTTGTTAAATCTTAGGTGATTGAAAAATAAATCACATGTGCTGTAAATATCCTTTGGACCACAAGCATTGCAAATTGACATTACAGTATGGATTTTTCATCTTGACAGCTTATCGTAGGAGCCAAGTTGCCCCAAATTTCCTTTAAAGAACAGAAAAAATCTGGTCAAACATAAAGACTAAAACAAAGTACTTGTTTATTGCTGTAAAGGAATCAACTTATGGATCAGATACCATGTGAGATTTATCTCAATTGCTACTGGATAGGTTGAAAATTTCAACCATAAAAATTAGCAGTAATTTTTCTCTTTTCAAAGGGCCAAGATAACGAGATCTTATTTAATCATACAGTTGTACCTCGGCTTGTTCTAAGGATAGGAAAACAACCAAACACAAGAAGAAAATCTTAATCTTTTCAGGGCATAGATGAAAAACATATTTTTCGACGTTATTTAATTAACAGTGAATTCTTTTCCTAATAAAAATCTCAATGCTATAGTCTATACTTATTTTGTCAATATAATAGTAAGGTAAAAAGAATCAGCCTAAACATATCCTAAAATGCTTAGTCCAAGGAATAGTATCACCATGCAAATATGTGATATGCTTCCAGAGCTAAGATAGGTGATTTTATTCTACTATAAATGTATACAAAGAGTCAGAGAAAGAGCCAAGGACCTCTTGCTGTTGCAGAATACATATATTTCAGTAAAGGTAAACGTCAATAAAATATTTTGCTTTTGGATGGGAATTAGGTTCTGCATGTACCATGGTCAGAAAATGTCTTAGGGACAGGGGGTTAAACAGCATATCAAAGTAAATATAGGAAAAGGAGACAGATGCTAAGTTAGGGATTGTGATTATGATCTTCCTCATTCTTTTTAAAAGTACTTTTGTTATATCAGATATTTAATAAACTATCATTATATAATAGGTGCTATGCTTATTCTTCACATCTGTTCATCTTATTTAATCCTCCACAGCAATCTTACAAAGTAGTTTTATTCATTTCACTCTAGATATGAGAAAACTGAGTCAGAGAGAGACAATAATTTGCTTTTGGTCCACCAGCTAGTGAGTGGCAGAGTCAGAAGTGACTTTAGATGATCTACCTCCAGTGGCTGTGCTTCTGATTCCCGGATAGATGGCCGTAATAACCCACTTGCATAGAACTTTTAGAGTTCTTAAAGAATTTTCATGCCTGTGATCTCATTTTCTCTTTATAATCATTATTCTCAGTCTGTAGGATGGTTGCTGCTCTGTATAACAGAGAGAAACACTAAAAATATGTCTGGTTTTGAGTAGTAATTTTAGCAATGGTTAGGTCCAGAGTTTATGATAAGAACAGATCAGGCCCCTATTGAAACCACGTCACCCAATCAAGCTTTTTTTACTGCACTACAGATTTTGTGTGTGTGTGTGTGTGTGTGTGTGTGTGTGTGTGTGAGGAAGATCAACCCTGAGCTAACATCCATGCCAATCCTCCTTTTTTTTTTGCTGAGGAAGACTGGCCCTGGGCTAACATCTGTGCCCATCTTCCTCCACTCTATATGGGACGCCGCCACAGCGTGTCCTGACAAGCGGTGCGTTGGTGCGCTCCAGGGATCCGAACCGGGGCTGCCAGCAGTGGAGCGCGCTGCACCCAACCACTACGCCACAGGGCCGGACCCCCTACAGATGTTTTTTTCCCAAAGAACACACCTGAATAAACTTTCTGCATGCAAATGTATATCTCAGAGTCTGTTTCCAGGGACTCTGACCTAAAACGACAGTTTCAATATCAAACCATTTTCTCTTGAGTCTGTTGTCCAATCTTCTTGGTCTCTTTAATGTTCTCTTGCTGTTTTCTTTTTTTCAATACTTTCATTTATTTATGCAGCCTATGAAGTATATTTATTTTATATATTGAGTTTTTATATTCTGTCTCTAATTTATGGAGACTAGCTTTTCAAGACTTGTTTCTTTGGTTGTTTTGTGATTTTTTTATTATAAACTTCTATTTCTTAAAATTTTACTTATGGGAATCATTTATGGCTTGGACTGAAGAGAGGTTCTTCTAGAGAAAATCTGCAGTTGTTTCTACCAGGTAACTGGGGGCTATACTAACCTAGGACTACTTTAAACTGTAGTATTGCATTGAGGTTTTTCACATCACATAAGTAGGTAAATTTAGGCTACAATCCAATATAAGGGTTGGTTCTTACCTAGAAGGATTATTTTCCCCATCATTCAGCACTAGGATTCAATTAGGAATATCTTCTTTTAAAACCCTCAGTAAACGTACATTTAAATCTATTTTACACTTACATGGAGGGGCTAGCCAATTTGGTGGACCTAGCTTTATGATGGGATTATATTGTTTTAACCTTCCTAATTTAAGCAATTACTAGACTTATCTCCTTGATCTATGCTCTGGAAATCTACGAAAACTAAAACTCAAGTTCGCTAGAATTTGCAATTGCTCAAGGAGGAAGCTAGTATTAGCATTCTACTTATCACTTTCCATTTTCTCCTTTTGTTTAGTTTTGTCTCAAAATATTCCTTACTTTCTATTCAACTCATCAATGTACTCAAATGTGCTAATCTATTCAGCATCTATAATTTTTCCCCCAGCCAAAGAGATGGGCAGATTATCCATTCTGCCAGTCTGCAGATATGTAAGGCGCTCCCTCTAATCATCATCAAATATCTTCACTTTTAACATGTGGTCCTCTTTTCCCAGCCTAGCCAGCTGGGATGAAGTGCAAATAGAGACTTAAGAGCAGAGATGCTAAATCTTTGGTTTCTATTTTAATGAATGCTGTGTTACTGTTATAATAGACAAAGAGTTGGGAAAATGGAAAAATTAAATCACTCTTCTCCCTCATTAGAATTAAAAGGATAATTACTCCCTTTGGTACAAAGAAACATTGAACAATGTGTTGCAGAGAATCATTTAGACCCCAGTGGGACCTAAGAAGAAGTTTTATGCACCTTTTCTGCTCTTAAATCCGTAAAATATAAAAGGAATATTTACAGAAATTACTAAATAGTTTAGGGATCCTTTAAGAATAAAGGATGCATTTATCTTTAATTTTTTCTGGAACGATGTGAATACATATCCTCTTAGGATTCCCTAGTAACCCAGCAAAAATGGGAGCAAGAGGGTTGAGATGTCTCTTTGCTGGAGGGGGGAAGACACAGGGCAGCCACAGCATGTCTCTTGTGAGTAACAAGCAAAAGCAACAGGATTTCTTTTTGCCTCTGCTAACAAGGCACTTGGCTGAGAGAGCGAAAGCAGGCAGATGTTGAAGGGATCTGTGGTCATGATGAGAGGAAATTACAAAGAGTAGTGTAGGATGTATGTCAAGAAACCAGGTGGGAGTACAGAATCCTCAACAGATGCCAATGTCGTGGGGATATGGGACATGATTGTAGATTGCAACACATGTCAGGATGGGACAAAGGAAGTCCAAAGCCCAGACGCCTCAACATCTGATATTATTGTATCATATAAACTGTTCATAAATTAAACCAGTCCAGGAAGAAAGGAAGAAGGAAGGAAGAGGGCACTTTTGATTTGACTGAACTAAAACCTGAGCCTGAGACTACTTTGAAGCAACTGAATTTACTTAAAATTGATTGTTACCTTTTTTTTTTTAGCTATCAAGCAGAATGGGAACTTGGAAGCTAACTCTGCTTATAAGAAAAATAAAGATACTTACATATTTTCATCACTTGAATTTTAGAGCCTGAGAATATGTTTCTACAACACATCCTCTTGATCTCCACAAGAGACATTTCAGGAAGAAAGTAGTGGTCAGTTGTGTAAAATACTGCTGACAGCTAAAGTGGGACGTGAACACATTAAATTTAGCAACAAGTTACGAACTGGTGACCGGGCAAGCAGAACCCTAGAATGGCAAGGATGGAAAATCAAATGGAAGGTGAGAAAGTTGAAGTAGTATACGTAAAAAAAAAAACAAAACCTCTTTTGAAAAACTGGTTATGAGGGGAAATAGGAAACAAAAGACAGATCAAAGTAATAGCTAAAGAGAAATATGAGGTCAAGGCAAAGCTTGATTTGCTTTGTTTAAAATTACAGGTATTAAACCACCTTTGACTGATTAGAGGGAGTATGTGGTAGAAATCAAAATGTTGAAGATACAGGAGACTGAAGAGGTACAAGTGCAGTGGGAGCAAAGGAGCACATGTGGAGGGGTGGGATTTGGATTGAAGTAGCACTTTCTTTATTGTAATGGGAAGGGGAGGCAGCAGGTTTTCATGTGGTTTTTACATGTGGTAGCAAAAAGTTTAAGTAGTTACCGTCTGGTGAATTCTCTGTAGCAAGAAGTGAAGCCATGCACTGAGATTAGTAGAGGAAAGAAAGAAGTGGTAAAAGGTTTAAGTCGAGTGAATAAGATGTGATTTTATTGTGGAAACAGGCAGAGTAAACTTTCTGGAGTAACAGTTTCTTGAATGCATTGTGGAAAGCCCATTGAGTTTGTTGAACACGAATCTATAGTGCTTCCGATCTACTGTTCAGTGCTTAGCTGTTGGGGTACAGGCACAGAGAGGGATTTGCCCATAGTTGCAGTCTTGAAAGATATTCACAAGATTAGAACAAGGGAGTTAAGAATATTTTTAAAAGAGTAATAGTAAATATGATGCAACCAGAAAGAGAGGCTGAGTGTGGAAGAAGAATGTGGAAGTAGAAGGCAGCTGATCAGTAATGAGACAATGGGGGATCAGTGAGTTGGACACTTCCTCACTGAAGTTGCTTTTGATGATGGTAGCAGTTAGGTTGGTCAGCTGATGAAGTTATCAGTGATTTGAAGCAAACAACTAGGAAATCTGTAAATGTCCAGCCTCAGAAAGGGAAGAGGGAAGAGAACAGGCAAACCAGAATGTTGAATCTAACGATTAAAAGAGGGAGCAGAGATGTTTGGGAGCAGTAACAGGAAGCAAGGGAGAGTCCTAATTACAAGGAAACTGTGCTGGATATATTTGATTTGATTTTCAGGGAAATGGAAATATCTTTGAACCTAGAAAAATACCTCATTTTTGGAATGGGCTGCTTGTAAGGAGCCAGTCACAGGAAATATTCAAATGGAGATTGGATGAGTATTAGTTATATTGTGAAGAGGCTTTGAAATATATAAGATTAGATTATATCATCTCTGAAGTCATTTCCTACTTGAAGATCTCTTTTGAATCTGAATGTTCATCCATGCACCACCCAAGTTTTCTTTTTCTCTCAAGTTCAATCATTAGCAAAATTGACCATATCCTCAGTCTCTTCCTGGAATGTCTTTCCCACTGTCTTGCTCCAACTTGAACCTGGTTTTTTCCTAATGATACTGCTTCTTCTGCAGACTTGATAAGACCGTGCCTCAAAGTGGGATAAGTGTCCTTTTTGTATTCATCACCCTATTCCGGATAATTACATCTCCTTCCTCTATAAAACACCTCCCTTTATTGCTGCCCTCTAAGATCCCCCATGTCACTCCTTTTTGTTCTTTGATGATGTTAGCTCCTGGCTTACTGCAACTATCTCCAACGCCACTACTGTAGTAGTGAATCCAAAGTCCAAAACCAAGTTTCTCCATTCTTCTTCTTAATCATCTTGGTCTCCACCCTAACTTCAAAATTCACTTCTGTGATCATACCCATGACTATGCTGTTACTAATCACTGCTAGTCTTACAAAACCTCAAACATGTCTTACTACAATTTTCTATCTTTCCAGCTCAATGCCTCTAAGAGCCCAACTCCAACAATAGTTTGAAGCCAGTGAGACCTCACCATTTTTCCTTATCTCTCACCCCTCACCCAACACCCATGCTTCTTTTATTATCAAGCTTAAATTTAATTTCTAATAATTATAAAAACACTCGCTTAAATGCAACATCAACTCCTTTGTTTCCTATCACATTCGTTTACTCTCTTAGCTAACCCACACCATGGTTAAATCCTAACCTCCATGTACTGAGCACTTGCACCACTGTACTAGCCTAGAGGAAACCCTAAACCATCTGGACTGACCTCACTTTAAATTCATGAGCACTAAGTCATACTGTATTTCCCTAGTCCATTCACTCTTTTACTATGCTATCTGGTCATGTTATAGTATGCCCTTTTGCCTCAAACTTATCCTTTTCTCCCACTCAGCTTGTGATCATTCTTCCTATTTCACTGAAGAAAATAAAGCAGTCAAAAGAGAAGTTCCATCGACCACTTGCACCTTTGCATCTATTTTCATCCATTTGTGCTTGAATACTCTAACTTCTCTTCTATCGTCAGAATGGACTGCACTCGAAGTAAATACAGTCTTTCCATTGTGTAGTCAATCCCATCTCCTTTTTCTCTCTTAAGGACATTGCTCTAGCAATTTCCCCTTCTCTCCCTCTTTAATTATCGAATATTTTCCATCAACATGAATATAATATACAGTTATGCTGCCCATCGTATAAATAGAAATTATCTTGACACCACTTTCCGTTCTAGCTATCACCTCATTTTTCTTCTAACTATAAAGTAAAACTCCTTGAAATAGCTGTCTATTTTTGATTCTTTGAATGTCTTTCTTCCTCTTTATCTCAAGCCCACTATCATCAAATTTTTTTGCCACAACTCCACCAAAACTGCTAATTTTGTTGTCACTATTGATCTCCACATTGCTAAGTCTAATGGTCAATTCTCAGCACCACCTTTTTTGACTTATCAGGAAGCAATTGGCACCACTGATCATTCTCTCCAACTTACAACACTTTCTTTACTTAGCCTCTTTCCTAATAACACACAGGCCTGGTTTTCTTTCTACTTTGCTGGCAATTTTTCCTCAGTCTACTTTTTAGTTTTTTATATCATCTAACAAACATCTAAATAGTAAGTTACCCTAAGATTCAGTATCTCGACCATATCTCTATATTGATTCCCCTGATTTCATCCAGATTCAAAGACTTAAATCCCATGTCAACTTTAATGTCTTTCAAAGCTATATATCCAGTTTGTAACTCTCTCAAACTTCAGATTTATCCAACGACACAATCTAGACATATGAGATTTAACATGTCAAAAACTGAGACCCATGGGGCCAGCCCTGGTGGCCTAGTGGTTAAGTTCAGCGTGCTCCACTTTGGTGGCCTGGGTTGGGTTTCTGGGTGTGGACCGTCACCACTCTGTTAGTGGCCATGCTGTGCTGGTGGCCCACATACTAAAAAATAGAGGAAGATTGGCATGGATGTTAGCTCAGGGCAAATCTTCCTCAGCAAAAAAGAAAAAAAAACAAAAAACTGAGACCCTTACATCCTTCCTTGAATCTGCTCCTCCCGTGTCTTCACCCAACAGTCAGTGACTTCCAGTTGCCTATTTAAAAAAACAATGAACCTTCCTTTAATCTGTTTTTCTCATACAACACATGCTTGTCATTAGCAAATCCTATTTGCACCTCTTTCAAAATATATCTCTGCAATTCTTGCTTTTATCCTAGTTCAAGCTATCATCAACTCTTGCCTAGATTTTGGAAAATCCTTCTACCAAATTCTCTGCCTCTTCGTTTTTTCCTCCTCCCACTTTTCAGTCTATTTTAAATGAGAAGCCAGAGTGATCCTAGAAAAACTTAGGTCCTATCACAACACTCCTTTGCTGAAAAGCGTTCAGTTGATAATTGTTTTCCCTCTGAAAGTGAATGTTAAATTTTCAATGTGATCTGTAAAACCATTTATGATCTGACTTCCCGCTCCCTCGCCGACCTCATCTACCACGACACTTCTCTTTCGTCATCCCCTGTTCCTCCTCCAAAATTTTCAAACCTGCCAGCTACACGCCCACCTTAAGTTCTTTGCCCTTACTGTTCCCTTTGCCTGGGATGCTCTTCCCACACACATCTACATTTCCTTCAGATCTTTATTTTTAAAAAATCACACTTTCAGTGAGACATTCCAGCTTACCCTAACTAGAATTTTTATCTCATCTCCTACACTTAATATCCCCCTACTCTGCTTTTTTTTTTTTTTTAGCACTTATCACTATTTAATATAAGGCAGAGTTTACACTGATTCTTGTTTATTTTCTGTTTCCCACTAGAATAAATATTTTCATGAAAGCAGAGATTTTTTCCTGTTTTGTTCACTAATGGATCACAGAGCATACATACCTAGCAAATGCTCAATAAATGTTTGTTGAATGAATAAATGAATGAATGTCATCTGTTACATTTTATAATCAGTTTCAAGTGTGAAATTTAGTTTACATTAATCAAACTCCTACAAGAAGTGTGTTATGTATTTTTCCATTACATTATTGCTTTTAGAAGACAGGCTCTGTACCAATAAAATTTCAGGTTTTATTACTAATAGGACTAGTGTTAAGAATACGATACCTACTTTCATGTATCTCAATTGTAAAACGAATTAATTTGGAGTTGAATTTCCAGCCTTCCACAAAATTAGCTGATCCTTAGAGTTCTCACTTCTAAAAATGAAGAGATTAACATAAAGGACTTGGGAAGTTCTTTCATCAGAAAATTCTACTGTCTATCCACATCTAAAGCAGAGGAGAAAAGAGAAAATGAAGAAATTATGCTCAATTTTGTATTAAATAAAGCTTCCTATACAGTATCAGGGGAGATACTTGGTGCCTAGCAAACATTCAAGAAATGTCAGTTATTATTGTCATCAGTGTGGTCACGTTCATTCACTGTTATTTGTCCTATTACTCTCCCCAAAATGGATAAAAAATATTTTTAATCTATGCATCCTGTGTAAAAAGAAAATAAATCTTATGACTAAGACAAAAATCTTTTGGAAAACAGACAACCTATAAATGGTATAAACCTAAGTACAAAGCAAATATTTGCAAATTGTACTCTTTTCAGATTATGATAGTATAAGTTTATATTTTATCCATGGTTAAAGAGTAAACTTCCAAATTCAAATACTTATGTTTTATCCAACTTTCAATTAAAAATATTTTCAGATATGAAAATTTTTAAACATTTATTCTTTGAATAATATTCAAATTATATAAAGTTTATATTCTTATTTATTGTATGTATATATAGTAAGTAAAAATATATATTTCCCTAAATTGAAAGAGTCTATTCATAATATAATCTTCTTTGTGAAATTTCTGTAGCTAAAAAGCTTCTCTAAGGATGCTAAGAAGCACCAATTTTTACCCCTAAATCCAAAACTGTTACTGATCACAAAAAACATTTTTGAAATCACAAAGATATTTGGAGTAAAATGTTCATTTTTATTTTAATAAGAGCCCTTCATTACTTCAATTCCTTTTCAAATTCTTTCAGACAATGTTGAAAACTATGTTCTCTCTTATGAGGACAATAGGGTTAATTTATTTCGGGTTAGTATAAGAACATGTGGACATTTTTTTTTTTTTTTTTTTTGTGAGGAGATCAGCCCCTGTGCTACCATCAGCCAATCCTCCTCTTTTTTTGCTGAGGAAGACGGCCCTGGGCTAACATCCGTGCCCATCTTCCTCCACTTTATATGGGACGCCACCACAGCATGGCTTGCCAAGCAGTGCGTCGGTGCGCGCCCGGGATCCGAACCAGCGAACCCCGGGCCGCCGCAGCGGAGCGCGCGCACTTAACCGCTTGCGCCACCGGGCTGGCCCCAGAACATGTGGACATTTTTAATCTTATTTTTTTTCCTTTGAGAAAAGAAATACTGCTTTTGTGGTACTACAAAAGCTGTAAAATAATCATGATTTTGAGGGCAGGATTCAAACAACCCAAGTTCAGTGGATAAATGAATAGGCAAAGAAAATGTGGTGTATATATATATACACACACACACACACACAATGGAATATTATTCCACCTTAAAAAAGAAGGAAATTCTGCCATTTCTGACAAGATGGATGAACACGGACGGCATTATGCTAAGTGAAATAAACCAGACAGAGAAAGAAAAATACTGCATCATATCATTTGTAGGTGGAATCTAAAAAAAATAGTCCAACTCATAGAAACAGAAAGTAGAATGCTGGTTGCCAGGGAGTGGGGAGTAGGAAAATGAGAGATTGGTAAAAGAGTACAAACTTCCAGTAGAAAATTTTAAAACCAAATTAAAGAAAATAATTCTGTAAAAATGACTTTATAATTCTAGAAAAAATTTAAAGACCAAATATAAGCTTCTATTAACCAAGAAGAAAATAGATGATGCACTTACCAGAATAGTATTAAATTGAAACAAAGTAAAAACTACAACTGTATATTTTGAAATTTTAATACCTTCTCCTTTATTTTGCTAGTTTATGTGCATAAGAGTATCTGCACAATGTATCTCCTAGAGTGTTTTGTCTGTACGATGGAGTGTCAATGCATGTTTTATTGACATTTCTATATTAGGCTTCTTAGCTTTTAGAAGTTTTCAGAAAAACTTCAAAGTCTTGATGGTCTTCCATAGACGAATTTTTCCTTCAAAGAGAAATAATCTGGTTTTGTTCTTAATTACACTAATTCAAAACAAGTAATTTTGACACATATATTTTGGATTTGTTACTTCGATCTATATAGTTTTGAGCAAAGATTATTGCTTCCAAAAGCCATTTAATATAAATGATATTTAAGATTGTTTCATAACATATCTTAACATTAGATTTTATTTTAGGTTGTTCTAAGTTATCATACATAGAAATTTATTGTATGATCTTCTTTTGTCTTTTGAAATTATAAAACATATTCCTTTTCATGATAAAAATAACACGTTGAGTGCAATCATTTGCTCATTTTTTTTGCACAACAATAACTAAAGAAAACAAATATTGAATTGATAAAAAAACTCTCTTGCAACGAGTTTCCCAGAGATGTTAATTGTCAAACTTTTCTGTCTTGTTCTTCAGTGATGTCTTAGAATAGTAAGTTAAAAACTGGCAATCCAATGTGCTTTATTTGGTGCCATTTAAAATATCCAAAGAGTAAACAATGCTTGAACATTGTGCTATCTAGTTGGCAGGAGGCAGAATAAAACTTACTTTTAACTCAGAATACAAAATGACCACCCAGGAGCCATACATAAAAAGCATCCCTGAAGATTTCAGAAATGTAATACTCTCAAGACTGGCTTTGCTTTGCAGAATGATTCATCTTGCTTTTACTCCTACAAAACTGACCGGGGTTCTCCTGCCCTGTAAGGGCTCTTCCAATCCCGAGATTCTCCTTTTCAGTAGAATGACCCTTCAGATTACTAGTTATAATAGGGAACCAATCATGCACAATAGATTTGACTTAATTCTTTCACAGTTTTTCAATTATATATTTAAAGGTAAATCAGTACAATGGTTTCCAAAATTTTTTTCTATATTTCATTTTAACAAAATGATCTTCACATCTTTGAATGTTTATCTTATCTTTTGTAGGGTTTATCTATTTATTTAGGCATTCATAATGGATAACTGCAGTTAATCTATGGTTCTCTTTACTCATTTCAAGAACTTATCCTGAATTTGTTCTTATCTGTTTTGTGTTTTTGAGTCTCCTTCTAGGCTTAAGGTTATTAAAGATTCACGTATTATTTACTTCAAACTCTACAATCCCTTGTATGAATTTTCTGAATCCTACAAAAGTGTAATAAATATCGGTTGATTAACTAAAACCAATTGAGAATACATGTCTCATTGCAAGCCCTATTTGGCAGATTGTATTATTTTTCAATAAATTCTTCCTTTCCTCCAAATGCCTGCCAAGGTTCAGTATTTGTAGAGCATATTTCCATAAATAATTAATGTTAGACATAGCCATGTGACTTGATTTAACCAATGAGAGAGTGACGGGGTGCTATTTCTAAGCTAGAACCTTAACAGTGGCAGTGTGTATTTCTGTTTCCACTCTGATCCTTGAAAATGACATTCCATAGTTAGCCATTGCTGCTTCGGCCAGAGTGCCAGAATGAAAATGCATGGACCAAAAGCCTGTGGTCCAGTATAGCCCAGAGTACCCCAGTTGAGATTAGCTGACCTGCAGACCACTGAGGTTTAAACATATAATTGTTGTTTTAAACCATTGAGGTTCTGAGGGGGTTATGTGTTACACAAGTTTATCCTAGTAGAAGACTGACTAATACTCCCCAGCATAGAAAATGAACACTTATTCAGAGCCTTTAATACAACTGTAAAGACATACTATACAGAAAGATAGTAACCACTTCAGAATGTTATTAAAAATAATATCATGTCTTAAATCTTCCATCTTGACTAAATAGTATTCACAGATGATGAGTTAGTCTCAAACTCAAGGCTGTGAAACTTTAAAGATATTTTAAGAATATCTCAAAGACTGAAAAATGTAACATTTTACCTCTAGATAGTTAACCACCTAAGAGAAAAACTCAGTTATACCAAGCATATATACATACATACATACATATATATACACATATGTATACACATATATAAATGTAAATATATTTATAAACATATAAACATTATATTTATAAACATATAAAATGTTCTATTAGAATGTTCTTAGATCATTCTCTGGCTTCCATTCAGATACCATGGGTACTATAGAGATAATACAAGTATTTCTTCACAAAGAAATAGCCATATTGTGTAATTTTTTCAATTTTAATATTAGAGATGTTTTATATGCAAAGAAAATGTATTATTTGATTATATATTGCCTAAAATGTAACACATATTTCAGTGACAATAATTTATGGTGTATATGCATTCCATGTTTGAAGAGTAAATATGTCTCAGGGGAAGATGCACTTTCCCTTTGAAGAAATTATTTTACATTTGATGTAAACTGTTGGGAAGTATTGGCACAATATAAGACATTTCAGCTTTCACGTGAAGTTTTTTAGCTGTGACAGAGTTCTGGGTCCCTTAAGTTCCTGCTTTTCTACTTAACTCTATAGTATAAAATAAAGGTTCAGAGTCATAGAAACACAGAGAAAATAACCAATACATTTCCTTAATTTTATAGATTGTTAAATGAAGCCCAGATTTTCCCAAGCTCATAAAGTTTATTAGATCTTCAAATCAAATATCCATCCCAGATACCTCTTTTCACTTCTATCCCTTTAGGAATACTAGTCAGACATCTGACTTTTGGAATACTAATCACACAGCTTAAATTTGACAGGTCTAAAGTTGAATTCACCTCTACTTTTCCCAGCTAAGTGTGGTTCTCTTTTATTTTTCATGCTATTAAGTAGTTGTTAAGTATTAAGTAGTATGAACGTCAGTATCAGCACGGATGACAATAGGAAAAGATGGCACACTCAAGTGTAGTAATTTAGGAGACTTTAATACAGGAACAGTTAATAAATATGAGGGCAGGTTCAAAGAAAGCCAACAAGCCATGTCAAAGCACCCTAAATTTAGCAACAACAGGAAGTCATCAACATCACTCGGCCAAGGCGAGGGAGAACTTGTGAAATATTGAGAGGAAGCTGGTCTGTAGCTATGACTACAAGAGAGTCCTGCTCAACAGCAACTGTGGGCTTTGGTAGAGGACTTCAGAAAAGGGAAATCCATGACTAGGCAGGGAGACAACCATAGAACTAAATACCTCAGCTTCACTCTACCCCTGCCATATCCTTTCCCATGATGGCTTCCGTTAACCCGACTCAACAAGAAGCTGTGGGAAAAGAAAAAGCCATGGATGAAGTGAGTAAAGGTTGATCTTCTAGTGCCAGAGCAGAGTGAAGAATGGTAAAAAGTAGACCTGGAGGGATAAGCAAAGTGTATCTAACACACCCACCCATCAACAGAAACAAGAGAATCTTTCTAAATCTCTCCCTCTCCTTCACCTTATCCAGATTCAAAAGACATTTTGATTCATCTAAAACCCAAATGGAATTCTGCCCCTCCATGGAGTGGCATAATGGAGTGAAGCGACCTCTGGTGGTGAATAACCCACCGACTCGCAGCATTTCTTAAAATGAGGTGAAAAATCAGAAGTGATTTAAACATTTCATCACTTATTTTTGACTACTTTGAGTTAGCTTTATTATGAAACCCAGGACATTTGGAGCATACTAAACCAGAGTTATTAATCTGTAAGTATGGATGACAGCGTGTTTTTGTAGGGAACGCTCTGAGATTCTACGTGTGAAAACTCTCCTCCACATGTGTCAAAGAATGCTAAGAACTACTAATAACAAAATAGCTATGTCAAGGCACCATATCTGATGCCCCTCCACCGGAATATGTACAATTTTATGACAGTGACTTGAATTCTTCAACTAAAATTTAAAAAAAAAAAAGATTTAAAACTTAATCAGCCTTAAATGTGCATAAGGTTTGGGGAAGGGACTGAAGTGAATCGTAGAAGAACCCTGATGCAAGCCCATTCTGTATGCGTCAGCCTGCACTTCCCTTAAGAACTCCTGGGTAGTAAAGGAAATGTACCTGCAGGTAATTACTGAGCTGGAGAAATAGTAAGGCTGTTCACCCAACCTTCTCTTCCCTAGAGGGTAGTTAGAGCTACACCCTATGGGGCAGAGAGGAAAGGGCGTACCACCTGTGTTACACCTGTGTAAAATAAAAATGTTTTTTAAAAGGCTCTTCACCACCTACTGAAGACATCCCATTTTTAAAATAGCACAGAAGGTCTAGAATAAGTAAGTTGTACAAAGAAAGGCATAAATATTCAGATTCAAAATAGTCATGTAAATGAAGCAGTTTGCATCTGGAGAATGAAGAAATTTCTATTTCTGTGTAATCAAAGTATTTTGAAGAACGAAAGAGATATTCGCTATAAATGAAGTACCAATTTCAGAAGATATTCACATACTTCTAAGAATATAATTTATGCTTTGCGTTTCTCCTTCTGGCTTCGGAGTCCAAACTTCACAATATAGTAGGCATGGGTTCTTACAGTATGGATAAGTTTCAAAAGAAGTATGAACAACAAAATGATACAATTATCCTTGGAAATATGGAGAAAAATAGATGAACTCCGCAGACATCTGCCTATAGGACCAAACTTTGAGCAGCGTTTGTTTCATTCCAGGGCTTAACCAATGTCTGCACTACATATTTTTTGAATAATGATGAATGAATGGATGCCCGCATGCATGGATAAATGAATGAATGAATAAATAAATATGGCTCTATGAAAGCATCTTCTTTTTCATAAAACTACTAAAATATAAACTGAGAGTCACTGTCTCTGATAATGTGTCCGAATCAAGATATGCCATGATTGAATATCCCCATGTGATTCTATGAGAATTTCTTTCAGTTGCAGAAACAGAAGTCCAATTTTAGGAAGTTGAACTAAACAAAGATTTGAGATATCTTTTAAAAAAATTATTTTTAATGAGTCAGAATTGTAAAGCTGTCTATTCCTGGGGAAGAGGCGTCACTGTTCTCTAGACTGGTATTTGCTCCAGCCTCCTGTAGGGACTATTACTGGGGTTTGTTCTTCTAGCTCACTTCACCCACTCTCATTTACTCTGCTCAAGGAAGCTAACATCCACACTTTCCACATTGGAAAGAGCGAGAGCAGTGACATTCTCTCAGTGCTGACCAAATTTCTCTTGATTTCTTAGATTGCCTGTTCCAAGGTAGAGCATGCATTAGTAGTGTTAGTGTCTACTTGTGTACTCTCTACCTCACTCTCTACAAGGCAACTAGAGGAATCTTTTTAAAGCAGAAATCTTACCATGTCCACCCTTTGCTTAAAATGCTTTAGTGGCCCAGAACAGTGCCTCGGAAGAGACCCCAAATGTTTCCCATATATCTTACAAGGCTGTTGATGGTCTGGTGTCTGTGTTTCTCAGGAGACCACAATTATCATTTTAGGGTGAGAAAATTACTCACTGTACTGGACTGCCCCTGCAATGGATCTTGTCCCACACCCACGAGACCTTGGTAACACTGCTCCAGTCATGCCGACAACAAAAACATCTCCAGAGATTTCCTAACGTCTGTGAGAAGGCTGGGGAACCTCTTCAGTTTAGACTATTTCTCACGGAAATACTAACCTTCAATCAACAGTGAATTATTCATAGTTCACTTAGTAAGCAATCTTTCACCTCAGTTACATCTACATGCTCCTCACTCCTCTGGAACAGTCCTTCATCTCCATAGACCTGACTAATTACTGGAGGACCAATAAATGTGACTTTAGATGTCCTCTTCCCCATGCCCCCTCCAAAATGCAAATTACATCTCCTTCCTAGGTCCTATCAAGACATACTTTCCCTGGATACGATACTTTAAAAATACCACGTGACCTAATTATTTGTTTGTCTCACTTGCTACATTCAAACCTACCTGAAAGCAAAAATATTAACCTATTCAGAACTGGGCCCTCCGTTCCCAACCTATGATGTACTTACCAGGTATTGGCACATTCTAGGTACTTAAACGTACATGGATTGATGAGGGTGGCACTAAACTTGAAACTAGATAACCTGATTTTAAATCTGTACCCAATACCATTTGTGTGATCATGGTCAAGCTGCTAATAATTCACAGCATCCTCTGATGCTCCCTACCCCGCAGGATTTCAGTGAGGAGTAAATGAGGTAATGTATGTAAAATCTCTTTAAATACTGATTTACAACTGTAATCATTTTAAACTCAAACTATAATTTTCTAAATGTTAGTAGAAATGCTGTTGAGCCGTTAAGGTTCATTTTCCCAAATGGCTTAAAAACTTTCTGGACTGTGTAGCTTGTCAGAGAATTTAAATAGATGTCCAACTAAGCATGTATTGAACAACAATTAGTCAATTCCACTATTTAATCAGCCTGTACTTGCATGGAGATTGTTTTAATTCACATCAAAGAAGCTGCTCGTGATGCTCACATGTACCAATTTCATAATTGTTTTTCCTTAAAACTACATTTTTTCCCAGTCCTCTAAAATTTTTGTTTGAAAGTTGGACAAAACATGGCTAAACTATAAGAAACACAACAGCTTGTGGACAGCTGTGTGTTAATAAACGTCTTAGGGCAATACCCTTTTTTTCCCCTCCCTCAGAGCAAATTTTGCTACAATTTTCTCTTAATTAATATAATTGATAACAGTTACACAGATATCTGGCATTTTAATCATGCAGATATGTCTTTTGCTGTCTAAAGCGAAATTGAAAACCACCAGCAGTCTTTTACTTTCCATGGTAGCTGGAAAGGAAATTAAAATAGAGCTGGTAATAAATGGCTGATATGTTCAATTTAAAAGATCACAGACCTGGGTCACATACGTGGGGAAGGTACGGCACAAAATACTGTGACAAATGCAGAAGAAAAACTTCTATCCATACAATTAATTGGGAATTCTGAAGTCTTTAATAATAAGCTCTGTAACATATAAGTTACCCATCATAATTCAGGCCAAGATTTTTAATTTGATTTGCATCAATTCTTGTGTAGATTTAAGAACAGACAGGACCCAAACCCTGTCTTACTCACTGCTATTTCATTTATCAATTTAACAATGAGTATTTGGTTAAGGGGATCTAAATATATACAAAATTCTTTTGACCATGCATTCTGTAGCCCGTAGGAAAGTGTTAAACTTTGATCTATTAATATGCTAAACAGTAATACTAAAGGAATGACAGACACACTCATCTAGACATTGTCATCAGCTCACTTTTAGATAATAGAGGCAGTTAGAAATGTGACAAACAGTTCTAATTGTAAAATTGCCTTAGTCATGGGCTATGGCCTCCGGATAATATCAGGAACTTATCATTATAGAAACTGGAAGGGTGACAAAGAGCCAGGAATCTAACATTTTATTTCCAGGTCTATATTCTTCGATGAAAGCTGAATTACTGGGGATTTTGCTTAAAGTTCCTAACATGCCCATCTCTTCAAGGATAATTGGCTTTAATATTTGGGAATCATATGAGTGAAGATATTAGATGAAGCTATGACTGAATAAGTGCTTTATAGGACTTTGTATACCGAAGGAGTAACATATAGAAAGAAGAGAGAGCAATCCTGAGAACAGAACTGGAAGGAACGTCTATTTTTGAAAGTCAGAGTAGGGGAAGGAATAATCAGAGTCAGAAACATATTGTATAATTTCATGTAAACTACAAAAGAATATCAAGGGGAATGGTAATCAACCATTGAGTCTCTACAGAGACTTCAAGGAGTGTAAGATGTGAATTGTAACGTGTTACTAGAGTCAGCATATTTTCTTAATGTTACAAACCCATACCTTACAAAATGATCACGAAATGGAGGAAATTAAAATTTTTGAGAATATCCATAGAAAATTCAGGCAAAGCAAGCTATCAGTTATTTATATTAGTTAATTAAGAATTGAAAGTGTTGAGTATTTAATTATAAATTTTTAAGTTGAAGGAAATATATTTCCTTCAAACTTTTCTTTTTTGATTACATCCAAATTTCTTTAAAAAGTAACCAACATTGGGCCGGCTCCGTGGCTTAGCGGTTAAGAGTGCGCGCTCTGATGCTGGCGGCCCGGGTTCGGATCCCGGGCACGCCCCAAGGCACCACTTCTCCGTCCAACGCGAGGCCGAGTCCCACGTACAGCAACTAGAAGGATGTGAACCTATGACATACAACTATCTACTGGGGCTTTGGGGGGAAAAAAATGAATAAATAAAATCTTTAAAAAAAAAAAAAAAAGTAACCAACATTTACTGCTTTCTTTTCCCTCTACTCATTCTTTCTTGTACTCATCCAATCTGGCTTACACATCATAAACCTGCCTCAATTCTCCTTTCTCAATTTAGATGATATAGTAGGCAAAACAAATATATTCAGTTGCAAACAAACATTTAGTATAACGTTAAGAGCAATCAGATATCTTTGAATGGCAGCTTCTCAACATTCAGATACTTCTCATCTTCCATTCTTCTAAGTAATAGACTTGTCCTCTTTATATTTTATTCAATATTTAGTGTTATATAGAAATAAGCCAAGACTATGTACAACCTCTGAGTGCTTTAACAGTCTTTTGTCATGTTAATTTTATTTTTTATTGTATTAGTTTGCATAAATATATATATAAACTTTCACTTTGGTAAGATTCCTAATGTGAAACCTACATCTTCATTCAATTATTTTATAAAGAAATAGTAGCTGTCATTGAATGCAAAATACTAGCTTTTCCTCTGACGTGATTTTTCCTTTATAAAGACAAACCATTATCTTCAAAGGATCATGAAATTGGTAAGAAAAAGAATGAAGAAAAAATAGTGCAATGTATCAGATTTCAAAAATGTTTCCTGATTTTTAGAAAGTGGCAGTCTTAAATCTTCTTAAACCAACCAACCAATACAAACATGGCTTCTATATCAAACACCTTGGTTAAGTAGGCTGGGGAAACACTGTATTGCATGGCAAAGAATGTCATGTGTCTTTCAGCGATTGAGTAGTATGAAATGCAAAACTCATGATTCTCCCTTCCTAAGTTCTAAAGACATCTACCTGTTTGAGGAAAGATTTTCCTCTAGTAATTCGAGTCCCATTTAGCTGGAGTAGAGATTCAAACTGAAGTCAGTACCTTTGTATCACATGTATGTTAAAAGCCACTGAGAATATAAATTTACATGGGTTGAATAGTGATGACCAAAGTTTATTCAATTCAATTATAGGACCAACTTTGGTCATCTTGAACCCCACAGAGTACCTAGCATACAGTTTGAGCATAGTAGGAATCAATACATTTGTTGGATTGTTGATTTTATCTCCCTGGGTTCCATGTGAGTAAATTAAAATGAAGTGTATACTGCCAAAATTTGACAAATAGAAAGTAGCCTCCTTGAGAAGAGTCGATTGATAGATAGGATGAATAATTTGGCTTAAGCAGGGTTCTAGTAACTTGATACAAATGCAGTCAATCCTTATACAAGAGCTGATATAGATCCTCATAGGATAGAAACACGTTTCCCAAAAGGATAATAGCTCAGTTGAAAAAGCTATAACTACTCATCACTTTTATCATAGAGGTCCCAATCTCGAGGAGGCTGATTCAGCCTGAATACATATTTTTGTTTATACTGTACAGTGCCTTAAAAGTGAACCTGAATATCATTAGGCAGGAGCTGTGCTCTCTACCCACTATTCCCAATTGTTTTGAACTAGATCGAATTTTATTTTTACATTTTTGGCTGGCTCCCAAAGGCATTTGAGTGTGAAATGCTTGAGAATTGGAGGATCATTGTGGAAATTTGGTTACTGTAATATTCCAGTTCCAACATATCACATCAATCCCAAAAAAAACCCCACAAAACCTCTAAGCCACATGGTGATAGTACTTTTCTTGTAATCAATTCTTTTTCTTAATTTGTTGTAGCTATCAACTTGGGGGAACACTCCCATACTTTTAAGGAATATTAACCAGTTAAGTGTGCAGAGATTATTGTGAGAGAGATGCAATTCCCTATCCAAATGAAAAAGTAAACTTCATTTCATACTTCTCTTCATACACATAAATTGACTCAAACTGTATCATAGACCCAAATGTAAAATTTAAAACAATAAAACTTCTAGAAAACGACATGGGAGAAAATGTGTAGGACATTGGTTTGGCAAAGATTTATTAGATACAATATTAAAAGCGTGATCCATAAAGAACAAATTGATAAACTAGACTTCCTCAATGTTAAAATTTCTACCTTATACAAGACACTGTTAAGAGAATGAAAAGTTACAGAATGGAAGACACTATTTGCAAAGTACATATCTGATAAAGGGCTTGTATATGAAATATATAAAGAATTCTCAAAATGCAAACAACCTAATTTAAAAAGTGGGCAAAAGTTTTGAACAGATATTTCACAAGAAAAGATACACGGATAGCCAATAAGTATATGAAAAGATGCTTGATATCATTAGTTATTAGGGAAATGCAAAGTAAACTACAGTGAAATAGCACTATATGCTTATTAGAATGTCTAAGATTTATAAAGATTGACCATACTAAGTTGTCATAGACTGAATGTTTGTGGCCCCCAAAATTCGTATGCTGAAATCCTAGCCTCCAGTGTGATGGTATTAGAAAGTGGTGGTATTAGAAAGAACTCCAGAACAACTGGAGTTCTCATATATTGTTGGTACAGATGTAATAACACAAAAACTTTGGAAAACAATTTGACCATTTCTTAAAGAGTTAAGTATATACTTATTATATGATTCAGCTATTCTACTCCTAAACATTTACTCAAGAGAAATAAAAGCATATTTATATACAAAGCCTTGTATATATATGTTTATAGCAGCTAGACTAAAGTGTACATACTGTATAACATAATTCATAAAAAACTCTAAAAAAGGCAAACTCATCTTCAGGCAGATAGCAGATCACTGGTTGCCAGGGGACGGGAGAGGTGAGAGGAAAGGATTACAAAGGGGCATGAGGAAACCTTTGGGGATGAGATACATATTCATTATCTTAATCGAGATGTTAGTTTCATGGGTGTATATGGCAAATGTATAGGTATATATGTACATGTATGGCATATATGGCCAAACATCAAGTTGTAGACTTTAAGGATGTGTAGTTTATTTATGTCAATTACACTTAAATAAAACTGCATAAAAGATGAATGCACACAATCAGGATGGCAATTTTGTAAAGGCACATGAAAAATAAATCTGTCACATGGATTGGAGCCTGAGAAGCAAATATTTTCTCCTTGTAAACAATCCAATTAGAAAGCCAAATTATGATATTTATTGGTGAGTAAAAACTTAGAACAAGGAGAGATAGGCAAATTATTTCATGTTTAATGGAATTAGGCTATATGAGCCTGATGTATCCATTTCTATTTTAGGGTAGACTTTCATAAGGAGAATTTTAAAATTAGTGATCTTTTGCTCAAACTCTTTCTTCCCTAGACAATGCTGAAAAGAGTAGTGTCAATATTTTCTTCTATGACCCATGTTCTTTGCTTCCATGTTAGTCTGAACCATAATTGGCACATTTTTTCTTTAGCTATGTTAATGTATCTAATCAGAGTTTATTCTAGTCCTTCACTTATGGTATGTCTCTTTAAAGAGATTTGGACAACACCGTGATGGTTAGTTACAGGGTTCAGCTTGGTTAGAGCAAGTTGAATTAATCAAATACTAATCTACTTGTTGCTGTAAAAGTATTTTGTAGATGTGTTTAACAACTACAATCAGTTGCCTTTAAGTTGGTTTAAGTAAAGATTACCTTTGATAGTGTGGATGGGCCTCATCCAACCAGTTGAGGGCCTTAAAAGTGAGATGGATTGCCCAGAAAAGTATTTCTGCCTCAAGACTCCCACATCATCTCCTTCCTGAGTTTCCTGTCAGCTGGCCTGCCCTATTAATGTCAGATGTGCCAGCCCTCACAACCACTTGAGCCAATTCCTTAAAATAAATCTCTTAACACCTACATCTATACATATCATATTGCTTTTGGTTCTCTGGAGAACGCTGACTGATATGACTACTAATATAATATGCACTGATTTTATTGTCTTACGATGAGTAGAAGTATCATCTCTGATTTCAAAGACCTGTAGAACTCATTTTTTGACACCAAAGTGTACAATATGTATACGTTAAGACTTCATAAACTATTTTCAAGATAATTTTTTTACATAATAATAATCACTAACATTTAAAAGCTGATTTATAATTTTCAAAGTGCTTTTTAAGTTTATGTTTTCAACTAATCTTAAAATATAGGTAATAGTCAGCTCAGGCTGCCATAACAAAATACCATAGACTGGATGTCTTATGATTGAAATTATTTCTCATAGTTCTGGAGGCTAGGAAGTCCAAGATCAAGGTGCTGGCTGATTAGGTCCCTAGTAAGAGCTCTCTTTCTGGTTTGCAGAAGGCCACCTTCTCGCTGTGTGCTCACATGGCCTTTTCTCAGCACATGCACCCAGATAGAGAACAAGAGCAAGCTTTCTGGTGTCTCTTCCTATAAGGACACTAATCCCATCATGAAGGCCCCACCTTCATGACCACATCTCAACATAATTACCTCCCAAATGTCCCATCTCCAAACACCATCACAGTGGGGGTTAGAGCTTCAACATATGAATTTTGGGGAGGACACAGTTCAGTTCATAGCAATATATAAATGCTCTCTTCCAAATCATACTAGTGACTTATTTTCTTTGAAATTCTATACCCCTTCAAATATTACCACATATTTGTCTCATTTGATTTTAACAGTGGCTATATCAAGTATACAGGCTAAGTAGCATATCGCTATTTTTCATAAAAAGAAATTTTCAAAAACCTAAAACTAAAAAAAGCTAAATGACTTGCCTAGCATCAAACACCATTAGCAGAAATAAGAACTATTTCCTTATAAGTTATCACACTATTATTATTTGCTATACCACGCTATTTCAAAAGATCTTCAAATTCATGACAGAAAGGGCTAGATATTGGCATGGAATACAAAGCATAGGAGAAGCTGCAATAAAAACTTTTGTTCTGGCATTTCTACTGACTTGACCTCAAAGCCCTGAAAGATAACTGTTCTACAAACTAAGTAGCAATTAGGTTTCCAATGATCCAAAGCGGTAGCTTGACTTCAATTTTATAATAAAGTAGTCATAATAGGCCCTTGCCAAGCTGAAGTAAATTCTATTAAGATTGATGTTGTTGATTGATTTATCTAAAAGTTATGATCAGAATAGTTCTCAAAAACTCTGTATGAAGTATATGCAAAAATAGTCTAAAATATATTTTGTCCATTGTACTAACATATATGTTCCCCAATAGAGGGGGGAAAATGCTGTAAGGCAGAAAATTTGAAACATTTTAAACAAGAAAAAAATTTTTAAATAAATACTTGCAATGAAATCCAATAAGCTAAACATATTGAAGAAGTGCCTCTAATTTAGGTGGAGTATGTGTGTGGAAGTGTGTGAATCTGGATTTGCATCTACTCCATCCGCTTCTCCCTGAGGCATATCATTGGAACCCTTTGTTCCTTCACACTACTGGAATGATTTGAAAATGCTAGTTTCAGGTGATACCTACATACAGTCTAATATTTTTAATATCTGGGTTACTGTTCTTAGACTATAGATTTTTGGTTAAAAATGTAAAGGATAGTCACAAATGGAACTGTACACCTGCTACAATAGAGACAGCTCCCTACAATGTAACACAACGCCCTGATTCTTACCTTCCCACTGACTTTACCCTCAAGGCACTAAAAATAATCATTCTGTCCAACAGTAAGTAGTAATTCAATTTCCCATTCAGCTCCCACCACAGCCTCACCTCAATTTTAACAGCTGAAATTCTTATGTCCTCTATGGGTCATATCTGGTCATTTTTAAAACCTCTTAAATTAAGTTACTATGGAACCAATGGATATCACATATAGTACCCCCAGGGTGAACTGAAAAGTAAGTCAGAAAATGCCTTTCTCTAAGAGCTTCTTTTCAAAATTGTTCAAAGAATATTTAATATTGACCACAATTTACGGGACCCTTTCCATTTTTCTTATGATAGGTGGCAGAGCTATTGACTGAGATCTGACATCATGAGCTTCTACTGAAGTTCAGCAAACTGCATTTCAATTACCGACGCTTCCTCTGGTTCTTACATCAGTGTCACAAAAATAAATTGCTATAAAACTTTGCAATCATATCCCACCAAAGGTTTTGCTAGACCAAGTTGGCAGGTTATCACAGAAACACAAATTTGGATAAAGATGAATCAAAGGAATTTTGATAAGTCACAAAACTTTAGAAAAAAGCTAGTGCGCTTTTTCATTTCTAAGTTCTTTTTTAAAAAAATAACTTTGACTTAGCACAATTCTTAGGTACAATTGTTATTACTTTACTTTTTTGTTAACTCATCAAATCACTGCAAATTTTTTGAGATAAATACATTTATTAACCTTCTCTCCTCTTTTTATATAAGGAAACTGAGGCACAGAAAGACTTAGTAAGTTTCTTAAATTCATTCAGATGGTAAATGACAAATCAAGATTCAAACAGAGGCAATAGGTCAAGTACAAAGAAGATGAATCATATTTAAATTCATAAAGGGTAGATATTTTATTAGACAAAATTGGTAACTCTAAGGATCATATTGTATACTTCCACAAGAGCTCACTTTCCTTGCACTGCCTTTATGTTTCCAATATCATGGTCCAAGTTTTCCTGAACACAAACATGAGCAGAACACTATACTGGTGACAGATTTAGAATGATATGGAGTAACTTACTTATATTTCTTAGCTTGCAGATGAAAAGGTAAGCATCTTTTCAAAATAGCATATGGTAAATGTACAACGAATGATTCAGGTAATAAATTCTGTGAGAATTCAGGACTCTTTGAGGCTTACACTTCTATGCACTTCTATCCAAGATGGAGTGATTAGGATTCTCTTGCCTGAAACAAGCAAAAGAAAAAAACGTGCACAAAGTGTATGACACAGTTTTCAATACACTGGATCAGGTAATGAAGGACAATGATCCTTGAGAAATGAGAAACACAATGGTGAGTCTGACTCTTCCCCAGCTTACTGAGAGTATGTCCTGACCATAGCAAAGGTAGGGGGACCCAGATGGAGCCCCAGAGATTCCCTGAATGGGGACATTTTGCAGAAAGTACTCTTAGCTTGAGGGAGAGAACTGCAAAAAGACAACATAGATGAATCTCAAAATAATTTATGGAGTGACAGTAGCCAGACAAAAAAGAGGATATATACAATTCTACTTATATAAAACTCTGGAAAATGCAAACTTATAATGACAGCAGATCAAATGATTACTTGGAGAGGTTCAGTGCAGAGAGGATTTGTATGGAAGGATTACACAGGGTACGAGGCAACTTTTAACGGTGATTGTTATATTCACTATCTTAATTTTGGTGATATTTCCACAGGTGTATAAATATGTCACAGTTTATCAAATTGTACACTTGAAATGTGTGTGCTGTATTGTATTCAATTATACCTGAATAAAACTATAAAAATTACTGGTTTGGGCATAACGTTTTAGAAAAGTTGGGTTTTAGGATTGGTCTTTTTTATGGATATCATGTTTGTGTCCCCTCAAAATTCATATGTTGAAACCCTAACCCCTAACAGGTTTGTGTTAGGAACTCAGGGCTTTGGGAAGTAATTAGGTCATAAAGATGAAGCTCCCTGATAGGGTTAGTGTCCTTAGAAGAAGAGGAAGAGAGCTAGTCCCCTCTCTCTCTTCCGTAGGAGGATACAACCAGAAGATGGTCATTTGTAAACCCAGAGAGCCTTCACCAGAATTTGACCTTGCTGGCACCTGATCTTGGACCTCCAGGGTCTAGAACTGTGAGAAATAAATGTTTGTTGTTTAATCTACCCAGTTTATGGTAATTTGTGATAGCAGTCTGAACTGATTAAGATAGTCTTCATGGAATGGTAACATTTAATAAAAGGAAAGGCTATGCTCTGCTTGGTGAATGGCGCAAGTAGAGTGGCAGTATACTATTTTTAGAAGTCTGTAACTTGATTAGTTTGGCTTGAATATTAGTTAATTTGGGTCATGAGAGAGAGTACAGAGGTAGTTTGGGATTAAATATTATTGTGGGATAACTGCAATTATCTACAAGCACAACGTATTTGTTTTTTTTTTTTGCTGCATAATGATTACCACAAATCTAGTGGCTTAAAACAATTCAAATTTATTATTTCACAGTTTCTATGGATCAAGAGTTGGCATGAGTGTATTAGTTTCTTATTACTGATTTAATAAATTACTACAAACTTGGTTGCTTAAAACAACACACATTTGTTCTGTTAGGTTTCTGGAGGTCAGAAATCTGAAATCAGTTTCACTAAACTAAAGCTGAAGTGGCAGTTGTTGGCAAGGCTGTTTCCTTCTGGATGCTCTCAGGGGAGAGTCCATTGCCTCGCCCTTTTTCAGCTTCCAGTGGCTATCTATATTCCTTGGCTCGTGGCTCCTTTCTCCATCTTCCAAGTGCATCCCTCCAATCTCTGCTTCCACTTTCACATTGCCTTTGACTTTCTTGATTTTCTCGCCTCTCTCTTATAAGGACCTTTACGATTGCATCTAGTGGCCACCCAGATAATTCAGGCTAATCTCCCCTCTTAAGATCCTTAACTGAATCATATCTGCAGTCTTTTTGTCCTTTAAGGTAATATTCACAGGTTCCAGGGATTAAGACAAGGATATCTCTGGGAAGCTGTTGTTCAGCCTACCACAGTGGACTGGCTGGGTCCTGTGCTCAGGTCTCAACAGGCTGAAATCACGGTAATGGCTAGGGCTGCGCTTCCCTATGAGGCTAGAGGTCGTTTTTCAACCTTATTCAAGAATGTCTCACTGGCTGCCAGCTGAAGGTGTCACTATCAGCTGCTAGAGGCTGTCCTCAGAACATAATCGCCTGACTCTCTCATCATGCAGCACTTTTTCAAACCAGCAAGAGAAAATGTCTTGTGTTATTATGATGGTTGATGTCTTACATACTCCTAGTTCTGTGTTACTCAGCATTTCATCCAGTTAAGTAAGCTATGAAAAACCTGTTGAGTATTTCCATTATATATTTTAGTAAAAAACAGAAGTCTTTTATAAGGTACTTTCGACATTTAAATATATTTAATCCTTGTTTGAAGGGTCAACTTACCACGTGTTAACAAATAACGAACATATTTTCAAAGTAGAAAAACGCGTCATGGTAAAGCAGTAGCAGCTTCAAAGCAGACAAATAAAAGAATAACAGTGTTGATGCTCAGTGCTCTTTTTTGCCATTTTCAAATGAAAAGCAAATAGAAAAATTCTAGTCTGCAGTGTTCAATATAAATCAGATACTGAGTTATCACATAAGTTTCTTATCTCTATGGAATTTATGATTTTTCAAGACATTTTGTTACAAAATGCACCTTATTGAATTTTCTTATACTTTGAGAAGAATGGAACAAAATATAACAAAATAAGCATATCTCAGGGCTCTGTCATTGGTTTAAAAAGAACATAGTGAAATACATCCTGGTGTTCATGTTTGATTTTATTGAAAACCCCAAGAGAAATTATCAAGAGAAAAACATTAAATGTGATTCAAAACAAAAATTTGTATAAATGACAAGGGAGAAAGAAAACAAAAGTGAGATCTATTTCTCTGGCTTCTAAACAAAATTCTTTATCTATTCTACTACTCTTTATTAACTTTTGCCTTTATAAGGGTTTACTGGAAGCTAGGCAGGGTAAAAACTCTACTGTCTACTCCTTCAGAGTTGCATTCATATGTGGTATTTTTTTATTTTATCACAACCATATCTAAATCTATACGGATTGAATATAGTGCTTATTCAATATTCCATTAATATGATCTACTAGATTTTTATTAAATTTGGCATATATATTTTTTGTCAAAGTAAATTATGAACTAAAGGGGAGAAATTATTTCATATTTCTTTTTTGCTAGTGACCATATTTATGATTTGGAAACTATGAAAAATAATTTATAATGATTCTGTAGATAATTTGAAAAATCTTATTTACAATATTTCATAAAATTTTAAGCATTTTGTAATCTAAGCATAAACTTTCATTGATAGAATAACACACATACCAACAGGTACTCAATACTACACATAAATGTGTGCGTGTATGTTGTATATGGTGTATCTGCAAAATGCCTGACACACAGTAGTTGCTCTGTAACTGGGAACTGTAATTTATAGTTCATTTATAAATCAACACACCTGGGATTTAGTTAAGCTTTCTATATCTAGAACACAGTTAAGAATAATGGTATTATTGGCTCCATCCTATTAGGAATTGTGTGAAAAAGTTTAACATTTAGTGTTAATGTATATGATTTAATGAAAATGATTTAGCCTATATTCAGAACCAGAGCAAATTTTTCATAGAACATTGGTCTTCCACAGGCAAGTAGAGGAAAAAGGAAAGTTTTATTATAAATATCAACTTAGTGATAACAATAGTGTGGACATTGAGCAGTAACTACATGTATGTACCTATTATACCAAATTTCTGTCAATATAGACTTTAAATTCTCTGAGGAAATACGTATGGTTTACAGTAATTCTTTTATTTCCCAATATCAGTACAATTCTGGAAAATAGTGTCTATTATATATCTAGATCTAGTTCACATTGGTTTTCTGTAATTTTGTTGACTATTCAAGTTCTTGAAGAAATTTTCTATAATGGTTCCCTATGATTTTTGCTTTATATATATTTTGAGGCCTCTCAAAACCAAGTCAAAATTTGCATATGATGCATAGGCATGGGATTGCAGAAGACAGTTAAAACACAATTGAAAAATAATTGTCAGTTTTGTTTTTACGTAGATAATATACTCATCATAGAATATGGATATAAATTCCAGAAAATTCAGTAGTATATGTTAAACACCTGAGGCATCAACTTATTTATGAATACTTTCAACATTCAGACCCAAGGTTCAGTGTTGGAAATAGTTAATGACCTTAATCTGTACTATGAGAAATTTATATCCTAAATCAGGAAAAAAAAAATAATTTTGGAATTAAAAGTAAAAATTTTGAGTGTTTTCCCTAGAAATCTTTAGTTATAAAATATAGTATTATAAATATAACATGAGTTTGAAGGAAGGTATTATGGAATGAATTGTGTCCCCCCTCACAATTTATATGTTGAAATCCCTACCCCAGTACCTCAGAATGTGACCATATTGAGAGATAGGGTCTTTACAAGGGGAATTAAATTAAAATTAGGTCTAGCCTAATTAGGGTGGGCCCTAATCCAGTATGACTGTTGTCCTTATAAGAGGAAATTTGGACATAGATATGTACAGAGGGAAGATGATGTGAAGACACAGTGAGAAGACAGCCATCTATAAGCCAAGGAGAGAGGCCTGGAACTGATCCATTCCTTCCAGTGCTCAGAAGGAACCAATCCTGCTGACGCCTTGATCTTAGATTCTGTCCTCCACGACTGTGAGGAAATACATTTCTTTTGTTTAAGCCACCCAGTCTGTGGTACTTTGTTAAAACAGCCCTAGAAAACTAATACAGATTTGGTATTGGGAAGTGGGGTGCTTCTATAACAAATATCTAAAAATGTGAAAGTAGGTTTGGAATTGGGTAATGCATAGAGGCTGGAAGTGTTTTGAGATATATGTTAGAAACAGCTAAGATTGCCTTGAAAAGACTGCTAGTAGAAACATGGACATTACAGGCAATTTTGGTGTAAGTTCAGGAAGAAGAGAGGAGAGCTGTAGAGAAAGCTTCTGTCATCTTAGAGAATACATATTTCATCATGAGCATGATATTGGTAGAAATGTTAATGTTAAAGATTCTTCTGGTGAGGTCTCAAAGGAAATGAAAAACATGTCATTGGAAGCTGTAGGAAAGGCAATCCTCGTTAAAAGTGTCAGAGAACTTGGCTAAAATGTCTTCTAGTGTTTTGTGAAAAGTAGCACTTGTAAGTGATGATCTTGGTTATTTAGCTGAGAAGATTTCTATGAAAAGTGTTGAAGTGTGGCTTGGTTTCTCCTTGCTGCTTATAGTAAAATGTGAGAGGAGTGAGATAAATTGAAGAAGAAATCATTAAGCCAAATGGAACCGGAACTTGATGATTTGGAAAATTCTCAGCCGATCCATATTGCAAAACATGAGCTGCGGCTGGCCCGGTGGTGTAGTGGTTAAATTGGTACACTCTGCTTTGGCAGCCCAGGGTTCGCAGGTTCGAATCCCAGGCGAGGACGTGCACACCACTCATCAAGCCATGCTGTGGCAGCGTCCCACATACAATAATAGAGGAAGATTGGCAACAGATGTTAGCTCAGGGGCAATCTTCCTCACCAAAAGAAAAAAAAGAAAAGAAAAATGAGAAAGCATGTCTTGGAGAGAATGTCAAGGGTATGACTGAATAACCATTGCTAAAAAGGTTACACATGTGACTCACGGATGCATTCAATCATCTCACTAGAAACCAGGAATAAAGATGCAGCTTTTCAGGAAAGATCTGTAGAAGACAGTCTTGTCTGATGGCTTGGACCCTCATAAATTGCGTAGGAGGACAAGAAGGTTGAGAATTTTATACTAGACAAAACCCAACTTATACAGAATTGGGCAGAGAAAGGACAAAATGAAGGAAGGCTGTTGTACTTCTGGAATTCTACAGGATGGGCCAATAGAGCTATCCAGCTCTGAATGTGCATTATCCTTCCATATAAGGGGAGAATAACCCTATAGGCAGTTCAGAGGTTAGCAGGGCTGCCACTGCCACCTAGGTTTATAAGGCACGGGGGGAGGAGGAGAGGGGCAGATCTGTCACCTTGTCAGTTCCAGAAAGTTAGGCCTCCTCCTCAGTTTCAGAGAGTGGGGACATTCCCTCAGTTTCAAAAGGCCAGGCCCTGGCCACTCAAAGCTGAGGGGGTGGGCCCCCTGCTCTGGTGGGCCCAAAAGACAGACTGCCACCTTAGTGGGCCCAGGGGACAGAGCATTGATCCAAACAGGATCATTCTAGAGTCCCAAAATTTAATGGAATTTGTCCTGATAGTTTGGACCTGTTTGTGACCCTTAACCCCTTTTTCCTTGCCAATGTCTCCCATTTGAAATGAAAATGTCTATCTTATGATTGTTCCAACATTGTGTTTTGATAACAGATTTCTTCTCTGGTTTCACAGTATCACAACTGGAGAGGAATTTTCCGTCATGATGAATTATACATCAGTTTTCACCCACAACTTACGTGGATGATATTTGGAGATTTTTGGACTTAGATTTTTCACTGAAATAGGTTAGGACTTTGGGGTCTGTTGGGATTAGGTGAATGTATTTTGCATATGAGAAGGACATGATTTTTAGGGGGATCAAAGGGTGGAGTATTGTGGGCTTAACTGTGTCCCCCCCAAATTCATATGTGGAAGTCCTAACCCCAGTACCTCAGAATGTGACCATATTTGGAGATTACATTACAGAGGTAATTGAGTTAAAATGAGATCATTGTGGTGGGTCCTAATCCAGTAGGACAGGTGTTCTTATGAGAAGAGAAAATTTGGACACAGACATGTACAGATGGAAGATGACATGAAGATACAGGGACAAAGCCATCTACAAGCCAAGAAGAGATGCCTGGAATCGAGCTTTCCCTTATGCCACACAGAAGGAACCAACTCAGTTGACACTTTCATCTTGGACTTATAACTGCCAGAAATGTGAAAAAATAAATTTCTGTTGTTTAATTCACTCAGTCTGTGGTTCTTTGTTATGGCAGCCCTAGCAAACTAACAGAGAAGACAATTGACTAAAACACTTCTTAAATTTTTTTCTATTATTGAGTAGGAAAATAAAGAGAAAATTTGATCATTTAAGGCACTGTGGGCCTTATGATTCCACTGCATAACAAATCTAATAAGTTTTACTCATATCTCTTTACTTTATAAAGAAAATGGCATATTTATGTTTGGGTGTATACCTGTATATACCCACACATCCATATCCATATATCCATCAATGTATCCTTATAAATTGATTTTAAGCTATTTATATTTATATTTAATATAGCATATAGTCTAATGAATCCATAGTATTTCATAAGTTTGAATAAAATAACTAATTAAATATAGATTTAATTTACATTAGATGGTTAACTCTGGCCAAAACACACCAGTTTAACACGTCCAAGTTAAATAAAAGTAACTTCTAAAGTGCTTTTTTTTTTACTCTTATTTATGCAACTAAACATAAGTGAAAGGAAAGAAGCTAATAATGATGCATTTGATATACTTCTTTGGAAAGTTATTTGCCTCACTGTTGGGCTTGGCTATATTGTCAAATGATTAAAATTGTGCTATTCTCATGTTTTTCTCCTTTTGAAAAGAACTCATGTTTGCATCAATTCAATTTGTATATAAAATATTCACTATATTTATCAATTTAATTCCAATTAGCTTTCCTTAACTAAAAATATCATTCTTTATTACTACAAAAGATTTTCATTTTTCATTCTAAATGTTTTTAAATATTTTAAGAAACATTTTCAAGAAAGCAACTATTCAAGCAGTTTCACGCTTCATCTTAATAAGAACACTAATTTAATGATTGAAAATAGAGCTGATTCTATAATGAGATCTCATGAGTACTTTATTATGTAATAAAGTAACACCCAAAAGACAACTGATTCTGGGAAATGAGAGAACTACTGACGAGAAAAGAATCAATGTAATGGATTATCTGTGCGTCAAGTATACTTAAACAGAAATACTTGTTTATTGGTTAATTTTTATAAATATACTAAAGCCTTGTCTTTTAAAAATCCATACATTTTATTATGAAAGGCACAGGCCTTTAGAAAATGGATGTCTCTATTTAGTAAAAAGAGTTATGAAATAGGCATTGTAAATGGCTCTCTAAAATGCTTGTGCATAGGCACAGGCACAAACTCTCCTGTTGTGGATTAGAAAACTGGTCAGTCACCTCTCTGTTTCTTTAACTGGGAAATGTTTAGAATAAACTTACCATCCCACTGAACATAGCTTAAAACTCTATAGCTTAACACAAAACATTGTGGGTAAAGGTAAGTACGTCTATTCATTTTTCTCCTTCATATATATAGTTAACACATATAATAATTATACATATTACATAAGTAATCCATATAATAGATAGCAACATATAATGATTTAATATAAAATTACTAATATATTCATAAACTGTTGTGTATATTTATTTAACAATTTAACAAAAATTATATTTGTTAAGTGTCTATTGCAAACACAGATGCAAAAAGGCATTGTTCCTGCTCCTCAGGAAGTGAAAATCTCACGGAGATGTCAGACATATAAGCAAACAAACCAAAATTGGATAAGTTCTATCACAGAGGTATATGAAAGTGCTGTAGGAAGGAGGAAGGGGAAGCTAACCTTTTTGAAGGGGTTTAAAAAAGATCTCACAATCACTGATATTTAATGTGTGGATGATAACCTTTGAAATAGATAGAGTAGGATGATATCTGTTATACAAATGTACAACCTTCTTATCGTTTGCTAGAGCATGTAATTTACTACTTATATATCATCGATTATTCTTATTTTCCAACCTTCTGGAGTTTTGTTTTCTTTTTTTGACCCTGAAATTTATACATAATTGCAGTCTCCTGAGTCATTGTCTTATTATCAAGCATGAGGATTTTTTTCCGCTTATATTGCACAATAGATTCGTGTATGCAAAATAATTCAAGAGAACAATCTATAAGAAATTGACTGAATAAATTAGTAACTGTGACTCTTGAAATGTAGAACTTTGCATTTAAAAACAATTTTGCATTGATAAACACTTGAACTAAGGTGATAAACATGAGAATGTGAGACAGATTTGGGAGATATCAATAGAGTAGAATCTATAGAACTTGACCAATTAGATATAGGAGTTGAGCAAAAGGAGTAAGTGTAGTACAATTAAAGGTTTTTTAGCACAGGGACCAGGTAGGTAATGGAAATAGTTACCATAGTAGGAAATACTGAGAAGAGTTAATTTCAGAGGACAGAATAGGGAAGATTAAAAAAAAAAATCAATTTGGGATATATTGCACTTAATTGGCTATTTGTAAAACATTATAGTAATTTAATGTTACTAAGAGTTATGGATGCATAAGAACACATAATTTATTTTTATTTTTATCCTAAATTTGGATAACTCTTTCCAGGTATGAGGTCTTTTATTAGTTGATGTGGAGGATAGATTTGTTTAAGATATCATCACACCCCTCAAGCTTAACAGGGAAGTAAAACTTGTTCAGAAATGACTAATACCTTTTCTAAATAGTCATTTAAATCAGTATCTTTAGCTGGGTTTTATACGGGCTGGTAGAGAATTTAGTTCTCTACCTTTGAATTTAAACTACTGAACAGAATAATATCCATTTGCTAATGTGACCTTGTACTTGTATAAGCCTCAATTTTACTATCTATAAAATATGGATAATTATGTTCCAGAGTTGTTTTAAGGACTAATTAGCTAAAATATATGGTATATATAGTAGTGTTTTATATATTAGATTACTTCCTTCCCTCTTCTCCTAAGTGTCTAAGTCAAGTGAGACCCGTGAATATCATATTTTTAAAAGGATGATTGTTAAGACACATTCAAGAACATCAATTATGAAAAGATTCAGTTTCTTCCTGACTGTCCATTATCCACATAGCACAAAGTTAAATTTTAAAAATTGCCTACTTCACTAACTAAAAAATATAGCCAGTGCAAATCGCACCTAGGAACTACTTAGGACTTCATAAATAATTTTAGAATACTAACTTACCTAGTTCAGTAAGATAAATGTAAGAAAATCAATGGCAAATCACCAGATCACAATGTTGTATTGTGTTTAGTGATGTAGCCCAATCATTCTTATTAAATTCAAATATAAGCTTTATATAATGCTGGAAAAATGGTTTAGTACATTTACTATGGTTACAAAAACATTCCCTGTGATATAGTCCAAAGATGAAACAGCTTGTGAATCTCTGCTTGGTTACCGTATTGATGCTTACTAGAAGAATATCTAATTTGCTTGCAGATAATTTATCAGAATTGGACCAGTTTACCTCTTTCACAAGTTGCTTTGGCAGATCAAAAAGTGTCTTGGCCTGGTCAGCATTTGGCTTGAGTCACTGATGGATATGTAGTAGATAATGAATTAGAGGCAGCCAGAGCCTGTGAATCTTGTGGTTGGAAAAGTTCCGAGTAATCTTTGGCACAGATTTCTTCTATTCAAGGGTGTTAGTTTTGGAAAGCTAGGGAGCTGGGATTGAGGAACATGAGAAGTGAAACATATAGCAAAGGAAGCTTTTGCCTTTCAGTCTAGGAGGAAATACAAGAAATTGAGTTGACTCCCCAGTACTAGTCCCCTCCAGAGGTTCTTTGAAATATGTTTTCTTTTTTTTTTTAATTTTTAATTAATTTTTTTATTGAAGTAACATTGGTTTATAACATTGCATAAATTTCAGGTGTACATCATTATATTTCTATTTCTGCATAGATTACATCATGTTCGCCACCCAAATACTAATTACCATCATTATTTTTCCAATGCTTTTGGGATATTTGGAATAGGACTACCTTAAGTCTTAGATGAAACACTGATAAAATTAGGAAAAATAGCTATACCTGGGAGGTTAGTGTCCTATATATTTTTAAATTAATCCTCCATGTAGAATTCAAAATTTTGAATTTTGCATAGTACTTATCAATTAGCCTCTATAGTAACAACAATTTCTTTTAAAAGAAATCATCTCAATTTTTTTTTTCCTTATTTCTTTCCCTCTGGAGGGAGGGAGATGAGCTGAGTACAGCCTATGGATCCATATGAATTGAGACTCAAATCCCATCTCTATAGCTTACTAATCGCGTGGCCTGCATCAAGCCCCTTTCTCCCTCAAATCATCTTTCTACTACATGAAAATAAAAATAATACCATCCTCACAAGAGAGGTGAAGGGTAAAGATAATGCATGTAAAGCATCAAACTCAATGCCAAAGGTCCTGAAGTTGAAGAGTATTTGCAATTTTCTATCTTCACTCAAGTGTGAGTGTGTGTGTGTGTGTGTGCTTGTGTGTAAAAGAGACAGAGAGACATTGAGAGAGACTGAGACAGTAAAATAGAGAGAGAATAAGTTGTGTAAAGACAGAGAAGTGCCTATTTTAGAAAGCTTAAAAGATGTTTCACAAAAGACACCAAAGAATACAGCTACCCTCCTTTTAGAAATTTCTCCTTTCTGAAATTTAATTGAAGAATGAAAGTTGATGGAAGAGACTGGAAAGAATTTAAGAAAAAAGTTCATTTTATTCTAGTTCTACATTTGTTGGCATCAAAATAAAGCCAAACATCTATACACAATGGAATACTACTCAGCCATAAGAAACGATGAAATCCAGCCATTTGTGACAACATGGATGGATATTGAGGGTATAATGCAAAGTGAAATAAGTCAGAGGGAGAAGGTCAAATACCATATAATTTCCTTCATTAAGTAGTAGATAATAACAACAATAAACAAACACATAGAGACAGAGATTGGATTGGTGGTTACCAGAGGGGAAGAGGGAAGGGAGGCGGGTGAAAGGGATAATTCGGTACATGTGTGTGGTGATGGGTTGTAATTAGTATTTTGGTGGTGAACATGATGTAGTCTATACAGAAATAGAAGTACAATGATGTACACCTGAAATTTTTACAATGTTATAAACCAATGTTACTGCAATAAACAAAAAATTAAAAAATAAATAAATAAAAATAAAGCCAAACATCTACACAGATAATTTAACATAGTAGATCTGGCAACCTGAAAAGTGTCCCTGGGGTTAATTTGACAACCGTATAAGAAAAGATGTATCTGCTATATTCAAAATGAGCAAAGATGGCCTATTGTTTTACATTTCCACTAACATCCTCACTGCTGCTAAGCTGGTTAGTGACAAACAACAAGGGAAAGGTCATAGGCTTATGTGACTTGAATCAGCTCTGTTTTGAAATTACAGTTACCAATGTTGAAGACAAGATCTCTAGGAGGTGGCTTTTCTACCAAAGATATAACTTTTATTTTTATGTTTTCAAAACCTTTTAAATTCTCCTGCACAGGATACAACTAAATTGTTTTACTTACAGATACCTACGCTAATACTTCTAGTTTTCCTATCGAAAATCTAAATTGATTTTAATATAACACGAAGACATATTTAAATGTTTACATAACCAGCTCAACATAAAACAAACCATAACTACCGCAAAACAGCAACAACAAAATGAAACAAATCTAACCTCTGCTAAAAGAATAGCATGGGAGCCATCTTTATTATGCCTGATATTTCATTTAAAAATGTGTCATTTACTGGAGGGGAAAACAAAGCATATATAAATTTCCAGAGAACACACAGCTAGTAAACAGCTTAGCTGTCCCGGATTACAGCGCAGTTATGCTTAATTCTAAAATCACAGCTCTTTCCAACACGTTATTCTACATTCTAATTACCTCACATAAAAGACAAATTATAAAACGACAAAAGGCAAAGTACAAAATAACAGACAATTTAGGTATTCTCAATTCCCTTGGGGATTTTGTGAAAACTAATAATATCTATCATCTGTCAATACAGATCATCAAAATTAAAAAATATACTTTTGATAAAGGGTAATGCCTGTTTTTGATTGTATGCCCAAATTAATGCAATGTCTAATGTCTGTCTCCCATTAGACTACAAGACAAAGATTTCTTTTCTTTTTTCTCTATCTATCATATACAATTGTGTTTAACTTTTTAAAATTTAAATTAAATGCAAAATTTCCTAAATGCCTAAATTCTCTTTCTTCTTTGGTCCTGAAAAGTTTTGTGTTATGGAGAACCAATTCCAAAACTTCAGTTTTCTTTTTTTAATGAAAGTAGGATCAAATTTTATTCATCCTAATCATTTTATGAAAAAAAATTTATATACTTATGAAATGCAATACTATGTTACTGTAAAGACCATCAATTTAGTCTTTAAACTAGCTGCGAATAAATTAGTAGTACTGATTGACAAATTCTTTTGGATACCAAGTTCTTTTGGCTATTCAATGAGTGGAAGACTTTATCAACTTTCCTTCTAATACAGGAGGGGGTATTCCAATGTCCTGAAACATTCCTTGAGGTGACACTATAGCTTATCAAATTTGAGAACAATCTGGTGATAT